>NW_019641698.1:3748255-4476717 GCF_000599845.2 Trichogramma pretiosum
GTTTATACCGGAAGTGGGGGGTAGGAGGGGGGAGGGGGTCTAAAAATTTTTTTTTGGGACCTTTTTACCATGTACTATAACATACCAAAAGCGCGTCAAGATCGGTGACATACGTGCGCACGGTTTTGTAAAAAAGTATTATTTTGACCCATATTTATACAGATACTGCGTCGAGCGATGCATGTTGACAAAACCAGTTATATGTATTAAAATAAAAGCAAAACAAATAACTTTTCGAGCTTAAGTCAATTGTTCGACGTATAAATAATATCTCTGCATATAATCCCCCGGGATATTTTTTACCAAATTTATTTTACGTTCGAAAAATCGAACTCCAAACTGATATTAAAAATTAATCTCGTTCAAAAGCAACGTGCAATCGAAACTCCGCAGCATACGTACGCGCGCGCGCGCGGGTTCGTATGGATTTAGAAGAAGTTGTAATTGAAAGGCATTCCTTTGAAATTGCAAAATTGCAAAAAAAAATTGAAAAAAACGAGACAAAAAAACAGAAAAAATAATGAATATGAGGTCAAACTTACCGATCCTTTCCGTCCGGGAAAGCTGAAAAAAACGTCAGGGCCGTTGCGTTGCGGCATTTGCCGAAGTACGTTCAACAGCTTCGCAGAATGACGAGGCTATAAAAAATCGAAAATTGATTTTACAAAGACGCTGGCCGTGCCAGCCAAAAGCTGCTGTAGTAGGAAGCTTTTGGCTTTGAACTTTGTAGCGCGCCAATCCATAGAACACACATACAGGCACACACACATTTTCGTACAATGCTTACCCATTTTCCTTTGACTGCTTTCATCGCACCGAACAAAAGCTTCAACTCTTTGACAGTGATGCTGTAGCTTGCCAGCACTCCCAACATGTCGATTAGTAAATCTGTCGATAAAAAATGCATTTAAACCACAACTCGTGTACCTCCCTTTGTTGAGAAAAAATTTTACACCCTCGGCAATGGCAAATTGCCGATGAAAAACTACCCGAAGTGGTAATTTACTTATAATGCTCGCTCTTATACACTACTACTTTATCGCTCCTACGTACGACTAATTGAATTTCTAATATTATTTTGCAGATAGCAGAACTATTAAATCTCCTTTCAACTGTAGGAAGAAAAAACCGCTTAAGGATCGCGGAAAAGAAGACGGAACAATTTTAATTAAGCAAATGGACTAACTAGATAGAGGAGTTATATATAAATTTGGAAAGCAAAGAGGAATAATATAGCTCAATTCTATTTCAAATTTGCACTCGAATGAATTAACAATAGCTCATTCCGTATGCACATACATTGAGCTTGACTACTCAATGGTTGTTAGAGATATCTACGGCTTGGATAATTCGATTTTACGAACCTGCTACAATGGTTTCTGCTCGTGACATTCGATGGAGTACATGTTCTATTAGGTTCACATCTGTACATGCTTGTAGATTTCTGACGCTCTTCCTTAATATGGCGATGAAAACGCTCCAAATTTCAGCCTGTAAAAAGTTAAAAAATTCATTCGTGGGTCTTTGCATCAAAATTTTACAAACGTATAGTGACGTATATTTTTATTCACGCAGTTTTATTGGATTAAAGTTTTTCAACGTTCTCGCGCTTGAATAATTGACGAATTCAATTAAAAATTCATTGAAAATTTCCTTGGAAAATTCGCCGGAAAGTGAGAGTCATTGAAAAAAGCTTAATTCGGTTTGAAGGTGGTAAAACGAGCGTCAATATGACACGGTTATTATACAAGAAAACTCGTTCATGGTAGGTGAGCTTCGGCGCGCGCGAGGGCAAACGGCGGGGGGTGGGTACGAGGGAAAGAGCTCGGTACATACCGAGCGATCGAGCATAAAGCCAAGAGCTGTATTTCACCGAGCAAATATCTGTGTGCGTTCAGCACTCGTCTATACGTGTGTGTGTGTACGTGTAGCCGAGCATATGTAGGTATAAGTGACGCCTGAGGGATAACAGAAACGCCTTTGGATACGTAATACGGTTGAATGGCTTTGCGCGAGCGATACAGAACGCGCGCGACTGGCGCGCCAAGATCGAGCCAGTCGGTCGATCGATCGAAATACGGTAGCTGCTACAGGCGCTGATTTGCATCGCCCATGTTTTCTCCTCTATATATTTTGTGTGCGCACTATATAGTATACCCCTGTCGCTCACAAAAACCCTACACAAAGGCTACTTTTCGGGGTTGGTGCAAAAAAAGAAAAAAAAACCCGAGTTCACTCGCTCGCTCGTCGAAAGCAGCTCTAGCTGAAAAGAAAAGAGGAGGGAGCTGCTGCGCTGCCACGCGAAGGAGGCCGTGTAGCACATTCCGAGTCGCAGACTCGGCTGCTGCCGCCTCTATATACCTATAAGCTCCGGCTATATGTGCAACATAACAAGGCTCAGGCATTTGCGAGCTAAAGCAGTCAGATCAGCAGCAGCAGCAACCAGAGCTTCTGGTATACATACCTATACTACTGCTGTTATACGTATATACGAATGAACGACGTGCCGTTGAATACATTACGTCTCGGGCACGATTCCCTGCAGTTCTCTCTCTCTCTCTCACTCCATCTCTCTCGGCTGCGCTCGCTCCCGTTTTGTTTCTCATATTGATGTGTATATACGTATTTTTCGTCATCGTCGCGCCATTGCTCTATACTAATGTATACAGTCTTTCTCTTTCTCTATCTCTCTACGCTTTTCTACATCTCTGTTTATACGTCATTTCAGTGATGGCCCTTTTTCATTTTATTCATCGCACCTCGCGCGCATTCAAATGCTCTTTCAAATATTCAAGCCAGCGAGCAGGTTGCCTATTAAAATGTATAAATTGTCGCGTTAGTCTTGGTAGCGCGCGCACAAGTCTTCGCGTTTTTCTACCCCTTTTTCTATCTTTTTTTTTTTGCTTCGTTTACACGACCGCGAACTACCAGCGTATGTTTATATATTATACCTGCAGAACATATATCATTTTCATCGCTTCTGAGAATTTATTTAATGAGCAGCGCGAGCCTTTCTCTTTGGAAATTCGTACTAATGTGCCTGTTTATTATTAGTTTTATATGTGTCCCTGCGTCCCCGGCAGCGAGAGGATATAAAGAAGAAAAATTACAGGAGGGAAGCGAATTTAATGACCACACACCGCTGTAATGTACACCCAACTTTTCTCTTTTATTATTCAAAATTCCACGTGTGCGCACTTATCTGTCCTTTTTTGCCTTTACTTACATTTCTCATATATGTATTATTATTATTATTATTATTAGTATTATAAATTTCAGTACGAGCGCCAAATCCGATGATATAATTAATTTCGAGCACATTGAAGTACACATACATCGAGATGATCTTGTGGATTTATTTTTCCGATGCTATTCTATTTTCCTTTCACGGCACACGTTATATACAGCCTGGTGTGCTGTAGGTACTGCACACGCCTTGTGAGTATACAACGAGAAGGCAACGATACTGCGCAAAATTGCGGTCTCCTCGTCGTCGACTGTATACACCCCGATTCTAATTTCTACCTAACGACTCAACAATCCACTTGTATACACCGAAGCGACAACAAAACTCGAGTTGACAATGCTTTTAATTAAAGAATTCTACTATTTGACTAACTGGCTTTATTTTTTAATCATCATCTGCGCGCGACCGCTACACCACCAACGATCAATTGTAATTTGACTACGCACGCGCGCGCTCCTCTCATTATTTCCGCCGCCCTTTCGGAGAAATACTTGTGGTGCAATAAAAATTTACATTCTTGTAATTCCTGGATACAATTATACTTGACCTTTGGATACCGGGGATGGTCGATATATCGACCATGTGAGACTTAGGGTCTATAAAACTAGGGATCTGATAACCTTATACACGAATTTTGGTCGAAATAAAAATTCATTTTTAACCGAAAAACCCTTAGCTTATAAAAGTTAATATGAAAATTCCCAGTACATTTTCGTCGTTCCTCGGCATTTTAATACTTTCTACATATTTTTTATCATATCAGCACATTTTATGAAAAATTTCGTCCCTATGGTCTTACCTTCAAAATTTTCATAATTGTCAATTTCGAAAAAAGAAATAACGTTCATTATAACGAGTATATTCTCGGCAATAATTTCCACATAAGAACGTAATTTATTATTTGAAACGAGGTTCCGCCATAAATATGACGAATTCACCAGTATTTCAAGTTTTCAACCTTATTTTATACAATAGCAGGAAGCGTTGCAATTGCAGCGATCGTCCCCCTTGCGCTGTTTTTGCTATAGCCGTACACGAGCACAGGATTGAATACAAAAATAAAATGTTCACTAAGTATTTAATAGCTGGTGACCTTAATATCCGAAATTATGTCAGTGCACGAAAAACAACCAAGAGAAACCTCCAGTTGAAGTTTGCAATTGCGAGATTTTAGCGTTGAACGCGCAAAACATGACCCCTCTCGGTGAAATTCATTCACAATTGTGAGTCAAAACCACGTCCGTATTTATCTTTTGTGTTCATCCAAATCCTTAATCCTTGTACACGAATCAATATTGTCGCTTTAATTCAACGCCCCGGGGGCAATCGAACTAGTATACACAGACTCACGCGCACATAGATGCAGCCTCACGCACAGCAGTACGAGATAGTACTAAATTACATCTAAGCCAGAGGCGCTTCCGACAGTCACGTATAGAAACTGAATTAAAAAAGAAAAATTGCTGATATGTTGTTAATAATCTATTCCGCTCGAAAATATCGGTAATTGAATTTCTCCCTCATTCCGAGCGCGCTTAATATTTAGCGGGGAATTTTGGAAATTCATGGCAACGCAATAAAGTCCAAAAATGAGACTTCATTAGTTACTGCACAAGACCATGCGCGATGGCTGACGGGTGAAAGTTTGTTTTGAACGAGTGCCAAGACAAAGGCAGCAAAGCACAACAAATTGACCACGCGCCAATATGCAATTCCTCGTGGGAAGTAATATGCTCCGCGACGTACACTGGATACTATACGTCGACGATGCTCAGCACCAACCAGAAGTTGTCTAGGAGCAACGCAGCGCATACACACACAGACACACAAAGGCGACCCTCCCTAGTTTTATCGGAATCGAGCGCATATCCTGATCCTTATATACATCTACATAAATACGTTTGCACTCGTACACACGTATTGTAGACTCCGACGCGTGTGCGAGGCGAGTATATGCTTTAAAACAATGTCGAATAAACTCGCGTTTGTTTGCAAATCTATCATGTATAAAACTCATCCCCGTTTGTGGCTTAACCGTTGCGCGCTGCCCAGTTCTCTTATTTGTTTCGCGCTCGCTCGACCCCGCTGCTGCTCTGTTTAGAATTATAGTAGTGTACGATTGCAATCTCGGCAAACGTACTTTGAAACAACATTAATTTACTTATTTTCAATGTCCGCGCGCTCATAACGTTGCTCCTTAAATTTAGTTCGATGCAGTTTATATATTCGAGAATAAAAAGGTGTTCTTGACGATACTATCGAGTGACTATGAAGTTGAGTTATAGAAAAATGCAAGATAATTTGATAACCAACGGCGAGTGACTTTTTCTCAAGATCAACATCAACAAATTTTGTTCAAATTCACAATTTGAAGATATAATATAAAAAATTTACGCAGTGTTCTGATTTTTTTTTTACTAAAACTCGCGTTAAAGTAGAGCGAAAACTAAATCGTCTTCTTGCATTTGTCTTTTTAAAACGTGTCAACGAATTCAAAGAAGAGAGCAGAAGCAAACATTCTTACAGTAATAAATCACGAAACTTGTTTTAAAAAAAAAGGAAGAACGTTGGAAATAATTATCGAATCTAATTCTACAAACTAGTTAGAAGTTTTAGGAATAATTGGAAAAGTTTGAGTCAACAGTTATGTGTCAAACATACTGTAAGTGGACATTATATTATCAAAAGTCAGTTGCAAGTTTGCAGTGCTGATATAGAAAATGAATCAAGCACATCGGTAAATTGAAAGCAGCTTTCATACGAAATAATCGACTAGGTCATTGCGAGCTGCACACGCGCAACGAGTGTCTTTGCAAACGTGGGCCGCATGCTCATAAATTCAAAATTATGCAAGTTCGACTGCGAGAAGCTGCTTGAGGCTGATTTGTTGGCAGAGGGAAAATAGTATATGGCCATATTAATTTGATTTGATTAGAAATTCGCGCGCAAGGAGTCTGCGGAACTTTTTTCCTACCTCCTGCGAACGGTCTTGGCCCGAATTCTTAAGTAAACTCAGTGTAAACGCTTCGAGAGATTTTTCTCTCGAGATTTTGGGAAGAGAGTTGACTTTGAAGTTTTAAAAACAGCTCCCCCGAGTTGTCGCGCGTGGTACACATAGTTAAGATTCTTTTGAAACGCTCAAGCACTCGAGTGTAAAAAATTCGAGTATATGATACAGTCAATTATTCCATTCATCGGTATTTTTTTATATCGGGTCATACTAATAAATTAAGAGGATGAACTAAAACTTTTTTTAAACTATATATTGATGAATGCTCGCGCAAAAAGATGAAATTTTTTTGTTATAGAACGAGCAATAGCGACTTGATTCTAAAAAAAGTTTTGTGCACTGACGCGTGAATGTGAAATATTTTGCCATCATAAAATCCCATCGATAAAACTTTTAAAGGAAAGTATATTTTCTTTTATCTTCTATGTTAGTCAACAAACACTTGTATAATGATATACGATACTAATGAGATTAATTTACGTAGTAAAATAGATGAAAGGCGTGCACCAAGATGAATCTTCAGCATTCCTCGTATTTCACAAACATTTTAAAAGTAAAATATATTTTGAACTACATTCTGCAGAAACGCTTTTATGACGTGAATTTCTTATATTGCAATCGCTTTTTTACAAACAACATCGATGCTATTCCAATTTCGTTCGATTCGAATTCCCCCGAGATTTCACACCTGCACAACGCGTTCAACCATTCGGATTTGAGAGCAGAGAGAGGATGGACTTAATCTAATACTGATTTAAACTGCATCTATCCATAATGCCGAAAACTTTTCAAATACGAAATACAGAATATATTTCGCGTATATTTTTCATTTCATTTCTCATGCATAATATATTTTCATCGAAGTTTATTTCAAAGTTTCCATTTTGTAATACCGCCGCTGATTTAATTATCTATGTTACGCAGTGCGAAATTAAATTTCAAGTAAGACGCAAAGGAAAGTTTAAATTATGAACTTTTAATTACATTTTTCGTTTACAATAAATATAGCTGTATATATTTTTCAAATGATTTCTAATGATCGTTCGTAACTGTGCGTGAAAATATATAGAAGGTTGAGTGGACAATTTGAGTTTACAGTGACGAAGCCACTTTATAGCAAGCAAAAAAACTATAACCAACGTCACAACTCTTTAAGTCCGTACCTGGAGAAGTAAAATTTTACTTCAACGTGATTCTTTATTTACATCTTTATCCAAGTATTAAAAAATTTCTTAAAATATTCTTTACCTGTAAATTGGATGGACAATGGTCTAGAAGCTCCAGCATATGTCTGATATTTTGAGCGTCCTGGATGACGAAATTCAGCTCCATATCAAATTCACCTCCAACGAGCTGAAAAAAATCGTTACTTTAAATACGTGTCGATTTTCATTATATCTTTTTGAAACAGTTATTCTATCAATTTTTTTCGTCATATATTTAAAAATTCATATACTCTTTATCTTCACGCTAAATATTTTTAATTATTAGAAATTTTATCCTATTTATCAGTTCACAGCCATGCATTTTTTCTTTTGAAAAAATGTTTTTCTTTGCTATTGAATGCTTTTATGCAAAGGATTATTATTCTATAGTCAATACTAAAAAATAACGAAGAGAAAAACACAGTGAAATGAAAGAAACTTATAAATGATCAAGAAGCATAAAAATAAGAGTAAAAACATAGACAGATGATGAAAATTATTAGAGTGGTAACCAGTCTAACATAACATCATTTCATTTCACGCTAGGCAGGTTAAAATTTTAATTATCACAACTCAGCCAACATTTTCTTATGCAGTAGTTTTATAAGACAAAACATTTTTCGGTAGTCAACTAAAAGTATTAAAATAAGTGTTCTCTCCATTAACAATTCTTTTTGATAAAACTTGCCTAGATTTTTTTTTGAAATTTAAAAAAAATACTCCTCACAGAAGGTTTTTAAAATAACAAAGTATTTTTTAATTAAAAATCAGTTATTAAAAAAAAGTCATTGAATTGTCGGAAAAATCATTTACATTCGATGTATCGACAACTTGATCCTAGAACATTTTGAAAGTTGAATTGCAAATAAACGCGGGTGGTGTATTGCAGTGTTTGTGTTGTGGCAAGATGAATATTCACTGTGACTAAGACTTGGTTTATTATTCGTGACGTTTAACTCCGGAACAAACACAACCGATACGTTCATTTGTGCTATACTCGTGTTCGTTTCTCGCACCCTCTCCATAAATCTTGTGCCTGTCTGTGAATGCATTGTACAATATCCTACGCTTAAATTATTCCGAGCCCTTGATAACTATTATCCTTATATGACTTACTACAAAAAAATTAAAACCGCAATGTTTGTTGATTGCTAGAGCAAGGAAATTCGCACTTTATTAATATACGTATATTGCAACCTTTTCAGATTAACCCTTATCGACTATTAATAAAGCTTCACGAAATTAAATAATTCGGATAACTCTCAGATATTTTAATTTAAAAAATTTAGCACGTAGTAAAGAAAATAATAAGTTCATTGGACGGGGGGAGCCTTTTAAGCATAATCTCATAGTTGCTTAACTTCAAGTCACATCGTTAATGAGAATCAATTACTAGGTAAGAGCAACTCAATTTATATCTTGTCGGAGTAGATATCACGCGCCACGTTAGATCGCGTGCCAGATGCAAGCTTGATTTACTTCCGAACGAACGAGCAATGAACCTACCCGAGCTTTTAATGCTGACGGTTTGTGTGTGTTTTGCGGTTGATGAAAATTTCAATTTCAATTTTCACGACTCTCTCAGCTCGAGCTGCGCGAATATAGTTACAATTTTTAGAATTCAAAATAGAAATATATGACTCGCTGGTGAACATAGCTCGACAACTGTTTCACGAGACTTTTAAATCTAATTGGTTCGTTATCTACCCAATGTCATATTTCTCAATTTTGTAATAATGGATTTTTTTACATATTAATCTAGGGGTTTGTTTCTGTTAGAATTGTATTTGGTAATTATTATAAATCGGTCGAATGACGTATTAGAAATTCAATCCATCATGACCTGAATTGTTTATATTTTAAACTCAAAGAAATTAATGAACTTGCAAAAACACTAAATAATAAAAATTATTGCTAGCGAAATCCAGAAAAATGTGATTTTATCCATTATCAATGAAGTCACGAAGTATAAAAATTGTGAAAAATAAAATTTCACTGGTTGATATTGGCAAAAAACCAACACAATGCCAAATTGTAAAAAGTAACGGTTACGCAAAATGAAATATATTTACGGCTTGTCAACAAAGCGTAATTTTTACAAAAACTGGCACTCGTTATGAATATCATTCGCAAAACTTGTTAATATTTGCTATTCATTCATTGTTGCCGCGATGTGTTATAGCTGGGACGCATTCAGACGATTCATCAGTATTCATTTTTCGTTCTCGTAAGCTCTCTCTCGTTCTCTCTGCCGAGCTGCGAACGATAACGAATGTATAACGATAGATATATAAAACCTTTCGACGAGCGCGCGTGTACCTTATTCGAACGGAAAATGGTGTATACGTGCACCCGTAGACACGAGTACTATGGTAATGAAACGTGTATACATGTCGCGGAGCAACTGTCGAATTTTCCAGCAAAATAGATGACAAATCACGCATCGATGCATTCAACTTATTTTCCTCTTTGTGCCAGGCATTGTGTAACTCTTAATGCACCGCACTTTGCCATTATACGCTATTCCCTTTGCAGAAGGCTCGCCTCCAGAACTATTTGCGTGCATGTTCATTCTACTGTGCCATAGACAGATTTGAGAAATTCTTATAACTTTTTTTCTCAAATAAGTTTCAAAAGACAATCGACTATACGTGCACTCGAGGAAGTTGGTCATTTTGTAACGAAAAAAAGAGAAAATTTAGCTTAGGATAAAGACGAGATAGTTAGTGCGAAAAAGTCTTTTTAATAAATACTTTAGAACTACGGTGGAGATGAAATGAAAACAACTGTTGGCTCGTGCAGAGAACCGTAGCTCACCCTTCAGACGAAATCTTTTCGTTAGACATTGTCATCTTACAACCTACAGAGAACTCTTATGCACAACTGCGACGACTATATAACATACACATGCTCGCACGCTCGCTTTCTCTCCCTTATCCTTCTTTCTTCAATTCTCTTTATGGCTCTCTCTCTCTCTCTTCTGCCTCTCTTTGTCCTCTCTACCGCCCTTTCTGACTCTCCCTCTCTTTTCCTCATTCATACATACGAGCTCCGAGAATAATTACTATTCACGTCACGAGCACACGTTTCCAGGGATGTGAGACTGTGTGGTACAAGCCGGCGTAAACAGGTTATTGTGCGAAACGTGCGAAATGTCACACGAGTAAACTTTCCGACATACGACCTATTTTCTTTTACTATATATAGAGAAAAGAAAAATATAGGAATATGAAAAGATCTTAGCGCGAACTTGATTTTTATTGCTGGCTATTACAAAAGACTGGCAAATATGAAATGCGAGTATTTTTTACAACCTAGACTAAAAGTGAAAAGCTTAACTTTAGCTTACGACAAGAATCTCAAAGATTTTTAAATCAAAACAATACAGCTTACCACAGACAAAAAATGTAAAGAAGGCAGCAAACCAATTTTTGCTAATAATTAAGTGTTCAAAAAAGTATTTATAAGTTTTATATAGCCCTTTAAGCACCAAAATTAAAGTTTGCTGCAATATAATTCTCACGAGTTAGTACAATCTAAAGTTTTTCTGACATCTTCTTCATTATTACATTAGTTGTTAACTGTTGTCTACCTGAGATATACACGCAACCATATCCATGTCCACATATTAACATTGAGACAACAATTGTTCAAATACTTTTACCAACCACCGAACATAAACAAGATGATTGTGTTTGGCGAGAAAGTTTGCAACAATGTGTAAACTTCATTCAACATTATGCAGAGCTCTTGAATAGTTAATGCAACTTTTACTTCGAAGCATCTGAACTAAAAGTCGTCAAATTACTTGTCTTTACATTCTACTAGAGTTAAACTATTTTCCTTTTATCAAACGTCTTTCTGTTTTCATAATTAAAAAAAATAATCACCAGTATTGCATTTGCTGCGTAAAAGTTAAAGCGGTGACCATAACGTTTTAATTTCATTAATTTTTATTAACACTCGAAAAGCTGGAGAAAAAACTGTAATTCTATTATAGGCGTTTGAACGAAACTAAGTGACTCAGTTTAAATTATACTAATGTAAAAACCTTCAAACTCACATTTTTGCCAATGTATGAAATGCAAAAGAGGAATTGTTAAAAGCGCTAATTTTTAATCTTTTATTCGTGAACATCTGACGATTATAATAAAAACTGAAGCATATGCTGTTAAAAGGTGCGAAAATTAAATAAGTAGACATTTTTTTACATATTTGCTACAGAAAAATTAATTCAAGTTTTGTAATAAAATTTATGATGCTCATTTTCCTATTTAACAAAATAAAATTTATGAGAAAAAAGAAGGCAAGAATTCATATAAAATATTCAAAAACATTTTCTGAGGCTTTACCAGATACTTTCCTCAACGGTTCTTAGCGACTTTTTTAATATATCTTTCAGATCCTTTTGGAAAAACATTCATTGGAACTTTCATGGCATGCTTTTAGAAATGTTGGTTAGAACATTCAACATTTAAAACGTATTAATGTAAAATAGTTGCAAATTTAGTTGCAGAAAATGACACATGAATTATTAAATCCAATACACAAAACTAAGGAAAAAAATAGGTTTTAGGGGTTGCTTTTTATTTGAGATTTTAATGACAAAATTATATTGTAAAAAATTATTAAATTTTATTTATTTTCTCATTTTTTAAATACACATTTATATGTCATACATTAATAATATATAATACTCTAAATTTTATAATAACGAATAAAATTAGTTAAAATTTCCATATCAATAAATTAACAATTAACAATACGGTATGACATTACTTCAGTCGTTAAATAATGTCCAGCTAATTATAATACATAAATTTTTAAAATAAATTTTTAAAAATAAAACATTCCACATGTATTTGATAATAAACTAAATATAATAGTAATGTAAAAAATTGTACATTTTCAAGATCTACCAAGAATTAAAACGTACTTCTTAAAACTCTGGAAATTTAAATTCATTCTTATAATATTTCAAATAAAATTTCAATAATTATTTTTTTTACAATTAAAATTGGTATTTTTTTTCATATTTTCAAGAGTCAAAAGTATAATGCAATCGATTAATCTACATATTTTTTATGATATAGAGAATCATTTAAGCTAAATAACATTTTCTATATTTATGAAAATTATTCAGCCTTAATTACAATTTTTCAACTTCAAGACACCACTGCATCCGTACAGAAAGTTCATAAATGTAGCAGTAAAGAAATCATTCTTATCTTACCGAAAAGGCTTTTAGGAAGACGAGGCACTGTATAATGCCCTCCATAGTGTCGCCTGTGAGAGAAAATGTGCCAGTAAAATGCCGACCCTTTCTGCCAATCACCGAACAGAGACTAGCATGTACGACGGAATTCGTAGACTGTGAAGTTGCTGTTAAAGCATGTTGGTTAGAAACCGAGTTCATTAGATACTCCAGGGACTTCATCTTCAAGCAGTCTTTAACTTTGAATTCTGGCTTGATATTTTTATAAACCAAACACAATATTTACAAATTTCGTTTGCTAGAAACTTCTAAACGTGCAATACTTCTAATAACTATAGGCACAGAGTCCTGTATCGTTTGTGTCGTATGTTTAAAGTTCATTTTTTAAAACTTTTATCAAAGCTAAGCATTTTTTGATACTTAAGTTTAGTTCATAATTTGTAAAATGATCGAAGCATTACAATTTTGATCACTAGAACGCAACTTTTTCAGCTTATAATTCAAGATCATAATGAAGTAAAAAGAAAATTGTTTTTTTTTTATAACGAGGATCACCCACTTTTAAAAATATACAAAATATGAAAAATACCAAGCAATTCAAATTAGATATTTTTATGATTGTAATTTATGTGTCTCCTAATTAAAATATGAAAAGATAAGTCTTGTAACTTTTTTTAAATATAATAAGTGTTCTTACTGACTTATACTATGGCAAACACATTCAAACCTCATTATAAGACCCGAAATCCACATACCGGTAGATTTAATCTTTTCGAATTTATTCTACCCTACGTAGAAAACGAGCCAATAAAAAAAGTCTGTGCAGTCTTTGACGTTTATGATATAGAGTAGATCTTTCTTGATGTCGAGCTCGTCGTCGCAGCTGACGATGATCCTAATTTCCTTGGCTCCATGATAGGGGGTGTCGAGTATCGACGTAACATATCGCAAACTTCATAGCACAACACACAAATTCCTATAATTAGAAATGTATCCATATTGTGGTTGCTGCTGTTGAACTCTCCAGGGGGATTATTAGTAGCACTAATCTACCATAATATATAACTGTTTTCTAAGATACTGTGCCGAGTCAAATACAAAGCTGCTGCGTTGTCGAATTTATAAAACTTATAAAAATCCTTAACGATTTCACTTGGATGAGTAGTTGAATTTTTTCAGATCAATCGAAGCACGGAAAAATAAATGTCAATAATATTATCTGCGTATCGATGTTTTGACGAAAAATCCATCCGGGAACAGTACAATGATACCACTAGCAATCATCGTTGGATATATTGGTCCTGTTTAAAGATTTTTTGTTTTTGATACTTCTTAAAACAATCGTACACGTTCTGATTGTTCAGCGTATCGTGGTCAAATGGATGATCAAAGCGGTCATCAGGTCAAAGAGAGGCGCGCATGAAATACGTCTGAGCCGGTAAACTGTCGGTGCGAAAACTGTGCAAACTACGAGCTATATATGTTGATATTTTTGCAGACCTCAAAGCTCGATAAAGCCGTTGGCAAGGCAAATGATGTGGTTCTCAAGTTGTGCTCGAGCAAACTCCGAGACATAAACAAGTACAGACTAGCCAGAAATTAGACTGAAAGGAGTATATACTACTTGGCGAGCACACGGTCGATGGCACGTAGGGAAATGATCCGCTGAAAGCTCAACGATGCCGCTCGTTCATTTCGCGAATGCCTGAACGTGCCCCTCTGTATTTGCTTGCTATATTCTCCAAGTGTACTCCGGATAATTATTCGAGTAAAATTGGGCGGTACGACGAGTCGTTGAAAAATCGCCGACAGACAGCTGGACGAAGAAGCGAGAAAGACTTGTCTCGTCGTCGGAGCAACAACACACGAGGGCGCACGTATACGGATCGGGCTCACGCTCAACATGAGTACGCGAGCGTGAGTGCTCGCGCGGAGAGCTGGCGTATGACTACTACTGGATCGGAGCGAAGCGCGCGCGAGGGTGCGCCAGTTTATCAGTGTACGCGAGATAGGCCGAAACCAGAGTATGTGTGAGCGAGAGAGGGAGATGCTGGGGCGACGGCGCTGCCCGCCGCGATGCCACCACTGCTGCCCTCTCGAGAAATCTCTCTCTCTCGCTCTTTCGCCCCGTTTCTCTCTCTCCCTCTCGCTCTCTCGTGCTAAAATACTCTCGCGCGCTGCGTTCCGATCCTGCATGCTGTATACCAGCTAGTACTACCATACCGACAAGCTTCTCCTTCGCTCGGCCTCTCCCTCTGTGTGTATCCCTCTTGTGCGATCTTCGGGGCTACCCCCTACACGTCTCTATCTCTTTTTCTCTCCGACGCTGCTGCCGCTACTGCTGCTGCTGCTGGTTGAACCGTAACAGTGAACTCATTCCCTACCTCGATCCTCCTCTCACCCCACTACCCTACGACGACGTTTTATATCGTCGTTACTATCACTTGCAACGTGGCCAGCCTCCAGCTTCCCTCGGCTTCCCTCAATTTTCCTCCGTTTCAGTCAGGTAATTTATGCTGGTAGAATTTTTCTTTGATCGCTTCCGTGTCTCCTGTACTATTTAATATGCCTCACGCTGTACAGCGCGCGGTTATGATCAGTTCGCCGAGCCGCCGCGCGCGTCCCATTTGAATTTTTTATTCGCGCGCCCGCGCATTTCTTTCGTAATACCTAGCATATCTAGGCGCGCATTTCGCTTATTGAAGATCAGAATTTGAAATGGTACTTAATTGAGCTCGCAGAAATCAAACCCAGTTTCATTTAATGAATTCGGTTGCATCGTACGAAATGAGTATGAGATTAATGGATGCAGCTTCGATTGCGACACGCGCGTATCGTAAGAGCGTTATTTATTATCGATGAATTTAAAATACGAGATCAATCAGTTCGTTATAATCGTGAAAATGGACTATTTTTAAAATACAAATACGCTGAACATCATTATAGATATATTAAAAATAAAAATAAAATAATTAAATCGTCAGTGAACAAATATGCTGTAAGAGTCAAACATAATTTTCAACAGCCGAGATGTAATGTATCGGTGATATTTGCTAACGCTGGCAAATATTCGCATACACGCTAGTGTCTGTCTAGTGAATAGACAGATTAATACTTCTTCGGTTTGCCATAGAGAGATGTCAATTTTTGCCTGTAGCACGTATTCAGCAATTTGTCGAAGAATAGTTCTCGTGTGCATGCATAGCGGAGATATAGGAGCAGCAGGACCACTCATTAATTCGAGCTAGCGCGAGTTGGCAGCGCATGCCTGTAACTAATGTACATATAGGTGTGCACGAGTGTGTACAGCAGCGGCAGCAGCAGATTTTCCAGTGAGGCGGCGACGGCGGATCGCCCATTGCTGCTGCAGCTTGCCCCGGAGCTGCGATTTTCTGCGTCGATGGAGTATATACGGCAAAATGAGAATGGCCAGCAGCAGCAGCGGTAGCGAACCACCGGGGGATGATACGCTGCGAGGAGTGTTATAGAGTGTAGAGAGAACGACGAGCAGCGACCATCCAACCAAACGCGTTAGCAAAATTTACTACTCTCGCCGAGCTATTGATATATCTCGACGTTTACGACTGGCACAACTTTGCTTAATATAAGGCGGGTCTGCCGGTGTGTCATAAATTTTCCACTTTTCGAATATGTGCCCGATCCAGTTATCTTGCGCTTTTCCCGCGCGCGTTTACTCTCTTTCTCTCGCGGCGCGTATAAATTTTAAACGACATCCGCCAGAAGCCGCAACTTTCTTCGCATTTTAAAACTTTTAAAATGAACCTCCAACAAAACATATAGAAAAAACTTCATTCAACTTACGTCACGTCATACGCACGCCGTCGAGAAAATCGCGGATGCTCGGAACAAATATCCGATATGTTGAATGTCACGCGAGTCAGAGTCAACGCCCCAATGACTGCAGATTCGGGCTAACGGGTTGAACACTATAGTGTATAATGCTCTCGAGTGAGTACGTTTTTCCTTCTTTTTATTAGCCACTTGTGACGACTGTCAATTATGAAATACTGATTTACGTGTCATTTCATTTTAGACTGCTTCTCGCAGAAGATCGAATTGTCAAACTTATATTTGTACAATTTTAAATATTGCGATAAAAATATAACTGTAAAAAACAAATTGTACTTCGCATTGAATAAAAAAATCGAATTATTCAATAATATTGTGTTTATAAATAATATTTTATCAATATTATAGTGGTTTCTAGTTGATGCACTTCTTTAAATTTCTATTTCATTTACTGAGTCAGACCGATAACTGATTTGTACCACTTAAAAATAAACACATAAATATAATAGTAAATATACATTTATGCAAACTGAGAAACTTTGAAAATGAAAATTACTTTATCGGATCGTAAGGTTCGACTAAAAATTTAGGAAAAATGTAATTTTTATTAATAACACAATTTTCATTTTTAAAGTTTCTCAGTGTACAAGTGTAAAATCACAATTTGAAAATAACCTAGATGACAAAAATGCAATTTAATTTGTTACAACTTTTGAATGTCGCATAGAAAGTAACTGAAATTTTAGTCAATTATTAATAGCGTACTTGCAAAACGTAAATGGTTCTTTAACAGTTAGATGGTTGGAACGTACAGATGAAATATTACGAAATTCCAAAGCTTTTGAACTAGAAACTGTAATGCAAACGAAAGTACGTACACACGAAACGCTCGCGCATGAAAATTTGATGCTGTACAAGCTCATGTGCAAAAGAATGAAGACATCGTCAAAGATCGCCAAAGAGTTTAAAGCACTAATGATGCCATTATGCGCATTACTTCGCTACAGAATGTTCTGCAGCTTAAACGAGAAATTATAGTACGGCATACTAATTCTGGCGATATATATTTTTGGAGGGCAATAGACTAATCTAGGAAAATCCCCGCGCAGTGTTAAAGTAAACAAGCAAAATCTGGAGCGTACATGGAGTATAATAAGAGTATGCGCGAGGCTTACTCGCCAAAACGTTACATGTCAAAAGCAGCCAAGATTACGTAAATGATAATGCACGTAAAGCTATGGATCGTCGATAACGAAGCTGTATATTGGTGTACGCAACTGCACAGGTTGATGACGTAGTCGAGATTAAATTCAAATTTCAATACAAGTTTTCTTATCTCTTGTAATAATACTGTAATTAATTGAAAACTTGTTCAGAAGCTATATCCGAAGAGATCGATCTTCGTTGCTCGTTGCACAAATTATTAGGAGACGTTTTATGAAGTTTTAGATACATTTATTAGAAATCGTGTTATGACGATACATCAAGATTTTTAATTTCATAGAAAAAACAAAGCGCGTTAGAATCGAACTATTTAACTCAAGTGAGAGGGTTGAAAAAAGCTGTCGATTTTCATTAAGAAGAATTCAATTCTCTGTCTGACTAAAAGCTTTTAATAATTTTTAATTATACTGATTTTAAAGCTTGTTTACTGGAATATCAACGTCACAAACGGTTCTGCTCGCTTACAAAATAAAACAAACTTTTCTAATTAAGGATCTGTGTAAAGTTTTAAATAACTTGGTGCTTGTAACGTCTGATTGTATTATATGTTGAGGTCTGGCGAAGAATTGTCATTTCATTTATTCACAAATATGCTTTTCAAAAGTTAAATTTTTGTCCTGAGGGGAAAAAATTTACATCGTTATTAAATCTTAGTTAACTTCCTGCAAATTATTGCTGATATCAAAGCAAATTTAAAGCTTGTAACTGACTATTTATTTATACCATTTAATGTATTAAAGTATTACAAATTAAAAAGTTAAACTTTGTATTATTAATGTAAATAAGAAACATGCAGTTTACGCAATTTATTCAGACACTGTCAAAGTAAAATCGTTATATTCACTCCAATACCCCAATGTACTGTTTATAAAATAAAATAATTTTCCGGGTTACAATTTCATGCTATATAAGTTAATTTTCATCTGAACACTGCATCATATGAAATGGAGTGTTAGTATGTTGCCCAACGTAAACGCGAAAGCATCAATTTCTCATTCGATTAAGTTGTAAGCAGAGACGCGAAAGAGGTGGATAATATGTTCTGCGAGCTGAGCGATGAAAATCCTATTAAAGATTTATGTAGTACAGGTATGATGTCGAGGAAAATATCGATCCATTTCCAGGTTGGAACGAGCTTACCGCCTCCATCTATCGACCCTTACATAAGGTATATGAACCGATTTCTCTTCACCCGAGTGCAATGATAATCCTGATTCTCGCTGCTAAATAACTAACGTTGAGAAAGTAGGCAACTACTTTATCAACTCACCATATATGCACATGCACAGTTACAATATAAATATTATGAGAATAATTTAAAATCAATTCTTTATCATATAGTTTTAGCATGCTCAAAAAACTTATGTTTTTTGCCATTTACACAGTGATATAAATAATTAAATAAATTAATGGGTAATTGTACTGTTTTGAGTATTATTAAAAGAAATTTAACTGCAATAAAATAAATATTTATACACATATCAAATTAAAATGAAAATGTAATTTTTCAAATTCATTGTGCAATTCTTTTTTTTATAAATAGTAAACTACACTTAGCTATCAGATTTAATCTTTACGGTCTAATACTGAGTTTGTATTGAATATAATACTTTTTCAAGAAACTTTTACTTTTGCCATACTCTGTTCGTTTTATTTTTATATATTTTCATCGAATCATATGCTATTGAGAAAGAATGACATATTTAAACTATACCATTGGATTTTAGTTGGAGCTAACGAGTTGCACAAGCATATGAGATTTGCTTTGTCCAATCAAGCCGATATACGCTGTGCATTCTTCTGTCAATAAAATGATTTAAAACGAGCTTTATTTATTTTAAGCCTTTTTTCTAAAAGAAGTTGACTTCTCAAGTTTTTAAAGCAGATTTTAATAATGAGTCACAGAGGTTTCGAACATTTCAAGACGTGAGATTCTTCTAGATTATGGACAAGGAAATTTCTAACATTCCTTTGACATTTTAGTTGAAATAGTGTAAAAAAGGAGCTTAATAGTAATTTTACCCTGGAAAAGAATAGACTAGAATTTACTTCATGATAAAAAGGAAAACTGCAAAATGTATTCTTTATAGAGTAAAAAGAGGTCGCTTGGCAGAAAAAACCTACGTGCTTCATGGTACGATAAATGTGTTGAAAGTGGATATCAATGCACTATTTATCGATATCTCACTATTAAAAGATTATTGTAAAGATTCTTGAAAAATAACGAGAATTTTTTTCTCGTAACAACACCAAGACTTACTAAGAAATCAACGCGATCTTTATTATTATAGACACTTATTTAAACATGCAAGGCATTCATTCTACAACGTCAGTTTTTAATGGATTCAATGCTGGAGGGCCATTAAAATCGAATGCATTTTAATATAGTAGAAAAGATCCACAAAAAAACTTTTCGTCGGAATAAAAAAGCGTATTTATTATTTCCTAGCTACACTCATGACATGCAACTTTGATGTAGAATTCTTTTATCTACTGAAGTTGTCGAGTCGGTGCTTCCATGGAAAGTTCAAGAAAGCAAAACGAGTGTCAAAAGGAAAATTTCGTAAGACTTTAGAATACAAGAATAAACACCAAAAACCAACGGGTTTTTTTATTATATTCAGAGGTACAAAGTTCATATTTTTGTATAGAAATTATAAAGAAAATTCTGTTATTCAATTCAACGATTAATTACGTCAAAAACTCTTATTTGATATTACACGTTGATTTCACCCGTTAATTTTAAATGTAAATAATGTCAATAGTGACTAGTCTTGAAAATAAATATCATAAAAAGTATTATTCTTGATATCTTTATCATTATGATTATACAACGAATGGTAAATAACATATAAAAATTTTTTATAAACTAAAATAATTCTAATCTCGTAGAAAATATGATACATTTTTTTAGCGATTTTTCATTGATTAACCCCTGAGTTAATCGTACGAGGTTGTGATTACTTCTATTTCTAAGATATCTTCTAGATTTTATTACTCAACTTTTTCAAGTTTAATACTTTATCCGATCTGGGATCGTCGATATTTTTATTCGTTTTTACTCTCTATAATATGTAATATAAGTCTCGCCCCATATTGTGGATGAGTCATGATGTAACGCATTCAGTTGCGAAAAATTATTTCATCATAACTTGTACGGGTGCCATAATAAAAAAAGGATTAAAGTTTCATTATATTAACATCACACTTACAAGTTTAGCCAAAATATTTATTAAAAGTTTAAAATGGATCTTTAGCAGTATAAATAGACCTTATTCGCCTTAATTGATTACATTTTTCTCTTAATTTCACTACCGTTTATTTGAATTTAGTACATAATGTTGAATTGCATACATGTTCGTTTTTAAGTGAATACGTGACTTCAGCGGCATATAAGCCAAGTGTTAAATATATTGCATATAGAAGTTACTAATTAGGCTGTGGCGCTGACTGCCTCACGTTTTTACGATGTCACGGATGTTCCACACGACACTTCAATCAAGTTGGTTTTTTACACGAGACAGAACGTTGAGAAACTTGAAAATATTGAATTATGTCTATGTAGAAATTGTTCTATATGAATGTAAAATATAATTGTAGGATGACAAAATTATAAGTCATGTGGTTATTTACAACAAAATTATCCTTTTTATGACAATAGCATACTCAACACATTGTCGAGCAATTAATTTTTATTCATCTGAAAATAAGTCAAGGTAAATATCGTAGATAACGCATGAAATCGTGAAAATGCTTTTATTCGCTACAAGGCCTATATAATTTCTTGGGGATCGATGGCAAGCTCGCAGCGCGCAAACACGTTCCAAGTAAATTTCAGTAACTTTTACAATCTGCTCTGCTTTATTGGGAGTAAAAAAACGTTGCCATTGCAATAAAACAGCGTCACGGTAAAACTGTTTTACACTAAATAAACCTGTTCAAAGCGTCTAAGAGTCGAAAATGTAAATAAAAATAATTCCTACGTTGACAACTGCAAACACGGGATCAAGTTATCAAACGAAATTCGAACGAAGATATTTTGGATTTAACACGCGGCGTAAATGAGAATTTAAGATAGATCCAAGAAGATATCCCCTATGAATATACTTATGCACGTTCATTGCGGGTTCTAGCTCATTAAGTCACGTGCCTAAAAACTGCATCTCTCTCGTACGGCAACGGACGTCAGGTAGAAAGTTTCGTAAACACATAACAGGTATCTTGTTGCAAAAGAAAAAACAAACAGAGTAAATAGCGCCATTGGATAATAACAGCTTTGATGCGAACAAGTAATGACATCTTTTTTTTGACAACCTGCTTTTGTATACACGAGCTAATTTTGAATCGTGTGACTCATTTATAGTTTTACAGTCACCTGATTAGCTATTCGACGATGCGCATTCATCTTAGAATGTCGTCGCCTTTTTTATTCTTGTATTCAGCTTCGCAATACTGAAACTGCGTCACTTTTGCGTGACAAACGAGAACTCTCGGTAGTCGTATTGTTGAGAGCCTTGAAAAGAATCGCTCCTCGTCATCAAATGTAAATGACCGATTAGCGGACGAAACGCTCATAGACGTAGCTCGATAGTCAATCGATAAGTCATCGATATCGCTATAAATCAATGACCTATTCTTGCGAGATACTCTTACAGTGTACTATAGACAGAACGTGTTTTTATTTTTTTCGACACTGTAAATGACAAAGCTGGTAATCGCTGAGGGTGAAATTTCATTTTGACAAGCGCAACGGGAGTTTTTATCGTTCTCCCGGGGACGACCTCGTGTGTACGTGTTTGTGTGTGCGACGCGATGCATCACCCCGGCACTAGGCGAACGCGCGTCCAGTTTTCGCTTTGAAGTTTATCCCGAGCGACGTTTTGCCTCCTCGCGCGCACATGATACGAACTCTCGAGTAATAGGAGAGCGCGAGGCATCGATCATGCGACTGCTCAACTTGCATCGCCATTACAATTCACGTATATGCATATTTACGCGTGTAGGTGTGTGCGGGCATATAACGTGCAGAAAAGTGGATGAGGTAGCGTATCGCGTAGCACGGGTAAATATAAATCAACGATTAGGTAAATCGATGCATTTATATACGATCGGCATGGCGCGTCGAGTTCAGACTGCACATAACGTGATAGGTATATAATATACACGTACACATAGTGGCATCCGCGCGTGCACGTTAGCAGGCCTGCACTGCACTTACTTATTATAATGTTACGCGGAATTCGTAATCCTGTCGCATGCACACGAGCTGCGGTATTCCGAGAACGTCAGGGTCGTCGTTCGCCCACGCGGCGTTCAAATTTTACATGTTACAATCGTGCGGCTCGGACACTGCATATTACATATTGCACAAATGCATAGCATCGTTGGCAATGCGCGTAGGCCTTGTCGCGAGATTCGATTATCATACATACTTATATGTATTTCGCGCAAGGAGAAATCGATCGGGTATGGGGGATAATAGGCGAGCACGCATCAGCTGCAGCCGGCGCTGGACTGGACTCGCGCAGTATCGGATCGATGCGGATGGATTTAGTCAGCTCTCGCACGTGTGTGTCCCTGCAGAGCAGTAGCCACAGCAGAGCGAGGAGAGAGCGAAAATGCTCGAACGTCATGCTCGTCGCGAGAGTAAATTCCGATATCTCTCATAAATATTTAGGGGACGGAGCAAGCTCGTATAGAGCGCATCGACTATATTACCGCAGCACACGAGACGTGTTCTTGTCAGGGTTGTATACGAGACAACAACATGCAGATGAATACACGAGACGAGAGAGACGATCGGAGCAGCAGCAGCAGCAGCAGCAGCAGCAGCACAGAACGATCCGACTAGGCCTCAGCTCCGTTATTGTACAGTGTACTCTTTGTATCGAGTAATGATACGAGACATATACACAGAGGGTACGTGTAGTAGTAGTAAGCCTTAGAATAATAATGTGTGCGTGGCTTGGCTTTATATGTGTGGCGTGTCAAAGGAAAAATCGTCGTCGTGCTTAATAGGAACAAAGTCGAGTGAGTCATCGAGCAGCAGTAGGCACGGCATACTACAGGGCACACACCGCAGCAGCGACCGTATTATAGAGGGTATATATACGAGGCATTAGGCAGGGCAGTGGTGCGCGGAGGCGGCGAGGCTTGGCCCCAACTAACTACTACGAGGAGGCACTGGCACACAATGTTGTATACACACATCAGCGGGCATACTTATATGAAAAACTGCATGGCACGCGCCTATAGCCGAATATCGATTGACAACTCGCGCAAAAGAGGACTCGGGGGATAGACGGGCGCGCGTGTAATACACGAAAGTAGTGCTTTGCGCCAGTGGTGGTATATGTGCGACGACGACGACGACGACGATGAATGTATACATGCACGTCGCCGTCGCGCACCTGCTTTATAGTATTTGTGCTCGGCGAGACACACGGCACTGCGCGAATATAGTATATAATATAAAGTGTGCCGCGGTCTAGACTCTAGACTAACCTCAAAGGTCGCGCGCGCGAAGCGGCGCACGGCAACTAGCGGGCACCTGTTAATTATTAACGCCTCGAGCCGTGCGCGACGCGAGAATAAGAGAGAGAAAGAGAGAGAGAGAGAGAGAGAGAGAGCGTGTGCACGTCAAAAGTACCGCACCCATATGGGCAGGACGGAGAATGAGAAAGAAAAAAGCCAGGACTAAGACAGAGTCGATACATACAGGTATAAAAAGCCGGCGAATTTCGAAATACTAGACAACTCCAATGTTTACGCGGTGCCGCATGTTTTATACCTATACACGAGACAGAAAGTCGACTGCTGCTGCTACATATACATAAGCGCGAGTGCGAATGTCCTCGCCAAAACGCAACGTCAGCAAACGATTACACGCATGCGAAATGACTCGAGAGTCAAGCAATCGCAGTTCTATTACTGCACTCCGTATACGCGCGATGAAAATCTAACCAGAGCCCGAGGTACACATGTGTCAAGAACGTCCCTATATATACGAATATAGGTATAAAGAGAGAGAGAGAGAGAGAGAGAGAGAGAGAGAGAGAGAAAGAGGGACAAAGTCGGGATAAGTCGTGCAGCTGTCAGCTCGGCAGAGTTCACATAGTCATACCTATCTATGAGTATAATACGTTAAGTACACAGAGTCGGAGTCGCCTGTCGCGGAGTGCGAGACTCCAGTTCCGAGATTTCAGCAGACGATGCGCGCGCGTGGTCGTGCTTTAACAGTACCATATATATATATGTACACAATCATACATGTATGTATATACAGAGTAAGTACGGAGCTCGCGTGTACGTGTGGGCGTAAGCGCGTAAAAGTATTATGTATGCGGGTTGGAAACTCGGACGGTCTCCCGCGCGCGCATCGCGCATATTATAATCCGTACAGCCTGCACACGCACGTACATAAGTACACTGCACATTGGATTACGTCGCGAGCACACAATCGTACTTATCGAGGCAGGCGAGATTTATCGGCGCAGGTGTACACGCACACAGAGACACACATGTATCTCTGTATTCTATATACTCGTATACTCGCACGTATAAGTATTCGTTCGAGATGATAATTCGGAGCAGGTTGGGTAAGCGTCGATGCGGGGCCTTTCGAAAAGGTGCTATATAAAGCATTAATCGCTCGAATGGCATGCGTTAACACATGCAAGAGAGAACTGCCCGAGATGATAATAAGTATGTGTGTACATGTACGAGAGAGAGAGAGAGAGAGATTGCGCACCACCTCTCTCTCTCTCTCACGACTCTGTGTCACTACTCACCAGGTGAAGGACGGTGTTGACGACCTCGCGATTGGACACTTGGCCCACCTCGATGAGGCCGATGAGGACGGCGAACTTGAGGCTGTCGTTCATGGCCATCGCAACCACCTCCTCGGGTCGCTTGATGTCGCTGAACAGCGGCGCCTTGAGGTCCGCCATGGCGAGAACGGCGCAGCTGCAGCAGCCTCTTCAACTGGCTCGACGTCGTCGTCGTAGTCGTAGTCGTTATAGTGCTCGCAGCTTCGCACGAGGGACGAACGAGGAATGTATAGCAGGACACTCGGAGTGTTGCACTCGGCTTATCGTATAGACACCAACAAAAAAAAAAAAAGGAGTCGCGGCGCCGCGTCAAGCAGTCAGCCGCGGCACTATAATCCTCGTGACTGGCAGCTCGCGCATCCCAGCTGCCTATCGCTCGCGCCGCTGCCGACTCTGGCAATTTTTCTGTCTACTGCCACGAGCACTCGTACTTTTTTATTATTATCACTGGCCGACGACAGGTAAGACATTCACAGGCCCTTGCGACGAGCAGCCGATGATGAGCACCAGCGATCGTCGACGAATCACAGGAACCAACGACAACTTCAACTATGCATACAACTCGAATGACAACAACAACAACAACAACAATAACGACGAAGACGATAACACAGAAAGCACAGAGCAAACACGGCTGCAGCGCCGCTGCTGCTTGCTGCTACTGCTGGACGATGCACTTGCGATTATGCTGCGATTTTGCGTGTGTGTGCCGGCGTCGTCGCGCACTGTCTCTCTCGCTCGCTCTTCTCTTATCGCGCGGAATGTACACAAGTGCAGTCGCGCGACTATACAGGGCCGAGCTTTCCCGATGGAAAACAAACGCGCGTCGAAGCACCTGTCCGCGGAGAGTTTCGACGAGGCCAAAAGCCTTCAAAGCACTGATTTTTATAATGAAAATCCGCACACGCACGCACACGCACACACGCACACACACGCACGATTGGAGGACTTTCACACGTCCGATTTGCGTTCACTCTCATACACAATAATAATGTATATAAGAGAATACGTCGTCGTGGCTCGCACTACTACTGCTGCTATGGACTACTGCTGCTTCGGGCTGCTGCTGCTGCTGCTATTGCGATCGCTGGCGACGACAGCGCTGCAAAATTCCTCTGCCATGTTGGAACTGTTGGAAGTCGCGGAGCGCCTGTCTGGCTCTCTTTCCTTCTCACTCGCGCGCGCCTTATGCTGCGAGTTGTTTGCGTCTGTGTGCGGCTGTATAGTACATGTATATTCCGCTTTCGCTGCTGCTGCTGCTGCTGGTTCGCAATGACACTGCCCGCGGCCACCATACCACCAGTCACTATACTATACTACGTCAACACAACTGCTGCCACTGCTCCACTGTTGTTGTTGTAAAAGTACCTGCGCGCCGCAATAATATAAGCGTTCGTACGAGAGCATATTTCGCTGCTCGACGGTCGGCAGTGCTGAAGTCGCCAAATGTCCCTAGTAGATCTCGTTGCACTAGGGCTACACACACAAACACACGGATATCGGATAAAGTCGCTTCTGCTAGTTTACCGTACGGCATAGGATAGTATACCTATAGATGGATGCATAAGGGTTATGCATGGCTCAGTGCTCACGAGGGATTGAACAGAGCAGCCCCTCCTACTACTACCCACTCGGTCGCAAGTATGTGCGCGCGCGCGCCGGGCTTATAGTGTTTGTGTATATGCTGAGTTGAAAATTCGCGACGACTGAATTACACTCAGGAGCCTTTCGAATAGGATTTTCCTGTCCATATCCAGTTACAAAAAGGACAAAGCAATGCAATATTAAACATTTTTCAAAACTTTTTTTTCAAAAAAAAAAAAAAGCTTTATACACGGTATAATGCGATTTCGGAGTTTACGGTGCACTCTGCAAACTTTGAAAATTCGTTTACCAAACTATACCGAAATTCCTGGAAATTTCACATCAAATTGACATAAAATCTACGGAAAATCAGCTTAAAAAATGCTGCGACTCCCCAGATATACAGCACGAATATAAACAAGATCAAGCCGAGATAAAAGGGTAATCGAATGTCAGCGTAATGCGACGTAAAGTCAAAACCCCTATAAATCTAATACAAGCCCCACGTGTATACGGATAGGTGCGGTTGTTTGATTTTTTGTGGGCAAAATACTAATACAGCTATACTGGCACCGTGGCAAGCGGCGCTAATCACTTGCTTACCGACTGCCAGTCCGGCGTTTCGTCCTTATACGATACAGACTAAGATGTAACTTCTCCGAGGCTTTCTTGGGACCACTTGAAAGCTCAAGCGGCACTCGAATTAGTCGTCGAAATAGCTGCAGAAAAGCAAACTGAGCTCGTATGTATATGCTAGACGTTCACATGCACCCGCAACGACGGCAGATCGTTGAAGGTAATATGCGCGAATCAGCGTAGCCCGAGTAATTCAAATGTTTATACAGCGATGCAAGTACGAGACTCGACGCGCTCCTCTAATCTTCCTCTCGGCGTATGTGCCGGGTATGTACCTATAGCCAAGATTTTCATTCCCGCAACTGCTCACAAGAGTGTCATTCTTAAACATTATGAGGCCATTTGGAAATTTTACTTTTGACGCTAATTACGCTTCCACGTCGTCTTCTATACTTGGAAAATGATGAAACGTCGAAAAGTTAATATTTGATTACGAATTCTCCAGATCCAATTAAATAAGTACATGCTAAAAAAAGTACTTTTAAACGATCCCAGCTTTTAGTTGCACGAGCAAAAGAAAGTCACCTCCGCGTACGGCTGATAAATATCGTTATTATCGATTATCCGCGCTGCTGCAACTCATCGACGTGATTAGCTCAAATTGCTCGTCTTAGCAATTGTCGCTAACGATCGAGCGTAGTACAGCTAATTATCTCTGTTTTCTATCCAACTCCTCTATTCCGTTTGCCTCGCTAAGTACTACTACAAGTCGCTTGCCAAGAGATCATCGAACTCTCTCGTCTTATTCTAGAGTCTGAATTAAGCGACTTGTACTTATAATGTTTATACAAATTCGCATGGCAAAACTATCCGATGTCATATTCATTCATACAACATTTACTTGCAGATAAGCAGCGTTATACGTGACAAAAAATAAATATGTAACGGATACGAATGTAATGCTACACTTATGTTTTCCTTGCGGATACACGATACACACCCGGCTGCCTTAAAGGTGTACATCGAGGTTTCAATTTTTAGTCGGCCACGCACTAGGCTCGATTCGGTTTTACCTCGGCTTTTCGGATGCCTACCCGAGATAGACTCCACTTGGAACTGCGCGAAATTCATCGTCGATAATTCATTCGGGACTTTTGATTTCCGTATCGCAACGAGTGCTGCAATCGACTACGGCAATCGTCTGCTGCTGAATGAACTTCCTCATAAACATTGTACTACGTCGGTCGCCGGCTACGAGTCGAAACATCTGTTGCGGAGTTTATTTTTAAAACACCGCGCTGTCACATAATAGCCGTTCTCTTGCAGTCCTCGCAGCTCGCTCTCTGTACACATACTACACACATACACGCACCCAATGGCACACGCACTATACTCCGTAATCCTTCGTTCTGCTTTCTCGAATCCGTGACGTTCGTGCGTGTGCCGAGAACGCGTATTCTCCCCCCATGATACATGCGATATAATACGTGCTCCGTAAAAGCAGCAGTGAACGCACCGCAGCAGAGTCAGTTCTCAAGCAGAGCGGAGTTTATAAGTCATTGCTTATCGAGCACCGAGTACGAACGCATTGAAAATGGCGGCTGTCGATGTCGAGCGCGTAAAGGTAAGCTTTGTTTTTACTTCAAAAACTTGTCGACTCTTTGTCAATTACATCGAGCGTCTGCCTGTTGGCGTCCTCCTATTTGTTTACGCTACTATAACCAACAAAATATGGAGCTATTTGATAGAAGAACGCTTCGATGCATGAGCTTGTGGGCGTTGGTTTTCGCTTCTTTTATTTGGTGCACGATGACAGCATTTCAAGCAATGTCACGTACTACTTCCTTATAAAGAATGCTAACGGCATACACGAGGTATCCTTTATGATTCGATATTTCTCACCACTAGTACTGTCTTGAATTTTTCAGTTGGAAAATACCATCCGTAACTTGAAATTATCTGGACATGTTGGTTTTGACAGTCTTCCGGATCAGTTGGTGAGCAAATCAGTTCAGAATGGATTCATTTTTAACATACTTTGCATTGGTGAGTAAACAAAAATCAATTTGACAACAAATTATTTACTTATATTTTTATTTACTATATAAATGTAAAGTTTCACTATTTTTAGTGCATTGTTTACTTGAAGGAAAGTTATAATTTATATCATTGCTTTTTATAGGTGAAACTGGTCTTGGAAAGTCCACCCTTATGGATTCACTGTTCAATACCAGCTTTGAATCTACGCCGAGCCCACATAATTTACCTGCAGTGAAACTGAAAGCTCATACCTATGAATTGCAAGAAAGTAGTGTTCGTCTAAAATTGACCATCGTTGACACGGTTGGCTATGGTGACCAAGTGAATAAAGAGGACAGTTTTAAATCTGTAGTTGATTATATCGATGCTCAATTTGAAGCTTACTTACAAGAAGAACTGAAAATCAAACGTTCGCTCCATACTTACCATGATACTCGCACTCATGTGTGTTTGTATTTCATTTGCCCGACTGGTCATGGGTAAGGTTTTATTTAAATAAAAATCAACATTGGAAATGAATCAAATCTAACAGGTTCAATAACTTGTTTTAGGTTAAAATCAATAGATCTTGTTTGTATGAAAAAGTTGGATACTAAATGTAATATTATTCCCATTATTGCCAAAGCTGACACCATTTCAAAAACTGAATTGCAAAAGTTCAAGGTAAGTATTCAAGTGTTCTTTTAAGTGAGTTAGATTATTAATGATAATTCATTTCAAATTTTATAGAGTAAAATAATTAGTGAGCTACAAAGTAATGGAGTGAATATATATCAATTCCCAATTGATGATGAAAGTGTTGCTGATGTAAATACACAAATGAATGCTCATGTACCTTTTGCTGTTGTTGGTAGCACAGATTTTGTTAGAGTGGGAAATAAAATGATGCGATCCAGACAATATCCTTGGGGAACTGTACAAGGTAAAAGAAATCTTTATAGATCTTGACAAATACTATCATTTTTTTTAACATAAATTAAATTATTATTATTTTCAGTTGAGAATGAATCACATTGTGATTTTGTTAAGCTTAGAGAAATGCTTATCAGAACAAATATGGAAGATATGCGCGAAAAAACTCATAACCGTCACTATGAGTTGTATCGCAAGAAAAGGCTAGAACAGGTAAATACTTTTCAGTGTTTAATTGTATATTGAGAGCAATTTTAGTTATTGATTTGAATTTTTGTAGATGGGATTCAGCGATGTGGACAGTGACAATAAGCCAGTTAGTTTCCAACAGACATGTGAAGCAAAACGCTCAACTCACTTACAAGAATTACAACAAAAAGAAGATGAAATGCGTCAAATGTTTGTAGTGAGAGTTAAAGACGCAGAATCCGAATTAAAAGAAGCTGAGAAAGAGGTAATGAAAATGAGTTAAAATAATCGTCAATAAACTGGTCTTATTTAAACTAAAAAATAATTCCGATTTTAGCTGCACAATAAATTTGATAAATTGAAAAAAGACCACTCTGAAGAGAAGAAAAAATTGGAAGAAAGTAGAAAAAAATTAGAGGACGATATTCAAGAATTGAATAGAAGGAAAGCGCAGATTGCTATGCAATCTCAATCTCATCATACTCTGACACTTGGGAAGAGCAAGAAAAAATGAACCTTACTTTGTTCTGATTTGCAAACAGGCATTTGATGACTGGTGATAATGCATTGCTATTCCGACAAAAATGTCATCTAAAATTCAATATACATTTGAACTTTTTTTAGCTTTGTATTTTAATAATTCAAAGTTTATAATATTGATTCGAACATATAAAATGTTTTGAATATTATAACCAAAAAAAAAAAATACTTCAACTAATATAATCGAGTATTTAGAAATTGTAGTATAAAATATTTTTAACGATAGATATAATCTATAATACATTTGATAATCTTTATACAAGTCTTAAAATAAAAGAATATTTACATAAAAGTTTTGATCTAAAAAGTCTTCTAAAAAATCACTCATTATTTCTCAATAAAACATTTTATTTTCAACAAAAGGTAACAATATAACTTCAAAATATCTTCGAAATTAATTTTTATGGTACAAATACAATAGCATTTACAGCTGTTAAACTTACTTAAGCAAAAATTGATATAAACTTATGTGAATATACAATAAGCAGGTACAATAATCATAGTAAGAATAACTTTACAATTTAGCAATAAATTAGGATATAATTTTATGGCGAAAAATATTATAAATAATTATGCCTTATGAGCTAGTTTTTTAATAGCAGAGAATTCATTTTTTTTTTATAATTTTAACCGAATGTTGGACGTTGTTTAGCTAACTTCAATATTGCAGTCGACTTTTGCATATCTTACATAAGCGTAATTTTCTAAAGTTAAAGTTAAAAAAATTGGCGAAAAATCATATAAACTTATTCACAGCATTAGAATTAGTAATTTTCTAATTGTAAAATAATTTTTTCGATGGTAAGAATCCTTATTCTTATCATTGCTCTAACTAATTATTATAAATGAATCGAATCAAGTATAATCATGCATTATACTAATTATAATCATATCGGAAATACAAATGTACATGAACGGTTAGATAGTCATATTTCTTGTTAAACCGGGTATAAAAAACATACTTTCAACAAATTGTTGAAAATAGTTTTTTTTTATTTTATCAATGATTAGTTCAGCGCGCCGACAGGACTTGTCGAATGATTCTCTGCTTTGGCATTCCTTTGAATATCGAGCCTCTGCATTTCTGGAACAATCAAAAATTCATAGTATTCCTCAGGTCCAGGCACGAATCTGTCAAATATCCATGAAAAAACTACAATTCATGAATATTGACGCGATTTTTTTTACATAGCGACTTAGTCAAAAGGTATTACAAAAGTACAAAATATATAATTCTATCTGTTCAAGTAATTACAATATCTTCTCGAAATTACTTTCTACTTTGATAATTAGCAAAATACTCGCAAGTGAGAGTTAAATATTAGTTTTGATTATCGGTATCAATCAATGATTAATCAATTATGACATTGAATTACTTTAATCGTTCAAAGTCAGTTTATAGTTCACGTTTTCCTTCTTTATATAGTTCAAAATAGTACTCAGCTATAGTTTTAAAATGTTCAAGCTATGATAACTGCACAATATCATAAAGGCAGTATTGTTTAATTAACGGTAGTTGCATTAACTATTGTTGAAAACTTATTATTTGTAGGAAAATACGCTTGTACTTGGAGCTTTTGTACATTCTATCAATTTTCGCATTCTACATTAATCATTTGTAATCTTAAATCAAGATTTTTCGGAAAAATTGTCTGAATTAATTTTTGGTTTTTATCGCACGTTTTTGTAACTTGTTACCAAGTTGATCGCCAAAAAGGACACGCGCAAGAAAATTAAAGCTCCAAGATAAATTGCTGCGTGATTCGTCGCGAAATCACGATTAAAAAGCGATATTGGCTCGAATGTGCAACCTGGCATATTTTCGCCGCACACCGCTGCATGACTAAGGAAATATTTTGATAAATCAAAACATCGTTTGCTCGAAGCTTCTTTTACGCTCGCACTACTTACTCTCCCATCGTTTGTTACATACAGCATTCACTCCAACACGATAATACATTCAAGTGTGCATAACAACTTTTATCGAGGTATTTCAAATTGTTGCGATAACGCTTACGGTGTTAGAGAACTATAAAATACAATAATAGTGCAAAATACAATAGTGATCTGTATAATTAGCAGTGAAGTGATTGTTTGATCAAAACGTTAGCATACATTTTTGAAAATTCTTGATACCTCGAGCAAGAATATTTCATTACAATTGACACTTTCGAGCGAACATAAATGTGAAGTTTCAAGATTACTACACAAGTGCATCGATTAGGCGAAGCAGCGCAGTTTGCGTAGTAGCTGACGCTCTCCATCCACATTGTTGACTCTGAAAAACTTGCGAAACTCGGTCGTCGTCAGTATGTGCTAATGGATAAACTGGGAAAGTTATCGGGTATAGAACTAATCAACATTGGCGGCGTCGTGGCGTCCGCGAGCACCGAGAAAAAAACACAACAACGCGCCCACGACTACGCAACAATAACAGATAGATTAACAACAACATGGAACGGATGGATGGAGGCGAGAGAGGATGGACTCGGTGCAGCAATAAATGACAATTGATCGATCGCAATTGCCGCTGTGCAATTGCGGGTGCTCGTCTCGCGTGCGTTGGAGGCTGAGAGAGGATAAGAAGGTAGCACAAAAAGGAGCTGGATTAGCGTCTCGAGTAGGAGTTGTTTGCGGGCGTGTTTGGTGCACTGCTGCGGTACTTGGCGCGTATGTGGAGGAAGCTGTTGCTCGCGTGATTGCCCGACTGCGCCCCGGACGGGTGCGGGCTCAGACTGTGGCGATAGTTGTGCGACTGTTGGTGGTGCGTCGTCGGCGTGCTCGCTCGGCTGAGCACTCTCACCTGGCAGGGGTCGTGCCGCGACAAGAAGTGCTCCAGCGTGTCCCAGCCGCCGCCCACGCGTACCATCATGTGTCGGCCTTTCAGCAGCTGCAGCATACGTAAACAAAACAAAACAAAACGCGGATCGGTCGATATCAATAAATTGTCAATTATATCAGGCTATACAGATGGTGTACGAACGGATTATTCTTACCCTTATGAAAACGTTGCGACCGGCGATGTGATAGCGTCCCTCGCCGACCTTCCTCACTTTTAGCTTGCTGCACTTGCCCGTCAGACAATGGCATGACTTCTGTACTTCCTCCGTAGCTCTTCGTACCTGCAAACATGAAAATACGAGTGTGAGTGCGAGCGAGAGAAGCTGATACTCGACATGGCAGGCGAGGCTACTTGATACTCGCGTTACGCGCGCGCAGCTCATTATCAAGTGTGTTTGAACAAGGCGCGGCGCGCACGAGCTTTGTATCATTTATACTTGTACGCGACGAACGAGAATACTGCAGTCATTTCGAGCGCCGCGCAAAGGTAAAGTTCACCGGCCCAAGTCTAACTACCTAACGAGACGCGATGTGAATTTTCGCGCGACGACTTTTTCATAATATCGTGGAAGAAAATTCACTCAAATATTAATACAGACGTCGGATGCCATCGAAAAGCATCCATGGAAAATTCTATAAATATATTATAAGGTACGCGCGACGAAGTGTACCTTGCGCGAACGACGAATCGGCTGTTTAGTATTCTCGGACTTGCGCACTTCTTGAACTAGCGCGCGTCGACTCGAGAAACGTGAAGTGCATCCGACCGATCCGACCGCTATCTGCCGCGACTCCTCGACCGGGCTCCCTCTAGGGCTTCTCAAAAATCCATGCATCGCTTCTTCCTTTGTGCTCCGAATGATCGCGCGGTAGATCGACATTTTTCGGGACGCAAGTGTATAATGAAATGAAATATTTAAGATAACAAAAATGCTCTCTAGATTGTCTGGAACATTTTAATAAGATTGATTGTAAATGCTAAATTTTTAATTATAGAAATTAATGACCTTGTACGTATTTAGCAAAAACAAAACGAGTTTCAAGTCAAGGATTTTCCCGTCCCTCCTATTTGGAGCATGCATAGCTGACGTTTTTCGATATTTATAAATAAATCAGCACTTTCAACAATCGTACGTATCGCTTACTCGAGAATGCTACGGATAACATTTAACTATGAGCTAAAACTAAAAATAAAAAGTATGCGTACCCGTCGGTCGAGTTCTGTGATGGGTCCCATGTGATCGGGCACATCCGAAGCTGACGGCGACGGGGAGCTCGAAGGAGATAGAACCTCATCGGGATCGTCGGCACTGCCCCGAGACCAGTCGTCCTCGGTCGTGTCGCTGGGTACTCCGTCGCTGCCTGCCCGAGGCCCGTTGTCGCTCACGGAGCGACGCAGCTCGGACTCGTGCTCGACCGGTGGTGGCGTCCTCCTCGAGTCGTCCAGCCAACTGTTGTCGACCGTCGACATCTCGACTGCCGAGCTGCAACAAATTCATTTCACAATTTATTATTTATTACTAATGTTTTTGTTGGGCTTTTGAATCTAGTATCATCATTCACTGCAATGGTGTGAGTTTAGAGATATATTTCTGAATTGCCGGAAAACTTATGAAGGAGAAGCGAGTTTAAAAAAACATGATTACGACTATGAGAACATTAGACCATATGAATGATATCTGTCACAATTTATTTACCCGCAAGAATAATAACCCTCAATAATAAGAATCTCAATTTTCACATAAATTCAGGACCTATTCGTCGAAACCACTTTGGATGTGAGAATTGTAAAAAATCATATGATCGCAAAGGTAACCATAAAGCTCAATACAGTTCATAATCGCGGAGCAAATCCTTGACATTTTTCATATATCGTTTGGAATAAAACATTACCATTCATCTACTAAAAAAAAAAAGATTGAAATTGAAGTCAATATTTAATGAATAAAAGGTCATTCAACGACTTCAATAGCATATCATTTGAGACACTTTTTTTAGGAAAAAAAAAACTAATCGACTATAACACGTCTGCTTGGGAAGAAACGAATAAAAGGTATGTGCAGGGATTCATACAACGTCACGCTTTAATGACTGTGACGCAAGCTCGCGAGGATTGCTCAGCGCGTTGCATTCGAATTGTTAAAAAAATCGATAATTTGTCTCCGAAGTAGTCGTTGAAATTCGAGCGTGCTTTTAATTTCTAGCTGCACAAAAGCTCGAAAGTTTTCAAAAGAAAAAGCAACGATCCATATTGCATAATATATGATATAATATTACGTTAGTTTATAGATATAATATGAATTGTAAAGCGCACCTGCTGTGCTTCATTTTATCGGGACACTCGTCGGTCGGCGAGGCTGGTTCCTCAGGGTACTGCCAAGAGACGAGACTGCTGTGGGATATGCCGCTGTCTGAGAGGCAGTGCAATTCAAGCTCCTGTTCGGCCTCGATTTCCGTCTCCAGTTGCACGAGATCCGATGGCTCCAATTGGAAGTTCCTCGACGACAGTCGCACAACTTCCAGCAGACAAAGCACTACGTGCCTCTTGTGATTGTGCAGCACTGCAAAACGCGCAACAACCCATTTTTCAATACTATATGAAACATTTTATAAAGTGTGTCCATTCAATAAAATCTGTCGGTTGCTACTATTTTTTTTCAATTCATAGCAATTTTCCAAGTACTCATAAGAATTCTTCACGCACTTGATTGAGAAAATAAGAGCAAACAAAAAAGATACTCTCGAAAGGTTCTCTTATTTACAGATAATTTTCAAAGGTAATGCAATTAGGCAATCTCGATAACGTCACAGTTCTACAATTATGTTCACACATCCTACTACTATACAGATATGTAAAATCTCGTTCGCGTGGGAGTTGCTCCGAGTTTAATATATAGGTTGCCACGGCTCCAGAGCAGTGCGTCGGCTGTGTATCGATCGAAGCTTTGAATATCGTCGTGTTATCTCGCGTATACGTCATTGTCGTCGCGAACTGGGTTGCAGCGAACAACGCAGCGGCCGTAGGCTGACGAGGGGACACTCGATAGCACACAAAAAACAGCAGCAGCATCGGAATAGCAGAATAGCAGCCAAGTGGTAATAGAGCTATCGACTCTTTGCAATTTGGCGTGTCGGACGAGAAGGAGATGCTGCGCTGTCATTGTTCGACATATTTCACTGGATGTTATTATTCTTCGGTGCTTGTTCTGCAGTGTGAGAGAAAAAAAGAGAGGAGGAGGGAAAGGAGAAATATTGAATCGCTACGGTAACTATATAGTCGGGCGAGTACATTCTGCAACGCGGAGCAGGCTCATTTTGTGCACTAATACGTCGTTATAAAGCACATGCTCGTTTTCGCCTTGCGGGGGGGTATGACCTTTGAAGGGGCAGCGACGCCCCGTGCATCCTGCACCTTCCCTCCCCTTAAAAACGAGCGCGCGTGGGTGCCCGAGCCGTATCTCGCGCAAGTTCACCCTACTTTCTCCGTCGCCCGACTGCCTTGCAAACATAGATTTTCGTCATCGACTTGCGTGCGTGCACAATATCTCGTATGTGCAATTTTGTAACGTTTTCGTTCGTGTTTTTAGCAAAATAAATATTTTACAATAAAGATTGGAGCTTTGAAAAGCAAAGCTCGTTACTTACCCAAATCATTGCTTTCGAACAAGAGATTATTGTGAACGCCGAGCTTTCGGCAAAATTGTATAAAGTTTTCCATGTTGTCCCTGGAGAAAAAACTACCCCGTGCGGCCTGTTCCCAGCAGCGTGCTCTTATCGTCGGTATAGGCTGAAAAGTTATAGCGATTTATAATTAGTCGTAAAAAAGCTTTGATAAGAAAAAGTTGCTCGTTCTTGTGGGAAAACTTTAAAAAACTCTATAACAATCGTTAACGATGATATTTTTGAAAAAATTCTATGAAAAAAAAAAACACGTCTCAAAACTGACCCGTTTTTAACAAGCTCCATTGAAATTACATCGAGTACTTCTCCGTAAAGCTCTTCAGAATTTCGTACAAAAAATTATCGTGGTCATTTAAAAAGAAAAGGCCTTTGAACGCGTTCATATTTACGCTTGTTTTAACAATTTCCAAGAGAGAAGAAGTTGGCGCGGCCAAAAAGGCAGAGAAATGAGCGCTTACCGCTGAAGCTCTGCCAGATTCGACAGCCTCCTGGGCCTTTCCTTGTATGTGGCGTGCCAGGCGGCACAGTAAAGCTCCATTATCGAGAGTCTCGAAAAAGTTATCCACGGTCAATTGGTCGATATCTGAAACAATAGAGAGCCGTGCGAAAGGAATGTAATAAACCATTTTTCATCCTTAAATAGAAATGGGTCAACAATACTCTACTGCCTTCATAGTGTTACATATACATGTAAGTCACGCGCAAACATTGGCATAGAGCCGCGAAAAATATGCTTCAACGCGGATTTAGTCACACGTACAGAGGGCATAGGTGTCAGAGCTATGCGTAAAAAACTCCGAACTCACGTGTATCGGCTATCTCTTGGGGCGGCGGCTAACAAGTTCTTATACAATACATCGGGACCCGCTCTCGAGCCATTAGATTTCCGTTCGCATATATATATGCAGTTTTCGCAGTGGTCGCGATCGCTACAGCTCGTGCTTTTATAAAAGCGTGTTGCGTCGAGCGTTAATGGAAGTGTTATCGGGAGTCGCGGACAGATGACAAGAGCGCAGAGCCGATTGCAGCTGTGCACGCGGCGGCGGGTCCATTTAGCCGCGCGCATGTCGCCAACTGTAAGTATACGAGACGAGAATGCCGCCCGTGCATGTGTATACACCTATGAGGCGCAAACTGGGTCGCTCTATCAAATGCCTCTCGTCGCTACGAGGTACGAGCAGCAGCAGCAACAGCAGGACAAAGGCTGCGCTGTGCGGTGTGCAGCACGTTGTAGAGGCACGAGTCGAGTTTGATATCGTCGCGCGAGTCCGCCCGCGAGGATGACAATGCGTGCGTGTAATGACACATGTGCTCCTATACAGTGTGCAGCACTATACGTTGTATATATTGCGCGCTCTACTTCGCTGTATACAACGTACGTTGGTCTAGGGTACGGCGTTGCAGCGTTGCGCCGTGATTACCTGAGCGTGTAAATCCGAATAGCGCGCCGAGCGCAATTCTTATATCCTATATATATACATATATATGATACCGGAATAACAACAACGCGAGGCGTGCAGGTAGTGCACTCTTTACGCCGATTCGCGGAAACTGCCAAGAAGACGCCAAGCGCCAATGACGCGACTGCAATTAAAGTACTGTTAGCAGCTGCTCTCTCTCGACAGACGTGCTGTTGTTGTTGCTCTAGTCGAAGCGCAGCGACAAGTGCACGCCTCAAATTTGACTGCCGTGCCGCTGTTGTTGTTGTTTTTTATTGTGCTGCTGAATTTGATCCTCACTTGATTTGACTTGGTTTCGCTTGTCTTCGTGAAACATAGCGCTGCTCTTGACTCATTTTTTTTTTCTCTCATTTCTTTTCTTCCTCCGCATTGTAAAACGAAAACTACGATTGCGGTAAATTATATTGTTCGGAGTAAACGCATATTATTACCATCCTTTTCGATGTATTTCATATCATTCAAATTTGCCCCTTCCAATGATTCTTTATAACTGCTCGAGACTTTTTCACTTCTCGAGCCATTTTTCGAGAACCGCTCGCTCGTTTTCGTATACAACGAAAAATGTTTCGTTAAAAGGGAAAAGAAACAACATCATTTACGTTTGCTTTTAACTTCAAAGCGACGCCGCAAAAAAAGCAATGCTTTCACTCCGGCGTGCAGCTTGTCCTCGCAGAAGCTGCATTATTATACTTATAAAAGCGTGGCCAAGCGAAGACGATCATCAACATAATTTTTTCATTTTTCTTTTCTCGATTAATTATGTCGATCCCGTGAATCATCTGCTTAATTTGCTTTTAATTGTTACATAATCTATAATCGTAATGGCTGTAGCTTCGTTGAGTGAAATTTATATAAAATATTAAAAGTAGTAATCATTGTACTAAGTGAAGTTATATTAAAATTTGTAACGCATTTGTATTTTAATCTCTAAGTAAAAGATCTCGTCGAAAATGTTTCAAGCTTCCCAAAAGAGGAACCTCTTTATGAATAAATGGACGAAAAATGATTCAAATTTATATTTTCAAACTTATAGGATATTGTCATTGAAAAGGAAAAAAAATTATGTTTTACATGAAAACGTTCTTTAACATAACAAAAATGCTCCATTAAAATTTTAGAACCAATTGTTATCACAAAATACACAAATGTATGTTCTAAGGACCAAAAATAATCTTTTATATAGTAATTACAGATATACATTGCTACTTGCGAGTTTTACCAAAAATCCTCACTCGCCATCTATCGGAGATTTATCAAACTTTTTTTTAGTATTTCTATGTTCTCTTTGAAACTTCATTTTTTCTTATTCTAAAAAATCGTATTAAATTACACATCTGTAAATATAACCTCGTTTGACATCAGTTAAAGTACATGCGTGTATTTACTTAGCACTAAAAACAAACCCAGAACTGATGGTCGTAACGTACGCGATACAAATAAACTACGCAAAAATGCGCCAAATCCTAAGTCATTAATTTGACTCGCACAATTCACGTTAAAAAAAAGCTCTCTTTCTATCGTCGTCGAGCAAAAATATATAGGTCGAGCGATCTACGTTACGAGCAAAAAAATCTCTCCTCCTACAACGCGGCTTTCATTAATAGTTGTCAAACAAACTTCAAACGGGGCCGTACGTATAAGAGCTCGAGCTTTGAACACGGGGGCTTATCTCGGCGCTGGACTTGTGCAGCATTCAAGGCACTGCTTTTACACACAAACTTGTGTGTATATATTAGCCATGGGATATATTCGCAGAAGCGCGACGACGACGACGAGTGGCTGCTGCAGCGTACTCCAAGTGAAAAATGTTTGCTCGGTTTGAATTGAAGCCCTGATTCTTACTGCCGGCTGGTTGACTGCAAAAAAATGACGACGTCCGAGACATAAAACTTTCAAGAGCGAAACGCCGAGCAATACATACACGAGAGCAGTGAAAGAATTGCTCGGTAATAGGTTCGCCTCCGAAGATGAAATAGAGGCGCGAATCGAAGCTCGTTACACTGCAAATGCATGTGTACGCGCGGTTAAGCAAATGTAAAAACTGTAATATGTTATCTGATCGGTGAAAGCAACTTACAATATGAATCAGTGACACACGCAGAGGCAGATATCGCGGGCATTACATAGAATATAAGCGAAGCCGATGTACAAAAGTCGAGCTGTGTACTGCATTGGCATTGTGTGTGCTTTTGTTAGAGTTGTCGTCGTCGCGTCCAAGTCGCTAGCTCGACTCGGTTGCATAGCGTACGATATATACGTACAATTACAGACGGTAGTGGTAGATGCGCGCGTGGCCTCATTCAAAATCCGATCCTACGAACCGCACGGCAATAGCTCGTGTTTAAGCTCGGCATTATTTTTCTTCAATTCAGCACCAGCTTTTGTCTGAGCTTTTGATCCGACCAGCTGTACCGCTGGCACATTAGTATACTATACGCAGAAAAAAAAATATGAAAATTAGAATACGATCAAAATAATCTCGTCGCTACTCATGGCTTGCGACTTTATTCATCTTCGTATACGCCTGCAAAGTCCACAGCGTGTGCGGCTTCTTGCCTACATATATCCATTATAATATTTATTTGGAAGATAATTTTCGTCTCAGAGCTGCAACTCGCTCACGGGCAGCAGCAGCAGCAGCAACAGCTTGAGCGCGCAAATTTCCCTGCGCACGCGAAATGCTTTTCTCAACTGGATGCGCGCGGTTCGATGCTCGCCGGCAGCGTCCTTCGCGCTAACTCATTATGTGTACACACACATGCTGTATGGTCGAGGAAAATGCCCGGCGCATGCGATACTGTATAATATCGCGAGTACATGAAATTCGCCGAGGTCTCGGGAGGCTGTTTTGCGCACGTTATTATATGTTTGGTTGTGCCTCGCCGAACGGAGCGCGCGCGTGTGTGTGCGTGGTGCGCGTTTCACTTTTCGCGCGAGCCTGAACCTTATAAATAGATATTATACATGTGCATGCGATTTCGCAACTCGATGCCTGTCATATCAGATAATAATGGTAGTAATAATATGCATCAATCTCCAAGAGTCGACATTGACACATTGATGAAGATTGAATTCCGCGCACGGAAACGACGTCCATTGGTACACTAGTCTAATATTATTACTTATTAAAAATTTTTTTAAAGTAAATGATATCTATGAACAAAATAACGATACAGCGGAGAACGATATAAGATCGCGCCAGAAATTGAAAAACGATCGGAGCCTCGGGTTCAACGTACGGCAATAAACGACGAAAGTAATTATCAAATAACATGCGATTCGAGCGTTTCAATTTCAACAGAGAGCGAGTCGAAAAAAATGTATTTCGTACACGCGGAAAAGCTAATAGATAATGTAAGAATGTAATTAAAATTTAATGCATAGTTCGAATGAACAAAAGACATAAGATAATTAAATTTAAAATAAATGACCTAAAAGAAAAGTGCATTATGTGCGGCAAAAGCAAATATTAAACTGCTGCTAAGAGCTCATCCGATCGTTTTAGTGAAAATTGGTATTCATAATGCAGACTCGGCGAGCGAGCTAACATATATCGACAATATTTTTTAGGGCTTCTGCTTTTTGCTGCTTCGCTGAACGTGCATGCAGTGCACGGCCAAAAGTTAAACGTCGTCTGGTTTGCGAGGATATTTCAAGGTTGTACTTTTAGTGTCATACCGGCTTGCATATTAATTTGCAAAAATAGCTGAGGAATATTCAAGGACAAAAGACTCGAGAGTTAGTATTTCTATGATTTATGTTTTACCTTAACGAAAAGTAACCTCAAGAAGAAATTGAAAAAACAGCAATTCTATTTATTAAACTGTCTTAGGGAAAAAATACAAGGCAATGACAAAGTTATTGGTGCATCGATAATTCGAAGGGCTGGTACGTCTCTTTCCGTTTCTCACAATTCCAACTAACGAAAAGGTCAGCAAGTGACTCACCGTGCGAGTATGGCTACTGGCCGAGAAGCTTCTCATACTTCGGTTTGACGCACAGCGCACGAACTAGTGTACATTAGCATAAACGTGATACGAGATGAGAAAAAAGGAGGAATCGGATTACGTCAAACAATAGGAAGCGCTGTGACCCTAGATCGGAGTGTTTATCGATAAAATAAAACAATCTCATTGACTCACACTGCAATTCGGATTAAAATTTAATTGATTAGAAATAATTTTATAATTATATCATATTAATCACCATTCAATATTAACCGCAGACATAGCTGGATAAAGGGCCTTGTTGTACTTACTTGCTCGGGCGAGCGATATATATATACGTGTAACCAATACTTGCGCTATTTCAATTCGTTCCGATCGTTACAGCGTGACCTTATCCATACAGATAGCTTATTACCGAACTCGATCGCGTGCACAGCTGATTTTCCACGCAAACAAAAAGTTGGACGATTTTAAAATTGATGTTTTGTACTGCCAAGCGAGCGGGGCATTATGCAATTGTTAACCGATTGTCCATTACCTATACAACTTTTGTTCGTATAAAAAATTGGACGATTCGCGGCGGTGGTTGCGGGCACTTTTCTCAGATGCTTCGCGTTTTTCTCATAGTCTCGTTGACGACGCGGCTCAGAAACGTCAACCTTGTCGCTGTTGCTGGTAGAGTAGGTGTTTTTCCTTGACACAAGATCATAAATATAATAATAGAGACACGGTTTGGTGCACACGAGAGTCGCTTTAAAAAAGCTCGCTCGGTCGTAGCTCTTGCGTTGTTTGCCGCAGCTCGCGAAATCCAAACTGGTCATTGAGCTTGGCGGAAGCAATCAGAGTCCGCGCGGGCTCGCATACGTCACGTAATACCCACGTGGGTACGCGCGACTCTCACGCGCGTAAGATCGCCGAGCTGCAGCTATATGCGCACACTTTACACGGCGCAGTATACGGAGCCGACACGCCTATGCATTTTCCGAATTTCGTTCGCGCGACTCGAATCGGTCTCGCGCGAGCTTGCATTATGTGCATGTGTGTGCTGCATATGTGCAGCATAAGGTGGCTGCTGGGCGCGAGAAGGCGGTGGCCGCCGTGTCAGGCCTCTAAAACTCTGTTAAATCGATAGTGCATATTTACAGCAGATATGTAAGTCACGTCAAGGCCTACTTCTCTCCCTCTCTGACTCTTTGCTTCATTCGGTACTTCTCTCTCTTTAGGCTCGCGCTCGCGATATTTTTTTTCCAACAAGCGCCAGCGACTCGTCACCGCAAATACATACATCCACACACTCGCACACACATATGCACACACGTTGGGACTTTGGCTCGTCGTCGTGCAAACGAATATAAGCGAATCGTATCACTTAAGGATTATGCGCTCACGTTTCTCGTGATCGCTCGACTTCCTGCGCGCCTCGCTGTATATCTGTACGTATTGCATCGCAATGTACAAGGGACTATACATAGCGGCGGCCGTAGTACATCGCCGAGTGATTTTTTATTGTCGCCCGCACGAAAACGTCGAAAGCATCTCTCGCGATAGTTTTGCGCGCGCCAAGCGAGCCGTATGCAATATATATATATATATACATATATGTATACGACGATGCAGTGTACATAGATATAAAGGCGCCTCGCGGAAGACGTGACCGTGCACATGCACGATAGCTCGCTCGCTCCGGCGCGCAATTGTCATCGATTAAACAGCATGAATGATGAGGAGCGATCAGCTTTGTAGTTTCACCTTATCTGCCAGCTCCTGCTCTTGAGCGCGTTGCAGCTCGTAACTCATGATGCAGCTGGTAGACAACAACAATCAACAACAACAACAACACCAAAACTTACTGTTGGAGTTATGCTCGAGTCCAAGTTAGAAAAAAATGCTTGGCATCGATTTTCATAATTTCGTGCTCTACACCTCGCGACCGAAAACTAATCGTCGAGCAAGTCGGAGCCACGCCGAAGAATCAAAACAAGTTCAAGCGATATTCGAAGGTAAAGTTCGAACGACTTCTATAAAACTTCTGTGGCTCGTTTGAGCCATATAAGTTCGTAAAGCATCTTCTCAGTGTGAGAAGTGTGAACTGTTTCACTGCTCGACTCAATGGATCGTTTGTGTATTATTAAAATTGATGCCATTACAATGCACAACCTGGTCCCTTTGAGCTTTTGGGAGCTCTCTACAAGTCGTCTAACGAAGTACAAGCGACGAAATCGGATGCGACTCCCAGTCGAATGCTCTTGTGCCTGCTCTTGCGCTTTGATTTACGAGTCGTGCCTGTATTATACACACGCGAGAGCGGCAACCACGAGGACCATTGCGCGTCGAGCGAGCCGAAGAGAAACGACTATTATCATCCGCGCGAGCATGGTTATAGTTAGTAGTACTACAACGGCAGCGAGCGAATGAAAGCGCCGAGCGATTGTCCCGCGACCGAGCCGAGCAAGAAAAAGCTCTTTCGCAGGGCTCCGGTTCACTTTTATTTTTTATATCTCGTTGTTTTGAACTTTTAAACTGTACTAGCTGGCTCATGCACGCTCACACATGTGAAAGCACACGGATAGGCTCTGCCTTGTCGGATCACTGTTGTTTAAAAAGTAAAAGCGAATGAAAGTGCGTGTTATTCGCGGTTATGAGGCAGCTTCTGCGCGATTTCATATCCTGTTGACTTCTCAACTTTGGTACGGGTCAACCGGATAAGATATGTATCGCAAGTAGTGCACTTTGATAAGTTTATATAATCCTAACATGCCTGTATGGCCTGTCCAAGCGTGTCCTTTTCTCTTTTTCTTGTTTTTTTTTTTTTTTTTCATTTCAGTTTACAACTTAATTTGACTCCGTGCATGGCAAAAGCTTTACAGCGAGCGAATCGCACGCGCACTGTTGTTTTCATTAAAATTCGCCGATCTACTGGTTGGCGGCGCACAGGTAGGTAATACAAGTCGCATCTGAGCTGCGCGCATAAAGTACCGTTGCTCGAGACTTTGCGAGCTAGCGCCGTACGAGCTGCGCTAGCTATAAGCACGTGTAAATATACGGTATGCTCACGCAGACACGCGAGTGATCTGCCGTATACATATACTACGATACGTGCAAGTGTAAGACAGCGAGTCATTGAAAGCGACAATGCTCCGAATGGCAGTTTGTATACAAACAAACGCGGCGGGCCCAAAGAAAGGAAGATCGAGCGCACGAATGTGCTTAATTTATACTTGCAGCGCGTATATTGTTCGTTAAAATATAGCTACAGACGAATACCATTGTAACGAGCTGTGCATCTCATCGTTCGACACAACGCCGACTATTGGGTGTGCACATATATCACCCGTTGCAAAACTTTTGTAATCGTTCGAGAAACTAGCGCAATCGGCCGCGAGACGAATTGTTGTACATCGACGATAGTTCTCAGAGGCTCGTGATCGACTCGCGCATACGAACGCACGACGCGTGCGGAGGTGCGTTTACAAATACGCATCGCCGAGAAAATAATCCAAAATTTATCGTCGATCGACAAAGACCACAAAGTACGGGGCTATGATGTGTCGAGTCTCTGAATAATTAATTGCTCGCGATCGTATCGCTCGATCGTTCGTACAATTGCTTATTTACCCATACACTCGTCGTAGCTCAGCTCACACACACACACACACACACACACACTTAGTAACAATTGGTCGTGGTCGTTGCTCAACGCCATTTCTGCAGTGCTGATCGGCTCGTTGCAACCTCGTCGTTTTCGTCGTCGTCGTCGTCGTATTATTTCACACGCGGAGGCCGCCCCGACGCCCTGCGCCGCGCGACTACGTTCGCGAACATACATTGTTTATCCACACATTGTATTTATCTGGAGGCTTTCGACACGCGTAGAGCAACATTGAGGCAGATATGTATTAACACCGATCATAATTACACACACATAGCAAACATGATGCCATCGAGAGCGGTATGCGGCGAAGCTCTCACGGCTCGATCTGTTTTTGCTGTTATTATGCCAGCCCCCGTTCGATAATAACGATCTGCTAGCTATCATTCGCCAACTCGATCGCTGAGCAGCCGACTGCGCGTTTTCATTATCGGAATGGCGACTTTTTACGCGCTCCCCTTTCATGTCGCAGCAGCAGCAGCATTTGCTTTCGTGCGTTTGATTCCGTTTGATTCCGAAACCAGATCCTTTATCCGGTTTTCTATAAACGAACTTGATGGTAATGCGCTTGGACTCGAGCCACGTCTGTGTCAAATTAACTTATCCACTCTCTTTCTCTCTCTTTTATCACGAGAGAATAAAATTTTCGTATGGGAGCACTAATGTTTACATAGAATTTATAACGAATTTAGTCGGTGTTTGTGAATTTTAACGTCGTATATACAACGTGGGGGAGCTTTAGTTCGATACTGTAGAACTATGCATCGGCATAAATCGAAAAAAATTAAAAGTGGGCAAACTTGGAAAGAAGTCATCTGCATAAAGCTATACGTAATTGCGAATGAGAGACTACATACACATTCTAATAGTTGGGTATTAACGAATCGCGGTAAATGCGGGACTCATTAGATGAAAAATGCACGTTTCAGCTGGGTTGTTAAAAATTTCGCTCGATGAGTTTATCGTGATCGTCGATAAGCGCCGCGCGTAGCAAGCGAATAATATACAACAACGCCTGTGCATACGTATCGAGGCAAGCCAAAAATGCTAATAATAAAAAGAAACGACCCGAATAGCTGTGTACGCGCGAGTTTAAGCATCTCGCACGCGGCGGCGGCGGCTAAAATGTAAGCGAGATCAGAGAGAGAAGAGAAAGGAAGGATGTGCCTACCTGGGGATATCGGCTCACGAACGTTTATAGATAGCCCGCGCGCGCATAATTTCCTTTCCACACCTCGCGAATCGACATTCTCGCAAATTGGCCATCGAGACTGATGAAGAAAAAATTTTTTGGCAAGCGAACGATCGTATTTATGCCGGCCGTAGGGGGGACGAGGAGGAGCGGGAAAGAAAAACGCCAAATAGCCACTAGGTCTTTGCAAACGATGCGCGAGCTCGAGAGCATAAAAAACGCATAAAAATGCCGTTAGCATCGTATACATACAGCATATACGCACGAGGCAGGCAGGCAGTCAGGCAGAAGCACGCGCTTATATACGTACATACACACACGGGTGAAATAGGTATTAATCAGGAAAGTGAAGAGTAGAGGAAGAGTGAACGAAGGCGAGCCCTTATGCATGTACGCGGGAGGCGATTTCGCATTACGCTCGCTGCAGGCCGCATTACGAATGTAAGCGCGTGCGGGAGCAAGCGAGAAAAATAAACAGTAGCTGCACAGCGGCGGATGCGCTCTTATGCACTCGACTGCAGAGCGCTACATATTTTCTACTGCACACATACACGCTACTGCTCCATGCCAACTGCATCGTCGAGCGGGACCGGAGAGAGAGAGAACCGAAGCAAATGTATAACGTAATGTAGGCACTAACTGCCTGCGAGATGTATAGACGAGACTAAACAGCACCAACAAGTCGTCGCGCACGTATGAATGCCCTACTCTGTCCGTGTGCTTCGGTACCCTTTAGCGCATTGACTTGGCAGGCTACGCGAGGCAGTGCATATAATGCGTAGCGCAGCTCTTTTACGCCTTTACTCGCGCCCACCGCAGTCGTGGTGTTGTTATACGCTCGACCGTTCGGACTCTCGGCCCTTCTACGTGTGCCTATGCAACGCTTGAGCTGTAGCTCCAGTTCATTATTCGTACTCCGTTTAAGCGAGAGCAGAAAAAATTCAAAGCGATAAGGCTGTCCAGTATGCTTGTCTTGTTTTTCACTCCTTTTTCTTTTCTTTTTTCTCCTTCCAACTAACGCGACTAAACGCGGCCTAATATTATGCATCTAAAGTAAATAGTTCTCCTCGGATTCTCACAATTAATGCAAGCGACGCGACGCGAATATCCACGCGGCATATATTATAAGCGCTGCGCTGACGAGCTGTAACCAGCCATTTCCTCCTTTCGAGGCTGCGAGCAGCACACACACACACACACACGCTGCATGGCTGAAATATAGGCATCGTGAGTAGGCGATTGCGAATCTCGGTGAACGCGTCACGAAACTTTACCTATGCTGCTGCTGCTGCTGCTTCTTTTATCAATGCGAGATACGATACGCGCGCGCTAATGACCGCAATAACGTAAATTACGACAAATTAATTGCGATGTTATTTATCGTGCGACCGAGTGACCAAAATCATGTCGCGTATGAAATAATTTTTTCAACTTACGTTATACGAGTTCTACTTTCGTCGATATTCACGAGTGCGCCGCGTCGTTAAACTCTAGTAATTGTCGCGTTATAAAGCAGACACATTTTCACGCGCGCGAAACTCGTTAATTGTAATGTATCGTAAAATCTAACGATAAACGTTAAATAATAATAGGTCGATACAAATTGCAAAACTACGAGATAACATCGAATCAATTATTTCCAAGTAAAATAGCTGCTTCTTGTAATTAAACGAACAATTATTATGACAACACATCCTGTACACAGAAATTACGCCAAACTGTAAACGATCGGCAGATAGATCAATTAAAACAATCAAGAGTTCGGTTGTGGGTCGCACGCGCGACGTCATTTTCCGCTGTTCAGCGGAAAGTAGCGAACCGGTGAATCGAAGATCGCGAAGAGGAAAGTGACAAAAACTAGGATATATTTGTAATGCGCTTACTCAGCATCTTGTTGATCCAGTCAGCAAGATCCTCCTGGAGGGGCACTAGCTGGCGAGCCTGCGCCGACAGCAGACTCTCTTGGTAGATCTCGGCGTACTTTTCCTCCTCGTCCGACGGCTGGGGCACTTTGACCTCGTGGTAGGCCGGCGACGAGCTGCTCGGGCCCCAGCTGCTGCGGTAGCGCGTGTTTTTGTTAGGCGGGAATCGGTTCGCGTACGACATCTTCGGCTGGCTGCAGTCACCAGGCATCCGGAAGAGTGAATCCTTCTTCTAGCTAGTTTGGCCTGCAACAAAAGCAATGCAAACGTTCGTTTGAGTAAATATAAATTCATAGCACACGAGAAACATTGCTTACATTCGAGTTTATGTTCGCGCGCGAGATATTGAGGCGAGCTCAGGCGCTAATGCGCGCGCGATATGGAATAGATCGAGAAAGCCTGCAGCGCGGCGCGTCTCGGCCGTACTCTATGCACACACGTGTTTGTCTGCGCGCGCCGCGTTTGTTTGTGCAAAACCTGCATGTGGCTGCAATATAACGTCTGCGCAACTATCCAACTTGTATACACACACACATGTACGCATACGCCTGCTCGCGCTCGAAAGCAACTATGCAAATAAATTGCGCGCACGCGGGCCTGCGGGACAGCTTTATTTCCTCTATTTTGACCAACTTTCTTTCGACAGCCGACAATTTATTAGCTGAGCTGTGAAAGTACTCCGCATTCATTTATTTTTCCCTTTTTCTTACTCTTTTCATTCATTAGTTCGATCATCTTTTTTTTTTTTTTTGATTCGATAATCATTTGATTTGGGAATGAAGATCGAAGAATTTTCCATGGCTCTAATATGGAGACGATAATATGCCTTCGACTTCCGTGTCAAATTATATTAAAGAAGTTAGTACGCTTAGCATATTTACAGACCTATGACATTCGTCAAATGTCACGGTCAAGTAATTAACAAGTTTAAATGAAGAATGTTTGCACAGGCAAATAACGGACAACTAAACTCATATTCTAGAATGTAGTTGAATTCGTGTCACTTTATGGTATAGAGCCCTCGGTTCATTTACAGAACTGGAGTGTGCAAATTGAATTGATAAGAAGTTATGACTCTAACACCCAATGCAAGTTGAAAGGGAGTTTTATAATTTTTTTTGCGTGACATAATAAATATGCTCGCCGTCAAAAAGGCCATATAAAAACACCACCGAAAAATTCCCGTTCGTGGGAGAAAAAATTCATAACGGAATCAGAAAAAATAAAAATGCGTTTGTGGTTGGAAATACGTACAATTTGCGGTAAAGCCGTAAAAAATTCAAAGAGGCAAACTAGACTAATAAATCTTGCAATATACAGATCTATATAAAGTGTAGAATAGCTCGCATGAATGGAATAAAGGAAAATGTATGACTTCAGAATACGTGGTGTGAATTATCGCCCAAGTCGCATACAGGCGTACAGTCATATTCAGATTTTAAACTTGACTATTGTGCGCATTTTTAAATTTTTTTTAAAATAGTTAACATTTTATTACGTATATTTTATTCCACAGTGACGATATACTACTGATATTATCTAATACATTTGACTTGTAACGTTACATATCAACGCGGAAAGAATTGTCAAAATTTATAACAACAAAAACTATATAAAAGGAAAAACCGTGCAAATTAGCACGTGAAGAAGATCTCTGTAGCAGCTTCTAGATTGAACTGCACTTGAGATCTTTGTCGAATGATTACTGAGAATTCTTTCTTTTTTTTATCAATAAAAATTACCGATAAAAATAAGAGCCACGACATATTTGTATACTTATAGTATAATAATGACTAAGCCGAAACGACACTCGCTGGAATTTCAATAAGCTGACATTTGTGCAGGCACGAGAATAGAATAAATCAATGTAAAATAAGCCAGGGCGATTTTGCTACAAAAACGACAAACAAATAATTCATTTTCATCCGCTACATTCGCTCACGTGTCTGCGACAGATGGAAACATAAGTAAGTATACGTTCAAACAGGAAGCACAAAATTTGCAATCGATTGTCATTTGACTACTGCATAAGGAAACGTACGAAAAATATTTATCCGGCTTGCGATGCAAGGGAAGGCAGTTATTTGAATAAAGTCCAAGACATTTTCGAGATAACCGTCGGTAAAAACAGCAAGTCAACACCATATTTGTTATACACGAATGTCCACATTATAATGGGTGATAAAGCACATAGTAGCCCCCGTATTGAGTGACAAATGCCCGGAAAAGGATTTAATACCTTTTTTTCATACGGACTTAATCGGCGCAAAACGCTGAGTGATTTATTTTCGCCGATGTCGCGATCCATCCATTACTGCCTGTAATGAGTGGCAATTGGTGCACTTTTACTTACGTACACAACGTATCTAGATAAAACCAAGGCGCACGAATTGAATTAGACGTATCATTAATGTCTATAAATCGCAATTATTTCGAAGCGATCGGCAGACGCGTATACGTCGCAATCAAAAAGTTCGGAGCACGTCATGCTCGTCGGCGGCGTCCGCGCTTCAACGTGCGCGGCTACGCAGATAATAACTCGCGAGCTTCCAAATCGGGCAAACGGTCGTGTTGGCGCGTCTCTCGATTTCTCTTGCCGCGTGCGCGAGGCGCATTCGAGAGAGAGAGAGAAAAAAAAACACAACTGAAACAGCTCGAGCACGATCCTTTTCATTTGTGAGTGCAATTTGGCGCGCTGAGAAATAGTGCGGTGCAGTAAACATATGTTGATGCGCAGTGTGCGCCGCAAACGCGCTATGGTTAACACACGAGAGTCTTCAAAGCGTGTACTTGTAATTTGTTTGTATTCTTTTGGAGTCGAATGAAAAGGGATAATTTGTCGCATCTGTCAGGCTCCTGTCGAGTAGTTTTTGGATATATCTTCAAACTTTTGGTGTTTCGAGTACAAGTATAGGCTGTAAATTGATGCTCTATCGCAAATCGTAGATTTACAAGATAAAATAAAGTCATCGTATACCTTTCCTACGCGACACGATAAACCATGTATTCGCGTGAAAAGGCGCTAAATGTCATACATATTAGCACCTGAACATTTTCACACTTCAACTTTCTCGTTATTTATCCTAAAATATAATTAATACGGCCATTAGCAGCTAATTCAGGCGTTTAACAGGTCGCGGCGCGTCAGTCTCGTTGGCAAGAGCTCCTGCCAATATAATACGTGACGTTTGTAACAAAACAGACATATATCTCTGTAGCGAAACCGTCAGCTGTAACTGCGGCGTACGCGCGCATAATATTTCAAAATAGCGCCGATCGTTCTCAAATACCTAGTTCCGTTGTTTGTCAAGCAGCAGCAGCAAGACTCTCGTCGTGCGAGTCGACTCGAGCGACGAGAGAAGCGACAAATTGCAAACTGCTGCGGCGGCGGCGGCGCACTCACAAGAGCTAGCGCGAGGGACTTTTCGAAATGCGAAAAAGTATAGGAGCGCGAAACCGCCTATTAAAAGTGCCACACGAAAATTACAAGTTGCGAAACGTTTGAATGCGAGTTCGTACTATCATGTATACATATATACTGCAGGGCACAAATGTGAACAGCGATAGGACGTATTATGCTATACGTACGGTATATACGATGCATAGTACGAAGAAATTTGTAGACGCGATCGCCGTATACAAGGCGAATAATATGGCGTCGCGCGTAGAGTACACGTTTCGCGCGGCGAAATTCCGCGATCGTCCCAGAAAAGCAACGTATCGATTAAATTGAACTTTCCAGTGGGCTAGCTCTTGACTGCGCGCACACGTACACGGGCTTCTTCAAATCTACGGGGAAAAAGCATCGGAGCGAGGAGATCGAGAAAACCGCGCGAGCGTCGCGAGTATAAATACGGCTATATGCGCCCAACGAGACAGGCTCGCGATGCTTCATAAACACATCGGCGCGGAGCAATTTTACGCTTAGCTAGTGTCACCGCAATCGCGAGTATATGGGTATATCTTCGCTAGAAAATATGTCCGTGCGCTGCGCCGATGTATCCCGTAGTGCAGAAAAACGAGCGATATAATAATATAAACACACCGAGAATACATATGCGCAGAAGAGAGTCGAGTGACGGCTCGCGTACACATAAAAGCATCGACTGCGTATCGTTATGTCGAGCGGCTACACGTATCGTTTGCTTTAATAAACTCTGTATTCGAGTGCATCGCACACATAGTCGTATGTGTATGGATACACATGGATTCGTAACTGCTGCAGGCCGCACCCACACATATGCGCGGCTGTAATGTACGAGAGATGCGCTCTGGGCTATGAAAAACGTTGTGCGCGCTTTACTTTATTATTATTTTTTTCCTACGCTCGATCGGTCAACGAGCTAGCGAAGCGCATCGGCAAAGAGTACACGTATAGTCGAGGGCGGCTCTTCGACGTACAGAGAAAGAACTCGCGCTTGAGTGGCTCACGTGCTCCGTTCGATGTTATACATACGCTGTATGTATGTGTGGGTGGGTGGTGGTATACACAACGCAGACTCGATGCGAAGACTCTGCAAATTCGAAAAGTCAAATTTTAGCGCGATATAGGCGCACGAGCTTCTCGAGCTATTTAAGCTCGATGCTGTACTTGCGCGAGATGCGCCAGCTTCGCACGCCGATGCACAAGAGCCTCTTGTTTTTTTGCAAGAGTTGACGCTGAATAGTACAGAACCGAGCTGTATATGCTATATGTTATATTGCCAAGCATACGTGTGCGCGCGACAATAATGGCTGTATAGACTTTCGACTCGGTGAAGCGATTAATCGATTTTCCACCGGCTTTTTCCAGCCTGACTCGAGTGTCATGTAGGCGCGCGCACGAGCTGCGAGGAAAAAAAGCAGTCAGTTATGTGTGTAGCTTGTAAACAACCGTCGCATTTTTGCAATCGCAAAAGCTCCATCTCGTACTTCCTCTTTGTTCTCGCTAAGATAAGTTTTTTTTTTAGCTTTGTGGACCTGTAAGCAGCTCCGAGTTGTATATCTTCGATAATCCACCCGTAAGTTTATAGTTCATTTTTTTCCCGCACACAAGCTGTATCGTTTGATCACATTGTTATATTTTGAAATTCGCTTATGAATCGAGCTCAACGCACGTAGTTGTACTCTGTGAAGGAACTCCCACGAAGGTGTCGGGGAACGGCATGAGCTGATTCGACTGAATTCTCTCTCGACTGTACAGCCGCGCTGTGCTCATGCAGCTACTGCGATCGCACATGTGCAGTGCGCGCGCAGTTCGACGCGCTCGCCCGCGCGTGATAAAGAACGACGCAAGAGGGTGCAAAGAAATGCAGTCTTTTCACAACCGCGGCAGCGATTCGCCGTCAAAGCGTCTTTGAATCGGCGACTCTCCAACGCGCGCGGATGTTGGCGTGTCGCGTGCAACAGGATTGCAGCATATCACACGCGCGAGGAGCAGCAGCCACGAGGAGGGGAAAACGAAAAACAGAAGAAGAAGAAGAAGATAAAGATAGAGAGACAAACGGAAGAAATGTTGTTTAGCTTCGCGCGTTGGCGTGTCAGTTTTCTCTCCGCATTCCCAGTATGCCATACAACATATATAATACGCTCACGCTCGAGAAATTCCGAGCGATGATTTTTAACCCGGTGCTGGGCCCCGTGGTGGCATGATGATCGCGCCTATATGTATTATATATGAACTGAAAATTCGACGCGTGCAACTGCCAACTTTCCACCCAAGCCCGCACACACCTTTATGGAAAACTTGAATTTTTCAACATTCGTGTGAGCTCGAATGATTATAATTTCATCTCATGCGAGCACGTATAATATCTGCGTACTTGGCAGTTTATAATTTTCGATATTGCGAATTGTGAAAACTGTTTTTCCTAGCCGCCCAGATAATGTAATAAACAAGTTAGGCATAGTTGCTTAGAAAAGGTGAACGTTATAACGGAAATTCATGAATATTTTATATTTATCATTATTTATTGTGGTTTACTTGTAAAACGCATCTAATTTATTACGCCGATGTTGTAAGACTTTCATTTCGTATCGTATCATTTGTGCAGCGCCTTTCTGCATTTACCGCGCGATGAAGATTTGATTGTGCGCGAACATCGGTTAACATAACGAACATCTACATAAGCATTCTGTTTGTATATCAATTAACCATTACGCAAAGGCTAAAGTCCTTGCGATTCAGTAAATGGTAATCGGTATGTCTTCGATAAAATGCACTCATCGATTAATCTTGTGCCTCTATGAAAAAGTTGTCTTTTTTGAGCGATCTGGTTTACGTATCAAAAAGAATCACTCGAACCGCTTGGTATTATGAAAAATAAGAATCAAAAAATTTTTGAAACCAGTCCCGAGGTGATTTATTACAAAGATTCAGCGCTGATAAGCTCGTTAATCAGATTTACTCATCGTTTTAAAGAAGCAACAACAAATCGTTGTGTTACAAAAAGTCGCGTACGCGTAAAAAAACGTATTCAAATTTACTTTCTAAAGAGAAATGCCCATCTAAGTCCAAAGCCGACTAATTTCGATTTGCGGATTACAAGCTGTATACGTACGTGTATTATACTCCGGGTGTGAATTACGATCGACTTTCGCAAAGTCAACTCCTCGCCGAGGAGGTAGTACTTTACACGGTACTAATACAAAACAAGACCTATATTTTGCATCTACATGTGTTCGCGTTATTATTTTCGCGCATTGGTACGGCCTATATTGTAAACACTCGCGTACTACACAGCGCGTTTGCGAACATCAAATAACTAGCTCCAATTGAGTCCGATCGACATTTTATCGATATATTCACTCGCGCGTATATTGCCGAGGAACAAGGAGACGCAATCAAAGACCGATGGACAATAGTCGCGCGACAGCTCGATCGAATTCATACATGCAGGCGGTATATTGCGCCTCGCATTGTTGTTGTATACGGTAATTATGGAACTAGCGCTGTACTCGTTGCAGAGCGCGATAGGAGCGAACTCGCGTATCGGCATGGCACTATGCTAGGAATACACAATACATCGCGGGCGGCAAGTCGGAGCTGGCCGTGTGGCGCGCTGCAACAACTTTCGATTCGATTACATAAAGTTTGGGCGCGAAAAAGACGTGTGTTATTGCACGCGAGAACAGGCGAAGCTACGTAGTTTGCCCTAAACAATACCTGACGTGCGCACACCGATCTTGAGCTCGCCAAGTGTGTATGTGTTGTGTGATTACGACGCGTTGAAAAACGAGGCGTGCGTACAAGTCCCACTACATGTATATACCTGCTCGAGCCGGCTCGTGACTAAATAAATTAAGTCGGTTCATTCACGAGTCCATGCGGCAAACACACACACACACACACAAACGCACGCATACATTATCGAGTCACAGCTCGCACATAGATGCATCCATGTTAGTAGAGGATCGCTACGCGCAGCAAATAGGTGGGCGCCGCAGGCTCGCGAGCGCATTGAACCCTTGCGTCAGTTGTCGTTAGTTCGAAGACGCTATGTGTACGTAAGATGTACGATATGTGTGCATACAGCAGCGATTTTCGTGTTGTTTCTTTCTTTCTCTTTAGAGAGGAGATTGCAGCGCGTTTCGTACTCGGCCGCCAACGCGTCCCGTGACAACGATCTATCGACCATCGAATCGTCGCTTCGTCTTACGTTATATCCTTTATCTCGATTCATTTTTATTTTGTTTGTGAAAATAAATAATCGGTACTAATCCTCGAGTGTCACTAAAAAAGTAAAAACACGTTCGAGTGCAACGTACATTACAATCTGATCCGTGTGTAATTATGAGTCAATCGAGCGATGATACGGTACATCGAAAAATACTATCTGTGAAGGAGAAAAATTAAAAAAACACGAGATTATCGATGCTTATGGCTATTATCGTAAGCTGTCATTAAACTCTAGTCGTATATAGACAGCTTCGCACACCATGAAGACGGCTCGTGTCATTAATGCCGAGTGCTGTTTAGCCACTCTTGGCACTTTGAAGAAACCAATAAAAATGTATTTTCAATACGGCTCTCAAAGATGTGATCCAGACGAATCGAGTTTTTTCTCGAAAATTTCAATGAGAAAAAATATTCATAAAGACTTCCTTCCAGAATCTAAATCGAGACAAAAAACTATGTGAGTTCTAGAAAATCGAAATAGTAAGAGTAATGTCAAATGAAGACGATACCGCGCGATCGCACACTATACAGTAAATACATCGCAGAGAAAGTGATTTTACAAAATCACGCTAGGTGAGCATCGGCAGTCGATATGAGGAGCAGCGCAAACCAAAAGAAAAACGACGTAATTAAGAAAAGTTGAATCAGAGCGTGCAATCATCCAGCCACAAAGTTACAATTTAGCCGTGGAAAATCGACAAATTTATGCACACCTAGAAATCACTAAATCGCTTATACGTACACTGTATACCTGTACGTATTCCGCGAACGTAGGAGTAAACGACTGGAGGATCGGTTTCTCGCGTTTGGGATATCGGCCAATTCACGCGAAGATGCGAGTCTAAGTATATGCAGCGATGTGATAGCGCTATATAGACGCGATCGAATCTCGGGTAAATAAAATGAGTTAACCGAACGACTCGGGCGCGAGAGATATCGTTGCGGAATCGAACAGGAATTGCCAGTCAGGAGTCGCTATTAATCATGGGCAAAATTCGCGCGCGGGTCGCTCGTCGATTTCTAAAGAGAAACTGCTCATCGGCGCACAATCGAGAGAGCTCGCAGCTCTGCCTGTGCACTACGCTGCAGCAGCAGCAATGAGGAACGCATATATATGTACACTCTGCGCCTAGTGCAGTGCACACACGTACTTTTATGTGTGCGCGCACGTACAGTAGTCACGCTCCTATCCTTCGCTGCTGCTGCAGCTCTCAAATACGTACGCAGTGGTAACAAGATTGATGTAATAAGACAGTTTTGGAGCGTGACTACGCGCGGAGAGCTACACGCGTTATATGTATGTATGTAGGATCACTCGCGCTCATCGCTATATAACTGCCTTTATGCACTCTAGGTGCGTACGTAATGAGAGCAAAAGCACAGAGGCAGTAAGATTTAACCTGAAACATTAGGCTCGCAAATAGAATGAATAGAATATAAGGAAGAAACGCACTCGCGATGTAGCTGCGAATACTTTTCAGCGCCGCACGCGGAGAAAAGCTTCGTTTTCATTCCTATAGTGTGAGATCGCTAAAATGCGGACTAACAGTTTCTCGCGGCGCGTCGTGTACCGAATGATGGATTCGTTTGTGTACGTGTTTACGACGTGCAACTTGTATCCTATATGGATACAGAGATCGCAGTCGCGTCAGGTAGCGCGCGAAAGATGCCACGATACCGAGTGTAATAGATATTAATCGAAGAAAGCAGACACTTAAGATCGGAGCGGGCCAATCTATAGTGTAAAAAATCGCGAATCAATATTTATTTTATAAAAGTAATAGTGTGCGGTTTGTCTACGTACAAAAAAAAAAAAAGAATGGAAACATCGTCATGTCAATCGATCACTCATTGGGACGTACAAGAAAAAAAAACCTGTCGGTCTATAAACAAGTGAAACCGATCGTATTATACATGATCGTTGTACAAACACTTGTAATCGAAATGGAAACGATCTGTTTTCACTATGTACATAATGGATTAAATCGCTTTACTTTTGTTTGTTTTGCACATTGGGCAGAGATTCGCAAATATTTCTTCTCGCTTATAAAAGGTGAAGAAGCACACCGACTCGAACGAGCTTACTGAATTATTCACGCTCTCGAGTCCGATGTTCCATGCTATGAAGGGCGTCAGCTGTATACGAGAGCATCATTGAAATTTAATCGAGGCCCAAAGAGAATTAGCTAAACGAAGGAGCTGCGCGCATTAAGTAAATTAGTAATCGAGTTGATCAATTCGGCACGAAATCAAGTCGTTAACGCGCAGCAATAGCAGTGTGTCGGTGGTGTCGTGAACGTATAAAGAGAGGACTTAATGTAATTTGTAAGTGGCGTATGCGCGCGAGGAAGGAAGAAGGCGCAGCTCTCGCGCGCACACGTATCTCTCTCCTGATGCGCGCGAGCAAATTTTCGCACGATTTTTTTTCCCCGTAACGGTAGGAAGCAGCCGCAGCTCCGCGTATATACGTATAGTACGCCTTCGAATGCACACTTATGCGCGAGTACAATATGCTGCATATATACATGCATACGTAGTGTGTATATCGCGCGGCTGCGGTGCGTTGCGCGACGACGTGTTTACTGCCAGTAGTGTAGCGTGGATGCGTGTGCAGCACATGTACCATAGGTAGCCGCGAGCGGGCGCACATGCATTCTCTCACGCATCTCGTGATAATGTTACACAACGCGTGTTTCAGGCACAACGTCGCGGTGGCGGCGACGCGAGCACGAGCCACTGAGAGGCCTGGCAGCACACTACACAGCTTAATGCCTGCTCCATAACTTTGCTGCAGTTCAACCTCACGGCTAATTAAGTACTATGCGCGTGCAGGGATGGTCGCGATAGTACGTATAGTGTGCACGATATCGAGCGATTTATCAGCTGACGATTTTGTGCTGATACGCAGTCGCGAGCTCGGTCTAGCGTACTGCGGTTTACGTAGTACAGCCGAGTCAAACTTGGACTGCTCGCTGACTTCTGGCTCTTTATGCGTATACTTGTACTTGTAGTCCGTAAAACTGCTCTAATTAATCACACACGCGATCAGTGCGGTCACGTATGTACGCAACGCTAATAGAGTCGGTCACGCCGATCGAGTCAATGACACCATTTCGTATGTAGCTATAATACGACGATGCGTGTACGTCGCGCGCAAATACGTGCGTGTTTTACTCTCTGTGTATACATTATACGAGTCGAGCCTCGACCATCCGTCTAGCTTTAGAAAACAAACTCGAACGTGTCACGAGTAGTCGCGAGCGAACGTTGACCTATTCCGCCGCGACTCGTGGGTGGCACATGGCTAGCGGCCGTCCTTCGCCGCTGCATCGAAGCTGCGAGTTTCTCGGGAGCAGCCGATTGACCGAAGGTCAGGGTGAAATTTGATATATCTATATGTGCACGATGCTCGTCCTTGAATAAACCAATCCAGGACTTGACAGGCTTTTCACGCTTCGAGCGCTTTGCCGCGATTACTCGATGCAGTTAAATGAACCAATCTCAAAGCTTCTGCGCAACGTTCTGCGGCGTGCGTTCTAGCGTACTGCCGGGCGCGCGTTACGATACATTTTTCAATATCTGCACGCATTTAAGCTCACAAAATTGCGGCAAAGGGTAGGAAGCCTCTAGTCTCGCCGCGTAACGTCGAAAAACCGCAGATCGAGTCGAGCCCGGATGAGCTTGGCTGAACGAAGGAAGGAAAGAAAGCAAAAGTGAAGGAGCGAGTCGCGCGCTATTTATTTAATCTGCCCCGGAGAGCCGAGTACGCGACCATCCGGGCGACCATCATCCAATTCTACCTACTTGAATACGCGCTTGCGCGCCTGTACACGTATATTTATTGCTCCTTATTTACGCACATTACCGAGCCTACGAGTGTGCATGCAAAGTTCTTTTCATTATACACTTTCAATTATAGTTGCTGTCGAGCATTGTTTTTAAATTGATAACAACGACCAAGGGGGGACCCGTATACATAGGTATAAACAGAACGAACGACGGATCGACCTACTTAACGATCGAATCGAGCTGCTGCCATTGCTCGCGAGCCCGGATTTTTAGTTTTTCCGCGCGCAAACACTCGCGCAATTGGCGCACACGCGCCCGTATTACAAGCCTGCGGAACGCACTTTAGGAATGTTTATACTGTAACGTACGTCTGTATTCGCACGGAGAGCAGAGTATTTCCGCGCAGAGACCCGATTGTTATCTTTATTAGTTAGAATTTTTTGTGCCACGATCCGAGTGCTATAAGCTGTTGCTGCTGCTGCTGCGTAGCAACCATTATGAATTTCGCGTTTACAGTTATAAAGCGATGAAACTAATTAAAGCTGTTCGCGCACGCGCTTGTGTTTTTTTTTTTTGCTTTCACCGCTCGCGCGCGCGTTTACGCAGTCGCTTTGCACGAGGCTTATACTACTTCTGGTGTGCCGGCTGCGGAATTTTCGGCATTATAATTTGCTGTCATGCGCTTGCGATTTCGGGCAAAGATTTCGAGCGTGAAATTATAGCCGCGCGCACCGAGAGATGATCTCTCGGGCGACATTTTCAGCTTAAAAACTAGTACGACGAACGAGTTGGAGAAAAATATCATATCGCGAATATTACGGAGCAACGACGCGGGGCCAAAGTGCAGCGGCGCAGCTGTATATACTGCAGCAGTGCAGCCCGAGGCCGTTGCCCGACGCCATAGAAATTCCGTCAACGCGGCTAGTGAACTACGTATGGTCTAGCAGTGCACGCAGCTCGTAAGAAAGTACATTAGGACATCTTTAGTCGCTCGAGTTTCTATATACGTAAATATGAGTACGTGCGCGCGTGACACATATCGAGGCACACAAGAATAAGTCAATAAATACGTTATAATCGCCCCCTGAAAGCGGTCCAATCCAATTTGACGACGCAGACTCGTGCGTTGCACTGTGCTTGTCATATATAACACAGTCGAGCTGCAGCAGCTCGTGCCATTACACATACTATCTACGAGGTATACAAGTTATAGCTTTTAGCTCTCTCGCGCGCTGCACCGCTGGAAGTCGTCGAGTCGCTGCGCTGCGGAGGTGGCTCTCGAGCTAAACACGGGTCGACAACACGGTATAAACGGAGCGCGCGTTAATCGCGTTAGGCCGGCTGCGTACAGTACGTACCATTTGCCGACCGAGAGCCTAATCAGGTCAGACTTTTCTTCGAATTTAACGCCATCGTCGTAATTTAATTAAATGAAACCGACACACGTGTGCGCGCGCGTCGATATATTATAATGCGGGATAGAGCAGCGTGTAATATATCGCAAATAATATTAAGCTCGGAGCGGAGCTGTGATTTCCTGCGCGCAAAGCTCGCCTCGCAGCTCAACCCATAGATTTCTATTATTTTTCCGATCTTGGTAGAAAATAGCTCGAGAGCTAAATACCTCTATGGTAATGAAATTTGTGATGAATGTTACGATTGAATTGGGAGATATAAGCGAATTTTTTTGTGTGCGCTGAAAATATATATGAACAAGAGAAACGGAGCAAGAAAATATTCTGCTGGGTAAACAGACGAAATGCTCGCAAGAAAAAAGATTGGATCGTTAATACCTCGTTCGCAAGAAACGACTGCAATTAATCATCAGGATGCGAAAAGCTTACATAGATGAAATACTTTTGCAAGTCGCGCGCTCGATACAGCTACGCTGTTACGAGCTTTGTATTGACGAGCGAAATTACATGGCTGTTGACACATCTTATCGTCGTCATCATTGTCAACATCATCGAGAGCGACTGAGATCTTAATGAACGACGACCTCGTTGCCGACTCGCGAGTCTCACGTTCGGAGAGAGCAGCAGCATCGGTGGTAATAGTAGTAGATAGCAGTTGTAGTAGTTCTAGTTTATAATGTATCATAATTTTGCAGTATGTGCGCACAAAGAGAGGGAGATAGAGAGCACGACGCAGAGCAGCAAAGGGTGTATAATGTATATTATTTGAAGACAATTAGTATGCGTGCGGAGCCATGCACATGCACACTCGCGCGCGCGCAGCCGAGTGAAAGCGCGCTATTCCCTCGCACATCCATGGGCTGCCTTGCACACACATAGAAAGGAGTCGAATGCAAACGTAGCAGCAGAGAAAGAGAAACAGAAAAAAAGAGACGCATCCGACCGCAGTTCTCGTAATATATTCGTCCAAAATCAGATGATTTGTTGTGTTAATAACACTGCGGAGACTTTCGAAACAAACGAATTACTGTGCGGCAATTCCGCAAATTTTGAGTATTTTTTTTTGTTTTTTCAACCATTCTCGCTTGAGTCATAAAAAACCGGATGTTTAACTGTAGAGCTTGCGGGTAATGAGGGAATCGCTCGATTGATACTTATACGCATACACGCGTCGAGTGTACAATTAACAAGTATCGATAATTTAATAATTGTTATTAAACGAGCACCGATTGCTCGTATTGGAAAATTACTCGATTTTTTCATTTTTACCGATAAACGTTCGTTAAAAAAACATTGTCAACATGAATTTCTTTGATTTCTGTCGTTCGTTGTGATAATTACGAATCCTTACTAACGATGATTGTTCAAATACAAGAGAAACTGCAAATATACGTTTCTGAAGTTCGAGTATTGGGAGTGGCGCTTCTGCAGCGTAGCTTCGACGTTCTTGTCGACGTAGTTTTCCCTTTTGTCTTGCAGCATCGCTCGAAACCCTTACGCCGTACACATATATATATAAAGCTCTGCGCGACGTTGCTCTTCCTTCTCGCGCTCTGTTTCTTTCTGTTACACACACACACACACACGCATACACACATATAAAACGCAGAGTGAGCTGCTGTGTTCTTTGCCAAAGGGGGAAAGTCGATTCACCCTCTGTTCTCCTTACCCAGAGCTGTGTACCCCAGCATACGCGAGATATATAACGTGCGAGTGTACGCCAACGCGAACCGCAGTTTCTTTTAATTAGTAACTTGTGTTACACACTCGGCAAATACGTATATTTCCATACGCTAGGGGGTTCGAGATCGAGAAGATTTGCGATGACGATAATTAAAAAAAAAAGATATTGATTGGAATCGAATCTGCTAGCACGTGCATTGTAGATGACATTTTTTTCGTTGTATTAAATCGGCTTAGTCACTCGTTATATCTAATCGTTTTGCGGTTTGACGATAATAAAAATATTTAAATTTATCATAGATCATAACAAGTAAATTGATAAATCAGTTGTTAAATTATATTCCAATATATAATTTTCAAAAATAAAAAAATAAAAAAATAAAAAATCTCTATGTAATTTACCGCTTTATCGCAAAAGATTGATTCGACACTTAAAAATCAATTTTTATTTTTTAGAAATTCACGCAGCGATAATAAATAATCAACATCCACTTGGAACAATTTCGATGGCTATTTGCGCGGCTAATGTTTCACAATTTGCCACTCTCGGCAAAATGAATAACTTCCTTTATTTATCATAATAAGGACTCGACGGATGGCGGCGCGGCCACCCGTGCCGAGTACAGCAGCAGCAGCATAAAGGCGAGCAATTGAAACGAGCATGATCAGCCGAATCGGTCTCTCTTACAAGTTGTTATATACGATGGAAAGTGCAAGATTGCTAGTTCTCTGCGCGCGTGGTAGTATAGGCCTGCTTCCTGCAGTTCATTCAAGCAAACACAGATATATAACACGCGCACGCACACACGAGAGAACCCGTTCGACACCGACAAGTTCCGCGAAACACGTGTACACGACGAAGAAAACAGGTGTCATCGTTTTGCAGCGTTGGCCAACTATAATATACAGAATCGAATGTAAATATTTATAGCTGCGAACGCGATCGCCCGAGTCTAATAACGTGTACGATATATAATTATGTAGTTGACAAAAAATAAGTAACAAAAGAGTCGATTGACTGCTACGTAGAAGCGGAGGTAGACAAACGTAAATTTACGTATCAAACTGCTGAATATTACCATCGAGCTTCTCTGCAGTTACGACGAGCCTTTTGACAAGCGGCCCGGTTGTTGTCAAACAAGAGAGAGAGAGAGAGAGAGAGAGAGAGAGAGTCTGTCATCGGCACTGCTCCAATTATCCGTCTGTATAAACATCAAAGGAATACGCTACCGTATATATCGTCATCATCATCGCCGTCGCGCACGAAGCTGAATCATCGACTTGTGTATTATCCGAGAGTATACAGCGTTTACGTGACCGATGCAAGCGATTATTAGCCGAGGCAAGAGATCATCACGCTACTAGGCTACGAATCGAATCGAATTAATAAAAAAAAGGGAGCGACAAGTTCACGATAAGTAAACCGAATCAAAGAAGAGAAAATGATCCTATACAATCGAGTAGATGTAAGTAGGATTAATTCTAATTGCTCAGAGATGCATTGAAATACGCGAGCCTTTATCATATCTATACGAGAATCGATACTGAGAAAGCAGTTTGAGCAGCGGTCAAAAAACCACAAATTATATTCAAATTATTAGAATGCTCGTGTAAATGTTTGTGCAGCATTAAAATTGAGTTTTCGGAACTATCAATATCTCAGTTGGGCGTAATAATTCTTAATTTTACGAGGCGCCTATATGCTTTTCGAACGAGGGCCTATGTGAGAGCCGTGTAAAAGATCGTCGCCGCGAGCATTTCGCTCAAATAAAAAAAAAGAAAAAAGAAACACCGCCTGCGCCCACATACGCATTATGTACAATGCAGTATAAGCTACAGCCTGCGGCACAAGGGACAAAAGGGTCAGACAGAAAAGAGCTCGGGAGTGCGCCGCACTTCGTTACTGGACACTAGCAGACCACTTTTGTCTCGATGTGTTTACGCGCGACTCGGACAGAGCCTACCTTACACACATCGACGACGCTCCATAGAGCACACGCAGTGTCGCCACTCGCACGCGTTATATATAGAGTACAATGCTCCTGTTTTCGCAATTGTTTACCTCGCTTAATCTACTCTCGGCCGATGAATATATTTTCGGCGAGAAAGAGAAGAAAAGGAAAAGAACAAAGTCGAGCCGATGAAAAGCGAGACTCACCTATCATTCGGGCGCTGCGGCAATATCTATAATATACACATACACTTGCAGTTCGCCGGTTCGCGGCAAAGGAGCAGCTGGCCCGTGCTTGCCTCTGTAGTATACCTATATAGGCGTATCGTGTGTGCACGCGCACGGGAGACGAGATCCGAAATTCAAGCCTTTGCAGCAGTTGCGCGTGTGCGAATATCCTCGAGCCGGCTCCGAAGCCCGCACTGAGCCGACGACGCTGCTGCTGCTATTTTTTCCTTCCTCCTCAACGTACGTAATGTCTGGCACGACGCTGTCCGAATATTTTCGACGGTTCACGTCGAAAGGACGACGCTCGGAAAAGCGTATTCACACACACGGATAACGACGATACACAGACGAAGTGTGCGCAGAGAAAGAGAATCGGAGCGCGCGTTGCATAGAAGCGTCCCCGGGGCTTGCGCTATCGCTACTGCCCGAAACTCCTCGTGTGTGCCAGCGGCAGCATTCGGAGCGTGTAGCAGCAGCGGCGCGTCGTTCAAAGTTGGGAACGGCGCCGGTGGTGGTGGTAAACGCGGTAGCGGAGCGAGCCCGAGATATAGGAGAGAGAAAAGGGGAAACGACGCGCGCCACTGGGGGAGAGTAGGTAGCAGCAGCAGCAGCAGCAGCAGCCGCGCGTTTAGCATTAGCCTAGCCCACAGTGCGTTGCTCGCCTTCGTCCTGCTCTGCGGCCCTCTGGTCCGTTGCAGCGAGGCGATCCCTCCGCACATGCCTGCTGTCCATATACCACTACTTACGTATCAGGAAATAATGTAGCTGCAATGTACTGTCTGCAGCGAGCTCTCGAGCGAGTCAGACACCACGTGCGCATCGAGACGCCGCAGCCGTCAGCCTCGCGATAATACCGAAGATCGCATCGCGATTTATTTTCTGCAGTCTGGGGACGACTGACTCACGGAACTCTATATAGCTGCGAGCTTCTGTAAAGGGACGCGTCCGCTGCGTTCAAGTTGCCCGCAGTGCACGAAACAATCTGGCCAATTACCAGCCCTCGAGCCCCCGGCCCCGGCACAACAACAGCTGCTCTCTCGTTGGTCCTCAAAAAGGCCCTCGAGCGGTTTTCGCTACTCCGCACGCACATCGCTTAATATGTATAAAGAAAGCAAAATGCAGCCTTTGCTCGAGCGCTGGCGTTGATCCAGACGCTATTTTTTACTTCGTTACTGGACCTGCCTGTACGTATTTACGGCGACCACTTGCCCGGATATATTCTAACGCATGCGGGAAAGGATTCGACCGCTTATTCTTACCATTTGATATCCTGCGAGATACGAGCCAAAACTTCCTCTCCGCTCTTCATCGTTATTTGTATAAGCCTATCGCATTGAAATTGCTATTGATGTTGGTTCCATTTGTGAAAAGATCGTAGTCCATTTGCGGAAAGCTGTGAGGGTCCAAAAAATCTGCAAAAATTCAAGCTTGTTCATATTGTTGAAATGTATCTCCATGGAATTTTTGCTTTTTCACAGAGAATGCTCTGTGACGAATGCAAAATCGACTTTTGTTAATTTTTATGTCTCGTGTGGTCCGATTAAATATTCGTATTTTTGGTTCGAGGCAAAAAATGTCTACTGGTATATTAGTAGAGAGCAGTTATTTGATGCAAGCTTACACAGATAATGTTGGAAAATCAATTCAACAGCTAGAAACAGAAAAACGAATTAAGGAGGTAATTTTTGTATGAAATAATTTGTGACAAATCTTACATTCGAAAATTTTGATGCGATCATGTACTGTATTTATGTGGGTTTTAAGTTTATACTTGTAGCTAAATGATTTATGACCAACGTCACATTCAAAAGGTTTGCTCTGATCATGTACTAATCTTATATGAGTATTGAGAGTACTTTTACGTCCAAATGATTTGTAGCAAATTTCACATTCGAAGGGTTTGATATGAGTATGTACTGTATTCATATGTGTTTTGAAGGTATCCTTGCGTGTAAATGATTTGTGACAAATGTCACACTCTAATGGTTTAATATGATAATGAACTGCATTCATGTGCCTTACAAGGTAATTTTTTATTACAAATGATTAATTATTGCAAATGTCACACGCAAAGAATTTGCTATGATTATGTACTATATTGATGTGAACTTTAAGATGACCTTTGAGGCTAAATGATTTGTGACAAATGTCACATTCAAAGGGTTTGATATGAGTATGTACTGTATTCATATGTATTGTGAGGGTATGCTTGCATCTAAAGGATTTGTGACAAAAGTCACATTCAAAGGATTGGTTAAAAGTATGCACTGTACTTATGTGAGATTTGAGATAACATTCTAGCCTAAATGATTTATAACAAATTGCGCATTCATATGGTCTGATGCCCTTGTGTGTCTACTTGATATGCGTATTTAAACTTGCTTTTGCTTTATATGATTTTCTACACATTTTGCACTCATAAGAAAATTTCGTTAAAGATGTTTTTTTTAATATTTTCATCTTCTGGAATTTATCGAGCTTTAACAGGGACTGATCTTGAAATCGACGTTTATTATCGTAATCGAAATTTTTTTTATCAAAATTATAAGTTGTTTATTGTTCAAATATTCGTTCTGAATTTGGTTTTGTATTTTCACAGTGAGTGGATATCTTTGATACTCAGTTTTGCAGATGGTTGGCGACAAAGACTTCAGTTCAATCTTATGATCTTTGCACTCGACATCTATCAATATTTTTTCGTCTAACTTTTTCGTGTAAATCCTCCTAAAATTAAAAATGTTGAATACTTATTGATGGTTGATAGTTAGAATGTAATTCAAAACAATGAAATTACCGATGATTTATAAAATGTGAATGTTGCAAAGCAAAAAAATAAGATTGCATAGTCTACATTTTCCACTAAAAAATTTTGTGTATTCCCTATTTTAATTTTTCCAAAATTTTTTCATTCCGAAATTTTTATATTCCAAAATTGTTTTTACAAATTTTTCATGTTCTGTTTAACAATATTCCGATTTTCAAACATTCCAGATATTGATAATTCCAAATATTCATCATTCCGAAATATGAACATGGCTCTACGACCAGTAGGGTTACTTGGGTGACTTGGGTTACTCGCAAAAAAGGCTTCCTTCGATCAGTAGGGTTACTAGGGTTACTTGGGTTACTTGAATTACTTAGGTTACTCGCAAAAAAGGCTTCCTTCGATCAGTAGGGTTACTAGGGTTACTTGGGTTACTTGGGTTACTCCCAAAAAAGGCTTCCTTCGATCAGTAGGGTTACTAGGGTTACTTGGGTTACTTAGGTTTTCTCGCAAAAAAGGCTACCCTTGATTAATTAGGTAACTTGGGTTACTTGGGTTACTCGCAAAAATGCTTTCCTCGATTAGTTGGGTTACTTGGGTTACTTGAGTTACTTGGGTTACTTGGGTTACTTAGGTTACTTGAGTTACTTGGGTTACTTGGGTTACTTGGGGTTACTTGGGTTACTTGGGTTACTCGCAAAAATGCTTCCCTCGATTAGTTGGGTTACTTGGGTTTCTTTGGGTTACTCGCAAAAATGCTTCCCTCGATTAGTTGGGTTAGTTGGGTTACTAGGGTTACTTGGGTTACTTGGGTTACTACGGNATTTATCGATAGTAACTTATTAGTGAATCAACAAATTACCTGTTATTTATGTGGTAAATAGTAACTAATTCAATCATTTCTGTGGTGGAAAGGCCTAACGAGATAACTCCATTTTTCGTGTTTTCGAGAAAAACACGCACAAGGGCCTAGCTAGACGCGGACGACTAATGATCTGTACCTATGATATTTTTACCTATTATGAGATATCTTTTGAAATATGTACTTGTGAAAATGAAAGACGCATCATAGTGATGATACGGAGCAAAAAATATGGACTTATCTCGTTAGTCCTTTCCCCACTTAGCAGATAAGTCCACTTTTGGCGGTCACACTTTTTTCAATATCGATAATTTCGCTTAGTTTGTGATCAAAACCTCATTTAATGATTTTACATTGATAAAATAGCTCACTTAACGTTATACTGGTGTCAGATCTCAAATCTTGCAACGGAAAAAGGCCAAACTGAAAATCGTGAAAATGACCCCTTGCGTATAAAATTTACCAACCGTACTGTGAAATTCACAACATTCGAAGAGTGTGAGAGCCATTTGTATGTTGGAATATCATTTTATTCCATTTTCAAATCAATCTAGACTCTTTATCACATTTTGGAGCTCGCAAAGGTGGACTTATCTCGTTTGTCCGGGTATCGTTTGTAGCGAAATGGACTTATCTCGTTAGGCACGGTGTTATATTTAACGATAGGTGTTCTTTTCAGCTTTTCTGACACTTGTACCTTAAAGTAGACATAACATATAGGTAATTCATGTCATAAACTCGATTTTGAAAAAAATGGAGTTATCTCGTTAGCCCTTTCCACCACAGATTTATAAGTTAATAATTGAGTAACTATTAACTGAATTATTAGTTATCAGTTAACTATAAAGTTCAATTGAATAATTAATTAACTACTTGCAACACTGGCCAAAACCTAGGGAAACCGAAAGATCGTGGATTTGCCTTAGTTGATTATAAATAACACGTGCTCTGAAGTTTTCTTGTTTCCAGTATTACTTTTGGCACAATAAAATGAAAAGTACAAAATAAGCTAAAAAATTAAATATTTATGAAAGTTTAAAAGGTAAATGTGAAATGATGAATTTTAAAATTTCCCCGTTACCCGGTAACCAACTTCACAACTTAGGACAGTGTACAATCAGAAATCATAAAAATATTATAACTAAATAAAAAAATCAATAAGAGCTGTTTTTAAATAGAAGTTTAAAGTGAACCCATAGCGAAAAAAATTGCAAGGAATGTTGAAAAATTAATCGTATGAAAGAATCTAAAAAACATTGAATAATGTATAATAAAATCAACGTCAACCTGAATGTATTCGAGCTGAAACTCATGAAATTCCGCATGTCGGTAACTCGACAGATTGATTGCTGCTCACCTCGCGTTATATCTTATTCAAGATCACGAAGTAGCGGCGTAGCCGCAGGAGCATTGTAAAGGGTATAGCCGTGCCTCGGGGCAAAAGCTCACCGCGTAAAACGAATAAAGACCACGGATCTCTTTTGCCAGCGCAATTGACAAATTTATTCGACCCGAGACCGACGAGTTCAGCAGTCAAGATTCAGTTGAACGAGGCGAAAGACACGTGTGGGTGCAAGACGAAAGTCGATGGTGCAGAATCGCGAGGTGCCGGCTTGTTGCATCGAGCGCGCGACGGAGCGCCGAGGGAGGCTCTCGCAGCAGCGCAGCTTCGGCCCGAAATTCCCGTGAGAGGGAACGTCGCGTTTTTGCGTGTGCGCGGCACTTATAAAGCCGAGATAGAGAGCGAAAGAGAGAGAGACTTCACCTAGACGCTCGGAGGCGTATTTTTGTTTAAAAAGTCAATTTTTCCGACGCTATACTCGTTAAACGCTTGAAAAAGCTTCTGGAGTCGATCCAAAAACAGCGGGATATCTGCAGACCAACGTTGATAAAGAGAGAAAGCGGGAGGAGAAAAAGGATCGCGCGCGTATGTGTGTGCGGAAACGCAGCGCGCACAGGACTTGGAAACACGTGGATCCGTCGAGCATATATACCGAGTAGCCTTTTAATCAATACCAAGCAGAGAGAGCACTGCGTACTACCTATATATAGATGCGTCTGTGCAGATGTACATGTAAAGCGCGACTTTGCGTCGACGCTGTAAGGGCTGTAAGCTGTGTAGGTGCGCGCACGCGGGAGTAAAATTTCGGCGGATCTCGCTCCCTCGCATTTCTCCCGAATGAGGGAGCCGATGGACCATCCAACAGCAGCAAACTCACACGAGGCATAGTACGTACACACACACATACTCGCGCATTATCGTCATCGTAACGCGCCGAAGAGACTCCCTGGCGGCAGCGCCGAGTCGCGGAGAGGAGAACCTGCACTACACGCAGTGTATATACTTACGGCGCCGCGCCGACGACGGCTTTTCCTCCCACGAGTCCTTTTCAGTTACATATAGATATTTTTTTTTCGACACTCCCGAAGCACGCGCACGCTGCGGGCCAAAGCTCGGGTAAAGTCAAGTTCAAGAACCCGAAGCTGCCGGCGAAGGGTGTGTGCGTACATATTTTCCCAAACCCACCCCCTCGACATCCCGTATCGGCTCTCTTTCTTTCTTTTTCTGATAGCTCACTCTTTTGCAGTGTTCTTACATGAAACCCACTTGTGCCTCGGCTCGACATAGCTCAAGTTCCTTTGCTCGCATCCGAGCTTTACGTCTCGATGTGTATAAGTTATGATTGTTATGTACCTTATAAACACGTACACGTGTACATAACACAGAGCGGCTCTTGCTTTCCTCAGTTCGAAGATCGACTGCTTCGGTTATGGCTGTGCGCGTCTACCGTCTTCCCCTCTCGGTCTTTCCTTTTATCGCAACGACGCGCCGAAGCTCTATTCTACGTCGGTGTGAGATGATTCTCTTTGATACGAGCTGACTACCGACGTTGGCATATTCTCGTCAAATATGCATAAACTCGCTTTTAGCTTCGCTAGCATATCTTTCAAAACTAATGGGAATCATGACTGCGCTGCGAGCTAATTTTTGCCAAGAAATCTTATCGCATGAAAAATGATGGAGAAACGGGTACATGGAAAAAAATGTTTTTCTCTTCCTGCGTCAACATCGGTATAATACCCTGCATACGTTTGACGTCGCAGTACAGCAGCACATCTTTTTGCCAGCTACGACGAGCAGTAGACAAAGTTTTGAAAGTGAATGAAATTTTGAGCTCCCACACAACTCGTAAATCCCTCTTGAAGTTTTGGAAGTCGCATATATCCTCGAATAAGCATAAGACGCAGCTTGCAAGTGGCTGTGTCGCGAGCTGGCGAGGGCCTCTTTGTTTCGGCGTTGAATGCGCTTGGAGAGCCCTCACAAGGAGCTCAAAGCCGTATACGAGAATTATATCGCGTACATGTAGTCCTGTACGGTGGCTCGCTTTTCTTCTCGGCGCAGCAATTGCAACCGCAACGAGTCGTTGCATTATATATGCGATATAAATACACGAGCACGCGGCCGTTTAAGTGTGCATGGACCGCGTCGCGTATTATTTCCTTCTTTTTTCTTACGTAATTCTCAAAATACAAGCGCACAGCTGTATAACTATAATACAACTCGACTTAACTGTGACTGCTGTGGTGGCCATGCACAGGCAGGCAAAAAGGACTCGCGCGCAATTGTAACGCTTTAATTAGCGGATTTTAAGCGGCTCGCGCGCGAACTCGTTACGTTGCCACGGTGCAAAGCCATCAGAGAGCTAGGAGCTTAGAAAATAAGCTATGGACGAGCTCTTGAATCACATCGATGCCTCTCGCGAGTCTCGCTCGCCAACTGCGACGATGATCCGGCTCATGAATATTCGCTTCGAATCGGCGACTCTCAACGCGTGCTAATAATATCCAGGATTTCAGCGCCGTGTATAGCTGTATTATTGCCGATTACGTTGGCAGAAAAACGCGGCTGGCAGCAGCAGGTATGGCTAGACTCGTGTGCAGCGGCGGCAGGTGCTACATTACACTGCGCGTCGTCGACTCAATAAGTCTTTAATGGCTATACTCGGCCAAGATCCGCAATCCTTCTTCGTTTCCCAACCATTATTATATTCGCGTACCAAACTGACGATAATAGCAGCAACAACGAGGATATTCGTGCGCAAAGTATTGCGGTTCTGCACCGCGAGTTGTACACACACATACACACCGCGACGACGAGCTTCGATCGCTCGCATTAGTCCCGCGACGACAACGATGATGATGATCTGCTGTATTTAATTTGCGGCGCCACGACGAGTGCACCAGCAGTAGATATAGCTCGTGCGCGATTTAATGAAATTTCAGACTGTCATTAAGATGAAGTTTCTCGGATTGGCGCGGCCGAAACCGCGAGTACGGCGCATTACGCGAGCAGCGTCTTCCTCGAAGGCACCAGTGCAGTGCAAAGGATTGCAGCGAGAGACCGAATGCTATTATTAAGCGAGAATGAGACCAGCATGAGCGAAGAGATTCCTGGAAATGCTCGTGCCCGGGAAAAGACGACAGGTCCAGAGCTATCTTGAACGAAACGTTAATCTGCGGCCGCCGAGACTATTCAAATACCTACTTAAAGCTGAGATAGTTTTGGAAAATTACACCGTGGACGAATGGTCGGGAAAATCGCGCGCGCGACGTTATTCGTATAAATCGGACTCGTGCGACCGGAGCAACCTCTGAGTCGTACTTTCTGTAATTTGCTTGCCACGTCGATTCGAGCCTGTCTCGCGCGCCCAACTTTATAGTACCTACGTAAGAAAAACTTTTTTTCGGCTCTGTAATGCTCGAGCCGAGGCACTGGTACGAGGAACAAATCTGCAATGCAAATATTGTACCAGTACTGCTGTATACCTAACTCTGCTTTTATAGTGAGCGCTAAAATATATACGCGCGTCTGACGCTAATTGCTCGGCTAACTTATTAAATTCCATTTAGCGCGCCGTCCACAGTCATTTTTAATCGAATTTCGCTCTCCTGCATACATTTAAATTTGCTATCTCGAACGAGGACGGTTTCGCACGCGCCGTTAAGCTCGCAATTGCGAATTCGCGATTCCATGCGTGGAATGCGTGAACTACGTAAAAATAGCAAGAAATCGATAACGGAGCGATGTATCAACGAGTAAACAGCTTTTGTTATTACAATTAAAACTTGACAGTCATCTTTGTCATCAGCTATAATTGATCTGTTTGTTGAATGTAATGAGTAAGATTTATGAATGAGCGAAGGTGCGATTATTTGATCAATCGGAGTTCTACTGTACCGATTTACCGATTATCATATTGAGGCTTAGTATGTGATCGTTAATTTCCTTGAATTTCATATAAAATTAAATAACATTGTAGGGCGTTTTCATCGATAATTCGTAACTTTATTAACTCTAATATATATTAAAGATTAGATTGATACTTTAATCAATTTTAGACAAGGGAATTATAATAAAATAAACGAATAAGTTCATAGTTTCTTGTACGAAACCCACAGATAATGCTTTTGATGGTAACCGCGCACACAGCCGCTATTTCAGCTGCCAAGTGTCGTCTGCTACAGTTGATTTTATAACGCACAGATGTCAGGACATGCGCTTCAGCCGCGTATAGGCGCGAAAGAGTCTTCTAATGTAAATAGTCTATATTTATGAGGTAATCGATTATAGAATGTAACATGTCAACAGATGTGCCCGCGTGTTCGGGAAACGAGTGGCTACTGCTTTCGGACTGCCGAACGCGATTAAAAAAGTATTTTTAGAAATATCTACCCGGCTATCTTTTGTAGCAGCGATATTCTTTTTAGTTTACGTGCAATTAGTCTCTTTATATTATTTGAATAATCAGTTATGGAGGAATTAAGTCTCGATCAACTGAAAATTAGCAAAAGCAATGGTTGTCTTAGCCCAAAGTCAAGGTAAACCAGCACTGAGTTTTCCAGTTCATCCCTCACATTGACCCTATCCATTTATAATAAAATAGGTTATAATGCCGAAGTAGTTAGCTAGTATTTCATGTCATTTTTCCATTAATGAATTGCATTATTGAGAAATTTGTATTTTTTTTTAGGGATACAAGTACAAAAAGATCTGATTACCTAAACTGGGAAGATTATTTTATGGCTGTTGCTTTTCTTGCTGCTATGCGCAGTAAAGATCCAGTCACTCAAGTAGGAGCTTGCATTGTAAATGAGGATAAAAAGATAGTCGGTGTTGGATATAATGGTATGCCTGTAGGCTGCAGCGATGAAGAATTTTCTTGGTCTAAAAACACAAATAATGGATCTGATTCAAAACATCTTTATGGTAACAATATAGTTTACTTGTGTATATTATTGCGTATCAAATTGATCAAACTCTATTATTTCTAGTTTGTCACGCTGAATTGAATGCTATTGTCAATAAAAACTCAGAAAGTATTAAAAATTGCACTATTTATGTGGGATTGTTTCCATGCAACGAGTGCGCAAAGGTGATAATTCAATCTGGAATTAAAAAAGTCATGTATTTATCAGACAAACATGCTTATAAGGTGTCAACTATAGCTGCAAAAAAGATGTTTGATGCAGCTGGAGTCAATTACTGGTATTTTTACAAAAAAATGACCTTTAACTCTTCATTAAGATTAAATAAAATAATTAATTGAGGATAAATTTTCAGTCAATATTTCCCAAAACACAAGAAGATAGTTATTGATTTTGAAGAAATTAACTGGAATGAAATGTCACAGCTACCCTCAACACCTTTAAAATCAAATGTATCAAATGGACATGTATCAAACGGACGAACATGAAATGGACATGCATCAAATGGACATGTATCAAATTGACATGTATGATTATCATCATAGTGAATTACCAAAATTTCTTGCATAATGACTATTATTTGTATTTATAAATACAGTTGTTGATATTTTTTTATATATAATTTAAATTTTTTATATATAGTCTCAACGATATTATACTTGTAAATAAAAAAAATTTCCTCTAGTCTTATGTTTTTATTAAAATTTCCACTTATTTGGTTTACAGATGGTTGATTGTATTTCTGTAATCTCAAACATGAAGAACATGTTTGGCAAATATTCTATATGCAAACAACTTAAACTAGATCTCAAGAAATTACAAATCAAGTTTTACAATACGATTTTTGTCAGACAGAAGAATAAGTGGTATCTTATTCTATCTATGAATCAGACTTTTTATTAATCTGCTTAAGTATATATATTTTATGTATATATATTCTTATGTAAAAAGATTATTCACACCAAGTTTGCAATCAAATAAGATTCAATTGATTATTGTTATTCCCGCTCACAGTTGGAAAAGTTTGCATTCTTTCGATGCTCTACTTAGTAGTTTTTTAAGACCCTCAAGAAGATATATATTTTGATGAATCTTTTATCTAATTTCATTGTAAGGTAGATATTGTACAGAATGAGCAAATCATACATTTCTTATTTATAACATAATATTTTACATTATGAGTGAATAGATCTAATAGTTAATTTGATGAGCATAATTCATTTGTCAAAAACTTTTATAGCACAACAGATACCTGCTACTTAAAGTAACAGGTAAACATTTTCATGCTAAAAAAAAGATGTAATAAAAATATAAAAGTTAGAGACAAAAGCAAAAAATATAAAACAATTAGAACGTAATCAAGCACTCGATTGGTACAATACCAGCAGTATACAATGAATTCTTGTTCTAAGCTTTGAGTTTCATTTGCACCAATACAATCAACATTTCCTACTCATTTTTGAAAAATTTATACACAACGCACCCTGTACACAAAACCACATTGTTCTTCTGTCATTTCTTAATATTCATCCTAAAAATTCAAAGCCCATGTTTATTGCGAATCTTCCGAGCCATCTAGGATTGCCGCATCAGCAGGTACTGTTTGGAATGCTGATGACCAGAAGTTCGACTCGATAAGCGTGACAGTTGTTATAGCATCTGTTTTAATCACCCGCCTTCAATCATGACATGGTTCAAGCATCGCCGTCCATAAAAGCTACTGACAATCCGAGCGATCAGAGTGCGATGTCATTCTAATAAGATTCACTAAGTTGCGAGCACTTTACGCATGTATTTGTTTCAAGTAGAAACTACTATCGTATTTATACGGAATGAAACGTTAATGGACATTAAACTTGTGTCGTGCTCCGAAGTACTTGTGTTTTTGTAGCGCGTACATGAAAATTTCTTCTACCAGACAACAAGGTATCTTTGCATGAAAAAAAAATCACAGATTCGCGCGTAGAGCACGGCCAAGATGCGGACCAGAGGTGATACGACAGAGCGAGGGTGAAATTAACGAGGGCTGATTAAGGCGAGTTACAAGGGGATAAGAAAAGAATTGAGGAGAAATAAGTATGATAGGGATGGAGCTATGACGTGTGGCCTAGTTGGAACGCGAGGTGCCAACGAGACCACGCACGGGAACGAGGTTCCGCGGGCTTCATCAATTCTCGGCTTGAGGCTGCTGAGGCTCTTTGATCTCCTGATGGTTGAAGAGAATCTGCGACTGAGCGACGGCTTGCTTAGCCTCGAGCGGCCGGAAGGCCGTAGCGTAGGGGAAGCGCCGGTGGCACTCGGTCTTGAAGTCGGCTAGGTTCTGTTCGCAGGACCCGAAATCGCCGGCCTCGAGAGCCTCGAGGACCGCCGTGCAGTTAGCGAGGTTGACCGCCTTCAAGCCCGGAGCGTCGAGGTCGGTGACCAGCTCGAGGGCGCGCTTCTGCGCTTTGGAATCCAGCAAGTAGAGCATGCGCGCGGCCTCCAGCCTGTGGGCCAGCGACTTTCCGTGCCGCTCGAGGAAGTCGGCGTTGAGCTTGGCGGCGTTGCAGCCCAAGAAGATGTCGGTCGACTGATGGTGCACCACCTTGGCGACGACGCCGTCCAGGGGTAGATTGGCGTGCGTCTCGACGTGGCGCAAGAAACGCACCAGGCAGCTGTGCAGCTTGGCGTTGTTCGGGTCGAGCTTGTGAGCGCGTTTGATAGAGCGCAGCATCAACAGTGTTTTGCCTATGAGGAAAAAAAATATCATTTGAATACCGATCTATCCATACACAATCGATGGTTTGTTCTGAGACGAATATTGAATTTTTCGTATAAATACTCGTCAAGTTCAATATTCGTAATTGATGAATATTTAAATTTGTCGTACCTTTACGGATGTAAATCTCAAAAGCCATGAGATGTGTTTCTATCTTCTCGCTGGCCAACTCCTGTAGTGGAAGAAGGAATTTGATGGCCTGCTCTAGAGGGTCCTCAACCTGAAAACGAATTGGAACTGCTTTATGTAGGATAATTGGATAGAAGTACAGAGTCCGATAAATTATTCAAGTTCAAGGATTTTCAAGTAGTTGGAAATTTCAAAGCAAAAGTTCAAACGTATAGACATTAGCTTGAAAACTAGTCAAATGTTAACTTTTTCGAGTTATACAACGAAACACGAAAACATGTGTTGTGTGTAAAAAAATTAAAATAGTTTCGTAAATTACCCGCTCCAATTTTTCTGGGATGAGCTCGTCGAGGGTGGGCTGCTCCAGGTCAGGATCGGCCTGCTGCCGCGATTTATTGTGCTGTTCTCGTTTTTCCTGGGCTTGTGCCGCTTGCTGCTTTTCGAGTTCAGCCTTCCTTCGCTGCTTTCGTTGTTTGTTTCTCAACTTCTTCAGTTCCGACGGAGCCAAGTTTTCTGCAAATACATCGAGAAAAAAATGGTCAGAAAAGTTCTTACAAACAGCTTCCTACATTCTAAGTTAATTAGTATCACTTGCACATCCTCGTGTCAGAGATCGAGCCGTAAAATTTTTCGCAAGCTCAAGCAAAAAAAACATTTTCTTTACCATTTTCAATTTCAGGGATTAAAATAAACGTAATAAGTCTTTTTAAACTCTAGGGGTATTGTAATAATAATGTTTTACAAAATTAGTTGTTATAAGTAGTGTGACACCCACACGACAAAAATCAAGTATGCCTAGACTTGGTATACGATGCACTGACCTCAATAATTCAAAAGAATGTTTGAAAAAATTAGTTTTAACCAAGCATATTGAATTCAGAGCCTTGTCAAGTGTTACTGCAATCCAGAGTTTTTGCAATACGTTCTAGTCCAATTCAAAAATGAATGAATTTTGTTTTAATTAATGAACAGGTAGTTTCAGTCATTTTTTTGTTATTAGTTATTAAAATATTTTAGTTCAATATATTGAATCTAAAGCAACTTGAAGTACTTGTTTTGTGGAAAAACGATACAGAATATGAAAAATATATCCATGATATGTAGCGCACACGTAATTTAACGAATATTGATCGAAAAATTTTTAGCAACGCGTACGGTTCAATGTGAGCTATATTTCACGTCTAGCATGTAAATTTGTAACCAATCAGCAGTATTGCCTGAACATAAGCTGTGCTACACAGTATACCGCCGCTATAGAATAACCAATCAAAATAGACCTAAAAATTGTTATTAATTATAAAATTTAATTTAACAGACACTATTCAAAAATGTTCATCTCGTTTTATTTACGAGTCGTGCAAAAAGACTCATTTCGTTAAAAAATATATCAAAAACTGATTCGAAAAAACTGAATGAAGCGAAATTTGATTTTAAAAATGTATTTACAGGCTACCGACAGAAAACACGCGCGGATATTTTCCCATATGTCCACGAGCGCAGGGAAAATTAGATCAACAACAAATCTAATAAATGGCAAATTGAGCAATTTTGGAAAAGCTATTTTCAATTTTCTAATAAATTCTAGATTTGCATGCCACTTTTTTAAACCCATATAGATGTAATAAGAACTATATTTGTTTCCTAAATCCGAATTGATCAAAGTGTAACTAAAACTATTCAGTTCTTTTGTGTCAATAAAAGGTATAAAAATAATCAACTATAACAGCTTACTCTAAAAAATAAATTACTTCACTAACCAAAAGAATTTTTAAAATGCTTCATTTTCAGGTTAATTTTTTTATCGGTATCAAAAAATAATAATAAAAAAAAATTAAATAAATAAATGAAATACAAAACAAAATAAATAGTATTGTAAGTTCCATACAGTCAACACCGTAATGCAAGGTCGTTCTTAAGGTTTTGTTGTGTCTATCGGTTCTCTGTAGGCGTTCGACACCCTGGCAAAATAATTCTATCGTCGAATAAATACAAGCGGACAGTAGCGCCGCTGATATAATAGAGGATAAAAATATAGCTCTTGGGAAAAACGCGAGAATCGAGTCACGTGTGGCTTGGGTCACGTGCGAGTGCAGCAGCATGCACAGGCTCAAGAGAGCCTGCGAAGGCAACCGAAAGCAACTCAAGTCCGATATTACGACAGATACATGCAGCGGAGACTCGAGTTCCGTGTTCCGGATAAGCGTATTACGAAAAGTATAGTGCGTTGCGACTGTATTATAAGCGAACTCGAGCTCGAACGATAGATCGAGTGGCAGCAGCAGCAGCAGCAGCGGCGACGAAGGTATATATAATAGGCAATCGAGTGCAGAGCGTGTCCGTAGTCCAAGGGTGCATTGCCGCGAGACAAAAGAATGGAATTTCTCGCACGAACGCAGCGGAGATCTATTTAGAATGCCTTGGTTAACTTTGCAATTATCAGGACATTCCAGTATTCAATTCGTTTACGGAACCGATCGTTTGATAACTGTAGCACATTTTATTATGTTATTCAATCGACCGAACGTTTCTAGAGTGGTCGAGTAATGAAATTGATGAACGCTGAAAAAAAAAAATTGTATTCCACTACGAAGAGACTGGGTGGTGGTTCTGGTCTATCCCGAAAATATCGGTGAGAAAACGACGACCTGTGCATAAAACACGCAAAGCCACTTGCTATATATTGTGCCGGGTATCCCAAGGATTTCGCGTTTAAGGCCCTGGCTCTATTATTCAAACGTATACATATCGATTTTCTCGCTCGTGTATAGGCTACGTACTTCGTTTACGTTAATCCTGCCCTCGTCCGTAGACGTATACGTTGTTATACGCATGTATGAACCGGACGAGCATATATGTAAACATAAATCTGATCCGCCTTCGGGATATTGATACGAGATCTAAAGCATTATTAAAAAGTGATTTGTAGTTTTATATTATTTTTTCGCCAAAGCGCCAGGACTCGTTGTCTTTAAACTTTTCTTTGATTCGTCTGGCAATACTCGTACAGCGAAACGCCTCCCATGCACTTGCAGTACTCTTGTTCAGTCGGTTTAAAAAGTAAATTAAGTAGATTAGATTAAGAGATGAAAGTTGGCGATTACGAGCGGCAGAAAGCGTCGACGCGGTGCATGAGGCAGGTAGGCACAGGCGTCGGCAGTAGCACTCGTTACCTAAATAATCGAAAACAATGCGAATAACTCGTTAAGTTCGATTTATGAATCATATTGTACACGAGTGAGCGAGAGAGGGAGAGAGACAGAAAAAGAAAAAGAGAGACAGGGCATTGATCGGAGAAAAAAATTCGAGTCAACAATGAGCGCTGCGCTCGCCTTGTAAATTCGGTAATACGATTGTGAATTGTTCTTCACTCTCGCTCTCTTCTTTCTCTTTACACATGCGCGGTCGTTGTGCATGTGTATACATACGTGTGCACGTCTATATATTATATTGTCTGAGTGTGAATGTTTTTACGTGTGTGTGTATGCGTGTATAATATACACAACTGTATAGCAGGTACTGGTGCAGCGCGCACATAAGCGAGTCTCACGCTAATACGAGAACAGCCGTGGGGCGCCGCGCCGCGCGCTTTGTGCAGCTTACGCAAAACTTTTAACTTGGGCTCCCGATTTATCGGCACATGTTCATCAATATGCATATATACAGGTAGGCTGCTGCTTATATGAATACGAAAAAATGCGGCCGATATGACGTTGCACCGCGCAGGGAGAATAAAACGTATAATACGTTCGGTGGTATGTGTGGCCGGGCCACTATATACTCGCGATTTCAGCGCGCGGGTGCCATGCTCAAGCACCATTAAGCTTTTAATTATGTATATATGGAATAATATTTATACATCAAGAGGGAGAAATACATAGAGAAAAGAGAGAGTCGCCGGCGCGCATTAATCCGTCTCGACCATATAATATAATAATACGAGCTACACGCAAGAGTGGCTCTTTGACTGCGGTGCGCCCGCGCGCTTACGCAACTGATACGCGATATGTTATATGCCGCAATTCTTATGACGTTACCGCGAATAGCCACTGCGATACGCCCATAATAATTCGAATTATCAAAAGTTACTTCTTGACATTCGTACAGCTCGAAATCACGCGTCGCGACGCCAGGCAACACCGAATTTCGATGATCTCGTAAAACGATACACACGTCCAATTGACGCACTACTACTCAGCGTATCGCAGTCGTGCTCGTGTCACGCTTGGCGATTCTTGAATAGCCGCTGCTCTATAGTTGATTGATTTTGATTCTCTGCAGCCCTCAGCAGCAGAATGCAATTATTATCGTGTACATTCGCTCGCACTGTGTTTATGGTTCGCCATCACAACACGGCTACGTGTACTACAATTCAATTTTAATAAAAAGTAACGAGCCACACTACTTTTGCGAGCCAATCTCGTAATAATGATAATCGCATAATTCCAACAGCATGCGAGTGAAAAAAAAATTTACTCTAATAAATATAATTAAAACAATCATTTTCACTAAGAAAATTATACATACATTGACTCGAAAAGTGTGCAAGTTACGACATATTTGCGCGCAGGCGCTCGTTCATTATGCCCAAGTCGATTATGTATGGACGCGCCGCGGCTCCTCCAAACATGAACCCGCGTCGTTGATTTAGTGTCTTATGCACATACATATAAACTTATACGCCTATATATGTACGGGCGACGTATCGTGCGAGAAGCTCGGATAGACGTTTCCTGTCTTTATTAGCTCTTTACGTAAAGTCGCTCGTAGCTCAATTTTGCAAATACAATACCAACGCGTATTATATGCGCCAACTAATTCACTCAACGATATTTTTTTCAATTTGTTGGAGTATGGGGGGGAATGTTTTTATGGTGCTTTATTCGATAATATTAAAAAATTATAATTCACGCACGTTTTAAAGAAAAAAAACTCTCACATAACATACGAGTTGTAGAGCATATCGTAATTATATGTACAAGACTTTACTCGAGTTTCTCGAGGAAATTCTCTTTGCTGTGAAAATGATATGAAAAAACTCTCAAAGCATTATTTTATTTTTCCCTTACAACTACGAAAAACTACCCTGCTCTTTGCTAACAAGGATACCACGAGTTCTTCTCTGAACATTTTTTTAGGGACTCCTTCATGAATATGGCCTCGTATGGACTCCTTGTAAGTTCCATTTACAATTTAAGAGATTTTCTAGTAAAAAAGTTATTAGTTTGAGATAATTTAATCAATTTTACTTGTACTATAATGGGTTTCACAAAACTTTTTTCAAGATTTTTTTGTTTCTTAATGAGAAAACAACTCATATCAAAACTGAAAATAATTGACAACTCGAACTTTGGTCAGTCAACGATTTTAGCTCTTGCATTAGCATAATGCATCACTAACTTTTCAGTTGTAATGCTAATTAGGCGTTAAATTCTTTCGAAGCTTTCAACGAGGACTATTTTCGCAGCCAATGATCATTAGACTAACGCGCCTAAAAGTAAATACTTCGCGTCGAGCAACAGTACACATTAAATAACTCGCAGTCCAGCAGCACATTACAACGCACAAGTTGTGTACGCGATGTATGTAAATTTCGTACTCGCCGTGTGCGTACGTGCCCATAATTTGGACCGCGCGCAGTTACGGGACAAGTAAAGAAATTGGCAGCGCGCGGTTAAGCGAGCCCGGGCCTGTGTGGAGCCAGCGCCGTTTGCGCCAATCAATTTTCCATAGACAAACGCACTTTATTTAATAATAGCCATTAGAGTCGCTAGGCGCGTGCAGTTGGCTTTACTATAGCCGAGCATAATCTTGCGCGCGCGTCTGCGGTCGCACAATGCACCGAGCCGCAGAGATCGCCTTCCGAAGTCCGTTGCGCATTGCTCGCGTACACGGCGGTGCGGCACGAAAATCGCAAAGTAGATCTCGGTCCGCGATTCAAACTCTCGTATATATAATAAAGTTACGAATGACGCGAGAAGTTTGACAGACTCTCCTTTAATATCCGGTCCCAATCCGCGATCCAGATTTCATCGATTTGCCTTTGTTCGCCTCTCGGAGCTTACGTTTATACACGGACTATACGCGACAGGGCGACTAGAGCTATCGCCACCACCGCAGCCGCTGCTGCTGCTGTTGCTGCTATTCACCCGGCTACACACGCCCATGCGCACTTGGCTGCTCCAAGACAATTTTCCGTCCGGCGCTATATAGAAAGTAGGTGCACTCGCGCGCGCATACACACACACACACACACAGGCTATATATATACGACGCAAGCATAATATTGCATGCGCAAATACATAATGCCCTCGCGGCTATGTGGATTGCAACTGTAATCGCAGCGCGCGCACACACACGTACACGTTCATACATACGTAAATAAGAAAACTACCGAGAGCGCGCGCTATATCGAATAGAAATGCAATCGCACACAGTGAGTCGTCGTGCGGCCAGCGTGTTTGACTACAGGACACAATTCAGTCAAATTGGATTGTCGCATAACGCGAACGCGTAACTCCAGGGCTCCTCGTACAGTGTCTTCTGTCAACTGTGGATATGATATCCTGCAGCAACGGGGAGTCCCTATCGCTTTCAAAGGAATATCCTCGAGGCAATGTAGGGCCGACTCGAAATTAGTCCCTGCTGACGTCAGCGGTCATTTTGAGTCATTGCGCGCGTGTATTTAAATGCTCGAAACGTTAATGGCTATTACGATTGCAGGTGCCGCTTTTTTCAATCTCTTCTCAAATTTTAATCTTGCTCGTCTCTAGTCTCAGTCTGCTGACTAATAAAAATACTTTTAATAATGTTTCAGCATTACAGTCTAGCATTTTTTGTTTTTTTTTTAGTAGAAAGTTTACCTCCTGATCAAATCAAGAAACCGTCGAGCTTTTAAATAGATCCATATTTTTGATCTGTAATCGATGGCGTGTTACATAGTCCTTTGTTACAATGGCAACGCTCATAAGTACGGTGCGCAGGTAACTCAAGTTCCAATAGTCTTTGCGCGCATTAGAATCGAGAGAAATCACATAGAATGGTCGGATATAGATTTAGTTTTGTTTTCTATATCGTCGAATCGATCGCACGGGTCGAGAATCGAGAGCCTTTGATAAATTGTTTGGTCGCCAGTTTGCTGTTGCAGCTATCGAAGAGTTACTATTACGCTCGCACGCATATGTATCGAGTGAAAATGTATGCGAATGTTGTCCACACAGGAACACATTCAGGTGTATACGTTGTCAGTCAATACGGAGTATTTCGAGTTTTCTAAAAAAAGAATCTCACAATTGATTTGGCTTGCGTGAGCTTATCCAACAAAGGAGAACGAATTTTATCCTGGCAACGTATCGCTCTTGAGGGAACTATTACTTGTGGCTATTACCAATATGTTTCGTATGAGTTTTTAGATTGAGATTATTCACTGAAAATCTGAGATGCCGAGCGAAAAAAATTTCAACTTCAAGTTCGATACAAAGTTCATCATCCGTGGTAATCTACTTGAACTCATAAATATTTGGTCTGGGGATTACAATTGCTACCTTTACAGAAAACGTGGATATCCTTTGTGATTATTATAGTATATTTTATAATTTATTCAATTTGCCAAGTCATATTTTTCAGGTTGAAAATTTTATCTGTGCTTGGTAGATGTAGAGAATGTAGATGCGGGTAGTTGGAAAGCTATATCGGTCCCGATCGACATTATTTTTGAACTCAAAAATTAACTTCCGCGAAACAAACTCGCATTAATTCGTTTAATAAGATATTTTTATGGACAATTTTATCGATATATTTAATAACCACCGATTCAAAGAAGTATCCAAGAACATGGAAGAAAGGAAACAAGTATAAGCAAACTATCGTCGTATATTTTCAAATTATTTGTCTAAATAAATTGATAAAGTTAAGCTCGACGGCGGCGTTAGGTGTTCGTGCATGAATTGAAAATTCAGTGCTGCATGCGCGCACCCGATCGTTTAACATTCATATAAAGCTATAAGCAGCTATAAAAGCTCAAAAGAACTTAATTCGTTATATTTTCGTGCACTGTTTTATACATGTAGCATGCGAAAAGAAACGTGTATGGTGGATTTCGTCGAGTCGAGAGAGCTCCGGCTAAATAAATTGGCAAAGAATAAAATGAAAATCTTTATAGCCTTTACTATTTGACAAGAATCGATTTCACGTTTTATGCGGAGCGCGTGGTCGACTTTTCTCTCTCTCTCTCTCTCCCTCTCGATCTCTCGAGGCGCGCATGCACACGGGGCACACACACAAGTATAGAGTCGTTGAGATAACATCGAACGAACAAAGAGTCGCGGGCGCGCGCGAGATCTGGCAAAGGTAATTCTCTCGTACGGCGTACTGGCGGAGAGTAGCCTGGTTTTTCCAATCGGGGTGAATTTCACGCGTAAATCACGGCGAGTCCACGTACCTATATATGTATATAATAATGATAATAAATGTATACACCGTACGTGGCGTATACAAAGCAATACGTGGCCCGTTGTTGTGTGCGCCCGTTGTGGAATCGGCAGTGCAGTCAGTATAATACAGCTCGGGAGAGAACATTAGCGAAGTGGCGGCGGCCGCGGTGAAGGGTGCGGGCGAGTATGTACGTGGATCGCAGGCAGCAGCAGCAGCGTGGCCAGGGCGTGGTCGGGCGGCACCGCCGCCGCCGCTGCTGCTGCTGCATAGTAGTACGTTCTGCTCCTTTTCTGCCGCTTTGCCGTGTGCTGCGCGTACTTGGGCCGTCTCTGCGAAATAAGAAAGGTGCCAGCAGCAAAGTCATGCGGGGGCTTTCTCGAGCTGCAGCAACACATACATGCACATGCACGTGGCCCCGCGTTAGGCTTTGCTTAGCGAGTGCAGCCAAAGGCGTACCGAGAGCGAAGCCACTGGAATTTGCCAACTTCCCATGGTTCAATTTGGTGCACTGTACGTAATATATAATATACGTATGTACGTGTATAGATAGCCGCGTGCAGCTCGTGCCCGCGCCAAAGCCGAGCGAGTGCACATGCGGTGGTGTACGGGTCGAGCGCGCAGTTCGCGTGCTGCGCGCCGAGAGCCGCTACTGCACATATAACGAGAGTTGCTACAGCAAGAGCAAAGAGAGAGAGAGAGAAAGAGAAAGAGAGAGAAGTCGCTCGGAGTGCGGGCTTATACGGAGCGGATAAGGCGACCGAGAGAAAAACTCACTTGTTGGCCTGTCACAATCGAAACACGCGGATTTTTGCTGGATGGTGTTCGTTCGTGTTCTCCCTTTTGAACTCTCTCAATCCAAAGTTATGCTTTCTGTATTTAGATACGCCACTGTTGATAATTACGTGAGCCGCCCTTCACTGGGCAACGAATGCATGCCATCGGTTCTGCTTGTACTTTCAAGGGCCATTTCTCCCTTTCAAATTTACTTTCTCTGTACACGATCATTTTGAAAAAGAAAAAAGAAAAAGGACCATCCAAACTGTACGGAATATTATAAACGCACGACTGTTTTCGAGTTTGGCTTATTTCCAATCAACTATATGTTGTAGCACTTCCATTTACGGCCTCAAAGATCAATGCATATATAAAAACATACATTTCAATATTAGTCGAGGAGCACGAGTACCGACTTTTGACAATGAAAAAATAGCTATATGTCTAATCTGCGGGCTTATGTGCGCGCTTATATCTTTACGCGCGCGCACGGGGGTATATAAAAGACTCGTTTGGAGCCGTCACGATTCAAGGATTTCTCACGTTGCGCACGCGCGAGCTATATAGCAAGGCAGCAGTACGCGGATACTTACTTAGTTTACTGCTACTATATGTATTGGACTTGAATGATATACGCTGTACGTATATATATATACGCGCGACCGAATAGTAATTGAGGTATGTATATTGGGAAACCGAAACTAACGCCGTTGCCACCGCCACGCTGCACTCTCAGATGCCCGGGAGTGTGTGTGTGTATGTATAGCGCCTGCAGTTCGATCGCTATTGTTAATCCCATTGGACCAAGCGCCGCTATAATACAAATTACGCACTCGAACGAGCTGACAGACTCGGGGTATTCACCCTGCCGGCGCAATCGTCTTCGAAATTCTCCAATCTCGTTAACTCTCGGGCTCGTACACGACTGAATGCATCGAAACTTCCGATAAATCGAGAAACAATCGATGAGGAGTTGTCAGTAGGAAAGCGTCAAGACGCGCCCACGCACGAAGACACTTGCGAGTTCGTGTACGTGACGGCAATCCAATATCTCCGAGGACGTTTTGACTTTAATAATTGACGTAAGTGGCGATCGGTTAAAACGAGCTTCTCCGGAACATATCCCGGGTCATTGCTATTGAAATTGCCGAGTGTCAAGTGCAGCTCATATCAATAACGCCAGCTAGGCTGCCTGCGATCTTATACATGGGAGAAAGAAAAATGTATCACTTTCTTTCGCGTATTACAAACGTATACGAGCTATGCAAAAAGTGGCATTAATAAGCTGTTGCGCGAGTATGTGTCGAGCAAAGCCGTCAATTAAGCCGAAGATTTGCCTGCAGCGTCAACGAGCGGAACGCATAGTACACATACACACGTATGAGAGAAAACCGCGAGGCGATAGCGCGAAAACTCGATCGGAAAAACTGTTAGAAAGCCAAAAATACCAAGCGAGCAGCTCGTTGACGCGCGCTCCAGTGTTACACACGCTCGGTGCATTTTAATTCCCGCGTGCGCTCGCGAGTGTACGCTGGTGCAGCGCGGGAAAACGCGCGACGATGACCGCGGTGTCGCCCGGCAGTTGGCGCGTACTGTACTTACGCTAGCTAGTGGAGATTGTGACACCTCATTGAATTTCGATAAGGAGCGAAGGAAAATTTGCTTAGAATTAACATTTTGCCACGCCGCGTCGCCTCGTCGGTGCACACAAAATATGTGCGCGCTTGCAGAATTGGCCACGCCTTTTTCCGTGTTTCTCGTACGTGCGCATTGGCTTTTCTGTTTATAGTGCCTAGTCCCATGGACCCCTCAACTTCGATATAGTTCTGGACCGCGCGAACTCTGAGATTTTTTTCTCTCCTATTTGCGAATAATGCCCCGAGCATTGTCCGCCTTTTACCCTCGCCTTTATACATTAATAAGCGCAAATTATTAATGCAGCGTTCTGTAACACGTATTTTTTAAGCGCGCGCTGTTATTTACGCGTACATTGTGTACACTAAAATTCAAATTACACTTGTTACGCTCGCAAAATGAATAAAATCCGGGCTTATTTTTACATGCAAAACTTGTAAATGCTGACGTTCAAGAGTTCGTGACGACATCGAAAAGCTGACCCTTATTTTATCATTCGTATACGAGTGAAAGCGTCGGCGAAGCTATAACACAGTTTCGTTTATAATTACACGAACTTTCCACAAACTTGCTAGTAAATCAATTTCCTACCGTTTTTTTTCTATTTTTTTTCTATTTTTTTTTTGTTTATAAAGTTGTTTTTGTGATTTAATTCATTTGCCTTATATCACGTGGTTTTTATTTTTGTTGCGTTGTAAAATGATTTACGAGCCAGAGAGCCACAACGCGATAATCGAAGCTTGAAAAATCCGCGCCACAGGAATTACATGTGCACTCGTGGATTGCGTTAGTTTTTCATGTACAGTTTTATTGCGATCAAAGTTCGCAGGAGCGTGAAAAATGTTTTTCCATCGATATATTTCTGTGGGAAAAGAAAATTTTGCCATCTACGCATGAAGTAAAAAAAAATTACCCGTAAAGAAGAATTTGCATATTTAAAAAAGTTTTTTAAGGAAAAATATGCGCAGCAAAAATCTCTACTCGTGTATAGAGTTGCCGACAGTTCTTGACTTGAAATTCTCCTAGCTCTGATACGAGAGAGAGAAAAAAAAATGAAAAAATAAATAAGACGAAGACGAATAGATGGGTTAAAATGAAAAATGTTATATACCCTCATGGGGATTTTATTTTTCAAGAAGACAGAGCTTCTCCAGAAGTAGTATCATAAAAAGTTGGAGCGCTATGTAGCGCGGCAGCGAGCAGCAGCAGCAGCGCACGTTACGTCGAAAAGAATGATTTAATAGAAAAGTGCAAAGTGGGCGTGCAAATTATGTATGTATACACTACGGCGCGCAGGTTTATGGACTTATTGTGCAATGAGCGTGCGCGCGCGCTACCAAACGCATTCCAGAGTCTTAGCGAGCATACACACACATACGTTTACGCGCGAGTATTTTTCGATCGGCTCTATGTACGTATAATACGTTGTAGGACGCGCGAAGGCGCGAGGATGAGCCGAAGCGATCGCAGGCCCACGCAATGTTCGCGCACGCGTAACAGAAAAATTATCAAGTGCTATGTACGCTTGAAACCTCGGTAACTCGATGTGTTCATCCGAGAGGCTTAAACTTTAAAGAGCTTCGAGATGCCTAAACTGAACGAATATGTATGCTTAGCGCTATTTTCAATCCCAGATAAATGATGGATCGAACGGCTTCGAATACATCCTATACATAATGAAGCCTCGATACTACTGCTGGTAAATCAATGGCTTGCGATTCGGTAATGCGATAAGCTCCAACGTACACGCTTGCACTACTGTGCGCTGAAGCCGCTGTAAGCAAGGCTGGCCGATAAGCAGTGGCCCATCATATTTCATGGACGCGCGCGACTGATGGATTTCGGCTGAAATCTTACTGGAAAGCTTGCCAAGCGCTACTCGCGTACCGTATAGCCGTGATATACAAAGAAAAAATAATAAATGATCTTTGGCGATCGACGCACAGCTGCTGCTGTTCACCTCGAAGCTCCTGGGATGAAAGGAAGTACGTGCCATAACATACGTAAACGCACACTACCCGCTGAGTGCAAATTCATCGAGTCCGATGCACCGTAGATTTACTATAGCGATAATGTGCACTATACGATATACCGACGAGCAACCATAAGCAATAGGGGAGAACCCCCGTTTATGGCGCACTTAAGGAATTTTCGACTAGTATAAAAAATGTATCATTTGAAACACAATACCCAATATGCCTAATGATAGTTAGAGTATTTATCTTTGTTTGGGTATTTTTATTATTGCCAAAAATATAATTTTTTCCCCCTTAATCAAGCATCGAAAAAATTCTGTCACATTGCTGCGCAAGGCTTGCTATTGCCTTTTGCGGCGCACATTATTCCTATTCTGGCGCACAGAATCCTTGCCCGGACTTAACTTATTGAAATAATGTAGTGCAAATCAAATATAATTTGTGAATGACAATATCAATGATGTATAATGAATTAGCGTATTGTTTTGAATCATTAAATAGTTTTATTGAACTTGAATTGCATTCCCAATTTACTCTACTAAACTAGGTTAGGTTTCATAATCATAATATTACAAGAGAAAGGTTGCACTTTTTCATTCGCCGATATTTTTTTGTTAAAGATATTTTTCAATTTTTTTTTCCGGTAGATAAGCTTTAAAATGTTTCTAGATTACTAAAATACCACTACTATTTTGAAAAATAATTTTTAAAGTACTTAACGAAGGGTGCGCCAAATTAGGCGATTGCGCCATAATCGGGCATTCTCCCCTACGCGTGAGCTAGCATCGAGCTTGAATCTTGGATCTCTGCGAACGATCGACGTGTTATTGAAGTTAGACGAACACTAGCGATGACTCGAGGCTCGTAATTTTACTAGGGAAGAGAATTTGGTTTTAGTTATTTTAGCTACTGTTGAAACCTCACTTCAGACGATACCGTCATTCTCGCCATTGAAGTAATACAGCACTCGGGCAGAGAGTTATTTGCTCATCGCAGCGCTGCTTTTTGCATGTTTGACCGTAATATCGCGTAACTGATTTTGCGCAGCGCTTCGCCCTTGCGTTACAATAAATAGGCGGTTACACACACACACGGTACACGAGCTAGCGCACGCATCTATTTTATCTATAAAATAATTATTAATATCGAGCGAAGGCACACACGCGCGTGAGCACAATAATTACTGGCTTAAGCTCGCGGATTTTCAATTAAATCGCCATGAAATTTGCTTGGAAAATTTCGCAAAACGTTGCAAAAGCCGAGCACACGAACTTTTTGAGTTTACACACTCAGGGCGGAGGACTCGGGAAAATATGTTTACTTTTTGCCAACGCGTGTACAGAAATATACAAGTTTACCTCTGAGGCCGCTAATTAACTGATGGGCGCGAGCGCTTTCGGCTCCATTCGTTTCGGTAAAAGCGGCTGGTAGCAGGCAAGAGAGAGCCCAGAAAACAATAAACCCATGGAGAGGCAAACAAAAGTGAAATATAAATGTTATAATTATACATCCGCGCAGCGAATGCCTCTCTAACGAGGCATTTGCATGAAAATCTCGAAGGAAAAGAGAGAATTAAGGCGCATTAAAAAGGAGAGTCTCGCGGCTTGTGAATTCGCTGCGGGGAATTTGGTGACAGAGCGCGCCGTGCGCGGTCGCGCGTGTGTAGATGTTTATCGATAATGTGGGAAGAAAACGGAGCTATGTAGCTGTGGCTGCTGCTGCTGCTGCACAGCCCAGACCAGAAGATTGAGATCTCGCAAAAGCCGAATCGCTTTTAATTGAGAGTGTAAGCGCGTGCCGAGTGCGAAATCTTTGCGCGTGTTTAGCCTAGGTGTATGCACACCGGACACAAACACACACACACGCGACGTATAGAGAGCATAATACGAATGCACATAGTCCGCATGTATGTGTTGTAACACAAGAGATACCGTTGGGGAGCACGAGAGAAAGAGGAAGAGAGGTAATGTGTCGCGCGCGCACGCTCGCGATTCGCAATTCACTTTCGCCGTATCATACACGGAGCCGACGCCGCCGCTATTTTCTCGTGTCTTCCCCCACTTCTCTTGGTCGATATGGCTCTCTTGCCACTGAGATTGCTCTCCCTTATTATTTTTGTGCGCGCATAGAGAGGCAAGGTCGATGCACCGCTGCTGCTGCTGCTCTCGACACACACACACACACACACACGAACACACACACACACAGTGCAGCGCAATCAACGTCCGATGCAGTCGACGGTGCACCTATATAAACATACTACCTGCTGCCGCCTCGCGCGCGCTCATTTTCATAAATCCAGATTCGAGATTCATGAGCGCACCGCCGCGCGGATAGCTCGATTTGTTCCTTTCGCGAGAAAACATACGAGATTCAATCGGAAAAATGAAAGTATCGTATCTTTCAAACTGCGGCGATAATTAATATCCTTTATGCACCGCGGATTTTCATCGTTTATTCGAACATTAGAAATCCGGACTGACGCGTACCGCTGCTCTCGTTCGCGCATATTTCTAGGGTACGTACGCCGAGCTTTGATATTATCATCATCGCAGCTGACTGCCTCTCAACGAGGTGTCAAACGTTCGCGCGCGCGGTAACCGATGATTTCTGCGCTGCGCGATCAGCAGCTGACGATCGTCGATCTTCCGATCGTTGCCACTGCTTAATGCTTTGATGTTTTTTTAATTGATTTTGTCACGATCGACTAGAAATCGAGGTCATTATGATACCTTGATCCGCCACTGTGGAGTGCGTCAAGAGTATGTACGCTTTTGTCCTTATCAAAGCACGATGGAGTGGAATTCTTTTTACATAATTAAAAACTTACGCTTATACGAAGATTTGGCAAAGTGATATAGTTACGCATCAATGTTTAAACTCACCTGAAACAAAGCAAAAAAATGTATGATTAATATACGGCGACGTAACGTTGTTTTTGTTTTATTCTAAACGTATGAATACAAGTACAGGTGCAGCTCGAGTCGCGTATACGCAACACAAACCGCATCGAAAATGGAAAAAACGTATTAAAATCGCACAAGTATCCGCGCGCGGAGAATTGGTTTAATCTGCGAGAAAAACAATGAATCCGCGTGCAGGCGGTGAAACGTGCAGCAGAAGGTTCCCACTCGTGCATATACATACACAGGCATTTTTTCTCCGCATCCTCCGAACGAAAGATAAATGGCGAGAAATTCTCGTCGGAAGTGTTCATTAAGACACACGTGGCAGGAGCAGCAGCAGCGGCGGCACCAAGGTGAGATCTCTCACACGGCATTGTCGAGAGATGTTTTGGCACTCTACTCGCGCGTCCCGAACGAAAGCCGAAAGCTATAGTAAGCCGAGATCGTGCTACGCTTCAACGCAGAGCAACTGCCATGGTGGCAGCTATGTAGCTATAGCGCATACGAGTGCATGTACGTATGCAATCATAGGCGCCATATACAGAAGTGCGCTCGCTCGTCGGTTCACGCAATTAGCGCGCGCGCGACCCTTCGCCGTGATCTTGAATCCACACACGATGCTCACGAAGGATCGCGACTAGTGTATACGGGGGGAGCGAGCTGTTCGCGATTCCCACGACTCGCCTTGTTCTCTCGTGCGCACGCGGCATTGTTGGCAAAGCTTATTATATATACGCGCTCTTACGACGGCCTTATACGATATTTACCGTGCACACACCGCGAGACAATGTGCGCGCGAGCTCGTGTGTACGTGCGCGAATGCGTGTATAATTGTTGTTGCTTCGCGCATTCATATGTGTGTGTGTTTGTATGTATAAGGCGCGATTCGATCGGTAGTAGCAGCGGTGTGGGCCTCTCGCCGCCGAGCAACGCTGCGCCACGAATTGTTTTCGCTTTCGCGCAAAAATTATACGCGGGAACCGCATTTTATATGTACTTATAATATGGCGGCTCAAGCTCGCATTCGCTACGACGACGACGGCGACGACGCCAGTGAATTTTCGCGCCGAATATAATCGTTGCCGCATAAAGGCGTTGGCTTGTAGCTCGACGCTTCGGGCTGATAAATATACAGCCTCACGAACTTGGGTGCAATAACACGCTTGTCGCTGCTGCTGTGCATGTAAGTTCACCGCAGCGCATTTGTCTCTGCGTAAACCTACTGCCGCCGCTGCTGTATACACGCCTGCACCTCGCCGCTGCTGCAGCCGGCATCGCATTGAGAAACAGTGGAATATTTGCTCCGTTTCCAACCTGCTCTCTCGGTACAGTTCGCGCGAGTATAAACCTTTGACTGAGCTCAGTCGCTACCGAGTTTTTCGACTTTCAAAAAATATACACGAGAATGATAAAATTACAAGGTCCTTTGGGCTGCACACAGGAGAAAAAGTCCGGCGCTGCCGCTCCGAAGCAGCGACTGTGTATAAGCGCTTTTTGTCGAGCGGCCCGAGAGCGCTCGAAAAATACATTTCAGCTCGAGCTAAATACAATAACAAGGTACACCGGCGGCGCGGCAAGGGAGAAAAGACGCCTACGAAAGTTATTCGGTCCAAGTATGACAGAAGTGTGCAGCAGCAGTAGCGCAGCAAGCCACGCGGGACGGCGACGGATGCAAAGCGTGCAAGTTTTTTTGAATTCGAGAAGCAGGTCGTAAACGAAGTCGCTCGCTTACTCGCGCGCGTCTTCTTTTACAGCAGCCATAGCAGCAGCAGCAGCACAGGCCGTGACCCACATACACGCGCCTGCACAGCAATCTCAATTTTTTAGCAAGCGAGCGCGCCCCGCCGCTACTACTACGCTATGCTAGGCGCTACGAAGCTAACTCATGCAGCTGTGTACACGTTTTCTCGTGCATTCAACCCCGACTAATAGGCCGAACAAATAACTCCTTTACTTTTCGTCGAGGAAATTTTTCTCCTGACAAGCAAAACGAATCCAAACGTCACAAAAGCAGCCTATAATAGCATGGCGTGTGCGCGAAGAGCTTTGTACATCGCGGCTTATGGAAAAGCTCAGCGAGTGAAAAAAGTCATCGCTGCAGCGAGAGCAAGAGAGAAAATGATGACGTCGAGAAAATGCCTGAACCGACGCGCACTCGGTACTTCAACGCAGCGAGTTTTCTGTTAGGCAACTGGGAAAAAGGACCTAGATGAATAATTTGTCACCATGATCCTGCGCATATGAATAAAAGTAACCGTTTCGACGGTCATTACCGGGTTAGCACTGCATAAAAAAAAAGTACCTCTCGAGGATATCCGGCGGTGCTCGACGATGACCCCGGCTACGTTTCAAATGCAAAATGAAAGTATTACTGCAGAAAAACGTTGCATTTTACATCCACCTGTGTTCTTTTATTTATTCGTTCTCATTCAAAATTCACACGAGGGGTTTGTTTTAATCACTTTAGCATCCGTTGCATATACAGAGTGCAGTGCGTAAAACTAGCACAAATGAAAAATTACTGATGGCTCAGAATTTTTTTTTTTTTTAAATAAATGTAAGGCGACTTTTTTAACGAGCGGCTTTGCTAACGATCGCTATGGTAAACTTAAAAATACTCGAGCTCGCACGATTTTTTTCTATTAAAACCAATCTTAATTGAAGAGCGCGAGCAAACTAAAAAAATACTCGGAGGAAAAAAATGGATTGTTAGATGTAGTGAAATATACTCGCAGGGGAGGAAAGCCTTCCGAATCGAAAGGAGAAAAAAATCCATTGAAAGAGAGTTCAACTGAACCAGATAAACTTACGTAAAATTGCTTTTGATGCGTCGGCTTAATGACTGGAAATTAAAGATACTGCTGCCTTCACTTTGGCAGTTCAAGTGCGTATGTAACGCCATTACTTATAAAAAGAGTACTAAACATTGAGTCAAGAGCAATAAACGATGGATGACGAGAAAGCCGGCGCGGTATAATAAATGAAATGTCTGGCGTAATACGATGCCAGCACAAAGATTCGACTATTATTCGAACACTCGAAGCTAAATAAGAATTGTTATGTACTTCGGCTTTAAATAATGTCACTTGATGTGCACAAGTGCAATTTCGCAATTTCGCAATTTTGATTGAGTGCATAATAGATTTGGCAAATTCAATGACGTATCAGTATTAAGTACGCCTTCTTATGTCACCGTACACAAATAAAACGCGTACGCAGAGCCTCTGGCATCTCTATATAAAGAGCTATAACTTTTCTTTCCTCGTATTATCTGTTTTGCAGAGGGATAAAGTTTTTTCATTTAAAAAACAGTGTGCTCGAAAGCGTATTGGACATCGGAACTCTCTCTTTCTCTCTCTCTCTCTTGCTCGCGTGCACGAGACTGATCTTTGGCTCGAGTTCAAGTAGTATAATATGAGAAAGATTCACTTTGCCGCGAGCGAACTCGAGCTTGAAAAATCTACAGTGAATAGGAAGCTGCGTGCGTGAATTATTATATCACAAAGCCGTGTGCAAGGTCGGAGCATATCTACAGTAGCAGCAACAGCAGCGCAAGGAACACAGTAGAAAAATGAGCAGGAAAAAGCTCCGTGCGCATCAGAGCTTTGTAAAGGAATTCTGTCGAGAATGATGCATCGCTGCGCGAATGAAGAGAGGCCGAGAGACGGCGAGAGAGAGAAAGAGAGAAAGAGATATGTAAAAAGCAGGAAGAACTTCGCGGGGGTCAGAGATGGGCATGGGCACGCACGCACATACGAGGCGAAGCGTTGAAGCGCGCGCCGCAAAAGTGCCGCTAAAGAGGGAGGCAAGGCGTCGGAGAGCGGGCGCGCTCTACAGAGTGACCGGGTCGCGGCGTGCGATCGCGTGCGCGTGGAGCGGGGGCGGCTGCAGCGACGGGCCACTGCCGCCGGTTCTGCTCTCCGCGCCGGAGTTTAGTCTGAGTAAGAACGTCGGCGACGAGCGACGCGCAGCTCAGCGTAGAGAGCCGCTCCCGAAAGTGAAGCAGACTTGATAAAAAGTACGTCGATTGCGCGCCTCGCCGAAAGGCCTCTCAGTTCCAGTGCAGCTCGTGACAGTGAACCAGTGACAGACGGAGAAAGATTAAGAATTCGAGGGCCTCGAAACAACAACAATAGCAGTAGCGAGTCCAAGACATTGACTTGAGCGCCGTGGGCGCATCTCGATCTTTTCTCGCACGTGCTCCCGATCGAGCCAGTCCGACTGCATTCATGTGCTCAACTCGGCTCGGCGGAGGAGGCAGCCGCCGCCGCTGCGGAGCCGATCGTCGCGTGAATCAGCAGCTGCAGCAGCAATTGCATCGAGATCCGATAAGTAGCATCTGAGCTGCTGAAAAGCTACTCGAAAGCAACAGCGTCGACGTCGAGAGCAACGACGACGAGGACACGTAGGGACGACGATCGAGAACAGACTCGTACTCGACTCGCTGCATCGTGTACACGTGTCCTGCCGCCATAGGCTTCGATAACAATGTGAGTCTACGATTACTAAAGGAAGCGCGCGTTGATCTGCGATCCGCGCCGATGATACGCGCTGATCTTTAATGGTGATGGCTATATAGGAGTGAGGACGCTCGGCGAGCAAGTGCTTACAAGCTCGAGAGCCGTATCCGTGCCTAGATTATCGGGTGTTGTTTTACGACATTTTTAAGTGCACCTGTTTAGCGCTTGCCACATTTTGGCAGGTCTGTTAGCACTTCACTGTTTTTTTCAGCGGCATATCATTACTCTTTTCTTCTGAAAAGTAGCGCACTAAAAGACGGGTAACTTCGATTAGTGTTTTTTTTCTTCATTCGCGCAATTGAAAGTATACTGATATAGATCAAAATATTTAATTTATTTTGTTTTCAATTGAAAGAATGAAAATTATAAAATAAACAAATCGATTAATGATGAATATAACTAAAAGGGCAAACGTTTCGTATCTATTCATTATGTCCAGACAAACATATTTTCGATAATGTTTTTGTAATGATCATTTAATAGCTGTTATGATGCAAACTCAAAATTAGCTTACAATAATGAATGCAAAAATAATTTTTACGTTAGTTTATTTATCGTTTTGGTATGGGTATTAAGGATTACTAATTCATAATCGAAGGCATAAAATGAGTACTGATTTTGGGATGTAAATGAAGTGTATATCTGGGGTCAAACCATTGCAATAGGATTTTCGTCGATTTAAAGCTCGAAGTAATTTAAGTAACAAATATATCCATAAAATAACAAGCGATATTTAACACGGTATTCCATTTCCTTGTTAATTGTTTATTTGAATAATTCATTTGAGTAATACCATAAATTCAAAAGGGTTTTTTTACGGTGCAATTAATATTCGTATCAATACTCGAATAATCAGTCAGTAACAAGTTACATAGATAATTTGGAACGTACCATTCAGTTTTGATTCATTATGAATTTATGTTTAGACAACAAAATTAATTCAAAAATTGTTCCAATATTTGCGTTGATGCATTCCCAAAGGAAACAAATTTATAAAGAGAGACCGACAATTTCGTCTTAATTTTAGTTATTTCGTAAGTTTAGAGCATTTTTTAATTTAACAAAGTTGTTTTAGTAAAGGACTCGCAGAAAACAATTGTTTATCTTGGTATACACATGGTTGTGCGCTCCCCTTTTCATATTACGTTTTTACGTAACGAGAAGTTTATTAAAAAAGAAAACGACGTCTGAGTTTTAGGACTCGTGAATTGTCCCTTTAAAATGAAATGAGTTTACTCGCAGGCCAGGTTGATAATAAAAGTACTACTACGTGGCTTCATTACACGATCCAACTAGGAACAAACGTTAGTCCTGAATATTTCAACTTGCTAAACCAGATACTAAATTAGAGCTCAAAGCTTCGTCGATTGCCTATCGATTATATATTGCACGGCGCAGTGCAGCAAAAGATCATTATCGCTGGCTATCCTCGTTATCGTTCATTTATCAATCGAAAGCTGTTATCGAAAACTGCAACCGGGCAAAAAGCGAAACTAAATGTAGAAAAAAAATCGAGTCGAGTAGTTTCAGGCTATTGAGAAAAATCGTTACACCGGGAAACTGTTTAAGGACTCTCGGCTTGTAATTGTCGCAGAGAGCTCGTCGCAGATAAGAAAAATTGGCAAAGTACAGCGGTCAAAGTGTAGAGGACAGCAGAAAAGAGATAAGTTAAGTAAGCTCGTGTAAGTTCACACGATCAATCAACACCTCGAAGAAACTTTTCAATCTTCATTAAGCGAGAGCAAAAGTTATCGTGCTCGGCGCGCGACGTGAGCACAGCCAAACGTTTATATAAATATACGTCGGGTCCGGCGCATATAAAACCTGGCCTCATATAGCGCTCGATCGCTCGCTCGCGCATACTTACATGTATGCGCGCACTAAAGAACATGCGCAAGCCAATATAGGTGCACACGCGCGCGCGGATATAGACATGGGCACTCTCGTGTTTAGCTGCATTACACTTCTCTCGTTTAGGAACGTAAACGCCTATTTCCTTATCCGAGATCTAAAGTTCAACAAACATCGGTGCAGCTATATAGACAGTGCAAGCTGTCCGTGTAGAGCTAAAGCGGCTGCAGAGATATTATTTTTATTAGGTGAGAGAGAAGAGAGAGAGAGAGAGAGAAGAGCTCATGCACAGTGCTCGTGCCTGGAAATTAACTGACAATGTCGAGAGCGCGCGCGAGGAGTTCAGGAGCACGCGTTTAAGCCCAGGACTTGCTCAACACACTTCAATGGCTTTCGCCAGAAAATAGCAAGGCGAACGAGCGCGAGTGCCGAAGCTCGAACGAGCGAACGACACTCGAGGTGCACGGGAAAAAAGTAACACGGCTCCACTGTGCGTCTTCGTGGCCTTCTTTTTCTCCTTCTCTCGCTCTCGCTATTTTTCTCTTATACTTGCTCTTGAACATCAGTCGCATCGTAGTGTGCTTTTATTTTAATTAATGCGCGAGTTTTTTAGCTACTGCTCCGTTTGTTCCTTTTTTCATTTATCTTTTATTTTTATTTCTTTTTAGCTGTATCGCATCGACTTTCGTTCACGCCAAACAAATCGACGAGAGCTATATGGAGCTATATAGCGATACGAAAGTCGATGCTACTTCAACCGAATTTATTCGAACCACATTAAAGCACGTATGGAAATCAGATAGACTTTGGTGAGATATGAGCTGGTTCGTTATTTTAATAAGCCGATATATCGTTAATTGGACGCATGCTCGTGCACTGCTCTCGAATCAAGGAGTACAGTCGGAATCCGCAAGTGCGGTACACAAGTAGCCGCCTAGCGAAGCACAAGAGAGCCAAGAGTATTCGCGAAACATTGAATCCATTGGGCAGGGCCGCGGGAATTATAAACATACCCACACACATAACATAACACACACACGTGCGCGCAGTGCACTGCTAGTTTGTAATTGACAGTTCGTTTAAGTGCTTTCACTACTAAATTGCCATGCGGACTCTATGGCGTGCCATACGTCGGTCGATGTATAATAATACGCTGGTCGCAGCAGCAGCAGCAGCCACCGACCGATTCGTTTTCGACTCTCTTCGGATCGAGAAAAATCCTATCCAAGAGCTATCTAACGATATTCAGGAGCACTTCCGCGCGCCTTCTCTGTTTGTATATAACACATATCCTCGAGTATAGGCTACTACCCAACTACGCTAATAGACGTGCGCGAGAATAAATCTCCGGTCGGTCAGCGGCGCGTTGTCCGAACTTGGCCGCGCGCGCTTATATTATATTGTTTAAGCCGCTGCTGCGCGCCGCATGAGAAAAAGTCGATAATCCACCGGCTCACAATGGATTGTTAATTCAAGAGCGCCGCACGTAAAATACGTACACATACAAATTTTGCAGAGCTGCACTATATTATATACAGAAATAAATACACGTCGTGTACGCTAGCCGCGATTATCGCATGGCTTTTTTCAAAAATCATCCGCAGAGCAGTGTAGTGCAGTACAGTATATACGGCAGCAACTGCAACTGCTGCAGCAGGGCGCGGTCGCGATTGGATCTCTCTCGCTCTCTCTTTCTGTTCCGTATAGCGCGCGCAGTGGAATACGTCGTCGCTTGTCGCGCGCGCGTTCGTTTGACTCGGTATTCATCCATAATACGTATAGTCTACACGCTCACACACGTACGTGTATCGGCTGCACATACGTATGCACGCTGCAGTATGCAACCTGTAGTCCTGCAACTGTAAGCGCACACACACACATACATGTACATAGATAGATATATACATTTATATGTATACGGCTCTCGCGCGCGCCAACCACCCAGTCCGAGTAATACTTTCACTCTATTACACAGCGTGTGAGTGTATGAGCTGGAGGTACGAGAGCACGCCCGGCCTCTCCGCGTGCACCCGCCCGATAAATGTATCGATAATATTGCATAATCAAGATCGGAGGATTTTGCTCTTTACGGTCCCAGGCGCTGCACATACGTAAACAGGCCACACACACACACACACACGCGCGCGAATACGTTCACGTGTATGCATCGTGCACACACGAGACAACTAGCGCTATACAATGTCGTCGGTGCCTCTGTAGTGAGCACACGTACACACAAACGACTACGACGACGACCGACTTTGCAAAAGGAGAAGAAAAAAGTCACAACGAGAAAGAAGCTTACGAACGTTTAAAAAAGCCCGAGATTTTCCGCCTCGATCCAGCCAGCTCAGTCTGCTGCATAGCTTTGACAGATGTCCTATACCTGCTGCCGCTGCTGCAACTTAAGGTCTCGTGTGCTATTCTGCATCGATCTATCTAGTTTAGGCGCTCGCTACGTTGAACTTTTCATACGTACACACGTATATTATACCTAGGACTTTTTTTGCAGCCGCTCAATATCGCTTTGAGAGCGCTATAATCTGTTTTACATAATATTTGAATACGTAAAACGACGAAGCGATGCGTATCGTGTGCGCGAGATACGTATTTCTTTTATTTATGGATCGAGTGCACCCACATGAAGATTCGTTCAACTTTTTCACGCTTCAATCGTTGATAATTCGCTCTATTCGCGTGCTTTTTTTGCGTTCCTAGGCGTGATCTTTATATTCTATCGAGGCCATGAGAACAGACGAATATATAACGAAAGGAAACGCTTCGGCGGATATACGTTACGTTTTTACCACCAATGATCTAGCGAACGCATGCTAATCCAGCCTACGAGATAAAAATTATTTTGACAGTCTCGACTCTTGGGAGTGCAATACCGATCGTGCTTCCTTTTTCTGCAGCAGCCTGTATAATAATTGGTCCATGCAATACGAGATTTTAATTGCGCAAACGAGCCAACTGTTGATACAAGTAATTACGTTTCATTTCCGACTCTCTCGGAGCATACGGATCGCGCGTAATGGAACTGCTGCTACTCGCGAACGAAAGGACATATTAGTGATCCGCAATAACACCGCGTGTCGCGCCCGTCAAGTCTACACGAAGGCCCTCATAACAGCTATACGGCAGGACTGTAATGTACGGCAAACCGCGAGACAATGGCTATACGCGAGACTCGACGTGTCCCCTTGCGCGAGCGCATAAGCAATGCATTGCATATGCACGTATAATACTCGGCGTCTAATCCTATATGCGCTCTCGAGGCTCGAAGAAATCAATCGTAACAATAAAGCACCTATGGTGTAGGTGTCGCGAGAACGGCGAAGAAAAATTGCTTACACGAGATCGACACGCTTTGTATATGTAACGTACACCGCATAACGGCATAATATGCGCCCGATCGCACACGTGCGACTTGCAAATTACGCATAATATAGTTTCGCGCGCGCGCTTGCGTATTGCCATTTTCCCGCGGCTGTAGTGTGTATATGTATTATAAGGCAACGAGAACCCGACCCCGCCGCGCCGCTGCTCTTTCGATATCCTTTGAACAGGCGGAACTATAGTCGGGTCAGCCTTTGTTAGTCAAAGTCAAAACAGCTCTTCTCGAGTTCTAGCGTTCAAAGTATAAGGTATAGCCTTATTCATTGCGATCGGAATCGATGAAAAAAGAGTGGGTAAGCACAGAGAGCTTGCCTGGCACTGTCGATGCGATAATTGTAAAGCTTAATTGTTGTTTTTATTCGATTGTAGAGTTATAATAAGAAGAATAATTTTTCAAGTCAAAAGAATGATTGGCAATTCCATTCATGCTATACATCGGTATGGTATACATCGATAGCATAAAGATATTCGAGGAATTTGGAAAGGCTTGCGCCGAAACACATTGGATCGCGATGTGCTTTTTTGCGCTTGAGCTCGAGCAAAAACGAGGAAACGAATAAAAAATCGTGTATATATGCTCGCTTAAGCGTGTTTTTGCGTTGTCGCGCGACGGCTCGCGAGTCAAGGCGAGTCAAGACGAAGAAAGGAAAAGTCGAGCCCCGTGCGCGCGATACTGATACGGAGAAAGTCAGTCCCGGGTCTCTGCATACACGGGCGGCGGCAGCGCATAATGCAAAGCGTTTATTGCATTAGCCGCGAGACGCGCGCACATACACGCGAAATACATAAGCAGCAGCAGCGGCGGCTCAGCCCAAGACACGGGCGAATGTCCAAGAGCTCGCGAGCAGCAGTTCCGAAATGTACTCGCTATACATGATCTCTCGCAGGTTCTCTCCGATAAACGCGTATACGTATCGTGCGCACACGCGTAGGGGTATATACTTTGCAAGTACTGGAGCTTTATCTTTCACGCGCGATCCTTCGGGGTTCTGTCGTCGTTGGCTCGAGAAGTCGTTAAGACTGATTGCCGATCGATACATGTAAGCGTGCTCATTCTACAGCTTTTCAACAACTATACGCTATACTGTAAAAAGACGAATGAATCTGGGCACCTGGGCGATTTGCACCGGAAAGAGATAGATCGCCGCAGCCAAGGCTGTATCTTTGCTCGCTATATTATCTTCTTTCCTCTTTTCTGTTTCGAGCGACGCAATACACTCGATATATATTACGTTTTTTTCAACGGCCACTCCGATCCGATTGAACGATTTCTTTGAGCCAGAGGCAATCGAATTTAAAAATTAATTGAAAATGAATTTTGTACGGGAATACGGTATATACCACGTCACTCTCTGCGCACGATTCTTTTAGAAAAATAATAAAACATTGTCAACGAATGCACGCACTGCAGTGCTGCTAGCCTGATTTTACATCTTTTGAAAGTACCNATACACGTAAAACAGTTTAAGAGCCAACCAAGCTGATTGTACGTTCTATACTCTTGAGAGAGAGAAAGAGAGACTGACTCCTCGAGCCGTGGGAAATGGCCGTGCCCGCGAACAAAATATACGCAGATAAAAATAATTACTCGATGACTTTGAGTGAAGCGAGCCGGTGATATTTTCACGTGTGCACCTCTTTTCTCTCTCTATTAAAGTTTCTGCTCCGATGAGGGACTAACTTATGGATAGATGAACTTGCGGCTGACTCATCACTGAAGCTTTGCGCAAGGTCCTCGACGGGAGCTCTATATCATACTTTCGGCACGCGAACTCGAGCCTAGCGGGAGAGAGAGAGAGAGAGACTTATGCAATAGTCGCGCGCTGCAAAATATAATCTAGCGCGCGCTAATGTTTACAAACTTGGCCTTTCATTGGTCCTTCTCTCGATTGCTTTTGAAAGAAAGCTAGAACGTTTATTAAAACATTTCCGCTGCAAGGATCTCGGTTGGTGGTTCTCGTTCGAAATGCTTTTTTCAACTTCTTCGACACGATCGAATTGTAACTACTTTTTTAGTTTAGATAATTACTTTTGAGCGTGTGTCGTGTTGCGATTCGACAATTTTTTCGAAGCCAAGTTTTGTCAATTGTATTACCTATGGGACATTATAAAATCAAATGGAATAATTTATTTAGTCGCATTAAAGCTATTGAGTGATATTCGTGTCTCCAACGGGCTGACATGTACTTGTTCCCGACAGATATATATACTTGAAATTCTCATTGTTCGATTGACTCCATGCATGCGTTCAAGTTTGACGACGAACAGACATTCGGTCGTGCAGCTTTATATACCTGCTCCATTCGTTGGCGCGGGATGAAAAGACGTTTAAAAATTCATAGAGTGTATTATTCATTCAACGCGAGAGCTCGTATGGGCTTTCATTGCTGTGTAAATAAATGTATGAATAACTGGTTTCTCGCGTCATTAGCTTCGACAAATTTATTCTGCAAAACAACCTCATTGTAAAGCTCGCTCGACGTAGTATCCAATCAACTTTACACGACTCTACAACTAAACACAGAGTTTTGCAAAAAGAGAGCAAAAAACTTTGTCGTCCTTCGCGAACTGTCGTGTGGAATTTTTGACGAGTTAATTTGTATCCCTTTCATCGATTCACAAAAACATAGCTGCTCGTCGATCGATTACTCGCGACTAACCCGCGTGAATTCTGTTTCTACATCATCGATTGCGAGCCGGATGTCTCTAGCACATAAGCGCGTGTGCGTTTATGTATGTATAGTATACGGAACGTACTCCACCAATTCCGCACGCCTTTTCGATCGGGAAATCGAGCCGATAGCGGAAGTTCGATAGGAAAAAATTGCACAGCCATCATCGCCACGGGGCCATATATATATAAGTACGCATATATACTTTCGAAATCATTGTTTCCGGCGCATTTCTTTCGTACAATTATCGCGCACATATATATGTACGTGGCAGCGAAAGAGAGACAGGGAGAATGAGAGAGAGATGTATTAGTAATGGTCCTTTTTGCCTTTTTCCTACTTTTCGCTCTCTTGATTATATGTGATCGCGCAATACTTGAGAAGGAAATATGGACTAAAACGTACGGTTTTATGCTGAACGTTTTCTGCGCCTAACGCGGCTAACTTTAGAGAGACAGGTGAAAATTACTCGCGGCTCCAATGTACGTAAGAATTGCCGACGAATGAGAACGAGCGCGGGCATATACACGCCACTGCTGCTGCTGCTGCTTGGGATAATTTACGCAAAAATTAGTGCAGCCGCGTAGTTTTGAAACTGTTTCGTGTGTGTATGAAGCGCGTTGAGATACTTTTTTTGTGTAAGAATGACAATTAGAAACCTATTCTTGTGGCATGTCCTAAACATGGAAATTAACAGCTTGAAATTCCAATCGAGCCGAATGCGCGCGCTTGACGCTAATAAGCCGTTTCTTAACTTTCGACTACACATAAGAATCAATCGCGGATCCGAAGAACAATTACCCAAGGATCAGTTCGAGGTGTAAATACAAAGCACGTGAAAAGAGTCAAGGTCGAGAAAATATTTTTCTGCGGAATTATCACGGGTAACAGTGACACTCCAGCGCTAATTTGTTTATCAAGCTGCACAAAGCGAGCGAGGCGAGTGCATACGACCCGGTCGATTTCGTCAAAGTCAAAACGTCCGTCATCGTTACCTGCGACGCGATGGCGAGTGAGGCCGGCGCCTACACGTAAAGCTCTCGCGAGCGAGTGAGCCGTTACTTCGAACTTTAACGAAGCACGCAAATAGGTGCATGTGTATACAGCTCTTGCGGCTGGGGCACGAGAAAAGCTAATTTATTGTTCGAGTTGCGATTAACGTTTCAAGCATGTGATACACGCGTCAGTCACGCTCCTGTAGTGCATATACGAGTGCGTTTGCAAAATTATTAAACGTAAATAGCTCTGTAATATATAAGTATGCCATTAGACTCGCCTCTCGCGGGACGTCTATACGAAGTACTCGAGCTAACAAAGTGTGAATAATCGACCTATCGAATTAATTAGCTCATTTAACGCGCTTCTTGTTTACATGAGCAGATTCGGTCTTAATTATCGAGCTGTCACACAGAAGTTTCGCTGATTTTTTTCTTCTCGCAAGTGTTACCAAACGATGTGATATTTTGGTATTTCAAGTACTCTTGCCCTATTACATAAACGAGTCTTCATTACTGTCACTTTGTCTCGGAGTTGATTACACGATTTTCCTTAAATATTCTTTCATGCATCGTTAAATCTTAATAGTGATTATTTCGAGTCAAGCTAATGATTAAGCGCTATTATTAGGAATAATTGGTCTCGCGATCATATTCAATCGCAGAATAAACGAAGCTAATTAACTACGGGAGCAATTTTCTCTCAAATAATTGTGGAAAAAATTATCGATCAGGGAAACGAGCAGAAAATTGGTACAACAAGAGGCACTTTGTAGTAAAATCAACGGGTAACAATGGAAATATGACAAAAGCTTTGATTCGCTTCATACAAATACGAAAGAAGTGAAAATATATTCCAGCTCGCATGAGCGGGGGAACGTGTAGTTATCGAAAGCTTGTGTGTAGTACAATGTTTACATTTGCGGCGGCCACTAACGAGCCAAAAAGTACGAGCGAGCGCGTGCCTAGGTTGAGAGCAAAGGCTCAAAGTTGATTATCGATGCTATAAGGGAAGCTCGACAAAAGCTATGTATACTGCATTTCGTCGAAGCGACGACGTATGCCACATTTCATCTATTTTTCGACGAGATTTATTGGTTTTTTGAACTTGCTTTTACACGTAAGCTCTGCTTTCGATTCTCGTTTGTAACTCTGAATTCTTAGCTCGAGTATACCACTAATTGGATATATGTAATAAACAATTAGCGGAGCGGTGCGTGGAGCGATTTTAATACATTCGCACCAATTATCCCCTTGACCGTTTTCCAGCTGTCGTCCCTGAGAATTCATGATCGTTCGCGTTCGAATTAATCAACTGAATACAATGGGGCACGAATTGCGTCAGATAAAATTCCGAAATACAATCATTCGAGTGTCCAATCGATGCGTGAATGTTTGACGCCACGCATGTCGTTTCGAGGGCTGTGGCAGATAAAGAGATATGTATCGGTGACGATCGACGTTCACCCGCTACGCGCCACGACATCGCTCAAAATGTGTGCGAGCTGTCGAGGTTGATACTTATGTAAATTGCGCGCTGATCGCGACGATTCATTATTATTATCCGGAGCTCGAATTATATACATCGGTGACACGGAGCCCTCGTGCACGCCCTGGCCTGGCACGACTATATCGTTATAAAACGGGAGACAACAATTTTCCAGTCTCGGGCACATTGTTACGACGGTGCAAAAATATCCTATCGATCAGCATGAAAAGTACTGTATAGCAATATAATGGTGGTGCTTATCGATTGTTAATGAGATTTTTTTTCGTTACCAGCCCAACTTTCGCAAGCTTTTAATACCGGGGCTGATCTTGTAACGAACGCGCCGTGAGTGCTCCTCTCATTGTGCTGCCGCCCTAATGATTATAATTAGGCTGAGTACAATCAATAATAAAGAAAAAAGGAATAGAAAAGCGATGAAACAACTGGTTCCATAACTTGATCGTTGCAGAGCTTAACGAATTCTTCTCTATTACCGAATACATAGATACAAATAAAAATATCCTATATGTATATTCCTCTCTCGATGAGAAAATTAATTGCAAAATGCATGTGTAATATATTAAGCTCGTGCGCAAAATATGCAAGCGCGTAAAAGTTGACGCGAGGCGCTGCTGCCGCTGGAACAATGAGATTTCCTGCTTGATTTTCGCACACTTGAATTAGAACAATACATTGTTATTCATTGGATAATGATTCGATGTGCCATTGGGAAGAGAAGGAGAGAATGGAAATGGCTCGTATTATATATTGGGCGTCTATCCTCGTTCGATGGATACACAGAGTGTCGCAAAAGGGAGGAAGCAATATCAATGAGGAATACGTATATAAATATAAATGGGCCGAGCTATTGGATTTCGCAAGTGCACACACGCACTACCACGGACTCTCCATGGTGGAGCGGCTGTTTCCATTTCCTCCGCTCGCAGCTTACATAGAGAGAGAGAGCATTCACGTGTTTGCTGCTGCTCAATAGATCAGTGCGACGTACTACATATATGCAGCGTATATATCATAACGAGTCTGCGGTGTATATAAGCTGCAAAACAAACCTACATGAGCTATATACACACGATATCCGACGCGGCTCGATCCGGCGCGATCGAAGCACGTGCAGCGATCTGCTGCCAATGAATATAAAAGCTGCGCACAGGAGCACGCGAGTGCGTACGTATAAGTGCGTGGATATCGGCGATCATTTATCTCGCGACGAAATCTCGCGCAGCGCGCACTATTCCGATCCTAATGATCCAATAATCGAGTGGAGTTGATTTTAATCGTGCGCGCCAGCCAAACGAAACAAGTTCGCTGATACACGCGCGCTCGTATCTTACGGTTATTAAAGTTGAAATATGACATTGCCATACGTTGGCAAGTATCCGTAATATATCTCTCGTTGGCTATGAGCTTGAGAGGCTGTACGTACAGAACTCGTCGGGTCGCGGCCAACTGCAACTGTATAATGTACCTGGTGCTAGCAAACGAACGAAACATTCGTGCATCCGTTTATGCGCTTATATTCTTTTGAATTTTTCATACGCGAGTGACGAATATTTTTTTTTTTTTTTTTTGAAATTCGCTTCAAAGCCAAGTGGCGCTTCGCGGCTTTCAAATATCGCGACGTATAGACCGCGTGCGCGTGCATGTACTCCACGCGCTGATTTAATTGAGAAGGAAAAAAGCGAGTTGCTGCTTCTATATAGTATAGTACTGCAGCTCAGCGCAGCTCGAAGCTTGCTAATGGCGGCCTAGAAATTAATCCTGCTCAGCGAGCGTTTCAATGAAAGTAACCGAAAGCGTAAAAAGTTAAATTAGATAACAATGCTATAATGCGCGGAGCTCGGCTTTACGCAGCTAAGCAGGCATCATCGTACTTACCAAATAGTCACGCGCGCCTCACACACGTACGTGCCCGTGTACATACATACATACGCGTATGCGCGCCTCTATGATGTATTATATGCTTTTCATAGCGCGAGCTTCGTAATAAAATTTCGCAACGCAAGGACGTTCATAATTTGATGCCCGGAGCTCGTTGCGCTCGAGCGTTTAAATTTTCTATCTCTATGTGTGGCAGTGCTGCTACCGTTTGGGCGCGCGTTCATCGTACCACGCAGTACATAGCTGCGAAGAAAATTTACACTTTTCCAAGCGAGAATATGTATAAGTATATACGAGTTAAAATCAAAACAAAAAGTCCAAAATGTAAAGTGTTGTTAGGCCGACGTTCGTTGGCTTCTTTTTGCATCGCGCAACAAATTCCTCGAGTATGTGCACGTCGAGTTTTGTGTGTTCGTTTTAACTTTCGAGCGATACGTCAATTTTCTTCTCAAAGATAATTTCAACTATCGAACCAGTCGAATCTTTCAGAGGAATTTTCACGGACAGCAGCAATAGCACCACGGCTATATATAAGCATTCGAATTCGTTTATATTTATACGTTGTCTAGGCGTGGAGCGATTAATTATCGCCGTGTAGAAATTAGGGCGATCGATTATATCGTTTCAGCTGCGAGACAAGATCACAGTTTGTCGAAGCATTAAGTACGCATTAAAATTTACACTGCTAATATATAATAAAATGCACATACCAACATTGGCGCGGGCACTCGCACAGACAAATGTGAACTTTCTCACGACACACACACACGTGCGCGTAACGCGATAAAATTGTTTTCAAGAGACAAAATTAATAGATAGAAGGATATAGTGAGTTATTCAAAGAAACTATACTCTCGGTATGGCGTAACACAATATATATCTAAACAGTGCATTTTCATATACTTTTTATAATAGAGAAAGAAGACGAAAAGTTTTTGTATTATATTAAGGCTGGCTAATTAAAAAGCACTAAGAGGTAAAGCGAGCGTGTGCCACCCTGATGCACCCTACTGAGGGCTCTTAAAAAAAGGTTAATTGCACTTTAGTACGTGCGACAGGTCGTAGTATAGGGCGGGGGCGGAGGCTTTCGAGAGGCAAGTACTGCGAGCCCAGTATATCGATAACGCAATCTTGATGCGCCGCTTTTGGTGTATGTACCTATGTGCGCGCTTGGAGCAGCAGCAGCTACAGAGCAGCTCTCTCTTTGTTGAGGGCGACGCGTATATATTATACGGTATTAATTTCATCGGCAGACGCGATGCCATGAAAGGGAGGAAGAGAAGGAAGGGATAACGCGGCGCAGAGAGTCGACCAAGCCAGGCGGCGGCGGCGGCAGCGGTGGTGGCGGCGGCCGACGTACAAATTTTCAGGACGAATAATCGAGCTTCGAACAAAAGCGTCTCGCCGATTACACAAGCTGGCGTTGTTTCAAAGGTTCTCTCTCTCGACTCGGATACCCAGACACCTATAGAGCTCGGGGGCCCCCGACTACTGCAGCACAGCACATATACTCGCCGCGGCTCATGCACCGGGATGCATAAATGGTAGCGCTTGATTTTCACAGTATAATACGTCTGTGTACGTATATACATGTGCATTTGTGCATGTGCGAGTATGCCTATGTATGTATAATGTATGGGGGCGGTGGCAGTGGCGGACGGTGAAATTGCTCCGTGAGCCGCTGCTGCTGCTGCTGCAGCTACCTTTAGGAGGCCTTTACTCTCGATCTCTCGTCTTTCTCTATCTCTGACTTGGGCGTGCCTTTCACCTCTTTCATAAAACGCCACACGAGCGCACGGCGGCAACGGCGCTCGCAGCACATATAAACTGCACAAGCACACACGTACAGCCGATCTGTATTATATACACACAAAAGTACTCGGTGCAGTGTGCGGGCCAGCAGCAGCACACACGTATATAATAGTTACAGACACTGTTTACAGACTGGGCGCGCACACACACACACACACACACACACAAACAAAGAAGGTAGTAGTATAGACGTGCACCTTCGCGATCGAGCATTCGCAATGCAACGCAATGACTAAGAGCCGCAACGGCGTGTCGCGGCCGAGCGTGAGATAGCTTTGATATTACTCCCGCGCCCAAGACTAGAGCCGCTGCTGCTACTCCGCGCTCAACCAAGGCCGGATCGGTTCCTTGGCCAATTATCCGTAGCCTCGCAGATATCTCACAAACGAATGGTCGATTATATTATACGTGTGTTTATTGTGTATAAGACCAATTGGAGCAGCGAGGCAACAACGACGACCCTATACGTTATACCGTACGCGCTACTGTGGGAAAAAACAATTCAGAAACGCCGACGCTATCTGCTGATTCGTAGATTTTCAGAGATCAGTCTCAAATCGTCTCGTGTGTGTATAACGATCCAGGCTGCTCGTTGTCGCGCGCGCGGCGCATTTTTAACGAGAAAGCTCGCGCGCTAGCTCGCGATACGACGACAAGTGGCGGCGTCGTTCTCTCTACCTTTGTTTCGCTTCGAATTAATGAAAGCAAAAAAAATATGGCGCGCCACAGACGACATGTGCTGCTGCTGCTGCACGTGCAGTTGTCGTAAGCTGCTCGGCACACTTATCCTGTCCCGAGTCGTACACACGCACTTAATTAGAATAATGACCCGCAGCTCGCTAGCGTCTTATATACTAGCTGCGAGCTTTATAAAGTGCAGAGTCGCGATTTCGCTTGATTTGCCATTTCTCGTCGCATACATTATGCACATACCCTTGTCTAATTGGAGAAATTTCATCGAAGAAATTATACTAATCAAGATGAAATTCTCGCTTAATACCTTTATATATATCGTCCTCAGCACTCCGCGGCGTGCAATCACTCAGGCGAAAGACTGCTGCATGATATATGTATCAAACTGCTCCATATAGTTATACGGCTGATTTCTGTAAGACGTTAACGATCCGTCCTACGGCTCGAACTACTCGAAATCAGTCAAGTTTGACGCTGCGAAACGTAGACGTCGTGCGGTTACGTATTGGATCCGTATATATATATAAGCACGAAATCAGTCTGAAGCTATATTACTTCGACTGACGCTGGTAGGACTCTCGGTCAGACGTCGCGCACAGGATCGTGGTCAAGGCGAGAGAGAGAGAGAGAGAGAGAGAGAGAGAGAGAGAGAGAGAGAGAGAGAGAGCCCCGTTCTAATTATTGCGGAAACACTGGCGACGGGAAGGGGTCAAGCACTGGGCGAATCTTTTCAGCGCGATATCGACCGCTGCCGCGCGGTCCAATTACTATACACTGAGACTGATGGGGCAAAACTTATCCGTCGTTGCGGCCAGAGATTTTGACACGTTGACGGACGGACGTAAATAGCTACTATTCGTGCGCCAAACTCGATGACCTTTTTCGACTGATCCTTGTAGCCGCCTACCTTCTTGCGAAAGTAATATGCAGGCGTTTGCGACTGCAGGATCGTTGCTTTATACGAAGTGTGTATATAATTTATAACTCAGCAGCTATACCCGCTTCGAGCTTTCGATTGTAGTACGTATGAGTTGCAGGTAATTGAGCAAATTGATTAAAAATGCGATGAAAGTCCTTATCGCGTTAACTACGTGTACATGACTGTACACTATCCGTAAGAGTTGGCATTTCCATACAGTGGAACGGAATTCGCCACTGGTCTATTGCTCCGAGTAAAGTTGCCTAACGCGATTCGATCAATTTTCCTCCAAAAGTCTAAATAAATTCCTCAGAACGGCGGAACGAAGCGGAATAAAACGGTTATTGCATTCGATAATCAAACGTAATTGCCATTATTACATGTGCAACTCTCTTTCTCTTGCTGGTTTGCGTTGTCGCGGCCAATGGTCCAAATTTGCCCATTGCATCAGAGGGAGAGAGAGAGAGAACCGAAACCGGTTCAGTGCCGAGACCGGCCGAGGCAGTGGCTGCTGCTGCGTATTACGACGTATATTTACAATAATACTGTAACAAGAGCAACTGGCTCGTTCTCATGGGTCAGCGTGTGGCTGTACAAGCTTACTGAAAACTCGGCCTGCATGGCCAGCGTCTTTCAAGATCGGGTCCTTGCATTACGAGTCAAACACGCACACGTGTGCTATCGGAGAATCATGCCGAAATGGCCCCCCGTTAAATTTATTGTTGCGCAGCTCGAGCAAGAACACAAACCGGGCTGGATTTGTCCAGGACTTCGAGCCTCGGAGGTGCTAAATTTCTGTGGCGGCACAATGCGCCACCTGTTACGAAAGGCTCTTGCGCCGCCCGATATCGATGCGATACCGCACCTTGCGACAGCCATGTGAAAAACGCCTTTCCAACTTCATTCGGCGGCAAAACAGGATATTTAATGTGTGTGAATGTGTATGTATTTACTTGCCGCGTGACACATTTTTTTTACTGAACTTTGATGTCACTTGAAATTTTTCAAAAAATTGATTAAAAATTTGAAATCGACTCAAAATCTATAGTCTAGAAATTTCCAACATTTATACATTTCCGCTGAATAAAAATTCAAAGTTCACGTACGAACTTTGCTTACAAAGTTGTAAATGTAGCTTTACCGAAAATTCAAATTTTCTTTGGAATAAGATTTGCATTGAGCTTAATTTTTTCAAGGAAAACACCAAATGCATGCATTATTGCAATCGCAGTTTCGAGTGTATCAATTACGCGGTACCTCAAGGTGTTTGCGACATGCAACACGTTCTCAATGATATTTAAAATTAATACAGAAATTGTCGAGCATAAGTGTTTTACATCGTGATGAGTACTTTCTCTTTATTGTTCATTCATTTTCAAAACTTTCCATTATATTCGAGATAATTGTCAAAGTTAAAATATCAGTTTCGCTTAGAGCCGCTATTGCGAATAGACGTCGGAGTGTAGTGTGAAATAACATACGTCCCATCGCCTATACTAAAACCACAAAAACTTTTTACAGTGTGTGGTCGGAGCGCAGACCCGCAGAGTACAAGAGTATCTTTTCAATTTCTCGCTGTTTTTTCAGACAACGTTTCTATTGGCAATAGCCTGCGAGGAAACTCACGATGAAGATAAACGATGTAAGATCGCCATTAATAATGATAATAAATAATGGACGAGTTAAGGGCCAAGAGAGAGCATAGAAAAAATGTCAAGTATGGGGTACAAAGTAAAGTTCGCAAAGCCGCTGGCGATCGAACACTGCGCCCGACTTTTCCGACCACTCCGCGTTCACAGTTTATCTATAACACAAACGTATAAGCAGCTTATGGCTTGAAGAAAAAGTACATAAGTATCGAGAACTCGACTAGCCAGACTTGTCATAATCTTGCGCGCGAGCTACCGCGGGTCTCTCGGCTGCTGTGCGCGCCCGAAGCTGTAAAAAAATGAATAAAATTCAGCAGCGCCCAAGATATCTCCCGTACGTTGTATACAAACAGTCGATGCGGCTTAGCTTTTCACTCCCTTTTTCTTGCCCCGCACGAGCCTGCACGCTGCGGCCTGCGCGAAAGTAGCAAGTTGATCCGAAAGAAACAGCGAGTCGAATTGGCGACGGAACTTCCGGTTCTAAGCGCGATCTCGAGCGCAAAGTCTCGCGGCGCGCCACCGCCGCAATGCACGTTTTTTCTATCCGATCGTTCCAAAATTCCAACGATCGTCGAATCATGTAGCGCTTCAGATGGATTGAGTTGCCCCTACGGGTATGCTGCAGCACAACGTCGATACTCGATACGAGCGAAATATTTCATGGACATGTTTGGAATTTATCGGCCATTTTACGTTCGCGAATCGCTTCGAGGGCTCGATGCGAAAAAATTCAAATAGGAGTAAAGACACATTCACACATTACGTTATACCGTAACGATACTTGTGGGCGCTCTGTGTTTCTTCCGTACGCGCGCACTCAAAGTGTCCAGCTTACACAACGTTTATAATGCATTGTGTAAGAAATAAAATCAGATTGCAGAAAAATGATACGAAACGCAGTCGGGCATTAAGCATATAATATCCATCTCATTTTCCATTATGATTTTCGAGCGCGTGGACGACAAAATAATAGCTGCCGTGTTTGTTACGGAAAGCGAGTAACTACATACAGTCAGACAATCAGCTCTGTTTATTTTTCAAAGTAACGTATAGCTAAAAAAAAATTCCGACGTCTCAAGCGCCCTTCCGAGCGAATTAATAGGATCAAGGCAGAGAAGAGCGTCGAGCAGAAACGAATTCAGGCTAAAAGGTCTCAAGGTCGTTGGGTAGTCTCAAGAGTTGAGTTCGTACATCGACTCATGAATCTTGCCAGAAGAAACTAAAAGCAGAGCGAAATTAGAAAAGCACTGCGTTTCCAGGAATAGTAAAACGAATACTCGTCGTTCTCAAGAGGGTGACAATTTCGATAGGGTATTCTTACGGCACGTACTCGACAGATTCGACTGCGAGTCGTGAAGAAAGCAGAGGTAATTCAGACGACGTGGAGGGCGTGATTTGCATGCACCAGCAGTGTTACAGCCGCGTGAACTGTTGGCGCGTAAAAAAATCGAAGGGAGTAGGAAGAGAGTCGAGGAAAAGTCATTCGAAAAATATGACGGTGTTGAGCTGAAAACGTCGACGTCGTGGATGCGAGAGCCCCAGCCGCGCATAGCTGCAACGGAAATGCGGCGGTATAGTTTTAGTGGCAACGCCGCGAGCCGAGCTACGACATCTGGTGTGTATACCGAAGTGCGACGTATAGTTCCGCCCGATAACTTCAGCGAGGACGAGCTGCTCCTGGCGTTTTTCAAATATTCCGCATATTCCGTGAACTGTACGTTTAGCAGCAGTAATTCGCAAGGCTCGCGGCGCAGGGCAGAGACAAAATTTGATCAACCAGTCGGGCGCGGGGAATGCATCGGCCAAGTGGAAACGAGGTCGGCTCGTTACACTCGATCAGCCGGAAAACGAAGAAAAATCGATGCGCAAGGCATACAGAAATTGTGCTCGTCGCTGAGCCAACTCATTGATCACTTTATGAAATGAACGAAAAAGCACCGAGCTTGGATCGAACGAAGAAATCAGCGAGGCGTGATCGATGCGCACCGTGCGATGTGTTTCACCTGTATCCCGCAAATACATAGATTATATTTATATGCAAAAAACAGGGAAGACTCGTGCGAGGCCGAGGCAAAAACAAGGCGCGAAACGTCGAAGTCGTTAATATCTTCGAAGCGTGAAATATTCGAGCTTTCGAGACATTATTATGCCGCTCTTATCATCGGCACGATGGATCACCAAGGCGAGAGACACCTTAGGAACGATATAGGAGGCTTACTACGCGTCTACAACGTGAGATTTTGCTCAATTACGAAAGCGAAAAATGCAGCAGAAACCTACCTGCGTGCGTGCGCTACTGTGCACTTTCGATATTACACCTTTAGTGGTTAATTTCGCTTATTAGATCCTCGCGCCACGTCGCGCGTTGCCCAAGCCCTCGTAAATGAAGTATTATCATAATATTTTATATACTTTAGTATATAATACGCACACACACATACGTATATAATAAGGTGCGCGTGTGCATACGGAATACATGTGTGTGCACTTGCGCGCACGGCTTTGTGTAACCTTCTTTGCGCGCTTACTGGAAACCGAATCTTGCAAAGCGCGCGATCTTTATCGCGGCAAAAATTTCCTCTACTACCCGCGGCCGCGTGCACAGCTCGAGCTGCCTGAAATCAAATATTACTGTGCGAAATTCTCGCGTGCCACGGGAGAGAGAACGCACGCGTGCATGTACGTCTATAGGAATGACCGGGTGCGTACATTGTAAACCTAGCGTGTACGCCTATGTGAAATTTTTGTTACCTGACCGCGTTGCATTACAACGTCTTTATATACAATTGCATCTCGCGCGGAAGAAACATTTATATAGATTTTTCTGTACACGCATTGTTTGAGAAAATTTAAAGGGATTTTCTACTACGATTCAGAATTGTATTCGCTTTGCGCTTGGCAAAAATCACTCGAACGCAAAGTTTTGTATATTTTATTGATTTTATCGGTAATTTTTTTTCTGACTTCCGGCAAAATATTCAATCAGAAAGCACTTAGTTAACGAAACATGCAATTTTGTCTCGTATAGCTATTAACTTATTTGTTTTTTTTTTTGTTTGGCTATCTCGAACCAGGTCAAATTTTTCAGATAAAAAAATTAAATAAATCAACATGAAATATAAATTGATACAGGTCGAAACTTATTTTCATTTGACATTAAATTACAAACTTTTTTAAAATTATTTAATTTCATGTTAGATTAAAAATTTTTCAGAGTGTTCACTTCAATTAATGAATATATTTTGGAAATGTTTTAAATTTAACATAATAGATAAAAAGTAAGAGGGAAAATTAATTACTGCGTGTACTTGACTCGAACTAAAAGAATTAATTTTCCATTGCTTTCCTCAGCAAGATAAGACAAGGGTAGAGCGTTTTTTATTCTAAGGAAAATATTACCCGGAGTAATTTAGCGACAGCTGCCTGTTGAATAATGCACGGCAAATTTTTTATAGCTTTATTGTATGGCGCAGAAATTGGTGCTGGGCAAATAGCAATAACGGAAAATGACTGGAAAATCTCGCTCGAGTGCATTATTAGATGCAATCAAAGTGATTTTCAGTTAGATCAGAATCGCTGTTGGGGGGGCAGAGCGTAGTACGCGCGTCGAAACGGTCAAACAACTGCTCGCTCATATAATGTCAAAAAGCGACAGCAGCCATTCGGCTTGGCGGCAGCAGCAGCGGTCCGCCCGACAAAACCAGCTCTAATAAATAATTAGTTTGATTGCCATGGATGAAGCGATTGCAAAATTTATCCAGTCCATGTAACCTGCTTTAAGTCAGTATGCGTATGTGTATGTATGCAGTATACTTTCTGTGAACGCCAAGCCAAGTTACTTGGATATTCGTATGTTAACGAAGCTTTTACTGCTCCACATGGCCGCCCGCTGCTGGATATACACAATGGCACATAATGTATAATTCTCTCTTTTATATATACATAAGTGTATATAATATTGTGGTTGCTTTTCCTACAATATAGCGTCGAGCGTATTATATAATAATGAGATTGGTATTGCGCGCGCGGCGCACACGAAACACTACGCCCCAGAGAGCGTGGGTCCTTCTATGTTTTCAATCGGCCGAGGCTTGCGACAATTATAAAATATGCCATTAAATATATCGTCGAAATCGGTGATCTGGCTCACCGTAAAACGTGACTCCGGTGCGCGGCTACTGCCGCCGGTATACACATACATATAGCTACGTATACGAGGACAAAGGCCGCTCAACGGGAGAGTCGTCACGCTCGGCTACTCGACGAGGCAGCAGCAGCAGCTCAGGCACGTACTACATGGCCAGCATCCAAATGAATTCATATCACAGTACAGCGAGGATATTTGTCCCTGCTGCCTGCAGAGCGAAAGCTCCGTCCTAACTTCCGGCTCGCTCGAGCCCTCTATATAGGCGTTCACTTAGACGCTGTTACCGCTGCTGGCACGGACACGTCCTCTCGTCGTCTTTCTTATTTCGAAGTGAGTTGCTGCCGCTGCCTCGAGGTCGAACTCGACTCGATCGTTAACTTGCTGACCCGCGAACGTTTGTCGTCTCAACAAGGGCCACGGTACATATAAGCCAGGAAGCCGAGAAATAGAGTGGAGATGAAAAAATACGACTAAAAGCGCGTGAACGATAATACTGCATAAAATGGACTCTGAGAATGCATCGAGTCTTTGCGACTAATAACTTTATGATAAAAAAGACTTAATGAATACGAGCGCTTCCATCGAGCAGATGCAAGGCTCGTTCGTGACGTGTACGTATCGCGCAACGGTATTAAATCACTGCGAGTATCTATTTCAGCTTACTATATTTATTATAGCATAGACAAATCACAAAGCTTCCTCTGGGAGGAAGCTAAATACTGCTTCTGCATAGAAAACGTTTGGAGTTGTATCTTGACACACGAGTTCCTGCTAATCGTATGCATGAAAATCACTATTCGAAAAAAGAATCGATGCAAGCTTGACCGTGGGTTGATTCGAACTGGTTAAAATTATTTATCGCTACCCAGCTATCTTTACAAGCAGCTTTTCTTCTCGCTTTTTTTTCTGTCCGAGTGCATGCAGACCTTATCCCTCTTATCGTAATCCCCGGAAAAATAACTTGACAAATTCGACTATTTTCAGAAAATGAACGCGCGTTGCGAATATCGAATTTGCACATTTTCGCCCCGACCCACGCGCGGCGATATGCTGCAAATCGGATTGTCAAGCACAATCCTGCTACGAGACGATTTCCAAAGAGCACAAGTCGGCTAGCTAGCCGGATCAGACTGCAACTCGCACACCTATATATATACAATGTATATTATACATAGGCGTGTATCCGACCTACGTTTCCGCATCTCCGGCTGTATACGAGTATATACAGCGCCAAGCGCGCGTTATATTCTAGACTCGCACAGAGCCATTATTCTCGCTGCTTCCTTCGCCGAGATCTCTAAACAGGCGCATGCATAAACTACTCGAAGATTTATTAGCCGACGAGTAGGCTTGACGCTATAGCTCCACTGTGTTTCCAGAAGCTGCGTCGTTTTTTCCCAAAACTAAAAGCCAGACACACGCAGAGGTAAATTTCCCAGCTAAGTATATTGCATACACACGTGGCATTAAAAAAGTTCACAATATACTTGTTGCATATAATACGCGGAGAGTCCCCGGGCAATTCCGTTTTTACGCGCCGATAACGACCTCGGCTTTTGCGCCGCGCGTAGCTACAGCTCTCCGCCCGGCCGGTGTCTCACACGTTATTTTCTTTTTACGAGCGGCCAACTTCAAAACCACAAAAGCGCTATTCGGAAAATAATGAATTTATGGTTCGTTCGGTTCAAGACGCAAGGCAATGCATGTGTAGAGGGAGAGAAAGAGGCAAACGCCCAGCACACGCTGCTGCGAGAAAACCGCGCTGCGCACGTACGTTAATTTATATAAATTTGAGACAGCAAATCGTTATATATTATCTAGGCAAAACGTAACGATGAAGCAATCCTGAAAGCCTTTGCAAAAGTATTTTGCGGTCGACGGATTTTTCAAATCTTTTCTGTGGCCTTTCCTTGCCATGCGGCACAAATTACACTTATAGTAGGCCTGCAAGAATAATATGATCTTCGGATTTCGTACTTTCATTTATGAAAAGATACTATTTCGATATTTATCCTACTCGTATCTGACTAAGCGACATATTTATTTTCAGATGGAAAGACGAACGGCAAAAGTCGGAATGATGGCGCTCTTGGTGCTGGTGCACTGCGTGTCACTACTGGCTCTCGACAGGAGCGAGAGCCGGGCCCTGTACAGCGAAAGTCGTACACCTAGTCAACAGCAGCAGCAGCAGCAACAACAGCACCAACAACAACAAAGGTTACGACTCTCAAGAAAGCTTAACAGTAAGCACAACGAAGTGTCGGTGGCAGCTGCCGAACCCAACAAAAAGACATCCCACGTATTGTCGGGTGGGCATTTGCGATCCGAAGTTTCGACTACTACTACTACTACTACTACTACTAGCGAATTACCGCCCAGTCAAAACGACACAAGCCTCGACGACGACGGTTTGTTGCTGTCCTCGGCGAGCGAGCTCGGTCCCGGTCAGGTTTCTACCAGCGTCACCAGCAGCACCAGCAGCACCGACGACGAGGACAAAAAGACCCTGTCGCAGCAGGTGAAGGAGGGCAAATACGGCCTCATACAGAACGAGATCTTCTCCGAGCCCCCGAAGCGGCCGGGAATCATCAGCTACGCGTCGAATCCCGAGGTGCCTCGCGACACCGCGGAAAATCTCGGCGGCCTCGACAAGGATGAGATCTGGCTGGCCGAGAATCACGTGCTCGTGCTCAAAGGTGGCGGTCTGCCCGAGGACCACGCGGACGACGGCGAGGAGCCCGTAGACGGAGTGCCCAGCTGGCCACCGATCGACGACTACGAGGCACCGCGGCGCCAAGTCAAGATTCCGGCGCATCCGCGCGTCCCGCCGCCTTTCCCGGTGCAGCTGACCGACGGCGGTCCGGTGCAGTTGTTTGCGGCCAACGGCAGCAGCATCATCGACAACAACGCGAGCATCTCCATCGAGCTGCTGCCCGACAGTTTTCGTGGATTCCTGCCCGGCGAGGGGCCATACTTTCCGCAGCTGAACAGCAGCGAGTCGCCGCCTCTGGACCAGCAGGCTCAAGCCAAACGGCCAAAGGCCGAATTTTACCCGGCCCTACCTCCGGGCGCCGTCGTAGTTCCACCGCCACCGGCCAATCAGAGCGACTACGATGACGAGGACCAGTCGATTTACTATCCACCGCCTTACAGCTTCGTTTATCATCAGGATAATTCTACGGACATACCACCGGGGCCTTTGGTTCCTGGTATTATTTTACCGCCTCCGCCTGACTTTTTCTCCGTCCTGGAAGATGACGAGTCCGCGGAAAAAGAAAAACTTGCGAAGGCGAAGAAGCTGCGAGACGATACGATCTCTGTTTTTCTTCCCAGTGTGGCTAGCCAGTCGAATCAATTAGGCTCCAGCGGTGCACAGCCAAGCCCGTCCTCGCGTAAGCCTAGCAAGACTTACAAAACACCGGCGGGTGCCACGTACGCCTCTAAAACGTACGGACGTTCGAAATTCAAGAGCACGACGTACACGCCAAAAGCTAGCTACATCGAAGTCACGACAAGTACTCCGCCGTCGATCGAATCCAGCAGCCCCGATCCGCTGAGCAGTAATCAAGTTTTCGAAAGTAGCAGCGAAAAAGCCCCTTGGCTCTACACCAGCTCCGAGAAGACGACTTGGTTCGAGACGAGCACGGAGAAGCCGAGGTGGCGCAGCGAGGCCAGCCCGTCGAAGAACACCTGGTACGGTAGCTCGAAGCAACCGAGCTGGTTCGAGCCGAGCACAGCCAAGCCACCGGCGACGTGGCATCAGGCCAGTAGCACGGAGAAGAGGCCATCGTGGAGAACGCGCAACAAGGAGAAATCCAATTGGTTCAAAACGAGCACGGAAAAGGCGCCGTGGCGCGTGAGCAGTGCCCCCGTGCCGCTGGTGAGCTTCTTCGCCTCGACGACGCCCAACTCGGTGGAGCAGGCGGTCGAGTCGACGCCGACCCCGCTGCAGAGCGTCTTGACGACCGAGCAACCCCCGCAGACTTATCCGAGTCAAGCGTCTTACTACTTTTACGAGGAGGCCGGCGATGCCCTGTCGAGCACACCGGCGCCGCTGCTCTACTTCGGCGGAGTCAGTGCCGAGCCGCCGGCTTACTACAAGCTCGAGACCGACGACAAACGCGAGTACTACGACGTCGAACTCGTAACCCAAGCGGCTCCTGCCAAGTCGACGCTGAAGGCCGCCACACCTAGCCCGACGGTAACGACGACGAGCACGACGACGACGACTACTCCGAGTCCGCTGGCCTCGTACCAGAGCTCGGTGCAATCGCAGTCGAGGCCGCGACTCTTGCCGAGCGAGCCGATCTACTATCGACCGGTGCCGACGCGCTCTCAACCGAAGCTCACCTACTTCGCCACGACGCCCAAGAGCAAGATTCACTACTACAAGGCCAGCACGGGCAGCAGCAGCAAGTCCAAGCCCATCTACCAGTACAGCTTCGAGGCGAGCAACTACGCGCGACCGTCGAGCTTGCGACTGGGACCGGAGCCGCCCCCTCAGCAGCAGCTCGAGCCGCGCCAGGTGCCTCGACGGCCGAAGGAGCTGCCCTCGCCGACTCTGTTCGCCGCCAAGCACTTCGGCGAGACGATAGCGGCGCAGACGCCCCTCAGACAGTCCGTGTCGGCGGCCAATTACGGACCGAGCTACAACGCGCTTCGCAGCATCAGGCCCAACTCGCTGCTGGGATCGAGCACGGTGGCGCCTCCGCTTCGGGACACGACGCTGGCGGCTCATCAGCAGTACTTCACCAAGCAGGACGAGCTGCTGCTCGACGACGTCACCAAGGAGTACTTTACGGTGTTCGGCAAGAAGCTGCCGGCGAGCACGACGCCCATCTACGGCAAATCCAGCGTCACCGAGCGACCGACTTACGCGACTCCGGCCCCGGCCAATGGACATCGAGCCGCCAACGTCAAGGTTCATTACGGCGATCACACGCCCGGGCCGTCGCTCGTCGACGACATACTCGTCAACTTCAAGCAGCCGCTGCCGTCCCTCGAGCCTCAGGCCGAGTTCGTTCCGCTGCTCGGCGCCGATCCCGATTCCGGGAGTTTCCGACCGCGACCGCGTCAGCAGCAGTCGCAACAGCAACAGCAACAGCAGCTGCAGCAGCAACAACAGCAACTACGTCAACAGCATCACTTGGACTACGGTCAAGCGCGAACTGCGCCCGATCACGTCGAGAATCACGTCGAGCGACCCAACTCTTACTTCGCCTACCGATTACCCGGAGACGGTGGCCATTTCTATTTCCTCACGCCACAGGCCATCGGACCGAGCTCTAGGGAGGATCCTTATCACTTTTTCGCGCGACCAGGTAGACTGCTGCGGCGTCGACGACGACCCGACTCCACGTAAGCTGTTGCCGACGATGCCGATTGCGTCGCGCACCTTATATACAACTTGCCTCCATGTACTACGAATAAAACTACTCTTATTTGTTTGCGCCAAATACTTCGGGCTGACTAATCGTTTGAGCGATAATTTTTTCGATTATTTTCTCGTTGAGAAAGAGCTGCATCTGCCTGAAAATTCGCAAATGTCCATACCCCTGTGTTCGATCGAAATTGCGTCCCATTATCGGCGATAAGTACCAAAGACGTTCAAATTGCTCGAGTGTACGGTGTATGCAAAATAATGCAGATAGCTATTCGAGGCAAAACTCGGATGCCATATATATTAAAAAAAAAATATATTAAAGCTTAGAAAGAGCTTTTGATGCGAGCGTGCGTACCTATGTTTTCACTGCGTGCATATTAGTAACAATGCGGTGATCTGATTCATTTCTTTGTACATAAGATGTAAAACACGTCAATTGACTAAAATATAATTACTACCTAGTTTTAAACATTATATTTAATTATTTTTACGAAAAAATATTTCCTGTTATTTGCGCCTATTGTCTGTGATTATTGATTGAAGTGTATATAATAAAGTATCGATAATTAATCACATTTAGGTTTCCAAACTTTTTAGGAGTCGATTTGGTTAAAGTGCTTCGTAAAGTGTTATTTACTAGTTAATGCTAAATACAATGTTATTACGAGATCGATCGAGAGACAGTATGAACACTTAATCAAAATCAAGTTTAATAGCGTTCTACATGAATCACACATTGATCGATGATATATATAAGATTAAAATTGCGATTTTCTGAAGGATGTTGTGAACACAAATGTATAAGATTTTTTTATGTTTAACTTTGAAATTCAAAATATGTAAATCAGAATGCTGAGTTTGTGTTTGAATATTCCAATTATAGCGTGGTACCAAGTTGGTTATCAATATCAATATAAATTAAGTAATAAACAAAGTGTTAATAACTCACCAGTGTCAATTTCTTGAGTTTGTGTGGGATCTGGTAATGGATGATCATGTAGTCTTATATAAACTTCTATTGCACACTTCGCGGCTTTGAAGTAAAACGGATGTGACCGTAGAACGTCTTCTAGCCTTAGAAGACCAACGTAAGAACGCAAAGTCATTTTGCGCATACAGTAAGTATGGAAGTCAAATTGATCCTCGATGATTTCCGAAAAATGCTGGAATGAATTTGATATTAATTATAATGTAGAGCATTAATTAAATATATTACCTGAATAATAATCGATCAAGTTTGTTATTGAAATTATTGTCAAAAGTAATATACAAAATTTAACTTACCCTATCAACTTCATGGCATTTTTTCAATGCTTCGCCATATTTTCCCAAGCGTTTATAAGCATAAGCAGCTTCTGTTTGAATCCACATGCATTGCATTTCGTTCAAATTTTCCATTGCTTGTACTCCCTCCCTTGTAAATTTGCTACAAGTTTCCTCTGCTTCCTTGATCAAGTTGGCTCTGAGCATGTATTTGGCACACTTTGAATTAATATAACGATCAGCAGTGTCCAATCCCTGGGCTTCATCTAACCATTTATATGCTTCTTGCACATCGCCACCATGCTAAAATAAAACATTTATTATTGGCAACCCGTTATGATTCTTTTTTTATGTAATAAGTAGTCTAAGTAATAAAAAATTATACTTTTTACAATACACATGAAAAGGCGACTGATTTGTAAAGTTGCTTAATAATTAATAAAGCGAATTTTTAAATATTCGTTATAATATTTATGACCGGCAAAAATGCTGTATCAACTAATAATAAGTAAAATGAAATAAAATTGTCACTAGTCATGAATTGCAATTGGATATAGTTAATATGAAAGCTTTTTAATTTGCTATAAAAGCGTCATCAAAAAATATTATTATATGATACAGTACCAAGATCAAATTTCAATAGTTACATTTAATCATATTATGAATTATAATTAGTAGAAGAATGGTTACCTTATAAATGCGTCCTTTAGTGACGAATAATTCTATTAATGTTGGAGTGTGATATATAGCTACATCTATTTCGTCAAGAGCTTTTTGTGTAAGCCCTAAATAATCATAGTGTTGAGCAAGGAAATAGTAAGTCCACAATAGAGCTGACGCAGGCTCTCTGGGCTTATCTTTGTCTTCATCGCTAAAGTGGTCATGGGCTTTTAATGCGTCTTTGTACCCTAACACTAATGATTCTATAATATTGACTTTTTCTTGATCCTTGTACAAAGAACGAAGATCAACAAATAAGGGTGGTACTCCTTTATGAAGTCCTACAATAAAAACATATTTATTTCATTAACTGAATTCATCATTAACTTAAATTTAATTTTAAGGAAGGATTATGAAAATACCTTTGCGTAAATAACGATCAACCAATTGCTTGAATTTGTCTCCAGTAGCATAGTTTAATTGCAATCTTTTTGGAGCTAAAGCTCTAGGATATTCATGTTCATAATGCTCTAACATTGCCAATGTATCTTCTGGTGTTGTATGCATTTCTGCTTCAGCTAATTTCATGTAATACATCTTGTTCTCAGGATTTATGTGAAGTAATTGTTCATAAACCTTGCTGGCTTCAGCATATTGAGCTAATTCAAGTCTTAATTTACCTGAAAAAAAAAAAAACAAATTTTAATGAATTGTAATAAAAACCATTTAAAAGTAAAAGATTTTATAACTAATTAATATATAAATTTGTTTTTTTTTTTTTATTAACAGAATCTAATTTAATCCCTTAATGTAAAACCTTGCTAAATTGAAAAAAATTGAATTCTTCCAAGTAATAATAACTTTGAATAAATTTTAGATCCATTTTGATTACACTAATAGTATTAATGATAATTCATTATATCTTTGATTACTATTTAAATTTAAACTATTTATTAATGTGGAAAGATTTATTTGAGTAAATTAATAAATTGCTTACAAATAATTTAATATTGAATTATAAATAATTACCGTATGTTTCTTTGACGGTGATCTTGTCACATATTTTATCAATATTTTCGTCAAGGTGTTTTAAGGCTTGTTCACTATCTCCAGATTCTTGAATAAGCATATTTTGATAAAGCAAAAGTTCACTATGTTCATAATCGTAGAATACCTGTAATAATCATATAGTTGTTTAGAAATGTAATTAAATAAACATTATTAAAGATCAAAATAACTAGTAGCCTTATGTAATATAGTTCATTTACCATTGGAGAATCTCTGAATGTATCCAATATTTTCAAAGCCATTTCATGATCTTTCAAAAGATGATACGAAATTGCAAATCCTATCCAAGATGCTCTTTGGGTTGGTCGCAACATGAACAAATGATAACGAGTATCCTAACAGAAAATTAACCTCAATTAAATACATTTTAAAAATAAATTAAATTTCAAGATTTGTAATAATGAATGAAAATGGAGACAACCTTGTAGCCTTCAAGATCTCGCATTTGGATTTGTAGTAATGACAGATCTCTAAGAATCTGAATGTTATCTTTATCCCATTTGAGAGCATTGCGGTAACATTTGATAGCTTCATCATACTTTTTATCAGATCTTTGCAAAAGCCCATAGACATGCCAGCATACATGGGATTGCAAGTCATTTCTAAGTCCTCTGCGAACATGTTCATAAGCCTCTTCTTTGCGTCCTAAGCAATTGAGAGTGAGACCTTTCATCGCTAAAGTCTCCCCATGTTCACAGTACTTTGGGTTTGACAGGATTTGCTTGGCAAATTTGAGTCCATTTTTGTACTGTTTGTGCTCATAACATTTCTGTAAAATAAATTAGTAGTTATGCATTATAGTTAAAAACTTTTGGACATTGTAAAAATTTGAGATTTGGATTCTTTAACAATGTTTACATTCTGTTTGATTTAAGGGTTATAAAAACTGCGTAAATGTTACACGCTAGAAAATTTTTTTTCAATTCATAGAAGTATCTAAGTTATCTGTATCATGTCCATCATAGTTTAAGACATTTGGGATTTGAAGGATCATATTGAAAAATAAACATTATATGTATTATTGGAAGTGCCGGGGACGACCTACAGGCTTCTAATAGCATAGCATAGGCGGCGTGTGCGAGACAAGGAGAGATAGAGCGAGATAGAGAGAAATAGTGGAGGCTATTACAGTTTTCAATGCGAAAAGCTTTGGAATAGGGTGAACGTACCAGGATTCTCTTGAAAAGAGCATTTTCCTTAGGTGGCAGGGGATTGCTGGATGGCATCTTTGCACTATTTTGAAATAATCACTCCAGCGGCCGGTTATGATGATTGTCGCCGCTCACAAAACCTCGTGGGCACTTGCAATTTGCACTCTCAGTAAAGAAGTTGATATGAGGTCACGTGATCAAAGTTTAACTTCAGCTGCAGTCACCAGATGAGGTTCCATGTCAGCCGGAAATCAGGATTGCCTTAGACACCTTAAAATTAGCGCGAGATTTTGGTTCGTCGAAAGGATAGAGAATGATCATTTACAAAATTTGAACAAGTCTCACACCTTGCCTAACGGCATGAAACCCGGAAGTAAAGTGTGTCTAGTACTTTGATATCGAATTTTTTAATTGAATTATTCAAGATATATACAAATTTACTTTGTAGTAGATACAGGAACTATACACAAAAATGATTGTAACTTCTGTTATCAACTGCTAGTAATGTATCTAGATAAAAATTTTTATTTGAATTTTTTAAACAAATCTACCAGATAGACGCAATTATATTTCATGTTTTTGATTAATTATTCAATAAACTTTTTATGAACATTTAATTTAATATTCTTCCAGAATCCCGTGGCTTACTGGGTAATCGGATAGGTGCAGTTTTAGCAGTTCTACAAACCAACGCGAGAAGCAGCACCTTACAATATTGTGCTGGAATATATATAGAGAGTAGAAACTCTACACTCTATAGAGTCTAGCCGCTGTTTCACTGACAGCACAACCGGCTACATCGATTTCGTCATTTAAATCGAGCACATGTAGACTCTGTAGTTGTTTCTATTTAACGCTCTCATCGAGTCGTCTTAGTTTTTTTTTTTCAATTAAAAAAATCAAATAAACATAAATCATGTCAGCCCTGATGGAAAAACTTTGTAGATCTTTATTGATGGAGCATTTTGGTGCTGCCACTTGTGAGGTTGGGTGTATATTATTCAAGTATGGACCTAAAACCATGACACAATTTGCAAACTTTACAAAACTTCCTGCCAATAAAGTGAGTAATTCATGCATCTTCCTTTAAAAGCTAGTTTGTTATAAACACTTTATTGATTTTTAGATTGTTGAAGCATTATACGCTTTAATAAAGTTTGATATTGTTGCACATGAAAAACTTCCTCGTGAAGTGCTATATTCAATAGATATTGAGAAAATATTTTTACTCCTTCGTCACCATAGGTAAACATTATATTGATTGATTATATAATCTTCTTGAACTATTTTAAATAAACTTTTTTGAACACTTTGAATTCTTAGGTATACAACTTTTGTGAAAAAAAATATGTACGATGAAGCAGAAATGTTGTTTGATGTAGTTTTAAAAAATGGTTACGATACTGCTTCACAAATCATTGTAAAAACTTACACAAGACTTGAACAAAATCCTCGTAAGTGACAAGATATGTTTTATGAAAAAGTATGTTTATTGGAATTAATAAAAGATCATGTTTATTTTAGCTGAAAGAAGGGCATCTATTCCACTGCTATTAGAAAAATTTGAATTATTGGTGAAAAATCAGTTCATAATACGCCACTCTGTTAATAATGATGCTAATACAGATGCATATAATTTTATCATGCCATCTCTCCATGTAAAAGACCTTATACAACTTTCTAAAAATACTAATGTTGATACTGGTGACCAGAATATATTTTGGAAAATAAATTTTGACAGATTCACACAAGACTTGAGGTAAAATAAAACAAATATTTCATTGAATCAAATTTAAATTCAACTTTACATAATTGTTATTTTTCTTAATTTTTAGAAATGAAATACTAGTAAATACTATTACTAAAAGATTTGATGATAATGCTGGTGAGCTTATGAAGCGACTGTTAATCTTAATGGATACAAGGACTGCAGCATGGGAAGATACCTCCATCCCTATAGCATTTAATGAAATAAAAGAGGATATGAAAAAAAATTTCCCATCTATTATGCCTCGGTTAGATCAATATATAAAAGTATTAGGTACTTATGATTCATAATTATTTATTAATTGGTAAATTATTTCTTTTATCATAGTCTGCAGTTATTATTATAATTTTTTATTTACAGAGGAAGATTCGTGTAAGTTTATTATGCGAGTTGGAGATTCTGGAGGTGGCCAATACACTGTTAATATGAAAGAGGCTTTCCATCAGTTAGCGTGGGCAACTATTGAAAATGTAGTTATGGAACGATTTGGCTCAAAAGCAGCTAGAATTTTTAGGTACACACATTCATTATTTTTTACTTCAAAACTCATATTAATTTAAATTTATTTCAAATCACCACAGGTTAGTTCGAAGCTGCAATTATATTGAAATGGAAAAAATTCAACAAAAAGTTATGTTTCCTCCTAAAGAAACCAAACACATAACTTATAAATTAACAGAAGAAAATTATTTGCATTATCGAGATTTTAAGAAATCAGGAACAAATGCTCCAAAAACATTTTATCTGTTTCACATAGATTTGGATGAAGTTGTACGCATGACAATAGAACATTGTTATCATGCAATTTATAGTGCTATTTATCGCAGAAATGATGACCTATCTAAAAACAAGAGGTTGATAGACAAAGAATGGAAAATTACAACTTTAGTTAAGAATTTCAGAGAACTTGGAGCTACTCCAGAGCAAATAGCAAATGTAAGTGCTTATAAAAGTTGATACAATTAAGAAATCCATTTTTTCTATTAAGTAACTTTTACAGGTTGAAGATCAAATTACTCCATCTGAAAAAGCTCATTTGAACCAATTATCAATGAGAGTAGAAAAATTGAGTACCAGTGAGTGCCAAGTGGATGATACATTATTTGTCTTACAAATGTACATCCGATATCACAAATCAAAACTAGTTAAATGATATGTTATTCAAAATTTAGAATTTTTTGAAATTTCCATGTATATAAACATATTAAGTGTATATAAAATGTTTTTATAAGTTAAAAAATCGAAACGCATTTTATTTATATCAATATTTATTTTTATGTAATAATGATTATGTTTGTAAAGTACAAACAACAAATATTACCTAAATTTAAAATAATTAAGTAAATTTAATTATACATCTATAATATATAATATATAATAGTTTCATTCGGTATATTATATTTTAATTTTTGCTAATCCAATGTAAAATTTATACCTTGGATTATTTGCCTTTAAATGCTTCGCACGAGAAATCTTTCTTCCTGAAGATCTTCACCTCGAGAATTTTGAATTAATTCTTCATAATTTGATGTCTGAAAAGCGACTGTATCATTCACTTTTAGTAAAATGATTCAAAACTTATAAATCATATTTAACATTACGGTAAAGTTGCAAGATTTTTTTTATAACAGTTATGATCTTGTTAATTGTAACAAATTGTCCATCATCAGAAATGTTACTGTAAAACTTAGTGAAATTATTTTTATCATCACAACTTGATATAGGTATATGAGTAAAAAAAATTCTGAATGGCATCACCCTGATATTGCCACTTAAATGGTTCGTTACGGTTTTAAAACTCACTATTATTTTTATTCGACTCAACACTCCGTAATAGTCTCCAGTAAACTAGTACTACATGCCTTGAATAGTATTTTTGATTTAATTGGTGCTTCATACCTATGTTAGTAGCAATAAAAATAGGATGAGTGTCAAGGTGCCCATGTCAATGTTCAGCAGCATCGCTTAAAAATTGATGCATATAGTTCATTTTAACGCTTCATTCGCTCGCTTCGTTCAGCATTCATACCTACTTCACTCTCATACATTCAATTTGCATTCTACAGTATATACAATGGCATCGCATTCACTCATTATATTTATTTTAATGCACCTAGCAAAAGTGAAACATCACATATTATTTGCTACGGTATGAAATATGGTTGATTTTGTTGATAAAGTTACTACACAGCTTTTTGTTATCGAGTCTTTATATGTTATTATTATATTTTTATTCACAACAAAGCACATGTATTGAATGAAATAGCGAAATGCTTCATACATATATGTCTATTTACGCACACATATGTACATATCAGAGAGAAATCTGCGTGTGTTAGTTCAGTGTTAATTTAATGTGTATATATATATATACATATATATTTTTTTTATTTCAATTTCTTTCATCATATGCAAATGGTGCACCAAAGGCCTAAAAATTGCATTAATTATCTTTAGAGCATACTGGATTTACAATTTGTTCATCATCAAGATTACGTACAAAGTTCAGAGTGAAAAGTTAATAAAGTTAATATGATTGATATTATTCGGGTTCACGAGTCTTCACTAGCCATGACAATTATTACTTATATGACAAGTATGATTTTTTTCCTCTAAACCCTTTTCCGTTAAAATTACAATAAAAGTCAAGTACAGACTGACGAATATCTTTCAGCATTTTGATATTGAGTAAATATTCAGAAGATCGTGGTACTTCTACTTGGCACCATAAACAAAGTAACAAGCGCAAATCGAACAAACGTTAAAGGATATTAAAGTGTCAATCAGAAAATACATTGAACAATCGTCATTTCATTGAAATTTGGAAAAATTGATGTTAGTTTTATTTTTAGCACCATAATTGTTAAATCATGGTGAGACAAATGAATAAAAATAAAAGTTCATCTGGAATAATTAATTTATATTTCATACAATAACCAAAATACATTAGATAAACAAAAATATAGAAGTTACCTATGAAACACTTACAATTTAGGAATTAATTATTATACAAAAACGACGCTTTTACATACGTTTAGGTGTGTCGTATCATAAATATGATGAGAAATCAATTATCATTCTTAACAACAATACCGTAATAATACCCTCGCATCAGGATTGATCTTTGGAGATTACGACTGGCGACAAAGAATCTGGCCGAATGTTCTAATTCGTAAAACAAATTTCAATAGACATTCATGCAACGAGCGTGTAAATACAGCAAATTTTTTGCATCATGCAAACAAGTTTACTAGTGGATTAAAAATCATGTGCAATGCAAATAAGTTATAATACTGTTGTTGCACCTACATTTGTGCAAAACATTCACACATTAGAGAAAATGAAACGTTCTAAAATTTTGTCAAATTATCTTTCGCTTTCTGTGTCAAAAGTACAGAATTTGAAATTCGTTTTTAAACTCTATGTTACAAAAAGTATTTCACGCACTCGTCATTTTGATTTAAAATGTTTATTGAAACTATTCATTAAAAATTGTCTTGACATTTGTTTTAAATTGAATAAAATAAAATCACTGTCAAAACTATTGACATCGATGTTTAATAATTCAAATCATTCAAGCATACAATACACTTGAATGGTTTGAAACTACTAAATTTCAACATCATTTTTTTATAATGTGCAACAATGTATAATTCATTTTTTTCGAATCAGCGAGGAATCGTTGAAATGAGTAAGTAAAACAACAAAGATATAAAAATTTTTTCCACTTTTACACTGAACAATAATTTAATTGCTAAATATACAATACGTTCTCGACTGAAGAAACGAAGCATAAAATATTATATATTCCCGTTTCAAAAGTTCGAGCAGCATAATAACAAAATAAGTCAAACGCAGCAAGACTGGCACATGCACATATTGCAATCAATATTCACCTTATTATGGACAAAGTAAAAGTAAAGCTCTAAACATTTAAAATGATGATAAATTGTAGTCATTACTGACAATAAACATTGTAATAATAACTTGTGATATTATAATAATGAAAATATTAATCGTCGATGAGTCAAAAATGATGTCGATAAACATATTACATAAAAGCAATTCAATTTTTTTTTGCTTTACAAAATGTAACGGTTCTTATCGTATCTATCTACCTATTTATAGTATTATGCGTAGTATTTATATATGTATATATGTATCCACATACATATAAGTATATATAATATATTATATGTATGTAGTATGTACGCGTTTATATATCATATTTATATATAAAGTCTATCAAGTTTTCTTTTTCGAGTAATTTTACTTATGGTACTACGTATAGGTACATCACAAAGAATATAGTTACACTGTACAATAAACAATATTTCTTCAATCTTCACATTGTGTAAAGTAATATCGAAGCGCTCTTTTGTATATTATATATATAATGTATACATGTATGAGTGTGTGCACATGTGCATAGATGTTTCACTGTATCAGAGCAAGTGTATGAGTAAGGACATTAGCTTGTTTGCATATATGTGAATATATGTGATAGTTAACAGATAATTTCTAGTTTTTCGTAGCATTGGCAATTAACGTCATCTCTTCCTTATTTCAGTGAAGTGTAATAAGTTAAATAATAGCGTCAAGTCACAATAGCGCGACGACGGCTAGCCTAATTTTCCGTATGCACAAGTTCATTATATACATAAAATCAAAAGTATTCAACATTTACAGCTAACCCGGTTACGTTATGATTTACGACGATGGCTCAATTTCTCGAATGAAATTTTCATCACCGGCAATACATCGTTTCACGAGTACCGCTTGCGGTCGAATTAGCTAATGTTTCGTGTATTTATATAGTTATATTTATAATCTATATAGGTACGCAATGCATTGCTGCAAACCGTGTTTTCTCCTCTCTCGAGTCAGTTTTTTATTTTTTTTCATTTTATCATTTTTTCATTTAACCAAGTCGAGGATACTAGAATTACCCATTTGCTTCGATTTATTAACTCTACAATTGCACTGAATTATGAATTAAAAATTAACCGGAGACTTAATTATGTTGAGACTGGAAATATAAGTATAAGAGTTTCCCATCACGTCACTATTTTTTTTATAAATAAATAATGAAGTTCGGAAACACTTTGCTTAATAATTAACGCAATGAGCTATTTGGCACATATTTTTTTACATGACCGGCTATCACACACCGAACTTAACGCTCTTTTGCATGACAGTTTACTGCCAATATTTTTCTCTGTCATTCTTTCACTATGTACAACTATAAAACCTTTTACCGACGATCGCAGTAACTAAGAGATACATATATAAAAAATATTACGACTATAATTTCACGTAAAAAAGAAAGACGCGTAACAGACAGGAAAGGTAAGCTACCACTGGGCCTATCAAACAATTAAAATATCAAAACAGGAAGATTCAAATTACATTAGAGAAATAAACATTAATTAATCTCTTTTTTTTTTAAATGTTGTTAAAAATGATTAAGAATCACACTTGCTTTGCAAGTGCGAAGTAAAAATTGGTTTCTAAGTACCAAAGCCGGTTGCGTTGTATTTTGCGTTTGGAACTATCTTTCACTCTTTTTTACGTAGGCTCGTTTTTATTTTATATTTTCCACTTTTTGTTCATTTTCTACTTCTTTTTATCACTTAATTTAACGATCCATTCACCCTTTATAAAACATTTAGTACTAATAATTTTATCTTGTTAAAGCGCAAATTTCTGACTTTTGTCGTATCGAACACTTTTCAGAATTACATCTATGAGTACCTAGTTTTTGATTTGTTGCCTTCTACGAGTAAACATTTGAGAGTCTTTACTATTTGTAATTTGATTAGATCAGCATTAAATTTTGATCAAACGCGTCGCCGCATGAGTGGCAAGACACGTTACAAAGTCGAAATTCTTGCGCTGCACGAGCGACAAAAACAATTAGATAAGTGTTATTCGCGTCGTGCGTATACGAATATTTTTCGGATATAAATGCATTTTGCAGCAGCTACAAAGATGAGAACAAATGTTTGCTGAAAATTAGAATTTTTAGTTCAGCAAAAGTAGCCATGTTTATTACATCGTAATTGAGATTGAGATAGCTCGTTTTTATCATCTTGAGTCCATATCGGCTACGGGTTTCTCGAGAAGATAAACCCGTAAGCGTCGACTATTAAATATTTATTATGCAAATCTCTCGCCAGTTCATCGCAGTTCTAAAAGCTAAAATATAACGTTCATTCAGAAGTAAGATATCGGATGCCCGTTTAATAGTCTTTTTCTTTCTTTCTTTGTCTTTGTCTCTTTTCTTTTTTACATATCACACATGAAGAGTCAGCCACAAAGGACAGCTTACTTCTCCGTTTGGTGAAAGAAAGGGCGAGTAAAACTGGCATTAAACTGGCGTTTTGGTGGCGTTAGACTGGCGTCAAGCTCTGCTACGGGGCAACAGTAACAGCAGCAGCTTCGCAGGCCAGCAGATGCACTCGTAATTATAATTAGCTACTTAATTGTCGAAAAAACTGGCAGTCGATCGGAGTCGAGGAGTGGTTACTCTCCAGCTGAGATGATGGCACTCTACCAAAAGAGATCGTGGCCGTGATGCAAGCGACCGGCGGCCGGTGCCGGCTGCAGCGTTGGATGGGCTCCGGGCTGCCAGATGTTCGCTGGCGGGCCCGGAGCGCCGCTTCAATCCTCGTCGGCGTGTTGGCGTGGACTCGCGTCGTAGGTCGAGGCCGAGTTGTCGGGTGAGAAGTTCATGACGTCGCTCGGCGACATGCTCTCCTGAGCGTAGTAGAAGTTTGCGTGGTCGGCGGAGCTCGAGCCCGCGCCGCCGGCACCGTTCAACATGCCGTCCGGCGGGGACACGCTCGGACGACCCGATGGCCCTGCGGCGGGCTCCGACTGGCCGACCGGCGACAGAAAGCCAACGTCCGTCCCACCCTCGCGACACCACATCTGTCGCATTTCTTGTCTGCGTTGGCGCATGAGCGACTTGTACTCGGAGATGCGCATCTTTTTGCCGTCGACGATGCAGGTTCGCTTGGGCCTGGGCCGATACCTGTAGTCTGGATGTTTCTCCATGTGCAATTTGGACAACCGCGATTGTTCCTCGTAGTAGGGTTGCTTTTCCGCGTTTGACATCGCTTTCCATCTGGCACCTGTAAATAATCAGAGAGATCCACATTAAATGATGCACATTTAAATTTATCAAAAGCAATGCGAAGATTCTTACCTAGTATTTTGGATATGTTTGAGTTGTGCATGTCTGGACAAGCTTTGAGAATTTTTCGCCGTTCATCCTTGGCCCAGACCATGAAAGCGTTCATTGGCCTCTTAATGTGTGGCTTTCCTTCACCCTCTCGTTTTTGTTGTCGCACCATCTTTGCTTTCTCCGCCACGTCCTCAGGAACTTTGTAGGGCGTATCGCGCCAAACTTCAACAGAAACAAAAAAAAAATAAATAAATTTACTTGGAAAAATGCGCAAGATATCGAGAAAGTAAATAATGGGCAGGATGACTCACGATGCGCCGACGACAGATATTCTTGTTCCTGATCGGCAGCGAGCTGCTCCTCGCGCGCAGCGACCGAGTGCTTCATGGAGCGCGACTGCTGCGAGGCAGGTGGCATCGCGCCCGCGTTGGGCGGCGGTAGACCGTGATACATGTTCTGCATGGCGAAATGCTTTTCCACAGCCGCCACCGCTGCAGCCGTCGCCGCACCCTCTCGAGCGGACCCGACGACGCTGCTCTCCTCCTTCATTTTTGCCACTGCAAGAGAGCACGGAAGAGCCGTGTTAGCGTAGTTTTGTGCGTATAGGGCCGCCAGCTCGGCCAATCCGGACGGAGACTTACTCGACGAGGGCAGCGAGTTGAGGTGGGGCGGCAGACCCGCGTACGGCACGTAATTCCTCGAGAGCGGCATGCCCGCCGAGAAGAGTTTGGGCGCCGTCGCGGCGAGGGGCTGCTCGTGCTGCTGCTGCTGCTGCTGCTCGCGATGCCTTTTGTGTTGGTGGTGCTCCTGGTGGTGCTCCTTGTGCAGCTGCTCGCGATGATGCGAGGCCGCCGCGGAGGCCTCTGTGGAGGGCTCGCTGCTGCTCGGCGGCGAGGCCGTGTTCGCCGACGAGTCGTCGTCCGACTTGCGCTTGCTGAGATTCAGCGGCGCGTCCGGGTCGGCGCTGACCGGCGTGGGAGTCGTCGCCACCGGGGGACTCGGTGCTCTCGCGAGCGGCGTCGACGAGCGCTCCTGCTCCATCTGATTGGTCATTTGTGCTAAGTGTGCCGCCGACGCCCAGCTCGGGCCTTCTCTGTGGCAATTGATCATCTGCAAAATTAAAACGATTGAACGATCAATCGAGATCGGAATAAAAATTCTGAGCGAGTGAACAAATTCGTCGCTTTCAAGAAAAAAAGATAGGATCTAAAGACCCATTTTTAAAAATACTGAGATTCACATAATGAAGTTTATGCCGAAAAATATCATATTTTTGTTTTGCGACTATATAAAAATGTGATTAAAATGATCGTTTACTAACATTGGCAATAGTGTTGGCGTGTTTACTGGAAGCCGTGGCGGTGGAGGTAGGCGGTAGCATGGTCGGCATCCCTCTTATCTGCTCGAGGAACGGTAAAAACATGTAGGACTGCGGATTGGCCGCCATAGCCATTGGGTTCTTGCTCAGTTGCGCTTGGATCTCTTGGATGCTGTGCTGTAACATTGGATCTTGCAGACGCTTCATGTGTTCCGACTGCAGGCGTTGCAATTCCAATTGTTTGTGCGTTTCGGGGCTCATGTGATTTTGTAACTGTTGACACTGATAATAGAATCAACGTATTAGATCGGTGTACATTCGACGCATGTTCAATTTGGATAAATAAATTGAATTGTACGAGTTAAAAAAGTAACGTATACGAGCGCGCCTTGGGTCAGAGAGTGGCGAGGTTTCGTCTTTTTGCAGTGCACGAGAACACGACGCTCAACTTTCGGCTTATACACTCGGTGCACACAGAGCTTTGTTTCACTGTTCGAGTTGCGCGCGCGAGTGGCGGCTCTCCACTCGAAATACGCGCTATTCATAAATTGGCGCAGCGCGTGTACTCGTCGAAGTGAAACTTCATTAGTCGCTCGTCACCGCTATATGTACGCGCGCGCCCTGCACTATATATAAAGTACAAATGAATTCGTAGTCAGCGACACAAGACCATTCATTGTTACACGCGGCCGTGTACGTACATACATAGTGGTTGGAGCACGAGACAGGGCAATTCTTCCGTAGGCTCGTAAAGCCCCAAAGTTAATTCGTGCACCGGCGGCAGCAGCAGCAGTAATTGCAATAAGGCAAATCGAAATCAAAATGAATGTATTACGTGTACGTAAGGCGCGTGACCCCAATTAGAGGCGCCTCTCGCTCGCTACGTATAATGCGAGCTCGATGCTGCACGTTTTCAAGAGAATTGTGCATCGAGCGCGGTTCTTCCGCGGTACTCTTCAAAGTTACAACAACGGGCGAATTAAGACGACTGGACGAGTTAAAAATTTAAGAATTATTTATGCATGAACAAATGTATAGTTGATGGTCATACTGATATATACGGCGCTCGATGCTTCGAACTCTGACTTAGTTTTGCCGAGGGCCTGCGAAGGGTACATGGAGCATTGCATGATTCACGTGACGATAGAATCCTGCTCGAACGAGGAAGAGACGACGCCCACCTATCACAGGCCAAGGAACTAAATTTAGCTCGACGAAAGGTAGGCGTGCTGCCAAAGTGCGAGCGAGCCGCAAGCACAGGCACACAGAGCGAGCAGCGGTAGCAGCAGCAGCGGTAGGCGCAGAGATCGACGCCTAAACTTAGCAGCGGGGCAATTATTACTTGCACTCGCGTACATCGCGGGACTCTCGGTTTCCGAGCTCTTTGCTGCTCTCTCTCTCTCTCTCTCTATCTCTCTCGCTCTGGCTTTGGCCGTACGAGCGGCAGGCGCTCCGGGTTCAAAAGCTTCATTGTCCCTCCGCCGTGGTCCGTTGCTCTCACGCGGCTGCTGCGATCTAGCTCTCATAAATCGATTACACGAAGTACGTTGAATCGGACCTTGTATGCATATATAATAACGGAACTGCTTCTCAAAAGTCTTGACTTTGCTCTCGCGCGCGGCAGTGTGTAGAAGTTTTTGCACGCGTTAAAGCTACTGATATTACGTGTATGTGTGTAGCAGCAGCGAGTGCAACGAATTATACTATATATACATGGCGCAGACAATCGTTTCCTCTGACTCTCTCGCGATCTTTGCAAGCATATAAGTTTACTGACTATAATATGTATTCGGCGTACGTATACACAGTATTATAAAAGCCCCGGCGCAGATGAATGGAAGAGCTTATGCATCAATTCATGAGATCGGGCCCCCGCGCGCGCCTGGCAACTCGCTCTCGGCAGCCGCTAAATGCTGATACGGCTCGATACGGTGCTGTGCTGGGTATTCAACGAATGAATAGACTGCGCTATAACAGAGAAAAGGCACCCATGAGACGCGATCTCGCCGCAGCGCGCGAGTGCGAGAAAAAGAAAGGAATATAGCAAACTATTTTCAGCACATAATATATCAATTTAATAAACTCCGAAGAGCTGCTGCAGCGTCGATTCGAGTGCCGTGAGCGAGATCATAGATAGTCATTGTCTATTCAGCGAGTGCCTGACGCCGCTGCTGCTACTGCTACTGCTACTGCCGACGTTCATATTAGACAATTTGCATTATGATTCGACGAGAGCCGTGTATGTGTGTATCACAGCGCGATATGATGCGCTACCGAATAATCGTGCATATTGATTGCCGAATATCGAGTAGCCGCGAGAAAAAAACATCTGCAATTGCCAAGTAAATCGTTTCAAGCGAGTTCACCGCTCCAATAGCCAAGTATATCGCGTGCTCCTTTTATCGATTCTATTGGCGGTGCAACTAACTTTGCACCGGTATATAATCAATGGAGTGTCAAACAATTTTTTTTATTACGTTTCTACACAAGTCCATTCGTAGCTGCTTATATCTACCGAGCTCAAAAGTCCAAGTGCAGCGTTTGACGATAATGCGCACTAGATGCGTACAAAGCGAATCGAGACTCGCCATAGGCCGAGATCGCCGCTCGTTGCGTTTCTCACGCGGCAATCGATATATTGTGCGTATCTTTGAGACACTGAGCGCGCAGCGCATATAATACAATCACGTACACATATATGGCGGGGGCACATAATAAGTATAAATACTCGAGAGCACGCATAGGAAGCGACCGAGTGACGAGTGACCAGAGCACAAAGAGGACTTTGTCTCGGCTATATAGTGGCATTATAAACGCGCTAGTCCGAGCCGAGCTTTTTTTCGCAGCCCGAGAGTTGGTCGCCGCGGCGTCTCATGCCTCGAGATCGAGATTATAAACGTCGGACGAGCAGCTCGAGTCTCGGGGCCAGTGGTAGCGCGTCGAACAAATGCCTTCCGTTTAAACGATCTTTTTTCGGACGAAGCGTGATAATGCGCCCATATGCGCGCGCGAGAAAGAGAGAATGACACATGTTACTACCCGAGTGGCCCTCGTTGTTGTTGCTGCTGTGCTGCTGCACTTTATCGCAATTTGTTCGAGTGTTAAATTAGATAGAAGACGCTGAGACGACTGCGCGAAATTCGCGCCCATGAGGGGCCTCAAGAGTCTTGCCGCGCCGCCACTCGAATAAGAGACACTATACCGCGCGCAAGCTGCAGCCAACAACGTTACAGTGCTCGACGTCGTATAGTCTACCACACGTAACAGCGGCTCGTTCCACGTTTCGCTCTTATTATTCTGCATAATTCGTTGTTTTTTTTCGTCTCCTTTTTTCTTTGGCTTTTTCGATGCATTTGCACGCGGCAAGCAAAAAAAACAACAAGAAAAGGAAAAAAAGACGAGCGTCGTGGCTTTTGTTGCCAGTGAGCTGCGCGGCTTTCTGCTCATTCGCTTGCACATATCGTCCGTCAGATTAAAATATTTTGCTGCCAGAACTGATTCGTCCGCTAGCGATATTATCTTTTTTCTCTTTTCCAACCTTTCCTTTTTTTCTCTTTCTCCTTTCGACTGTTTTCGTTGTTTGTATACTTTTTTAAAGAAGTGTTCTTTTTAATTGGAATGTCGTTAAAAATTAAAAATATAGTTCGACTTTATTCTCAGACATTGACAATTGACATCTCTGAATGAATCAATCAAATGAAAAATCCAATTTTTCAGATGCATAAATTAAATGGCTATAATACTGACTGGTTCGATAGCACAGAAAAGGTGCAAAGCTCGTCAACAATAGAACTCGCAAAAGATCAAAGAAGAAAGGGAGGTCGTCGCTTATTTCATCGTCACAGAAAAGCATCAGCAGCAGCAGCAGCGAGAAAATAAGCTACAGGGGCCATGAGAGAGCGCGTTAGGCGGATTATTGTCTTTGGGTTTCTTATCTCTCGGCAAAGATCGAGCGCAAGAGGGCATATCTCGCACGGGCTGAGCAAAAAAAAAAAAAAAAATACTCATGCGCGGGGATGCGGAGTCTCGAAAGAACGAGAGAAAGACAGCCGACTCCCCGGAGACCTGTCGATGTCACCGTCGTTCGGCGTATACACGTATGTATGGTATATATAGGTATATAGTAAAGTATCCAACCTTACTGATTTGAGCTCTGCAGCGAGAGTCACAAGTACGTCACACGTATGTCAAGCTCGCGTATATAGTGTCTGCACATGTATGTCAGGCCGCGCGTTCGCCTTGAGGCGCTGACATGCTCGACGACTATAATGCTGAATCCTTCTCTTCTCGCTTACTTCGCGCTTATTTTAGGCTCTGTCTCTCTTCCTCGGTTTTTCTATGCTCGGAGGTTCTATGACTTTTTTTTATCCATCGCTCTTTTCTGTCTGCAGACGATCTCCTCATTTTCTGATTCCTGCATGCGCGTCAAGAAAGAGAGTAAGAAAGAGAGAGAGAGAGCGAGGGAAGTCATCCCTTGTACAGACAGTCTTGACGCGATTGCCCCTTAATTTACGAACTCGCTCTCTCTGGCGCGCCCACGGTATGCTCCACAGCGCACGGCAAAGAATCCCATCAAAGTTGCCAGAGCCAATGGTATTATTTATCGGTAGTAAAGAAGCGAGCAACGAAGCAGCGAGAGTATTAGCGGTACGAAAAGAGAAAAGTACTGCTCTCGGCTCTCTGTACATTGCTTACGAGTTGTTCCGTACGCTATGGATCGTGCAGATTTGTCAAAGAAAAGAAAGCAATCGGTACAGTCAAAGGTAAGAGTGATTTTGTTTAGACAATCAATTGGTCATCAAAAGATCGACTGAGCACTGCTCAGCAAATTACTCGCTGAGAGGAGAAGCACAAGGAGTCTTTATGAAAAGCACAAAGCAGTTCAAAGACAATCTCGTGTTTGGCTTTTTTATTTTCAATCGAGTTCGCAATAGCTCCTCGTTAAACGTCCACCGAGCCTATTATCAAACCAAGTACTCGAGAAAGAGAGAGAGAGAGAGAGAAAGAAAAGAGAGTCATATAGACAGAGAAGGAGAGAGTAGGGCGTTTAAGCAGATTAAATCCTGCATGGTGCAGAGAGCGCGCGCAGGACAGAGGAAGAAATGCTGCTCCAAGAGTGTATAATATACGGGAAAAGGGAAAAAGAGAGTTCCAAAGTTGAAAAAAAGCGAGGCGAGCACGCGCGCGGCAGGCTATATGTCTTTTGAATAGCGTGATCATTGCGGCCGAGTTGCAAGTGCAGCAATGAAAACAGCGGCAACTTGAAATGAAACGACTCTCTCTCTCTCTCTCTCTCTCGCGAGTGAGCAGCGGCTATCTTTCGAGCAATAACGTGCACAGAATCAGCTTCAACACAACGCAACAGCACACACATACTGTACATGTATAAATGCAAACTTGTGTACGTAAATGTGTACGCGTGTGCGTGCGCGTATAATGTCATTATCGCGTTCGGGTGCTCACGTCCACTCACGTTGGTGAGAGCAGGTCCCTTCGACGTCTCTCGAGGCTCTCTTTGATCCTTTGCCGCTGCCGACGCCGCCGCCGTCAGCCTGCCGACGAAGATGACGTTACATCGTGCGATTTACGGGTGAAAATACAGGCGAAAAACTGCTTTCATATACGAGATCCCCCTCGAAGTGCGTTGTATTTAGACAGAGAGTAGTTTTCGTGATCCGGCCATTCGTCGAGGATTGCTCGTTTGTAGCTCGTATACGAGCAAGTGTGTGCTAACTGCGTTGTTCCGAACACGCATTGCTGTCGGCAAAAGCTCATTGCAATGATTCGCCTGCAATTAAGAAATAAACAAAGACGCGTTCGAAGGAGTATCGCGTTGACGTTGTAACTACTCGGCAAAAGTAATTAACGAGACACGCGTCTACTGCACGAGCTATGCACAGAATATGTTAGAGGGGGGAAAAAAGCAGCAGAGTCCAGATTTGAAATGCGCAGAATAAAAACAAACTTAAAGAATGCACGAAGAGAATGAATTTTTTTGTTTTCCCTAGAGTAGCAGAGAACCGTTGAAGTAACTCTGAGCAATAAAAAAGAGCGAGTTAAGGCGAACGCGAGGATCGATACAGCGAACATCGCAGAGATTGGTTCGAACGAGAGGTGTCGGGTGAAAAAAATTTCGTACGAAAATGAGGCAACGCATCTCTACGCTCCGCAAGCATGCACGATACACAAAGCTGCGCGCGACCAAGAGGGCTAGAGAGTACAATAGGCTCGGTGGTTCGTTCGTTCCCCCGCGAGCAAGGCTGCTTTCTGGCGCCGGCTGCGGAAGCTCGAGCCTACGTATACATACATATATAGCGATGAGATTATTTGAAGGATCTCCGTTACAATGAGAAAAAAAATGAGTATACATACACTAACTGCTTGTGCCGTTGTTATCGCTGCTGCTGTAGCCGGGCTCGGTCGAGCTTTAATTAATGTTGTATGTGCATCGAGTCGCGGGGGCGCAAGATGGAAAATAATAAATGAGGAAGCATGCAGACAGCAGCAGCAGCAGCAGCTCTTCTGCTGCTGCTACGGTGAGGCTGCGTTGCGGAAACGAAAGAGCGAAAGAGAAAAAGAGAGAGAGAGAGAGAGAGAGAGAGAGAGAGAGAAAACACTATATGCGGTCCACTTGAGGTCGCAAAATAATGCCAGCGATGCACGTGCCTCGCTCAGGCGTGCGCGCCCACTTCTTACGTATCCGTACGGCTACGCGACTGCTTGTACCTCGTGCCTACCTATATGTACATTACATACGCGTATGTATGTGTGCGTATCTGCATGCATGATGCACTTTAGCTCGTGTGTGTGTGTGAGTGCATTGGCGGCGTGCTACCCTCCCCCCGCCGCGTAAACACTGCAGCACGTCTCTGGACCACCTTAGTGGTCTCTCGAGCTCGTGTATGCAATGTGTGTGTACGTATTATATACTCTTTCTTCACCTACGCTTTGTTACACTCTTCCGCAAGCACGTCGTCGTCGTCGTCGTCGTCGGCCCGAGTCGTTACTGCCACTCTTGCCGCACGCTCGTTCCACGCACTCCAATGATGATTTTTGTTGTTATTGCGACACCGAGAGCAGTCGATCTCTTCGGATTTTTTTTTGCCCCGCGTTGTTGTCAACGAATACAGCGGCTAAAAAGAATGACGCTTTTACACCTCATTCTTGCTTCTTTATTTTGTTCGTCTGCTGATTACCGCACCGCATAAATAAGGCGCGTGGAGAGTCTGGTGGGGGGTAGCTCGAGCAATAATTATCATCAACGACTGCGTCATCTTTCGTTCGGTATACGCGGCCGGCGGTACGTGCAAGCTCGAGATCAGCGACGCCGAAACTCGAACGACACGTGCGGCTGCTGCAGCGTGTGGCTATATCTGCGAGCGAATATACCCATCGAGAAAGCGAAAAAAGAGAGAGAGTGAGTGAGAGAGGGAAGAGATGAACGACCAAGTCGAAAAATAGAATAACGCCGCACGTTGCAGCAGCACGCGCGCGTCCAGCACGCATATATATATTGAAAATACGCAACTGCACATTCGGCCCTATGGGCAGAAGCTAAGAAACGGAGCAGCAGCCGATGCAGCCAAGCGTCACCGAGTGCTGTTGATGCTACTGCAGCTACTACTACTACTGTTGCTGCTGCTGCTGCTGCTGCATCACACAGGGGAATGCACGCGAGGTTGGCACAGCTGTTGCCGGATTTCATAGCTCTCCCATTCAGCTTCACGAGTTGCTCGCAATTCAAGCGCTACAGATTTTTCGCTCTTTTTCTTATCTCTCTTGCTCTTTTCCTCACTCGCTCATTCCCTCTTTACATTCTCTAGTTTTGATGTTCGTTTACGTGTAGCAAGGTGGGCACGTGCAGCTTGCGGTTTTCATATAACTCTGCTAGTTTATCCCGCATAAATTTCATGCAGAGGAACTTGCGAGCTTTTTTTTTAGGTCGATCAAAGTAATATAATTTTCGACTTTAATGTTCATTTGATCAATTTTACACTCGAATAAAATTGAGCTATTTTACAACCAATTTTGCATCTTGTGACTTTTTTGGAGCTTTTGTACTGGTTCGCGCAGTCACCATCTACGCCGGAAGTACGAGACAGAGAGCCCGCGGTCAACGTCGAATGCTGCCCTCTTTAGTTTTCGTTCGAGAAAGCTTGATTCATAGAAGCGCAGTAGAGCGTGTAGAAAGAGAGAGAGAGAGAGAGAGAGAGAGAGAGAGAGAGAGAGATGAGCAGTCCGCGTAATGGAGCCGCGCAAGCGCTGCAAGCCAATGACGCTGCAACGACTCCGATGGCCTCGGTTATTTTTGTGCGATCGCGCGACAACGAAGCTCATCGTTCTTCGTTGCAAGACTCGCCCTCGAGAGCCCGCGACGCATTCAAAAAGAGAAATCGATATCACTGCGACTCTTCGTACAGTGCATATATACGCACTGTCGCTGCCACTGCGCCTCGAAAGGATCATTGTGCTTTACAACTCTTTACGAATCTTAACCGACGCGATCACTGTCTCGAATCTCTTCGCTTTTTACATTTTTTTTATTGTTTTATTTTTTTTGTCTTGCTCGAGCACTTCTTTAACCGTAGAAAAGTACAATTGTAACTGTATTTTGGTCTTGGCTCAAATCGATAAAAATGACGACTGTTCTTCAGCATGAAAAGACACGAGCGAGATGGGCGCGTCTGCAGCTTCAAGTCGACAGTTCGAGCGACACAATGGCTCCGTCGCTCGGTTGCTCGCGTCGCTCACTCGGACACAATAGCGCGAGCGAAGCGTCGGTTGCTGCCGTTGCTCCGTCGGAAACAAACGTCGCTCGGCACACACAATATGGCGCACGTGCGACTGCACCTGTATGCACTCGCCGCCGCTGGCGCGTTGTCGCGACGCAGGTACGAGCTAGATAAGAAAGCCTGGCTGGCTGGCTGGCTGCCTGCTCCGCATCTCTCGCCCTCGTTCCGCGCACTGCTTTGTGTGCATTTTCACTTGTTTATGTAACTGTTTTGTCAACGATGCACCTTTGTCCTCAAATGTCGCTGTTGCTGCTGTCGCTGCTGCTACTGTGCCACGTGAAGCTTTCATACGAGAGCTGCGCAAGCTCGCGATGTACGCGATGTGCAGCTTCGCTGATACACTTTAGCGATTTTACAACAAAAAAGCTCGACGAGCAGCAAACAACTATTTATCGTGTGCCGAGGGCGTAAGCGTGAAATTTTTAGAAGAAAAAATTGTACAAACAGGCTTACGGTTGCGTCGAGACATTGCCAAGTTAACGCACTGCACTCAAGACACATACACACACACACACATACACACGAGCAACGTCACGTATATTTTTATTCTATCGCGCAAAGACGCTCACCTTAACCCTTCGCCTTGCAGCGCGCGCGAGTAGTCGGCGCGTTAAGAAGTTCGTTTAATGGCTTAGTGCTTTTTCATACTCATTCATACCCCGCTTTCTTCATTCTGCGCGAGAACCACTCGCAATTAAGAATAAACTTATTCGTGTTTGCACAAACAAGCAAGTCATGTCTTCGAAGCGTGAGCACTTTCCCGGGCGCGCGATTATACGTGTATGTGTTCGCTCGAACTTGTAAGAATTAATGTATTTTCAAACCATTTTTCTTACTCTCAACGTGTGGCAAGTCTCTAAAAGTAAATTCATGAAACAGGACGAATTATTTTACTCATTTTAATTATGGCTGCACGCCTTTTACTCTCAATCACACTCACAAGCATCTCTAGACGCTGCCTTGTAAATGAGAACATTTCCCTCGTTATTTTGTTTTTTTTCGGCAGAGCTAAACGTTTGAGAAAAAAAACATAGAGAACTGAACTCATTAGCATGTGGCTTAATGTTAAAAATGGACTCGTAAAAATATTTTAGCTTAAAAAGCACATTATTTTGTACGTAGCAACGTCACAATTCATCTGTTTGAAAAAAAAAAATTCAACCACTTGAAGTGTAATTGTACGGAATATATGCATTAAGCCGAAACAAAATGCGAAAATATGCACAGCAACAGAAACTTTCTGAAGAAGATAAAATGGCTTCGATGTATGAATGTAGGCAGGTAGAGCGTAAACGAAGGGTTCAATTTCGACCCAAGTAGGATGGATCATTGACATTTAGTAGCTTCACTGTGTTTCGAGAAATTAGGCGAGTTAAGGCGTAAAAGATAACAGCAGTGCCCAAGCTTGTTGCAAGCTAGATCGAAAGAAAAGAGCAAAAGAGAATCGAGCTTACGTAATTATGTCTAATTCTTCCGTTGTCGATGAGCAGTAATGAGCGAGGACGAAAAACGCGTTTCGTATTCGCCGATTGTACAAACACAGGTGTCAAACGAAATCTCGCCGACGACAGATATGCAAAGATAAAGCTCTCCCGGATTTTAAACGAAAACGAAATATAACGCGGCAAATTGATTAAAGCACGCAGTCGACAGTCGAGGAAGAAGAGTTAGTATAAGGGAGGGGTTTATAATCATGAGTTACCGAGTCGTGGCTCGAGCTTACTACGGCAGCCGCCGTGTAGCAGCAGCAGTGGCGGAGGGAATAAAAGCCAAGTTAATGCGTCAAACGTCGACTCATTTAGGGCCTCTCGTTAAACGATACAAGCATAACGGGGCGCGTGCTGTGGCGGAGCATTGCCGTCGCTCTTTATAGCTGGTATTCAAAGTGGGATGGTGGCAGTCGGCAGGAGCTGTGCACAGATACAGCAGAGATTCCGCCTTGCTCGCGTTACACATACCATGTATATATCAAACGAAGAAGCGGCGGCGGCGGCAGCAGTAGCAGCAGCAGCAGCAGCAGCAGCAGCAAGAGAGAGATAATTCTTTGATCGGAACCGAGAGGGTGTGATGCGCACAAGTGAGCACTTGCGCAAACTCGCCGCGGTAAAGCAACTGTGCTCAGTAATTTACCTAGTACGCGAGACACAACAAACGAGCTTCTTCGCATACACATATACACGGTGAAACCCACCCTCGCGCGATTCCAAGATAAATGATCAAAGTCTACTCGGCGTTGCATTTCCAAGCCTAGATGTGCTGCTGCTCTTGCTCCTCAATGTTTCGTCAAGGTGAAAAAATGTTTGATTTTATGAGCGTCGGCGGCGAATCGGGGAGTTTCAAAGTTGCCTGCACGCGCTCATCGACGCATTATTATTTGTTATGCAAAAGCAAATGACGGAGTTGGCGTATGACTGATGGTGCTGGATGCGTATGTATAAACACTAAGGAGCTTAAGAAGAGAGAGAGAGAGAGAGAGAGGCAGATAGAGCTTTATATCATTGCGGGTTGGGCTGGGGAGAGTTTTCGTTTGTGGAGCAGCAGCCAGACAAATATATCGACAAAGCTTTCAATCCGTTTGTATACGGCGCGCGCGAGCGTATAGACGTTGGTTTGGGTCGCGTTATGTGTATGCAGCTATTTGTTTGCGGCTATTTGTCCGTTTGTCCCTGGGGCTCGAGAGCGGCTACCATGGCTACAGCTATACGATACGATTGGCGCGCCAGGCAAGGGCCATGCCACAGAGTGAGAGAGAGAGAGAGAACGACAGTACGTATAACGCGCCAAGGCAACGTTTGTCTATATGCGCTTGTTTCGCTCGCGATGGGCGGGGGTGTGCGTACGCCCACACGTTGGTCGCGCTAATTCCCATAAAGCATATACGTAAATGATGAACCTGTGCGACGCATATATGTATATGCCAGAGGGAGAGCGACAGAGAGAGAGATTTGTGCTCGTGCCGTTTGTACAGGCCAAGCCGAACGAGCTTTGTGCTTTCGCTGGATCGTTTCCCCTACCGAATCCGCACGAAGCTCCCGTGTATACACAGTAGGATTGTGCGATTGTACGTACGCGTGTGTCAGTAGCGGCGGCAGTTATACATTCGACGAATCCAATAGCTCGCTCCCGGCTTATACGCGAGAGGAGCGCTGTGCATGCGTGAGCGTATGATATCTGTACGTAAATACAGGGTAGCTTTACGTATACACGTATACGAGGAGGCTCGCGCGCGCATCCCTGATACATATATGTAGCTACAATAACAACGTCTATTCGCTCAGTCGACTCACTCTCCTCCCGGTATAGCTGCGGATTTTGCAGTCCATCATATACGCTCGCTTTGTTCCCGCAGCTCAGCGCAGAGCTGACTAGTGGTATAGTGCGCGCGCGTTATTCGCTCTGTGTTATTCGCGCGCAAGCTCCAAGCTCTCACCCTTTCCCCCCTACCCCCCGTAGAGCTGTTCTGATAGCCGTGTACTGATACCAGTGCTGTTGCTGCTACTGCTGGATGATCCCTATCTATATCCGGCTTTTGTTCGTTCGGCTAGCTATACATTATTTCTCCCTATTAATCCTCCCGGCCCCGAGAGCTTCCATTGCCACTGATAACGATGATGACGGATTACTCGCTCGCTGCTTCGTTTTTCCTCCTTTTGTTTACTTGCTTGCATCTGTCCTCTCGACGAGCTGGCCTGTGTCACTTTTTTTTTCAAGTTCGCCATTATAGCCTTTTGCTTTATGTGTCTCTTTTTCTTATTCTGTATATGTAATAGAAAAATGGTTCTCTGTTGCCTCAAATTTCGCATATAATCAGCGATGAACATATAATTTCAACCATTCAAAATGCGGACATAACCGTTCATACGACATGTAAAAAACATAAAAAAGGTTAAATATACGCGTACGAATGAAAACTCGACAACCGAGGTAGCAGGAGGCTCGCCTCTTCCAGCCAGTCGAATCTATCGATCCGCGGCTGGCTCGACGCGAGCTTTGACCGCCGTTAAAATGCCGCAGCTACAAACGGCGACGACATTGGTGGCGGCAGCGATGTCGAGATTGTTCGCGAAGCACGAAAGCCTCGAGTGCATGTCGATCTAATACGGGGCTATATAGCAGCATATCGATGTTCGTACTAAACTGTTCGTCGAAACGAATCGCGTGGCAAGTCTTTTCATTGCTCGACATCGTCGTCGCCGATGGGCTTTTTATTTGTGGATTTTGGGTGCACGAAATGCAGGGCGCAGTGTTTGGTAGCATCGCGGGCCACACCTGCCTGAACACAGCGAATACAAATGCGTCGAGCAATGGCATCGACGACAACGACTCTCGTCGAGACGCACGCGCACAGTCCGAGAAGCGAGCATAGTCGCAGCAGCAGCAGCTAGTACAGTGGTAGAGCAGTGCAAAGGTGCAGTGCAAAGACGTCGCCGCGCTCGGGAGCAGCAGCTCGGGACACGTAGCGGCGCGGAAGGGGAAGCCGCTGCTCGAGCTAGCACCGGAGCGCGACCGACTCGACGCAGATAAGGAGAGGAGAGAAGGCCAACCTCGAGTCCCCACTGGCTGCCGCCGCCGAGTTAGAGAGAGAGAGAGAGAGAGCAAGTGCACCGTAGCTCGAGCTGACGTCCGCACTGTGCAGCACACGTAATGCATCGCACACAGGTGTATGTGACTATGTGTACGTGCGTAGACACTAGTAGTAGTCTTGTAGTACGTACGTCGCGTATATACGCTTCGCTTGCGCCTGCCTGCACTCCGTCGCCGTTGTCAATGCGCCGCGCCGGAGAGGAGGAGAAAAATGAGACCGCCTTCCTCCTACGTCTTCCTCCTCTCACCCATTGCTGTGCTCTTCCGCGCACTCGCTAGTTGTCGTTTCTCTCTCTCTCTCTTTCTTTTCTCCGTCTTGCTCTTTTGTTCCCTCCGAGTCGCGTCAACTTTTTGCTACTGCAGTTTTTTCTCTCTCTCTCTCTCTCTCGTCTATAATACACTGCAGCTCTTCTCCTCGCAGAAAGTCGTTGCGGACGCCATTGTGTTTTGTTTGCTCAGCCTGCCTCAAGCCTCAGCCTGTGCGGCACTTGATACGTTCGTTGGACACCGACGAGCTATACTACTACGTAGTATCTTTCTCTCTCTCTCTCTCTATTGTGCAGTCGACTGCGTCGACGACCATTGTTTACTCGCCGCGAATATCTATCCATACAGTTGTACGCGTGTATATAGCTGAGCCTCGACGCGACGCGTATACTCCCCCGCGCTTGCCTATGGGCAACCAACTGCGCTAAAATGGCGAGCGTCGACTCTCGGCTTTTGTATACGTATATATACCTACGAAAGGGTGTAGCTCTGTTGTACAGGTTGAACTTTACAGGACCGCAATTGTAACCTGCACGAATTTGGCCAATACCAATTACCACGTGTATAGTTGAACGAAACGTCCTTCGCCATTAGTTTCACTTGTTTTCTCTCTACTCGATTCGTACATAATATAATTTAGTTTCGTATGCGGTATACAGCTCTATCCGTATAACAAAGTAAATCTCGTCCGAGGAGGTCTGATTCAGCTCTTACGAATGCGTAATGTGCGGGTTATTTTTTGAAATTAATAGCCTCGACTCGGCGCAATATATACAGAAGAATGGAAGACTACAATAGAAATTCGTTAAAAAAAATTTAATAGCTTTTCTGAGAGAAAGCGAAATCTCCAGTTTACGTGTTACTGTTCGCGATACGTATCTCGGGACAATTACAACAGATAATTTTCAATCGTCTATGAATCCTGAAACTGGTTCTCTGTAGCGTTTAATGAGCCAACGACGATCACACAATCGATCTCTTTTTACGAAACAATACGTTCCCCGATATATATTCTTTAATGACCGATCAGCAAAAAGCGTGAAATTCTTCTCAGGCATTTCTTGAATAATAATTCAATTCAACTACAATCGGGGTTTTGTGCGCGAGCATTAGCGTGTGATGTAGCAGCGGCAGCGCGACTCGCGCTACGCCATGAATGTTAATTTAAGCCTTATTTACGTTACGCACATTTTACTCGATATTATATTCAGTATTTCACACGAGCGCACGTATAGGCGCTTTACACACTTCGCTGTCCATAAGTGCAAAAATATGCAGTTATTATCGCATGAAAGAATTCCAAATCGTTGAAAAAGACCATATAACCGATGACAAAACGTCCAATGTATTTTGTTTTGTCGAGTATCGCAACACAATGAAGATGGAGCAATATACACGAGACGAAACTCTTCTCGACGTGTTGCAAGGCATATCGTATATATACGAAAAATCCAAAATAACAGAATAGATGGACGATCGACAACTATATAAAAATGACGAAATGTGTATCTTTGTACGCTGGGATCGTATAAATCGCTTTATAGCCGTGTGCGAGTAACGAGTCAATTGACTTACATAATCCGTACGGTCTACGTTTAATATGCATAACACACACACACACACACACACACACACACACACACACACACACACACACACACACAGATACTCATACACGATCGGGTCGCATAACGCGAGGGAGAGGAAGAAGGAGAGCTGGTTTCATAAACATTGCAGCGATCCGCAACTGCAACTGCAGCAGCAGCAGCAACGGAGCAGCCGCATCAGAAAGCGAACATTCCTTGCTGTTGCTGCTGCAGCATTAGCTCGAGTCGCCAGTGGCGTATTTTCGAGAAATATATATATATATTGACTTACTGGAAAAGAGGAAAGGATCGTTGGTCTTTTTTAGTCGAACAAAATATAGTGCTGGCGTGTAATTTTTATAACAAACTTCTCGCGCTCGCGACCGCGCGCGGCTCTCCTGTCTGCCTGCCTACCTGCGTGTGCGCGCGCGTATGTGTGTGTGTGTGTATGTTGCTTCCGTGCGTGCAGCTAAGGCAGAGAGCGAGCCGAGATACTACTCGTATTATTATGTATCTTGCGGTTTGTTTAAGAATCTCGGACAGTAGCCGCTGTTGCAACTCGAGTGCGCGAGACTGCCCAAGAGAGAGAGAGAGAGAGAGAGAACAAGGAGATACAACAACAACAGCAGCAGCAGCACTTATTATTAAGTTGCTCGAATGTGTGCATGTGTGCATGTGTGTGTGCAAGTGTCTCGCGAGGATCGATCACGCAAAACGCACTCTACTCTCTTGTACACACACGTATACTCGTGCACACATAGCGTGTGCACGGTATAGCTCGCTCGCACACGTATTCGCACGCGCGTGCTCCACTGCAATGTGCACTGCTGCTGCTGCTGTTGCTGCACTGCACCACCGTGAGCGCGCGGGCAAAAATGCGAACGCGTGCAGATAATGCAGCGGCGGACTATATACGTGTATTGCGCTCATTATCTCCCTCTGTGTACGCGAGCGATCTGCAGCGGTATACGAGAGCACTGCAGCTCCTTTTCGCTTATACGTATATATCCTTTCGATTCGCGTCTGCGCTGCTACTGATTTTGCTGCTTCAGCAGATCGCCGAGAGAAAGAGTCAACGGAATATTACGCGAGTATTATTATATTGGCTTCGCGCTCTCGCAGTGCAGCCTCCCGTATTTCAGCTCTTGTCTGTGCTGTCCGATGCAAGGAGATTCTTCGAACGAATCGCGCCGCAGCTGATCTACCGCTGCCAAAGAGAGAGAGAGAGAGAGAGACGTTCTTCGAAATATTGTATTGCACTTGTGCCTTGCACCCGCGTGAGAGCATCGGCAGCTGATCACAGTTTCTCGGTAGCTGATCCTATTTACAGCCTCCACTTACTACACGCATCGCATTTACTATAATACTATTTATCTTTGGACTCGACACGCTCGGGCAGATCGGCTCGCGTATTGTTCTTCAATCGAGTCTCGAGCGATTGAGACGTTCAAAGGATCGAGCGCGCTGCTGCTTCTGTCATTACGATGCGTGCATATGCACTCCGCGCGCATACACACACGCACTTTGGAGCGCTCTCGCTGCTGCCGCCGCCGATTCATTCTTAATTCTTCTCGGCGATCGGTCGCTCGCTCGCTCGGCTCGCCGCACGCGGCTGTTTCGCAATTTTCGTCATTACGAAACGCCTCTCTCTCTCTCTTCCTTTCAGTCTTTTCTACCGCGTGCGCGCGAGCTTACCTAATTATGTGAAAAAAACAACACGCAGCCTTATCATTCGGAATTCCTTGCTTTATAGGTACACGTCGTCTCTTTCTCTCTCGGTCGGGTCTCTCGTCCACTTGCCCGGGGGCTATTATTTTGTTTTATTATAATCGCGCGCGCGCGTGCGCTTTTTGTTCGTCATCCGATCGGTTGGATCACCGTGTCGCGCTTATATCATATACATCCAAGGCAGACAAATATATTGCTCTCTCTCTAAAATACAAAGTTATAAGCAAACGCTCGTTTATCAATCGAACGTTTCGCAGGCCTACGAACTCTTCGTCTCGTAGCCGCTTTGATTCGCGCGCGCGCGTATTATAGTATACGTTGCGAATTAATTGCAACTTTAATCTAATCCTCGCACAGGCAGGCAGTCAGGCAGGGGTAGAGCATAACGTGGCGAGGAGGACTCGACGAGGCCCGTGTACGCTTTGAGTCACTTTCAACTTGGCTCGGATGAATCGACGAAACGCGACGAGTGCGTCTCTGGACTTAGACCCGGCGAAGCGAGAAATAATGCCGATATAATTCGCCCGAGCGCGCAATCCGAATGCAGATACAAACTGTCTCTCTCTTTTTCTCTGATCTATATGTATAACGTGCCTACAGCACGCCAACTCGTGGGAGATATATAGGAAACGAATTGGGGCGGGTTGCGGATTACAGTAGACGACGATATATAGAATGCACGACGAGGCCGGTTGAAAACGTCGATGGCTTTTGGAAAATAACGGATCGATGACAGAGGAAATATTTGCCGCGCGGATCGAGGAAAAGTGACGAGCCGCTGATGGTGTGCTACTGTTGCTGCTACGTTGGGCGGGGTCACACACACACAGATATATGTACGCAACAGATTTGCGTACGCGACTCTATACGTATACTATATACGACTATATACGCATGGATCAATAAATCTTCAAGCGTATATTTAGTTATCGCGTCGTACTCCTCGCTCCACATTCAGAGCTCCATAGCGTACGCTGCGCGGCAGCTGTTATCTCATCGCGCGGCTCGACACATCCTCTACATAATACATGTGTCCCAACTATTGCTGCTATACTGCTACCGCTGCTACCGAAATTTTTATTCTCTCTATATACGATGTTTTCGTAGCGACTCGCGCCACTGACTCTCATTTATATACGATCGCGCGTCGCGAGTCTACATGAGCTAGTGCTCGGTTTATACCCATACTGATATACCTGCTGCTATGCGGCTAGTATGAACGCGTGCGCACATGCGCGCTCGAATTTACGATTCGATCTGTCGCAGCAGGCGCGCGTAAAAAAACAAACAAGTCGCGTACACGCGGCAGCGTCAGAGGCATAAATAAGCTGCCTGTATTTTCTTATGTATATTAAAAAATTACTCTCGATGGGTCAGTGAAAGTAGTAGCGACTGGCGTGGGCCAATTCGTCGCGACCCACTGGACCGTGCGTCATCGTATTATCCACCATCTCGACTCATCGTCGTTTCTTCCGATTTTTTTCATCAATGTGTAATTTTAATACACCATGGGTATACGTGACAGAAACAAGTGGCTAGAGTTTCGCGCGTTGATTCATAATAGCATGATATTATATGTATAATGAGGTGATTCGCTGGCAAAATATTACCGCACCTCTCGATCATGGAAATATAACGAGAGACTTACTTTGGCACTGTCCTGGTTGAGCATATTCGCTCGAAACACTTGAAGCTGCATGATCATCTCGGAGACCCTTCGCTCCTTCTCGGCCAGTGGCAGATCGCCCAGAAGCGCGTTGTGCAACGAGTTGTCGACCGAATCGATGCCCTGAATCCGACCAGCTCCAGTCGGCGATGGAGCCACGCTGTTGGTTACGCTGCTGCTGCTACTGCAAAGAGAAGATCATCGCGTACGCGTTACATATGAGTATACATTCGCATATAATTGACATGTTGAAACGAAGGCACACACGCGTTTGTTCGTCTCTGTAGGTAGGTCGTATATACATGAGTATAAATACATATGGGAGTACGCGAGGAATAATTATATAGCATTGCGCGCGCGAAAGCAGCTAGTATATAGAGAAAAAAAGGGGGTTGCGGAATGACAGGTAAATGTGCCAGAGGCCAGCTTGATAGCTGCTTCAACGTACTGTATTGCAGTACAGTGCAGCCGTTGTGGCCACGCGCGAGTCGACTGTAAGTGTGTGTGTGTGTGTGTGTGTGTGTGTGTGCGCAGGCAGGGGTTTCGCAGCCACTGAATAATTGATGGGTCGCGCGAGGCGCAATCTCGAGGCTGCTTCTGCAGTAGCACAACGCCGCTGCCGCTCCGAGTGTGTTTGCATCGGCTGATGGTCCGAAATGGCCTTCCTTTTTTCCGGCTCTCGAACTCTGACCCGCGTGCGTTCTCATTTTTATATACGTATGTATATGTACGCCACACGAGAGTCGAGAACTCGAGCGAGTATACGAGAGGGAGCGAGCGAGGCATCGAGGAAAAGAGTAGAAGAGCCCGGGGCTTTTATTCATGGATGTGCCGCACGCGCGTATAATGGAGAGCGGAAAAAGCAGTTCTCGAATAAACGATGCACGGCCCAAGCGCATTGTGTGTATGCTGCTGCTGCTGCTGCTTATCGCTGTGCAGAGCTCGTGCCTGTCGTCGCATATACATACACACACACACACTTTCTTTTCTTTATTCTCTTCTTTCTTTCTTTTCCCTTTTTCTTACGGCTACCTATATTTTCGCGTACGTCATTGAAAAGCGACCACCACCACTACCACTGGACGAGAGGGCAGATGTACACAAACACAGTGCAAGAGTTCAGCTGCTTGTGCTTTTATCATTGGCCAAGCTGCGTCCTTCGGCATTAGCATTTTTTCTTTTATAAATAGAATGTACAGGTGAAGCTATGCAGGTAGTGCGCACTCGTTTTTATTATAGGTTTCGCAGATGCATGGATCAATTGTGCCACGAGAATAGGTCCATGCACGGTCAAATTTACGAAGTTTACGTCTATACGTACGACCGATGAGTCTCGGTTGCACGATTACGCCACTGCGTTATTATATACCAGGCGCGAATATATTTGCAAGAGAGGTCCAGGAATTCTCAAGTTTTTTTTTCGTATAAAAACGTCGGCTCGGGTGAATGACATTCGCTGCCACCGCCGTGCAGAGCCACGTGAAATGCGTTGATCGATAAACTCCCGCCGTATATATATAATTTAAAACTCATCGGCACTTTCGAATTGTTTATCGTCGCGAGCGAGTTTACGCCTCGCGCCCGCACTCAATTATTCCATTACGCGAATAGACGTATATATATCTTGTTTGATTTGTACAATTACGATCGACCATTCTGGCCTGTACTATTTTAAACTGACCTTTTTGAAATAGAATTTTTCTCGCGATTATTATTATTTACCTCTTTCCAGTTCCAAGTTTTATGCAACTATTTTCCTGCTGATGAAATATATTTTTTCCTGCGTTCGTAATTAAGAATCGTTGTCGTTCGGACGAGAAAGCTGAATTACGTACTTCAGGCCATATAATTATACGAGAGATGTTCTTTTCGCCAGCTCTTGAAAAATCTTCTATCTTATCAGTTCGTTACTTCTCAAAGAAGTAAATTTCAAAGAATATATTATGAGATCAGTCAAAACTCCGCAAAAAAAGAATGCCAAGATAAATATAAACGCGGTAGTTCACGCTTGACCGAAAACTACAACTACATAACAATTCACAATCGCTAAAAAACAACGCGAATACGAGGGGCATTCTATTCGAATGTAGATATATGCTTAATTTATTAATGTGCTTGGAAAGGAAAGAGCGTGTGTCGCAAAAGCGACAAAAAAATTGACGAGAATATCATTTGTTCGCGTTGTTTCGCGAGATGGCCAAACCTCTAGAATTGATCATCGCCAACGGGCTTCGTACTTAAGTAGCACGCTTCGCTCGGATGCGAGATATTTTAAAATTTTGTCGAACGCGAGAATAGTAAAAATTGAACAAAAATGATAATGCGATGCGAGAGAATAAAGGCTCGGTGGCTCGGTTATTGTCGTGTCGTTCGTGTGTTCTTATGACGAATGATTCATCGGCAAAGCTCGTTAAGTTTTGGCGCTCGGAGCTGCTGCCTCGAGAAGAAGAAAAGGAAGAAGAGAGACAACATAACACGCGCGCGCGTGGAGACACATCCAGTGCGTAGAACATGTTATAATATGAGCAGCTCGCGCGATGATGCGAGCTCAAAGTGTAGAAACGAGGTATGGGTGCGATGAAAAATGTGCTAAAGCAATCGTGTCGTCGAGTCGCTCTGGTCCGGCGTGTAAAGTATAGCCGAGAGTCGAGAGTAAAGCCGCACTGGTCCATTGTTTGCGACAGAACAATCGGCTATTCTGAGATCATCTGAGCGGAGCCAAACAAGTGAGAGACGTTGTCGACAATTAGTCAAAAAGGTTTTTACACGTTATATGGCAGGCGCAGAAGAGCAGCAGGTCCGCAGTAGCTATATAACGCGATCAGCCGCGCTTAAAGCTAATATCGGCGGTCGTTATTGTCTCTCTTTCTCTCTCTCTCGCGCAGTTCTACTGCCGAGCTCGATTCTGTCGCCTAACTGTGTATGCGTGCGTTATACATCGCGCGGCTGCTGCGTTAACATTAGACGCGCGTAATCGAGGAGGGGACGACGCGCGTCACCCGCTTTGAAGCTCGGCACGAATATTACGCACGAGCCGTTTGGCGAGCAGTACCGAGCGCCTTCAGACTTGGTACTGTGTCTGTGTGTGTGTGTGTGTGTATGCGTACGCGTTCGCAACAGCGTTTGCCAAGTTCAAATGCATGCAACGCGATTTTGCTTCATCACTGCTCAGCGAATCGTGCAAGCTCGCGGCCCGTGAAATTTCTTCGGCAACACGTTGTGTATACCGCTGATTTCATGCAGGGGGAGTATTTTTAATTATCGAGTTACGTCGTTTGATTGTTGACAGATGATCAATTTGAAGCTCTAGTTACCTGTGAGTATTGTGACTCGTTGGAGTCGTGGAGGGTGGCGGCGTCGTCCGCCTGCTGTTGGGCTCGTCGGCGAGATTGTTTCGCTTGCCGGTCAGCCTCTTGAGTACGTCGTCCATCGTTCGCTTGGCCACCTGATTGTTAGCCGCCGGCCCGTTGCCGTTGTTGTTGTTGTTCTGCATCACCGAGTTGTTGTTGTTGTTGTGCAGGGGCAAATTTTGCTGATGATTCGGGAAGAAGGAATGTTCGAGAGTCGTGGGCGAGCCGCACTCGGACGAGTCGAGTCCGATGCCGCTGGAGACCACGCTCGAGCTGCCGCCCTGGATCTGCGATGAGCGGTAGGCCGCGACGAGGCTGTTTGCGGCCTCGGGCCCGGCTGCCGCGGCCACTGTGCTCAGTATGAAGTTGAGCTTGGTGCGCTTGGCCGCACTCGGCGACAGGCAGAGCTCCGGATCGCTGACGGCCGAGTCGCTCGGCGACGAGCAGCCCGACGACTCACCGCCGTAGGACGATTCCGCCAGCGGTTCTCTGCTGCTCGTGGTTTTCGCGGCCTCGTGACCCCCCACCGAGTTGTTGTCCTGCTGCTGGTGGCAGCTCTTTGCCGACAGCGGCAGTGGCTCGTCCGAATTGCAGACGCTCGCGCCGAGCTCGCCAGTCAGCGAGGAACTTGTCTCTTCTTCTTCTTCGGCCCCCGAACCGGAGCCGCCCGTGTGCTGTGTCGTCTGTAGCTGCTGCTGATGCTGTGGTGGTCCACCCCCGCCCTCCGATAATTTTGTAGGCGGCGACTTCCTCTTCGAGGACATCCTTAGCCTGAAAACAATAACGAACGGAACCGTTACTCTCATATTTCATTATTAATAATTTGATTTTTTTTCGCAATAACATGAACATTAATTAATTCATAAATCGTAAATGATTTTATCGAATTTACATAGAATTTATATAGATTTTGGAGCGTCGGAATAACGGAAATTGTCTGATGTTGCGACGGCTGCAGCGTAATGTGGAATGGACAGCGTAAAGGAAAGGCTGAGGCTCGGTAGGCTGAGAACGCGCCACAGGAAGAGAAACGAATCTCAGAGAACCTAACGATCTAAAGTTGTACCGAACATACATTATTATAAATGTCATACGAGTGGTAACATATGTCGATTACGCTGTTTGCAAGTCATTCGATGTCAACTCGAAACTGTCCTGCAGTAATTCAATAATTTAGTCATTTTGACTAACTATCGCTAATTTATCAATTTCCTATCTAAAACCAATTTCATATCTTAATTGTGATATATCAACTTGCAATTGATTACGTGATTTAAACATACTAAAGACGTAAACTCAGATCTAAAAACTACCTGTGAAGACGCGGTAACTTAAAAGTAATTAGTGATAGCTACTAGACGCTAATTAGAGTTTAAGAAGGAAGTTAATCTTATTATCATAACAAGTGGAATTTAGTCTCAGTCAATACACGATCAATGAGTAGGTTATTTTTCGTTGTAAAAAAATCAACTCGCAAAGTATTAAAGATTATATTTTTCGATTAAACAAGTGATTATTATGAAAACTTATGAAATCTAAGAAATCTATCAAAGTAAAATTAGCGATTCGGAGCCTTCTGGTTTGGCTGCGTGCGATTTATTTTATCCGTCGATAATTCTTTGTTTCGATCTGACGGCCACCTACAGCACACGCGCGAGTTCACGAGCTTCACTAAAGAATAAAATTAATTCATACCAGAAATCGAGAAGATGGATAGGTCAATGTGAATCATTCCCACTCGGCACACGCTACCCCGCACAATATCGTTTTCAAAATTTGCGAATAGTCATACGACGAATGATGAAGAGGAAATGAGAAAGAATTCTTTTATTAAAATCGACCGTAAACCTTCGTAAAATATGCGCCAAATTAACCGAGGAAGATGAGCATTATGCGCGAGAGAGAGGAGAGAAAACGAGAGGAGGACGACGAAGATGTCTCGTTAATCAGCTCGCGTATCTTTGATCAATTTTTCCCGTTAAAAAGGTCTATCAATTATTCGAACAATAAAAAAGCAACACGCGCAGATAAAAATTCTGCTTGAGAATTCGTTGGAGCAGGTTCGTGAGCCGGACGTAATCACTTTAAGGCCGTTATTGTGCCCGCGCGCAAGATTTTAAAACTGACTGAACAAAAACAGAAGGCAAAGTCGGTACGGAGTGAAATATTTTTAACAGACGCCCAGATGTCGCCGGTCTGATTTTTAGGACGTTCGCGCGCATATCCACCACATACACAATGTACAGATATACCCGCGTAGATACACACACATACGCTCACACACATAAGCGCGCACAGCAGCTATTATAATCCGTATATTTCGTACGCATATACCGAGTATTTTTTCAGTCTCGAATGTGGGCGCAAAGAAGCTGTCTTTATCGGTGATATTTCCATCTAAGCTCGAGTACGAACAATATGCGATTTCGCGGTCCTTTTGATCTTATAACTCCAAGTCTCGGATCGTCTTCGTCGTCGTCGTCGTCGTTGTTTTTTATGACTCGCATTACGAAATTCTCGCGCAGAATAGCCAAATGTGCGCGAATGGATAGATCGTCGCTTGCCTCTCATAATATACGAGCATTACATTTATATTATAAAAAAAGCAGCGTGGCAACGTGACGCGATGACTCTTCATTGTTTTTGATAAGGCAATTCAAGTTGCGAATTGCTTAAGAGTGTCGGTCGATTCATTGACACGCAGCTACTGATGCCGCGCAGCATAGCTACTCGTTTCGCGCTAATCGCGCAACTTTTCTGGCGCGAATGTATAGTGGAGCGAGATGCATATATCATTACAACAACGTATCCGAGCGCGAGAGAAGAGCGAAATGTTTTGCGCCAACTTCATAGATATCGGCTGCAACTTACGTAATAAATATACAATTGTAGCTGCGCGATGATATATATACTTGACGCGCGCGAATGTGCGATGCAAAGTCCATCTTGCTTCAAGTATTATATAGTCTTATCCCACTTGCATTCAAGTTCATTGTCGCATTTCGTATCGACTGTGTTCTTTTCGCGCGTGCGTGAGTATGTGTGTGTGATGTAATAGCGTCGTAAATTGAAAAATTTACATTACTAATGAGAGGTGTGTGTGTGTGTGTGTGTGTGTGTATGTGTCAGAAACGAGCTTCAGCACTTCTCGAGTAGAAGTTTATGCAAAAAATGTACCCCGTCTTCGTCTTATTATTCGAGTCAAGTTGCACGATTAACATTTGTGAAGTTTTTGTTGTTTTATAATTCACTCGACTACGGAATACAAAACAGCCACGGTCCAGTTTTCTAACGCTAAACAATGTTCTCGCGTGTGCAGTCGCGAGTCTTATCGGGATTCACAGTAAGAAATTGCAACATTGTCGATATGTTTAATGTAGTACAGCTCTCAATGATTGCAGATACGATGCTAATTTTCGCGCTCTTCCTCTCTTTCTTCGAGTCGCGCGAGCTCTCCGATATATAGCAATAATTCGGCCAACTCAATAATCCACGTTTCGCGATGTAGTTTATCAATAAAGGTCGTACGTCTAACAGATTCGCACTTATTTCCATTCGTACAATGTTTTTTTTTTCGTAAACAATGCAAACGCCAACGATAATATACCAGCATTATAACACTACAATTTGATTCATGCCGATCATTTTAAACATTTTTATTTTATTAATTTTGCAAAAAGCGAAGTAAATCATCGCTTTCTCTACTAAATTCACGTGTATTTTCGGATTAAAATTTATGTTTTTCGAAAGTTGCCGAGCCACTTTATACCAGATTCTCGCGAGTAAGAAGAAAAAAAGACAATCTGAAATTGGTGAATCTCGATAGTGGACATTGAACTCGCGACGACTTTCTATTAGCTTAAATTATTTTTGTTTTGTCAGGTTTGTATTCGAGTTTTGTGAATCGCGTTTATGACACTTTCAAAAATAAGGCTACAGGTCCCCGTGTGCGTAGGTGGCGCCTATTTTGTTTTCGACTAATCTATCGACGTGGTGACACGCACGAGTAGCCCGAAATCCACACGATGAATCTATCGACGCACACACACACGCAGACACACACGAGTCGTCTTGAAATAACATACACGAGTCACGACACGCTCTCGATACACAAACAAACGCGCAGGCAACAATTCACAATGGGCGCAAGCAGTTCGAAAAATGCCGCGTGTAAAAATAAGTTAATAAGCTGCGAGTTTTTAAGAGATTTTCGAGGATGATTGGCTTATATGGTAATAATAAAAAGCTGCGCGAAGCCAGAGCGATGAAGCATGTGGTTGCCGGCTGTGTGAGAACGAATGCTGCGCAGTGCAGCCCAGGCATTGTTGGCTTTAGCAATGTCTAGATTAAAAAAAATTGACTGATTCTTTGAACTGTGTGGAGTATTCGTTCGCTGGATGTGTATATTTAGACGTAACAAGAGAATAGTGCCACATGGGTAATGTCACGGGACGGGGATCTTCTGTTCCTAAAAAAATGTATCACACTCGCGTAGACAAAGATTGCACGAAGACAAAAAAAAGTCAATATCGTGATTGATAAAAATGAGAAAATAACGCCATCTACAATGAAGAAGTTCGAGCAAGTTGCGTACGCAGATAAACCCAGAGCTGTACCTGAAAAAGCTCCAACTTTTGTCAAAGTTGGACGTTTATAAGGGGCGCCGTACTCGGGATATGCGGTACAAGGATGATTCGTGAGTCCGCAAAAGAAAAAGCCTATCGTTAGTATTCTTTAAGACGAGCTGCTGCTCCGTCTGTGTCTCGGGGATGAGCGCCGTCTACATAATGGAGTCTTGCATGGCACTTCTTTTGATGGCTGTGTTGCTCGCGCGACGAACGATCTCTTGTTTATGTATGAGGAAGCTAGAAAACGCACCTACAGCAGCAACCACACCCGTGCCCAACACCGAGGCGCACCGACTTCTGCAACGATGCTTTATAGCTATACACAACGCCCCATACTGCTCAAGCTCGAGCATCGACGTACCAACGTATGTATGTATTTATGTATATACAAATATATATATAGTGCTATAATGCAAGGTAGATAAGGCTACATGTGTACGTATATTGTGCACAGCTCGATGAACAGCGTCAGCAGCAGTGGCGGATCCCAAAGCTGCGAAAACTAGGGAAAATGCACACTGGCTTCAGAAGTAGTTTTTCTTTCGTCGTGATGTTGTGTCGCTGCTGCTGCTGTGAGAATACGTTATCAGTACAGGCAGTCTCCCTTTCAACTATGCCCTCTCCGCTGGCTTTACATATACAGTAGCGAGTGAGACAGAGGTTGCTATAGCCTAGTCTTTTGCATTTCTCGCTTTATTTCTTTCTCTTTTCTTTCTTTTGCCTTTCAGCCGTGTGCAGGGCGTATAAGGTTTTTTTAGCTCGTCGTCGCGCTCGCTGTACTGGCCGGTAGGTACGGTACAGCCAGCCAGTGGAGAGTCACCAGCCACTGCTAGCAGCGCTTCTGCTGCCGCTGGCCAACAGCAAAGTTTCTTTTAGTCTGTAGTTTTGCTCTCTGTTTACATTTTAACAGGATGCGTAGAGGCAGAGACAGAGGCAGAGCTGCTGCTGCCGTTGCTACTGCTCTCTCAGTAATTTTCTCTGCCTGTCGTCGTTCGTCTCTCGACGCTACAACATCGTTTCGAGGCTACTTTTGTGAGCGAGCGGGCGCGCGGAACTCAAGCTCGGATGAACGAAACTTCGTTATCAGGACGACGGCGCAAAAACGGAGTCGCGGAGCTGCTGGCGCACAAGCGAAAATCCGTGCGAGCCCAGAACGCGCTGATAATAATGCGCCCTGGTGCGCGCAAAACAGCTCGCCGCCCCGCGTCGGAGAAAACCCGAGCTTGCTCGAACGTTCGCTTTGACTTTTGCGAGCGACGAGATTTCGTCAAGTACAGTAGTCGACGTTAAGTGGAATTGGAAAAATGCACAAGACCATCTGAAAATTTTCCAACCTCGATCTTGACGAAATCACAAAGTAAAAATACTTAAGTAAAAACTTTTATTTGGAAAACATTGCTACAATCTCGGATCAATATATTATAATTGTGCGAAGCGGAATTTTATAGTGAAGCATTATATTATATTATCCATATTTATCTGGGTTACGCGCTATTTCCGTGAGCACGTGGAAGAATCAGTTCCTCATTAATCTTCGAAAATATCATTGTGAATCAATTTCTAAGCCAATGGCCATTGTGAAATTTTTGCACAAAATATTAGTTCGAGTGTCCAAAAATAGTCGTCATGGAACGGAGTATGCCGATGATCTTTTTAGTTCCACCCAAACTACTTGTTATTTCTTTTACAATTTTTTCTTTTTTTTCAAAAAATAAACAAATTGATTGAATATATTGTTATGATTCTTTTGTTTTTTGTTTCAAATTTATAACGAAGCATCAATTCAATATTATTAACGAGACTATAGTTTTCACTGTACACGAGTCAACCGGCTTTTGCCCGCGACTATTTCTCAATCCATTACTCATGATATCGTATTGTCGCGATGTATAATAAAAAAATATAATTTGCAGAAAAATTAAAAGTTCCGTGACTATTTCTATGGCCTCGCACGAGCAAGTTCACATATAAAAGAGCCTTAAAAGCTGCCATCGCGGGACTCATGAGTGGTAGTTATTGTTGGGATTATTGCGGATAATTTGCGCTTGCGACGAGGTCGATTGTTCGCAGCGACTTGGGTGAAAAATGTCCCTGGTCCATTTGTCAGCTCGAGTCCGAGATCCTCCTCGAGTCGCAGAGGAGTAGTTGATCCGACTCAGCGAGAGAGCCGAAAGCGAGATAATACGTCGCGCGCGCGCGCGCGCACACACAACAAGTTGAATTGAACGAGCTCTCCGGCTCTCGCCTTATTACGCGAGACTAGCCGGAGAGGCGGCACACAATAGGTGCCTTTGAGATTGAGTGGCACTCTTAGAATGGCCGTTTTTTGCCTTTGTAATGCGGCCTGAGGAATCAATTGATCAACGCGTGCTGCGCTCGCTTGTTCGCGCGCGCACGCGGTCAATGGCAATTTGCGCACTCCGAAATTTGCGTGTACACGATGTGTATAATGAAAGCCTCGCTCTATGTAGTCCATGTATAGTCTGTAAGAAGTCCGTATATAACACAATATATCGTTGCAGCTTTGAATTTATAATACACACGCACACACACACACCCACGAGGTTCGAGTCGAGCCGATAAATGCGTGTGCTGCGCAACGAGGAGGACAGAAACGTCGGCAGCAAGAATCGTTGCAAGCGCTTGGCTGGGTGTGCGAGGCTTTCGAGAAGTGGAGCCATGTGTTCATTGTCAGGTTGCGGTTTGGGCACTATACTCTCTCGAGGTACTCGTTCGCGCGGATACGTACAACGAAAGCTCGGGGTCGCTCGCTGGGCGGCCTCGCTCTTTTCTTATTTTGCCTCTCTGTGTCTCGGCTCCTCTCTGCACGCCGCGCGACCTGTCTATCTTTCATGCGCCTCTTCCACGAAATCCGAGATAGAAAAACAATTACGGCCTTTGTCGTGGTTTTTGCCATACGGCCTTCTTTGAACTCGCGCAGCCATACACGCATATATTAATCATCGCAGTGCGAAGCTCGAGCGGGGGATACACGATTATACAGATCAACTTCCGTAGTGCGCGATCGGCGATGGCAAAAATTAAAAACTCTCGGCTTGGCCTGAGCTTTTTTTTTGTTCACCGTTGCATCGGCAAAATGAGAATTAAATTCTGTGTATAGCCCAGCGGAACACTGGTCACGCACGCACAAGGTGGAATGCACGAGCTGAAATTGATTAGGGCGCGCGCGATGGAAGGAAGGAAACGGAATAATTCGCGTAAAAGCAGTAGCCGCGGCGGCGGAGTGAGCTCGTGTTGTAGCGAGGATGCATCGTCCGTCTGTTTGTCTGTCTGTCTGTCTGTCTGGCTAGCTGGCTGGCTGGCTGGTATAGTGTATGGTACAGCTGGCAGCGCGCAACTTAATTTCCTCGCGCGCGCGCGAGCAACGTACATACGTACGAGCCGGCCGATGAATGCCGTTGTGGTACTGTACTGCACATCGCAGATAGGCTGCATCCAGCGAGCGAGAGAGAGCTAAACTGTATACAGAAGCAGGTTATTATTGCGCGCGCGCGCGGATGAATACTGCATGCTCTCGCGCACAACAATTGCCTTTTCCCAGTTCCCGGACTATGGGTCTTGGGCCAGTGTATATACAGTAGCCGAGCAAATCGTGCGCAGCTACCAGTCTACGCGGGAGCCTCGCGTAAATATGAACGTATATCCTATAGCACGAGTGTATTTTCTTCCTCACGGGGGCCATTCATTTCTCATCATGCGGCCAAAGAACATTGCATCGCATTATTCTCATCCTCCTCATTTTCGTCATAATCATCGTCCGAATGAGCGGATACGGACATGATGCGGCGGCAGGCAGCAACAGTAGTGTAGGCTTAGGTAAATAAGCAACGTGCTTTGTATAAACATCTGAAATTCGTAACTTATACTCCTTTTTCTTCTATTACAATTGCAGTCTAAATTATTTCATATATAGTAGATATAAACCGATCTACAAAATAAGCAGAAATAGTAGCAAAAATAGAAAATTCGTATGAATAAAATGACGAAGAAAATAACTTGAAGCTCTGCTATCAGAAGACAATCCTTTGTCATCTCTTTCTTGGTATTATTTTACAAGAATTAAAGACACACGCAGGAAAAAAAGATACAAAAAAGGGGGAGACGCGTCGAGCGCGTTGATGGCAGATATATAGTCGGCCTGAATAAAGTCGCGCATCGGTCTTACTTACACTCTTGCCGTTTGTTTATATACATCATGCTTGTACACGATAGCCAAACGCAAGAGCGAAAAGATATTCGTGGTTGGTATTATTGTAGCGCTCTTGCCCAAGTACAGAGCAACGGTAGCAGAATAAATAAAAAGACAAGACATTAAGATGAGAATAAAGCAAGAAAGAGAGAGAGAGAGAGAGAGAGAGAGAGGGCGAACGCACACATAGACTAGTACATTGGATTGTGCTGCGCGTAGAGAGACACACACATACACATATATGTAAAGAGCAAAAAAGGGCGAGCGAGAGAAAAAGAGAGAGAAAGAGGAGGCCCACTCGCGCAAAGAACAGACTGGTTCATGGGAACAAAGCCGCATCTGGAACGCGTTAGCGCAGCTTTCGCCGTAACGCCGAGGCCAAGAGCCGAAGAGCTAGTAGCCCTCTATAACAAAACGATCTCTCTCTCTCTCTCTATGTGCGTGCGTGTGCTGCTGTGCAGTAAAGTACAGTACAGCTCTACATGCGCCGCGTGCGTAGGTGAAAGAAGACCGAGAGCCGGCAGTATATCCCTTTTGGCTCGTTCCCTTTCCTTCCCAAACATATATACTGGAATACAGCCCCTTTTGGCCCCGGCGAACAACGTAGCAGTACACGCAGCATCAGCCTGAAAATCCTATACCTCTGTGCGAGGCTGCTGCTTCTTTTTTAGCTTGTGCTCAATGCTCGCCAACGCTCGGCTCTCTTTGCGCAACAAAGCACCTTACCCGTATTGCCCTGATACACAGAGAAGCTCTGGGCGATGTACATAGCTACCACTGATGCGGCATCGAACACTTGCGCCTCCATTATCTGACTGTGCCTATTTATGCGCATCAGACGTTCTACCGTACTGTACGGCTGATGTTTGTTCGCGAGGTCACTTCGTGCAGGAACTCTAGCGCTGGGCGATATCTTTGGAGCAAGTGACGACGCAGGAAAATGTTTATCCGAAACAAACTTACGCGACTCAAAGTCCGAAACCTGCATTCGTGTAAAGCCATTAAAAGCAGGAATAATACACTACCCTCCTCTCTAGATCCCTGTGGGGCAGTTATTTTCGTTCCTCGCGCGAGAGTTCGGTACACACGAGAGCTGCTTGACCATACAGTGCAGATCGGAGCACAGCTCGACTTGTGTGCCGATCCAAAGCGGCTAATTTGCGGTCGATTTAACGCCCAGAGGGTCTCTTCGCTGCAGCGGAGCAACAGCAGTGTGCATTAGTAGTGCTCCCGCGTATAAGCGAAGCATTGTTGCGGTTAGCTCTCGTGGATTCGAGAGAATAGCGTGTTGCCTCGCTTGCCCTCGCCCCGCTGTCTTGTGTGCTCTTGCATTCTCTCAGGATCTTCTTACGAATGGCGAACAATAAAAACTAACGCATTATGTTCGTGCACGATACTTGGAGCAATAAGTACTCGTCAAATTTATGGTCGATGCCGTCCTCCTCAAGGTCGTACGAAAATTCATATTATACTTGTTGAAGCTCGAGTCCGTCATGCGCGAAAGGTCGCGTTCCGTTTGGAGTCGAATGCGCAATTGGTCGATAAAACGAGCTAATAATACAAAGTAAAGCAGTGCTAATAAAAATAATAATAAAAGTCACGTCGTTTACGCATACATTATAACGTTTATGCATATATACGTCAACAGCGTATAATACCCACCATGCTCGGATGCTATACATATGTTACGGATGAAATGCCATCTAATGAGTATACAATTTAAATGATGATGATACGCGCGACTCATGCAGGCGTGAGTACGATTGCGTGCGTTATTGCTCTGTTGTGTAAACTGTAAGTGAACTTGAGCGCGTTATATGAGCTGCGAATAAACATCTCGTTTTTTTTATATATTCGTTTATTGTGAAAAACTGAAAATCATTTTGCATCTCGGGGGGATTCGGTTGGTTTATTCATCGGGCCTTCGTCGCCGCGCTCGAGTCTCGCTTAACTAATTCCAATGGCTCATCGCGCCGACTACTACTCGTAGTAGCTTACATAAAGTTATGATTTAACAACGGTGCGCCGCGATAATATAATATTATAAGCACAAAAGTGTCAAGGTTGCAAACCACCTTATGCACCTTCCTTATCGTCGCCTTCTTGTTTTTATATTATTATAAACTTGTCTCTTTTATATACCCGTGCCGTGCACGGATTAGACAAGATAATTGCTGCCCTTGTCTCGCGTGCTACTACAACAATTAGCATTTCATTATCCCGTTCGGCCTACGTACATTCAGCAAAAAAATATATTCCATTTTGAAGGCATCCTCTGTTTACTTTACGAGCATGAGAAAATTCCGACACAAAAAAACGTTATAATTCCACAATTCTGCTGAATTGTTTCTGAATCGTTGAATTGTTACGAGGCGCGAATGCAAACGATATATTGCCTCGCTGCATATTAATCACGTGCACGTATGCAAGCTGGAAGTAAAAAATCAATAATACGTGTTGTCATTTTTGTAATCACGCGCATTATGTAAGAACAGTTGAATCGACCAAGCGAGTTTTTAATCGCGCGCGTGGCTGTATATCTCGCGCTGCGTGCAGTGGTGGCGGTTGTGCACTTGCAGTGCGCCGCTCACAATCCACTTAATCAAATATGAAATAGGGAAGTGTCGGACGTACACGCGGTTTCGCTATGAGGCAGTCGGAGAAAATGCTTGTCGAGTGTAAATTTATCGTTTCGATGATTGACTAGAAATGTCGACCTTGACCTCGGAAAAAGAACAGCAGAATCGCATTGATAAAGGAAAGTTTTAGTTCTCACGCGTAAGTACTATCGACGTCTGCGTCGTCTGACTTTCAGCTGCGCCGATCGATTCGAAGGAAGTCGGATCGTGACAAAGTTTTTCCGGCGATGACTTTTTTAATTACGTAAAAAAATTTAATGCCATTTTCGGTCATTGTATGTATTTTTTTTGTGTCTGGATCGACACCTTGCGTCTACTGGGAACAATTTGAAACCGATACGTTTTTGAGAAGAGGAAAAATTAACATGATATCTTTCTTTCTTTAAATATAAAATCGACAAGAGATTTATAAATGATCGAAGAATCTAGAGTTGCATCCGATCACAAAAACTTTCACAAGGAAAATTATCATTCAGTATCCACTCAACTTTATGCGCAACGGTACAATAATAATGAGTATATGGATGATAAGATTTCTAAACATTAAGACATCAAATGTAAAAATTGTCTCTTAAACATCGTCATTTGTAACTATAGTGATTAAAATGGCGCAATTTCATAACGATTATTAGTTCATTCTTTCTATAATGGTCAAGATTTATCGCATCGGACCGCACCATTCATGATTTCTTAATTGTGTATCAACATTTTTTAACGAGCTCGGGAAACCTCTATCCGATTAGATGGATTTCCTTTCCTTTGACATTAAAATGAACTCGGTAAGAAAAAAGATGAGGAGTGATAAACGAATGACGAAGTTATAGTTTGTTGAAAAAAAAAGGAAACAATAAAAAATTTAAATTGCTAAAAGTCAGCGCGAGAAGAACGTGAATCACGACATGAGTGGAATTCCTCGGGCAAAAAATCTGCCAAAACATCGACAAACAATCATCTTCTCGTACTATAGTCGTACGTTATCTGTTACACAAGCAAGTGTATTAAGATCCAATGAATCGAATCGTCAGAGCTCACGTAGTGCGGTTGCACGAGTCGATCTTCGCACTTTTTAATCGCTTTTATTCAAATTCACATGATGCGTAGTGCGGCTGTTTTACTATACTCCCTAAAATATAAACATGAGTAAAGTTCGTGGCGCGCACAATCTCGGCCCACGTTAGTCAATATCCCCAAAGATGTGTTATTTATATAAAAAAATTATGCAATTAAAATCTATTACGATTGCCAAAGCGACGATAAAACGTCTGTTTCTGAATGCTTTCTTGGCCCCGGCGCAAATTATTTACGGTGTTCGGAAATTATCAACACACTCACACAGCTCTCTTTCTCTCTCGGGCGGCTTCTCGGGCTTCCTGACGACGCGATAATTTCTTATGAATTCGTGTTCGGAGTCACGTAATAAGACGCAAAAATATCGTAATATTTACAATGAGCCAGAGAGCGCGAGGCGAGCAGATTAAATAATACAAAGCGAACTCGACAACTCGCGAGATATGGGGAGCGTTACTGCCAGGGTATATAGCGCGCGGTAAGCGAGAGAGAGAGAGAGAGAGAGAGACTCGGCCACTCATTCACTTGTTGCGGCTATTTTTGATTTTTCGGCAAAAGCCGGAGTCCCGAGTATATATCATAAGTCGCGCGGGCTCACGGCAGTAATCTCTCAAAGATGTACAACGTCAAAGTTTCTTGTCGTTCTCCAGCTGCTACCGACTTGCGACTCGAAGCTTATATGTTTCTGCCTTGGAATTTCACTCGAAACCCATTACACGAGTATATATAGCAGAGGGAGGGAGAAACCGTCGATTTAACAATGGAATTGTGTCATCGCCCGAACGGATATTCCGCGCGCGCGCGCGCGATTCCACTAGCTATATCGCGCAACTGCGACGGCGCGGGAGGGAAGGACCGCGCAGTAGTAGCGCTTGGACCGCCGACTCTTTTTTTTTCTTGGCAAATATACTGCTGCGGGGGAAAAGAAGCGAAGAATAGCGAGCGAAAGAAAGAGAGAAGCTCGCGAGCGCTAACCCATCACTCTTTTTTACGGCTGCTGGTGTGTGCTATTTTAAAACAACAAAACAGTGTTTATGCGTGTCTCTCTGGGCAGACGCATGCGCTCGCGCCACAGAATCCAGATGACGAAAGATAATGGGCATGACTGAGAGAGTCAGATATATAGACCTTTAGCGGGCGCGAGCAAGGGGGATGCGAAATACGTATAGAGGAAGTTGAATTCTGACGAGAAAACGCTCCGAGAAACGCGAGAGGCGAACGGATTCTCAAACTTGTGCTCTATGGTAATTTCTTCGCTCTCGACGCTTTTCGACTTCCAAAAGCAGGCTAAATAGCGCTAGCGCAGGCACACAGTCGTCGTTGGGAAACAATGAATTAGTGACACGTCACGTTATATATGCGCGCCGGTTCTCGATATTATTTTAGCCGCCATAACAATGCCAGCGGCAGCTTTTAGCCTTTCCATATACGACTCCGAGATTTGAGATCGCGCACACAAACTATAATACGTTTATAGAGAGAGAGAGAGCAGAATCAAACTTTATCTTATTTCTTCGAACGACTCGTTAAACTCCGCGACTGAACTCTATTAAAGTTTTGATTTTTTTTCTTCTCCGGCAGCACGAGTCGTGCGATCGCGCGGCGGACGAAAAGAATGGTCCGCGCTCTCATGCGTCTCGGCCGCAGTAGTACGTGCTAATTATCTAATCGCGCTGCCTCGAATTTTTCGCGATTTTCTATAAAACAAGCCAAGAAAAGAGTCTGAAAGAATGAGATGATAATATTCCATATAATACGAGAGATCGAGCGATGCGAGTATGAACGACAGAAAGAGGGTAAAAGTGGGGGGATATGTATACGAGAGCGCAGCGTCACATGCGTACGTATAGCATCGCAGTGGAGAATATACACGCGGGCACACGCACACACGCGCCCCAAGCATAATATGCTTATACGACGACGCGCACACCAAGGCAAACACACGCAGTAGTAGTACGTACTGCGTGATATTCGCTTGGCTAAAACTGTCATAGAGACGAGCGTTGTGTGCTCAATCTGAATCTCGACTTCTGTACTCTTAATTATGACGTTCGTAAATATATATATTTGCGGATTTAAGCTGCGTGCGGCGCACACAGCAGCAGCAGCAGCAGCTCCGAGCGCTAATAAAGCACAATGGTATTTTCATAACTGTAAGCTGCGTAATCTCGGCAGCAGCAGCTCTTGGAAGCCCCCAATTGAAATGTCCCAACTATTCAGGCTCGCGGCGAGCGCGCTATCGTATACTGAATTTTGTTTTTTAGATACGCTCAAAGACTCAACGATGAAGAAGTAGAGATAGATAATAATGATCAGCGTGACTCCTTGTATTCGAGTACCATAGACAAGAATGATGGAAAAAATTCAAATCACTCGAATCAATTGTTCTAACGAGCTCTGCTGTTCTTTTTTTATCTAAAATGTAATTTACGATTTATCTCTGTCCCATGAAACAGTTTAATTTCTCAGATTGACACATGGCTACCATCGTTAAAATGTTCAAGATTTGATAGAGCTCCGAGAAAGGATTGACGACGAGGTTCAAGATTGCGCGGAAAAATTGAATTATTCCGGGAGATATTGAAGCAATCGGAGGATCGAGGGTGAGCGCGCGGAAATACCGCGAATAAAAATGAGACGAGCGCATTACAATTACTCGCGCAGACTCTGTTGTGTTTAGATCGGATAATAAAAGGGCATTTTTTCCAACCTGTCATTAGAGTACAATCGATGTCAAGATAGGACACGTGCAACGTCGCGGCAATTGTAAATGCAATACAGATCTCTACATAAATAGCGTCTGCGTGGCGCGGACATATAATAATGGATGTCTACATATAACAGCGAGCTTAGAGAACGCTCGAATCTATTGTAGCAATGTGAAAATGAGCGAGTTGTTGAAACGCATTCAAGCCTCACTAATAATGAGGCAGCCACACACAAGCTACCTCTCTTACTCTCTGTATCTGTCTGTTTCGCTCTTAGCAGCGCAGCGCGTATAGCACGGCGCAAATACATTATGTACGTGGCCGCTGCGCGCGTACATACGAGAATAACAACGAAATTTGGCATTGAAAACGAACAAAAGTGCACCTACAGCGTCGTCGCCCGTCACATAGTCTTTTTCATCGTTGTACACACATAGAGCAAAGATTTCACGAGCGAGATCGAAGCAGCGAGATCTAGCCGAGGGTTAAAGAAAGAGAAGAGACCTTGCCTTGCACATGTGCTATGTGTACACACTCCGCTGTTGCTGCTGCTGTTGCCACGCCACCGCGTTCACAATGGCTGCGCTTATATATTTATACATCTAATATGTCTATATACTATACTGACACGATACAAGAACACACATATAATATGTATAGTGTATACACATGCCCGCTACATATATGATACAACGTACTATAACAGAAAAAAGCAAGGGAGCAAAACTGAAAACTGAAAAGGAAGCTCACACTGTATAAGCGTCAGACTATATTGCTCCTGCAGTCGTCGGTCGCGCCAGTCTCGCTATTTTCATACGAATCTTGAATTTGAGACAAGGCACTCCTTATATTTTTACACATGCCAAGCTATGCTACGACAAGTAGTGGCGCACAAATTAAAAGAATAAAAAGCCATCGCTCATTATCTCTCCAAGGAGTCAGATATTGTCGCGCTGGTGGTATCCGTAAAAAGTGGTCTTTCTCTCATTGCCGCGGATACTGAACATGTATTTTAGAACGGCAGCTGTTCTAGTTGCTCGAATCATCAATACGATAAGACGGGAGTGTTTTGTTTCCCATACAATTATGGAAAAGTTTAAATATAACGGCTATTCGGAGTGCGATGCATGCTCCGAATTTGATCGCCGCCGCCGTGTGCATGTACTTAATGGTTCCGCTAGATTGGCATCTCCGATTACATACCAAGCGCAATGACGGTTAACAATCGAAGGCCCAACGGAGGGGGGGACATGTGTTTCGAGAACAATGATTTTTCTAAAATTAGAAAGTCTCTTAAGAATCTTTGCCTTCGTTATAACCTCACGGATTTTCACATGCAAGTATAATTATAAAATTATCGCGACATAAATCGACTCCCACTATCCACGCTTACTTGTCATGTAAATTTTATAAGCGCCATCGAGATTCTAATCTATACAAAAGCTATAAATGATGTGATTTTTGTTCAGGTATTTAACGGTGTCTCTTAATCGGACGGCACTTGCGTCAGAGTGAACATTTTTTCCCAATCTCCTAATACGTAAATCTTATATCAAAGCCGTTTATTAAAGTCAAAGAAAACAAAAATCCATCGATTAGTTTAAATAGCAGTAGCGATGTCAGGTGGAAGACGGAGAGCGAAGTCGGTGAGTCATAGAGGCGAGAGCCCGACTGGTTATTAGAATAGATTAGCGGGCCTCGGAGACGAGTCGTTTAAACTTTAACGACGTACGAATGACTATGGGCTCCGTTTGTGCGATATGCAAGTGTGCGTTGGTGCAACGCGAGGCATGCGAGGGCCGAGAGAGAAAGGGTCACTGGGTCAAATGCACTGCTCCTCGTCGTCGACGAACGTTTACCAGGAAGCAGCACGAGCTACGCTGCGCGTTTTCGCTCCCTCCTCGTACAGTTCGTTGCAGGCGATGAGCCGTGTGCGTGTTTGGCAGGCTCGACTCGCCGCGCGTCCCCCTTTGCGACCTATGCCCGATATGCCCCGATCCTATACATGCACTGTACACGCTGTTAGCGCCCCTTGTTGACGCACGTCGTGACAGGGCTACACTTGTAAGTACCTATGCTCACATCGGTGGCATTCGTAGAACACGCAGTATAACATAGGTATATAAATGCGCGTCGATGACAATTGCTTAGGCGCGTTGATATATAGGCAGATCTCGTTGCGGTCGAGATCTCGCGAGCGAGACGGACGATCTGCACCGCGTGCTGCCGGGCTGACGCGCCACCGCAGCATCCCCAAAATGTATTTTAATCCATTTGGAATTGTAACGGAGATTATTGGCCCGAAATTTTTCATGCGTATAAAGTCACGAACCAAGTTGCTGCGGACTTGCGCATCGGTTTCGAGCCATAAACGCGCGCCCGTAGATCAGGCGCGACGTAATGCGGCAGATGCGCGCATACTCTTTCGAATTACCGCCAGCCCTGGAATCTCACCCGGTCGCGTACATCAAAAGTGATGGCTTTATATTGTGCTCGTGCGACAATCACGATTGGTATTCGCAGCCGTATTGCATGTAGGTACTACTACTGTATTCATGTCGCATAATTGTCCGACATTGATATCCGCAAGTGCAGAGATACACAGCAGTCGTTACCGCGTCTTGTAATCGTCATTCATCGCCGGAGGATCGAGACTAATTTGCGCATTGATACCGATTCCATTGAAAGCACTCGTGTGTATACACGAGCTCTCATCCGAAAACGTCGACGACGACGAATTGCGAACCCGCTAAATTTACTTCCTTTGTGAATTATTGAAAAATGACAATGAGCGGATGGGCTTGACACGCGAGGTTAATATAGAGTATATATACGAGAAAAGAAGCTGCTGCTCCACCTATCGCGCGTGGATAATCACGTGGAAAACACTCGTTCGGAGCACAATAAAATTAGAAAAAGAAGAAAGTGCGTAAAAACTGCTTTTCTTCTCTCTCTCTCATTCTCTCTCGAAAGTGGCACGCTGCCAGAGATTTTAATTAAATTTAGAGTACTTAAGATGTTGTGAATTTTCGACGCTTAAAGCCAAAGCGGGAATTCGGACGGTAGGCAGGCCGCCCCGATGATGCCGTGTCAGCTGTTACCGAAGCGATTAATGCCTTTTGGATTTTCTAGTTTTCGCACTTGTGCAAGGTGGCAACGGTGCGAAAGACAACGACAACGACAACGACAACGACAACTACTTTCTCGTGCGCACGAGACTCCAAAATCTTCGAGCCGACCCGACTGTCAATTTAATACATTACATGTGCAAGGTAGAATCGACAACCAACGTACGAGAGAGAGAGAGAGAGAGAGAGAGAGAGAGAGAAGGAGATTAACATCGCAAGATCACGTTTATGCATGTACATACGCGTAATTGTTGACGGACGACGCGATGTTCCCGGAGAAGCGCGCAATGATCGAGCAGAGCTAAAGTCGGAGGTGTGACAAGTAATACGCGCAATAATCGGGCATCCAGATTTGTTTCGACTATTGTATAATATACAACGTATTATCGTCCGTGGTAATTTAACATCTTGATTCGAATTGGCGTGGCCCATAGCGTTGGCGTAATAATCGACGAAAGAACGACAATGACTCGTAGCTTTTTTTTTTCTTTTTTTTTTTTCCTTCATTTAATCGTCTCATCTCCGAGAAGACACTGGGCTTGTCATGACTGGTCGCCTTTCGCAGAATTTCGTATCAATAATAGCGATCGTCGATATTTACACAAACTCGTGCGAACAAGTGATAGGTCGTCCGTATACAGCTGGATAGGATATGTCGTATTATCCATCTCGCACAGGTTATAAGCTTTTGTCCCGAGAAGCTCAATTTGGTGAATAATGACTGAAAAGGCGACGCGCGAAAAATACACGTACTGTATACCGTATATAAAGAAGCAAAAAAACAAGTTCTTTACTTCTGGACTGTACAGGTGCTAGTGTCTAGCGAATTGCTCTCGACTCTGGAGGCGGGAATAGATATACAGAGAGAGAGAAAGAATGAAAGAAAGAAAGAAAAAAAGAGAGAGCTCTATTGTACTAGTCACACGGCTGACTCTCGTAGTCGTCCCCGTATTCTTTATATGCGAATAAGTTAATCAGTTAAATTGAAATTCTATTTTGACCAGGACGAGCCGCGCCGCTGCGAGTATATTATGAGAGAGACTGGTGTCGTCTTCGTGCAGGTGCCGCCCGCGAGGGAGCATACGAGCAGCGCACACCGAATTCGGAATATTAAGTATTTTATTAAAATTTATTCACACGGATGAAAGTATCAATAGGCCAAGATTCCGATCCGCCGATCCGTGTGCCGAACTGTGCCGAAGTTATTGACAATAATGTATATATTTATGTGTGTGACTTGGAATATACGTATTTCAAATAAAATGGCATATCTTTATGACTTTTTGACAGTAAAAATTTGCAGTGCTCGGCCGGACCGCTCGCTTTTAATCTTGATTCCCAGGGAAACATAATCGATTCTTTTGTTATTATAAGAAGAGAAGCGAGGCACTGATCGCTGTCAAGATTGGGGGGAGAGGCATTAACGTAACATTTTCATCGTCAATTTATGAATAGAGGGAAAGTAAAGTCGTTAGGATTGAGAAACGAGACGCGGCGCTACGCTGGTTTCTCCAACAACCAAATGGTCACTGTACAAATCAAAGCAAGTGCGATTATAACAATGGTGTATTTTCAGCTTTGAAACGAAATTAGAACGGCCGTAAATTAGGATCCTCGAACAAGAGAAGCTTTTTGATTTTATTTTTTAATTGGAAAAATGATCGCGCGTGCCCCTGACTCGCAACCGACTCGCAACTGCTCCGTTCTCCGAAATCGCTACGTTATTTGCCTACTCTACTGGTGCAAGAATTGGTCGCATGCATCGGTCGTGTCCGTCTGTTGTGTGTCCGACGAGTTCGTGCGCGAACGCGCACGAGTCGTGATCGGAGCTCACCTGGATATTGCATTCATATCATGCTGCTGCTCGTCTGCAGTGCGCAGCGAGCTCCAGTCCTCGAATCTGCGTAGGGAAATAATTGCTCCGGCTTTTGCGCCTCTCGGGGCTAAAAGAGTTCACTATAAAGTTCTACGATCTCTCCCACACTGTCGCTGCCTCGCGCTGCTCCTTGAGCCGCAGAGAAGATGGGCCAAATGAAAACTTGGCCTTACCTGGTGTATTATGTATATCTGTCGTAGCCGAAAAATCGATCCAACGTGGGAGTGATGCGTCCGCGCACCCGATGGGGATCAGCTTTCTCAGTCTGCACCGGTCGCCTCAATTACTCATTGCGCCTTCCGCGCGTAGATACGTAATTGCGAGCAGCTGGCAGTTATCAATGACACATGCACCGCACAGTGATACAAACGAACAATCAGATGTATATCAATCACCACAATGGACCATTAAAATCGAAACTGCCGAGCTTTAAAGCTGGTGGCAGTTGCGGATTACGAAACAAACAACAATCGGGAACCAAGTGGAGAACAACCGTGTACTGCTAGTCAATTGTTGTTATTGTATATAGAATCATCAACGAGGTACACATGGACACACACATACACAAACACAGTGCCAATTATTATTACGATCAGGAGAGATGTTGCTGCGAATGTCAAAACAGACTCGGTAATTCCGCCGCGACAGATCGCCGGATACACGCGCGCGTTCTAGCAGTAACTGACTGAAAGATCTGTTCTGGCGGCCCGGCACTAGCTCTCGGGAGATTCTCTCGCTCTCTCTCTCTCTCTCTCTGCGAAAAGCGCTGCGCTGTGCTCGGTGGCGAGAACGCAAAACTCGAGTCAGTTGTTCTCTCTGTGAGATGCGAAGCCGCCGACACCGCCACCGCCGCCGCCGCTGCTGCCGCCGTAGCCGCTGCTGCTGCTGCTGCTATTGATGCTGCTACTGCTGCTGCTAGATGCGCACGTGCGACCTCGGAGTGGGGGTCCCGGCCGACCTGCCAAACGAAACGGCAGCAGCAGCTATATGTATGTTTATGTGTATACGCAATACAACGGAGAGGGGCGCCACCAGCGCCACGACTGCTGCTCGGCGCAAACACAATGAGCCAGAAGCAGCAGCAGTGCCAGTGGATTATCTAGGTGGCAAGCTCTGCACAGCCTCGGCTCAAGCTAGTGCTCACACATACGCCTGCACATACATGCACATACGAGAAGGAACATGGTATTGTGTGCTCGACGTTTCGCGCGCGCGCGCGCGAGAGAGAGACAGGCTGACGTCGACGTCGACGACCGAGCCAGAGTAGAGCGGCTTGCCGAGGACGGAGAGAGAGAGAGAGAGAGAGGCCCCCACCGGCGGCGCTCGGGCGCTAGGGATCGCGGAGCTGCTCCCACTGCCGACTGTGTACACAGCGCTGTGTGCGTGTGTCTGTATGTGTGCACGAGTCGGGAGGATTCGCGACTCGTCTCTCGGCGGCCTCTCGAGTAGTCGCGCGTTTCATTGTCTACGCCCCTCGACCTCAGCCCCGCCCAGACCTCCTCTCTCTCTCTCTCTCTCTCTCTCTCTCTTGGCTCTTTGTTCTCTCTCGCACTCGCTCTCGTTACGCTACAGTAATGCTGTCCTCCCAGCGTTTGTGTAATATCTATGTGCTGCTGCTTCATTTTCAGCATCAGCTCGACTTGGTACCTTTAAAGTCGAAGCAGACGCAGCCACATTCGCTGCTTGCTCAGGATCGACTTTAGCAACATTGTATGTGTGTGTGTGTATGGCAGCCGCACATTAGAGTACATGCGGGTGCACTCTCAGCAACTATATACGACTACACGCTGGCGCGATTCTCTCTGTGCTGCTGCTCGGTCGCTCTTTTGTGCGCGTCCTTGCTTTTGCCGAACCTTGCCACACTTCCTACTGGACCTTTTTGTTTCCTTTTCCAGCTGCTTATCTCCTCTTTTTCCCCCTTCTCCTTCCCCCTCTCCTCCTCTTCTGTGTCCCGCACAACTTTTACCCCATGGTTTCCTCCTACGCGATTCCCTCTCTCCCTCCTTGGCCATTCTTCTTCCGAGCTTTGCCGAATACTAGCGGCTTTGGATCTATGCTCCAAAGGTCACTGTACTCTCGAACTAGAAAATCCCGTATAAACTATATAGGTACCTGCGAATATGTCGAGCGATCGTCGTCGTCGTCGACTTGGCGCTTGCTTGGAAATAAAGGTGGATTCGTCCAAAGCCCGCAGAACGCGCGTCCAATCTATAATTCTTGTCAAATCGAGAACTTTGGGAAGCGGAGAGACGCTTTCCGCTTGCTCGCTCGCTCGTCCGTTCCGTTCTTCTCTTTCCTCTCTTTATCATCTCCGCAGCTCTCGTCCGCAATTCCCCCATCTCTTTTTCTCTCAAAGAGTGCAAGTGTACGCTGATGATGGCTCTCTTCTTGTGTCTTTACTTCCGACGCGCTTTCCAAGCATGCTTCCTTGCCCCGCTTCTCTTTTCTCTATCCTATATAGCGCCTGAGCTTTTCATCTTTTATATTGCAGACTCCAGAGTTTTCTATCTTCGCTATACTCGTTTTTTTGTGTTTTCTTTCTTCTTTCTTCTTTATGAATACGAGTCAAGTGCGTTTTAATCAAAATATAGATCTAAAATGATTTGATAGGTTTACCAAAATTAAGGAATATTTCGGTGTGATATATTACGTGAGCTTGCATGTTACATTCAGTATCTGCGAATAAACGAAGTAATATAAACTTTTCGCGCGTTTTGAGCCACGTGCACTTTGATCGCTAAATATTTTTAATAGTATTTACAACGTTGCTCCGTATTCTCAATGTAAAATGCGAGCAGCTCGATTGAAAACTCCGAGTTGAATAATTATAGAATTTATTTGAAACTACGTAGAGTACAGATTTATTCAGCTCAAATAAGCTCCGGAGGTAATATCATGTTTGTAAATTTGTGTTTACGCCTGATTAATTTATACATATTTTTTTAGAAGGCAGCATAATATAATAAATGTATTTTATAAGCTTGAGAAAGAGTTCACTGTCGCCAAGTATAATCGAATTGTAATTGTCTCGAAGCGTATAGAGATTGTTTCAAACTTACTCGGAGAAATATTTATGCAAATGAATCCATTGAAGCTGGTGTATTTAAATGAGCGGATAATAAAATAGGAATCATCCATAACTGTCCATTAGCAGCTGGTGTGTAGTTAATAAAATTTTGAATATTGTCTAGCAGAAATTGTGAAATTGTCAGACAGCGACGAAGACGTTGGCGCCTCGATGAGACTTGTAGTGTACGACATTGTCGCACGAGCAATATCGCGAAAGTGACGCGCGCGCAATACAGCGCGAACAAAAAAAAAATATACGCGCGATCCAAAATCCAGGAAGCTCATCCGGGGGTGAAAATCGATATCCGGGCATAGCGGAGAGCTATATACGCGCGTATATAGGTAGTACACAGCGAGAGGAGGACGTCGACATAAGCCGCGGATGGGAAGCCTCGACTCGGGAATCGATGCCTGCCGCCGCCGCCGCTGCCACTGCTGTTACCGTTGCTCCAGTCACGACGCTCCGGAGCGCCAGGGTCAGAACCCGCGATGATCATTAGCTCTCGCAAGGGCGTCAGCCATTCGCGTGCGATGAGCCACCAGTTGGCGGCGTCTGTGCAGGTATATATAATAATAGCACTGCACGTACGGAGCGTGGCGCCGCGCGCAGGTAGTACACACAATGTCGCTTGCGCGCGGCGCATTGTTCGCTAAGTGCGCCAATGCTGGCACGTCGGAACAACGTCGTAGGCGGCGGCAACCACCCCCGCTCGCGGCAACGCAGCAGATACCCGAGCCCGAGCGAGAGACAGAGCAGAGGGGGGCCGTGCCGCGGCCAATCCGATGCGCGCGCAAATCACAATGCTCATTGTTGTGCGCGCGCCTTTGTCGACTAGCGGCAGCGGCTCGACTTGCTCACGTATAAACGAGCGTATACCTACTCTTTCGCTCGCTGCGACGACGCCCACACCTTTCGATATAGTACACGACGTAGTACCTACCTCGAGCGCGAGCCTACCTAGCTGAGCGCACCTGTGTCGTGCAACGTCGCTTACTTTCCACCTCTGTCGAGAAAACGCGTCCGAGTTTTTACGCTTCCATTTTATCGGTATCGTTTCTAACTTTGATCCCCTTTCGTTTGGCTTTTTTTCACACTGACTGCCACCGATTTGTTGTACTGATTTTCAGATTGTGGCGTGTATTTGAATATTGCCTTTATTAATTCAGCCGAACACAAAAAACCTGTCCCGACAGCTTTGTCTTTGTCTCCGCGTTCTTCGGGGCTTCAATGATCGCGGCTTAATTGTTTTCGACCTAGCTCCGACTTGTCCGCTCTCGACCTGTACACGTGCAGGTGTACGTATTTGTATTCGACGACAGACGGCTTTCGAAATCCCGGCCACACGGGCTATAACGAAAGCTTATGAATGGAATTATCATAACTCAGCGATCTAGAGAAAGAAATAGCTTGGATCTTAATATTCCTGATACGACTTTTATATACTATACTATACTATATATGTTGCCCACTTCGTTTGTGTTGTTTGCCTAGAATAATGAGTTATTGTTCTTGAGCTTGGGAACGCGGTCGAATTGTCGCACGATATACCGAAATCGCGCGGAGCTGCTACGAGTAGCGTCATATGTCTTTATGTGACATCTTATTGGCCTTCTCGATGAAATATAACAGCGGCCTATAAGCGCGATTCCAGTTTCCGCTTTTGAAAAATACACTTTACCCATTTTTGTCCCGCAAAACTTCCGAATATAATATTCCACTTTGTTTTTTATCGCGCAATATTCGCAAGCCGAAAGTAGCGATTCCGTGGCCTGTTTTAATATAAAAATTGTGACTTTCTGTTGCGGAATTCTCGAAAGTATGCTTCAATAAAATAATGCCAAAAATCCATTTTTTACGAATATAATTGACAATGATTACCATGCTACTTGGACTTTCTTCAATTTAACTCTTCCTGTACGTATTATACTCTTTTTAAATTATTCGTAATACTTGTAATGAATTTTTCGCTATTAAGATCGATAAAAAGTATAATTTGATTTTAAAATGAAGCACATTCGCATATTTTATGAATGGAATAACGACATTGTTGATTCCCGTTGTTCGCGTTTAGAGCTCTGTTTATTTTGAAAAAATAAAAGAGATCATTGACTCTTAGTCACCTCCATAACAATTTTTATTTTTAGGGCAGAGCTAAATAAAAAGTTGCTTGTTTTTGTTTAGTTTACTCACGTTTCTCAAGGTTTTTGTCAGAAATGCCCACTTGTTTGACTTACCTAAAACAAAAATAAGAATAAAATTATATACAAAATGATTAATGCATTCGATCTGTGAATAACTTTGTATTAATATTATTGTATTATGCATTTGTATAATAATATATGCGTGAGCAATTGCGGTTCACTATATAGAAGTGACACGATGAAACGTATAATGCCGCGAAAGTCATACTTATCGATGAGCCCAGAAATATCGTGAAAACATTAGAATGTCTCGGACTTTGAAATATAATTCGAGTATCACGCGTATTAAAATACACGACTTTTGGCATAAACGAAATCGCAAACGTGCTCTGCTCGGTACACCGCTGCACAGTAGCAGCAAAAGTCAACTCGACAAATGTATCCTTTCAGATGTTAGTATATCATATGTATCGCGCGCGGCTTAAGCAGCGACGCGCGTCCGCAGATATACAGGTATTGCCGCGTGTGCGCGAGCCCTTGGATGCCGTTGCCGCAGCTGCGCGTTATACATACGCAAGATCTTCTTCCGCATTTATATTGCGCGCGATAGCCTTCACGAGCGAGTGGCGATCATTTGCACCGCGACTATGCACAGATGACGCTGACGAAGCGTCTGCTCTCTCTCTCTTAATGCGTAGTGTGCCGATCTGGATCGTGTGCAGCCGGCAATGCCAAAAATTGATCGAAACAAATAACATTACTCGAGTGTGCTTAAGCTTTTCTTGACTTTGTACATCATCGCGCTATCAACATCGTTTATATTATTTTATTAGCTATTTTGGTTTCTGAAGATTTGTATTACTCTATAGAGTTGGGTACCGCACGGAACTTTAACTCGGCGAGGTCGATATACTTAATACGCTACCACTACTACTACTACTAGAAGCTGACGCAAAAATTGCACCGTCAATGTCGGATTTTTCGTAAGATTACAGAAATTGTGTATATGATTACACAGGCGCGCATCAAATGCGAACTAGTTACATGGGAAAAACAAATTTACGACGAAGATCAAGAGCTAAACGAGTTCGTTTATGAAGGTAGTTAGAGGCAGTCGAAGGATATACGTGTAGTCGAGCAGGACTGCCGCGAACTCGCATAGAAGAGGGCAGGCAAGGGGAAGGCTTGCGAGCTTGCGAGCTTGCGATGCAGGTAACACACAACGAGCGTATACGGGAGAATGGCGTCAGCGCGCGGCTCCCTCGAGATCCTCCGTATAGCATAGACGCTTTGAAGAACAGAGAGCGAAAGAGAGAGAGAAGCTGCCGCCTCAGGGAAACAGGGCGCGGGAGGAGGCGGGAGTGGAAAAAGCCCGACAGAGGAAAAGGAGAGACAGCAGCAGCAGCAGCAGCGTCAGCGCCGCAGTGGCACCAGAGAAACACAGCCCTTTTCTCCTCCAGCGCGCCCCAAAAGCTAGCTAGCTCTGCTCTGCCATCGTCTCTCTCTTTCTTTCAACTGTGTATCTCGTATCTACGGCTCAAGCACACTATATGTATATATTCCACCCCCCCACGAGTCATGATTTTCCTATCAGCCAGCGCGGATGTTGCCTTTGTTCGCGTCAGTAGGGCGCGTGCGCAAGCGCAGGCAATATAATGCCTTTGCCCCGACGTTGCCTCTCTCTCATCCTCCCACTATATACGCCGAGCTCGACTATCCTCCTATCCTCTTGCTGCGCCACAGCGGCGGCGTCGGCTCCTGTCAGCTCTGCGCGTATCCTCTTTTCTCTTCCCCTTTTGGGCAAATCATTGTGTATGTGCACCTATATACGTGTAGAAGCGGTAGTCTAGGAGCTTCGATCTCACTTTGTCCGTGGCGCTGCAACGCTCTATGCACTATTTCTCGAGTCTAAAACACTGCTATCGATTTATGCGACGAACGCGTATACTTGCAGGTTTTTTAAATAGGATTATCGAGTATCACATTAGTCGCTGATGATCAACGTAGCGAGATTCTCAGCGAGCTTTACAGATCTCTCGATACGCGCAGCGAAAATTGTCATAATATTTTTAACAAACTCGAGAGGCTATGCTCGTAATTTACCAAGTATCTTCATCTAACTACTCGTCTTACGACCAAAGAGTCTCGACGCTTATTTTTCGCATAAAAGAGAAAGAGAGAGAGAGAGAGAGAGCGATTTTAAACAGAACCTGTAATGGTGATATTTCAGCTTAAAAAAACAGGCTAATGGGCATTTAAATCACGAAAGGAATCTTACATCTAAAAAATGCACTGCTATAATATCAATGCTACAAGCGGGCGCGCGAGCTGCGTTTTTATTTAGGAAAGAATATTTGGACGAAATTTCATAAATCATAAGGAAGGGCTATAGAAGCTTTTTTTGTTGTTTACATTGCATTTCGCTCTTTATCTCTCTCTCTCTCTCTCTTTCTCTCGGAAGTGCGTGCGCAGTTCGTCCCTTTAGAGCTCTCTCTTGTCTCTCACAGTTATACTCCTCAGCTGCGGGCATAGGGAGGTGCAGGGGCAGGCAGGCAGGCGCGGGAGCAGTTATATTTTGGCGTGAAGCTCCGACTCGAGCGAGCTGGATATGCTCGCGCGATGTTGTATTGCATTACGATGAATGTGAAAATAACTCTCTGCCTAGCTCTTCACTCTTCGTGCTGCTGCCGTCGCTCGAAGCGGCGTACATATAACGCATACGTATACGTCGACCGACACGCGTGGCGCGCCTCGCGCAAGTTGATTTCGCTTTGCATGCGCGCGTTTGATTTGCCGTACATGTGTGTGTGTGTGTGTGTGTGTGTGTGTGTATGCACATATACGAGTACAAGACACGTAGCGATTCGTGAATTCTATATATGGGCGCCCGTGCACAGAAGCATATGCAGTAGCTGCAGCAGCAGTTCCGAAGTCGAAGTAAAGGAGTTATTCGTTGCGCTTGGTTGTGCGCGGCCGATAAATATTTTTATCTCCCAAAATTCGCACTTTACATCATCTCTCTCTTCCATAAGCTGCAGTATACGCGTAAGGATCAACGGGCGAAATATATGTACGCGTTCACGAAGCCGCCGCAGTTATAGCATTCCTCCTCAACTCGTCTCCACTGTGCTTTATGTCACGAGCGAGCCCGCCTCGCACGGGGGCCCAGGCAGAACGGAGAGATAATTTAGAGATCCGAGAGCGATACGAGGCCGCAATACGTTACGCGCGGCTCCGAGCGGCTAGCATACCGATCAGCTCGAGCAGGCCTCCTTAGCTACACGTATATGAGTATTTTTCATTGCCGCTTCCTATAACAGTGGCAACGGTAGAAGCCACGGGATGTGTTCCCATGCGACTGCTGCTGTATTCTGCTGCGCCGTGCGTTTAGCGAGTGTGGCACACGCGAAGCGCGCCGAGCAGGACCACCCTTGTCGCGCTTGGCCTGGCTAAAGCAGCAGCAGCAGCAGCAGCAACAGGATGACCTACGACTTGGCGCTACCGAGGTGTAAGATTGTAGCGCCGCATACAGACACACGCGCGTGTGTCTGTGGTCGATTCTTTTTTTTCGAGAGCACATTCAGAATACATGCGTATATCTGCTCGCGCCCGCTGCGCGCGTCCAGGGTCTCGGGCACGCAGGAAAATATCGCGTCCGATAAAATCTCTTACGAGTGCTCAGCTCACAAGGGACCGAGGGATAAAGCACAGCAGCAGCGAGCAACAGCGGTAACGATGAGCAGAGATAATAGACGAGCCACCGCGACTACAGCAGCAGCAGCAGCTAAAAAGAGGACTCGAGGAGGGAAAAACGTAGCCGAGTGTGAATTATTGCGATATTACTTGTAGTCGCGAGCTGCTGCTGCTGCTGTTGCATCGAACGAGGAGAGAAAGACGGAGCGCGAGAGATAGAAGAGAGACAAGCTGTGCGTGATAATGCCAGAGTCGTTCTCGCGCGCGCGCGAGCCAACGCGAGCTCATGCTGCACTCTCGTAACTCAGCGTCGCTGCGATCTGGCAGCAGCCACTGTTGCTGCTGCTGCACCTATACCTGCCACTTACGTGCGTATGTGTAGCGTATGCATAACTATATATAAAGCACACGTGCAGGCTCGTGCCTCTGGATAATTGCACGTTCAGCAAACTAATCAGCATACTATGACTGCCCGGCATCCTTGTGCATCTTCGGCAGTCCTGCAGCTCCTGTGTGTGTGCCTTAACGTATTATATACACTGGAAACTTTACTTTAAGCTGCTGTTTGGTTTCTCGCAGCCAAGCCCCTGATCGCTTTCATTATTCTCTCTTTCTCCTCGTTTCTCTCTTTCTTTTTGATCTGTACGATTCGCGTATATGTTATATGCAGTCTACATTGGACGCAAGCAATTACGTTTGCGCTCACGCGACCTGTATCGTCAATTCATTGCTTCGCGTTTCTTTCCCTCCAACACTCGAGCTCCTTCTTTTACCGCTCGATTGTGTATTAGTAATATGTAACGTATGATATTGCAGGATATTTCTTTTATTGCAGTCTGCACTGCGTATACAATCGTTGCCCATGTTGCTCAACGGGCTATTATTGTGCTGAAATTGCTAAATTCGTACGCGTGATGAAACGTCTAAGCGATTCGTACACGCATACTCTTGACCAAGTAAATTTTCAACCAATAATTGTTTGCTTTGTTCTAAATATAAGCTAGATTTTCATCACTCTTTTGCATGTCAACGTGTATAAATCAAGTGTTAAGCCGTAAAAAAAGTTGATTTACTTGAAAGATAAAAAACGATTTTTCCCCTAGCTTCGTCAACTAATTAGAATTTAAGGATAACGTGTTTCAAGAACCGACTTAGGGCTCTAAACACAAATACATGCAATAACTAGAGAGCACTTGGATTTCGGAAGAAGAATGGAAAAACAAGGTAAAAAAGAAGTCAGGGGTAATGCCGCGAGGTTTCCCAAGAAGCCGACCGGAAGATGTGACATTAGGCTCGCGCGCGCGAGATGGGAAATGTGCGATGCAGCAGTGCATGTGTGACTTGGAGCTTGCAAAGAGATGAATGAGCGCAGAATCTGGAGCGCTCCCTAAGAATACATATTTGCGTTTCCTGCAGTCAACTCGCGCGAGAGCTCCGCGTTATACGTATCTATATGCCCACTACTAAGCTCGCGGAGCAAAGCGCACGAGGCATGAGTGCTGCACGCGTCGTGCACCGGACGAGGGGAGCGCACGTGTGACATACACACATACGCGCACTCACACACGTTGGATGGAAACGGCCAACGAGCTGGCAACAACTTGTATACGTGTGTATGCACGGAGCAACATATCATACTCACGTTATATACATTGCAGTTTGACCGAAAAGGAGAGGACGCGTGACAAGCAGCAACTATCCCATTGCATCTGCTTGATCCATCCCCGTCCATCCATCTATCCGTCTGTCCTGTAACCGTTCGCTCGAACATACGTACACATTATCCCTTACCAGCCTCTCTCTCTCTCTCTCTCTCTCTGTACTTATATATATGCACGACGACTTTTATATATGCACGTATCGTGTACACGAGCGCATACATACATATGCACACAAACATACGCGCATGCGATTTCTACGGCCAGATCGGAGTTGCGTCGAGGCAGCGCCGATATTATATTTGCTAAATGCAAAGCGAAAAACAAGCTTGCCGAAGCCGAAGCTGCCTCGGTCGCTTTGCGCGACAAGTGCCGGACTGCCATCTCGCAACTATTGCTCTCGGTGACTCTTGCGAAGTTCCTTTTAAACTAGATGACATTTGCTGGAGGTTGAACCTAAATAATTGCAAAAAAATAAAAAATTTATAAAATGGCGGACTTCGGAAAAAAAATTTCTTTTTTTTGCCCTTTTTTGGCTCTTTTAAGGGCTGTAAAAAGTAATAATAATGAAAATATTTAAAATTTTATAGGTTTAACCTCCAGAAAATTTAATTAGCTTTAAAATAAAAAAAAGCGTATCTCTAAGTGCAGTAATTTTCGAGATATCTTGCCGCCCGATTCAGAAAACATAGTTTCGAGAAAAACGGATTTGAAGTTTTAGAAAGTGAATGTACAAAAAGGGTTTCGGGGGTATATTCTACGGAACATTTGCTAACTAAGTAAGCAAAAAAAAAAAACGATTTTTTGATCGAGTCTCATGAGAGCCTCCCCTTACCTTAAAAATAAGTATATGTTTAGAATCAAAGAAATAATTTGTAAGGTGAAATTGATCAATTTTGATATATATATAAATGAGTTGACGTATTGAACTTTATTTATTGTAACCCTAAGGTTGAATAGTTTACAGAAGATCTTTCAAAAAGTGATGTCGTCTGTTTTCGAGGCGCACATCAAATTAACACGTAAAAACATGCGCCATAATTGGTCCCGATGATGCGCCGCAATAGGACAAAAACAATGCTCTCTCATATTGCAAATTACTCAACAACCACTTGATGAATCGTCGATATTAAAGCATCATGTTAAAGTAGAGCACAAATACTTTATCTCCATATGTACTATAAATCGCGTTTGAGTTGTGAACACTCTATATTTTCAAGTTTGAAACTCGTAATTATTAGATGGAAACAGCCGAATTTTTTATATTGCTTGTCATTTATTATTGAAGATATAAAGCAATAATTTTTTTCCAAAAATTAAATGATTGACATGTATAGAATATACTACATAAATTTTAGTTAGCTGAAATATCTCAAACTATGCTAAATGAACGTGCGCCGCATTAGGCACTGCGCCATAATAGGCGCTTCTCCCCTACTCTACAGACCATTTTGCCACTTGCAAGTTTATAATACTCCATCTGTGGATGGAATCAAAAAGCTAATAATCAGATGTAACACCTTTAATTAAAAAGAATCTTGGAATTTTTAAATTTTCCCACAAAAATATAACTGAATTTTAAAAGCAATAAACAGCTGTAAAAATTGATGTACGCACGCTGAGACGTCGTTTCGCTTCAATATTGATATTATTAAAAGTAGTGAACGTTCATCCCGATACGCGGCAGACTATTGTTTATTGTAGTTCACGCCAACAGAAATGTAAACAATTAATTATTTAAGATCAATAAACAATAACATCAGTAGCATTCTTCAACTGAATATTTCCTCAAATGAAGAAATGAAACTTCAACTTAATATTTCTTCAAATGTCCCAAATGCACCCTATAGAATATGAAAAGTCGTTTTAAAGCTTTTTCCTCGATAGAAATTTTGTAATTGGTTTGAGGTTTATTCTAATGACCGTAAGAGTATTTTAATTGAATTTTCATTTTGTAAGTTTAGCTTGAAGAGACCAAACAATTGGTTGCACTTTTTTTAAATGAACAGACAGGTTGATCAGCATGACTCCCTAAATTTTTATAATAAACATTTTTTTTCTAAGTTCGTTTAAAAAATAGGAACTTGATTACACGAATAGGAGAAATAAAATATAAATTCTATGTAAATTTCTCAAAAATAAAAGTTTCAGAGAATTACTCATATTCTATATTACTATATTCATACACGCATACATATTCGCGCTCATTTAGCCATAAATCCACGCCCTTCAAGCTCTATCGTACCAACGTACATCGCTAGATGTACTTTTCGCTCTATTTTCGATACTCTCAAATAAATACACATGCGTTATTAGCAAAGCTCAGTTCTGGGGAGTGACTCATGGGAATCTGCTACTTTTACAGCTCGACAGCGGTAATTATTCCATTACTTTCAATTCCCCATCTCGTCGCTTTATCTTTTGATCGACTATCCCATAATGGTAAATTCATTGAAAATACTCAGTTTAATTTTTGAATTGGTAAAAATGTTTTTGTATCTTGCATGGTTTTTAGGCTTGGTAGTATGATATAACCATATAACTTGTTTTACAAATTTTCTCGCATTCTAAAGCATTTACCACCAGTTTAGATTTTTTAAATAAATTGATAATGCACACAGCGTAATTAATATAAACTTTTTCAATGCTAAAAGTGGATTTTATTCTTGTCAAATTTGACGTTACAACCCCTCGTGAAGTGTCGAAAATGATGTTTGGTGTCTGTATTAAATATCGAAAAAGCGGTGTAAGAAAATGATGGCATTGTTGTCATCACATAAACTAAATATAACAACGGCACGAGATTATGAAACATGAGAAAAAGGGGGTTAAAAATTACATTGTCTTGAGTGTCGATATAAATTAATGACACTTGTTATATCGACACCCTTGGCCTAAATATAGTTTTATTGCCTGACGTAGACCTGGAGTAAGCCGCCATAAATTATGACCATTTTAAAATACATTACCATTGATAGTTTTTTGGTTAATTTTCTGACGCAATTATTAAAAATATTTAAATTACCCGAAAATGATGATTTGATTAATTAGAAAATTTAAACTAATTAACCAATTTAAAGTTTGAGCAAGTTTTTAAGCACTTTGAACGCAGTAATACCATTTTCAGACCTTACCACTAGATGGCGAGTAGCTTTATCTGTAAAATCGCAAGTGGAAAATTAAAAATAATTCTATAAGTCATATATCATTGGTCAATATTATTTCAATACCAAAAATCATATAGTTCTCAGTCAATATTATTTCAGTTCCAAAATTTTAGTATTTGGAATCGTATATTTGGAATCAATACATACTTTAGTATGATAGCAATAAATTACCCATGATGTACAATGTATACGTTCTAAGCGAGCCGTGTAGCGCAGAGAAAGGCCACTAGCGCGCGAAACAAGTAAAAACTGTTGAATGAACACTGGACGTGGCAAGCGTGTGCGTTTTGGATCTGTACTTGCATTTCCGGCGATTTCTCTCTCTCGCGTTCTCTCTTCTCTTATTCGACTCTCGTGCGAGAAGAGCCTCGCTTGGGGATCCGCGCGCGCGCGCGCTCTTCTTCATGAATGAGTCGCCAAACGCCGGGCAACGCGCGCGCGCGCAACCCGCAAAAGCGGACGGATTTAGAATTCGGGTGCACGGCTCGCTTGCTCTGCCCTATACCCTTCCTCTTCTTCCTTTCCTTTCGTCGTTGCTTCGCTCNTAGATAGATAGGTTTATTAATAAATGGCCCAGGACAGTAGTCCTTTATGGCTCGTACAAAAGGTTAAAATACATCAAGCCATGCGCCACTTGGCAGCAGCCAACGGCACGGTAAACAATATAAATTCAATAACAGTGTAAACATAGAGAAAAAAGAAAATAAAAAAAGTACAAAAACAAGTTAGATTTCAAGCATATGCTGCCGCAGAAGCCTCTTAAAGCTCACATTTCCGTATTTCCGCCTGAGACTGCAAGGCAATTCATTCCACAAGCGCGCCGCTCCAATTGTGAATGAAGAGCAGGCACACTCAGTAGTAGCCCTGACAACGACCAACTCGAGCTCATCTCTTCTAGTGCTGCGGCCCGCAGGGGCCTCCCGAAATTCAAACTCTGCGGACCAGTAGTCAGGCCCACCTTTGCGTAGCACAGACGCAAGCAGACCAAGACAAGCGAACCGGATCCTCTTCTCATATGGCAAGATATTGAGCCTTTCATATTGTGGAGTAACATGCTGCCACCTCCTGAGTCCGGTAATGAAGCGCACAGAAGCATTCATGCATCTTTTGACTCTGAGAGCCTGCTCCGCCGAGATGCTCAGGAACAGTGCCGCGCAGTAGTCCACATGCGGGAATACCAGCGTCGTGACCAACATGGCTCTAACGTCCGCCGCAAGAAAGTTGCCACATCTTCTCAAGCTCGACAGAGTCGCAAAGACGCGGGCAGTGATCACCGAGACATGGCCTCTCCAGGTGAGCTCGCTGTCCAAGGTGACTCCAAGCAGCCTCAGCTTGTCGACCACCAGGACAGGGCTTCCATCGATGACAGGTGGAGGTACATCGCCAGCCCGGAGCTGAGACATGTATCGACGAGTTCCCAGCCATATGGCCTTGGTCTTGTCCGGATTGATCACCAGGTCCGAGTCCGCCGCCCACGCCGCAAGCCGACCCAGGTCCTCCGACAGCATAGCCGTCAGCCTTCGCACATCCGCAAATGGTCCATGGACGTAGATGGTGGTGTCATCCGCATAAATGTGATGCCGGCAATTTTTCAGGACACGAGGGGCGTCGTTGGCAAACAGCGCATACAGCAGCGGCCCTAAAACGCTGCCTTGCGGGACACCTGCCATCCTTGGCAGGGTCACCGATCTCTCGCCACGAGGTCCAATCACTAGTTGTGTGCGTCCTGTCAGATAGGACTGGATCCAGGAGCACGCCGGGTCAGACCATCCCAGGCATTTAAGCTTATTGAGGAGGATACTGTGGTTAACGACGTCAAAGGCTCGCGAGAGGTCGACTGCAGCCATGAGGGTGACCTCCTGGGACTCAACAGCCTCTCTCACATCGTCCATTATGCGCAGAAGGGCAGTCTGCGTGCTATGACCCTTACGAAAACCAGACTGGTACTTGTCAAGGAGGTTTCTGGATTCGATGTAGTCAGCCAGCTGAGCATGGGCAAGCCTCTCCAGAATCTTGGACATAGCACACAGCAGGCTTATAGGCCGAAAGTCACCGGCATCTCGTGGTGACGACTTCTTCGGCACACTGCTATATCGTTGGCGAGAGCCACGGAATCTAATCGTCACCGCTTATAGTCCACCGCTTACGTATGTAATATAATGTAGGAGAGAGCGATAGCCGAGACGCAGCTGAGAGTGCACTCTGTGTGCAGCTCGCGCTACAGCTGCCTCTATACGCGGACAGCTCGCATATATGCGTAGAGCTCGCGATCACATGCATTACGTGTCTGCCTATAGTGCATATAAAGCCGGCGAGTTATGGGCAGCTCGTTCGCTCGCGCCCAAGTCCGATAATGGAAGTACGAGAGAGAGAGAAAGAATTACGCGAACAAAAGGTGGGCAGCAGCAGCAGTGTAATGACGTGGCCGTCCACCGCCTGCAATGTCCTTTCTCGAGGCTGTCTCGATAACGGTTAATGCGCTCTCTGCTCCAAACTGTTGTGCAGCGGAGTGCACGTATTTCGCATGCGCGCGGCTAGTGCAGAGAGCCAAGAGAGTATATGGACTCTCTTTCGCAATATGCCATTTCCAGCTGGCGAGCGAACGAGCTAACCTACGTATGCGCCGCGGTCGGAAAAATCGTCGCGTCATTCATATGTATTGCCGCTCGTGCGCAGCGCGCATATTGTGCATTGCGAAAGAGAAAGAGAAAGAAAGGAAAGAGAGAGAGAGAGAGAGAGAGAGAAAGACGATAAGTCGCTTTATATTTCATAACGAAGCTCTGCACGCGGCGCGAGATTCAATTGTAATTGTTGGAGCGGCGCGGCGCGCGAGCCGTTGTTCGTAGCTGCGTGGCACCTCGTCGCACGCATTGCACTGCATCGGGTCGCGTGGCCTCGCTCGCACACGCACTTGAGAGAGCGACCGTATACACCACAATGTGCTGCAGCAGTGCACACACATACACACATACGCACATAAACACAGGCGCACGCCAAACGTCTTTGAAAACGCAGCGTGCAGATAAGGACTGCGTCTCGCGCGCGTCGCCGTAAATGTGCTAGTGCATACGTGTGTGTGCTTGCATGCCAAACGAAAAGAGAGAGAAAATGAGAGAGATAGAGCAGTGCAGGCTACGAGATAGGATAGGATATATAATACGCGCGTTTATAAGAACAACAACAACAACAACAACAACGACAACGAGCGCGTGGGCATAAATTACGGGCCGAGTTAAAGCGCGCGCGCACGGCTCATGCTAGGCACTTACTCGAGCGAGCGACTATATAGCGACACGAGAGAATGAGACGCACAGACATAATGTAACGGACCTGGCCTAGCTATATAAGCTGCATATATGCACTGCCCATTGTCGTCTCTCTCTCTCTACGTGTGATGACTGCTCGTATTATTCTGCACTCGCGTTCATTCAACTATCTTCTATGGACTTTTCTCTGTCTCTCTCTCTTACTCCTGGCTTTGCACGCACGCATTACATAGGCATCCTACCTAAGTGCATGCAACGCCAAATGAGAAATTAGACGTTCTCGATGATTGACTGCTCGTCGTTTCTTTCGCTCGTTTTCTCAGCTTGTTATGTGTGTATACGCATCCATACGCCCTCGTGAGGCTCGAAACCCGGCCGGCTCAGCAGCGAGGAGCAGCAAAAAGTCATTAGCCGCGAACGATGCACGAGCCGCGCGCGCGCACACCTCTTCAGTCATGCAAATTCGCCTCGTGGCTCGAGCTTACGAGCCAACTTTCTTCTAAAAGCCGTTCGTGCCGAGCGATCGCCGCAAAAAGTCTAACCCACTTATGATGTATTGTGATATATTCGCGCTTTGTGCTGCGAGCTAGCTACGCGCGATTTTTCATCTCTCTACGGAATTTCGCTGTTAAAATTTTGTTAAAGATCGACGACATCGCGGCGACGAGTCATTAGGTGTACGTTCGCACCTTTTTGTCCGCGAAATTCTTTGTACTCGTAGTCGCGCGCGCGCGAGCGCCTTATTTAGCATACACTACTGCACTCGAACACGACGACGATTCTCGAGATGGTACATATAACAAACGCGCGATGAGTTGCCATTCTCGCACATCGGTGACAACGAAAACGCGGCGCGCACTGCATTGTGTGCGCCTGCTCGACGTGTGACGAGAGAAAACACGACTACTATACACACATATCGAGAGTTGCTCTCGGCTCGTCGACGACGACCGACTGAAGAGAGCAGGATTTTTCAAGTACGACGTTTACGGCCTCTTTTATTGTTCGCGCGGCAGCTTTATTTGTTCGCGAAGCTTGCGAACGCGATCGCATACGTATAGCAGAGCAGCAGAGGGGGAGAGAGACAGAGAGAAAAGTCGCCAACAGTTGAATGCTAATATTATGCTAAATGTAGAAGGACAATATATATTGCCGCTTTTACCAGCGGCTCGCGAGTATTATGCGCCACGTTTAACGCGCGAGTCGTATTTCAAGATGCATTAGCTGGTATGCTATATACTCGGAGCGTAGGCACACGCGAGGTAGCTCAGTAGCTGCTCGAGCGACTATATTTTGCGCGCAGGTCCGAGCTCTATAAGCTCGTGCGGCGGCAGTCCTAGCGGATGCCAGCTTATAAGTATGTTATATGTGCGCGTGTATATGTAGTCGCGAATACTTTGCAGTAGTGTGTGGAATTCGAGCCTCGTTAGTTTAATTGTCGACGAGTAAATCTTTGGCAAAATAAGCGATAATGGTGAAGTAACGTGGCGCGCGTGATTTCATATCGCGCCAGCGTCGAGAGTACTCGCTCCATGGCAGCGTTAGCGGCAACCCCCTTATATACCGACTCTCTTGCTGAAGCTGCAGCAGCTAGTGGATTGCCAGCATGGATAGCTCCATACCTCTTTTTCAAAAAGCACATGCTATGCCGCTTATATAATAGATAGATGTATACAGCTGCAGCGCCGCAGTGATCGGTGAGAGCTTGATTAGCCTCTACTCCAGCGCGCGATCCTACGGAAATGGCGTATGGAAACAAAGGGGGCCGGAGCGTGTCTGCCTCTGAGTATATCCGAAGAAGATACCATTAAAGTATCCGCGCGTTATACAGGAGCACTACAGCTCGGATTGCGCGCGCCAAACGATTAGTATCGGTGCAGTGGCCGTGTGCAAGTATATAGGTACGCAGCAGCAACAACACAACGCGACGAACAAATTGCGTACAATAACGTGTGGCGTGCCGGTAGCTGAGCTTTATAATACCTGATGATACAGCGCCTATATACACGAGTATATACGTAAAGGCATAATTGAGCCGAGCACGAGAACGCGACGTTGTGCACGTAAGGTGGAATCTCTCTCGTTGCTGCACGATGCAGCAGTAGTCATGAATGGACGTGGAAGTGCAGTACGAGCCCCGAGAGAATTACAGAAACTGCCGCAGAATGGATTGTGCTCGCGAGCAGCAGCGGTGGACCGAGCATACACACACATGCACACGGAGCTAGCGCGTGGGGCTCGCTTCTCGCGAAATTGAAGCGGCGAAAAAGCAGCGGCTATTATTATCTTCTCTCGCGGAGCTCTCCCATGTACGATGCACGTATGTGCCCCGGAGTAGTAGTGCGTATGCGTCAAGACGTGCCGCTAGCAGCATAATATATATGTGTGTGTGCAGCTTATACATAGTATATGCACACACAGTCGAACCGGAGATTGAAGCGAGAGCGCAAAGTGTATGGCGAAGCCACCGCTGCCGCTGACTTGCGAGTCGCGGAACAATAAGCATTTTGTATACGAGCTGCTGCGCATACACAGCAGCGGCTCTATGCACGTGTGAGTATTAACATCCAGTGAGAGAGAGAGAGAAGAATGCACTCGGCTATATGCGCGCGTTGTACTCGAGAATATGCTTATTCTCGGTCTCTCTCGCGTATATGGTACATGCGAGAGTCGACTTATTTACGCTGCTGCCTCTTGTCATTCTGCGGCTCGCGCGATGTCTTCTTTTTTGCGGCCACGCTCCGAGCTCTCAAATCTCTCTCTCTCTCTCTCTCTCTCGCGCAGTTGTCTCTCTTCTTAGCGCGAATAGCTTCGCATAGTGCGGTGCAGGCGGCTGCGCGCTTCCGGTGCAACAGGACGACCCAAGCGCTTGCCACTATAAGACAGAGAGTGCGAAACACACACATACTACGCGCGAGACTCGAGCTCCGCTGCTCTCTCTCTCTCTCTCTCTCTCTCTCTCTGGATGATTTTCGTGTCTCGTGCTGCCAAGCGCGTTGCGGGCCCACGATCGAATAATATGGTGCGTTGCGCGCGCCTGCGAGCCCACAGCTCTATCTTCATCTCGCAGCAACCGACCATGGGATTTCAGGCTGCTGACCCTTCAGCATTGGGCCTCGTTGTACCCTTCGATTTACTGTCCGCTCCACTTTCAACTAGATTTTTGGGCGCTTCTCGCTATTTCTTTTACGAAAAATAACCTAATTGACTTACTACTACTTTGACTTAAGTACAATTATTTTTACTTTGACACTTGCAGATTTACAGATTTAAAAGTACTCGCCATCTAGCGGAGAAGGCTTGAAGTAGATATTAAAAATTGTTGAAAACTGCTCTAAATTTTATGAAACAATTCAATTGTTATTTTCAGGTCATATAAAATGCGCTTAATATTTGTAACATAATTGAAACAGTAAAATCGCTAAACCACGAGTCGATTGATCTTAATGTGTTTTAAAATATTTAATAATCATTTTTTGAGAATTGGAACATTATTAATGTCGAATATTTGTACCAGAGTAGCGTTTGGAAATACAAAAGTTCAGATAATGTTAATTATATCTGGCCATACGGGCATGAATGGAGTAGCGCGCAGGTCCGTTAAGTCGTTCATTCAGAGTTTCGCGATGGCAGCGAATGGCAACCGGGTCACGTCGAGTGGCTATTTTTAACGCGGCCGGCCTATGAAAACGTTTACCTTACGCCGCGCTCGCATGTGATACTCATTCACGTTCAACGTAGTTTCACGTTTTCGCTTTTCTTATATAATTCATATTTCATAAATGCAAAAATATTTTCTGCAGTCATGTGGCAGTGCATCTGCAGCTGCTCTGTTTCTTTTCGTTCGTTTGGGGGCGCTATTTCTATTTTTTTTTTATGAATGTTTGAACTCTCTTTTGTGGAATCGCAAAAGATCCATCATATATGTATCGCGGGGCTTCGACTGTAATACAAATTAAACAACTCGGATGATGGGCAGCAGCAGCAGCAGCTCGTGCAATATACGAGTTTGGCAATACAACGAAAGCAAATAAATCAAGCGAAGTGAAACAATAACACGTCGTGTTGCATGGGTTTAGTCGAACGAATACAAGCGCCGAACGGCGCGTGACATGGCTACAACTTTTCAAGTGATGAATCGCTCGAGCTTTAATTTGATAGAAGACAAGGTAGATGTTGGATCAGCATCAGAGCACGCGCCACAGATCTAGTTTGACTACACCAATGACATCGTTTTACATCATTTTACATTGGTTCGCAATTTCCCCTACTAATTACTAGCAAATAAAAGCTACGATAATAAAGTTCGCGTGCACCGATCTGCAGCTGCACGGCGCGAGTTAGCGAAGTAGCAGCTCGAGCTGATGCGCGTTATACTTGCGCAGCACTGCTGCAAGGGCCAAGTCAAATACGTAAAAAAGATTGCGTGTTGCAGCAGTATAGGTATATAGGGGCAAAGGAAATGGCTCGCGCAGCTGAACGACTAGACGAGTTAATCTGCCGAGGAAGCACAATAAACGCGCGAGATAATAAACGAAACTCGCCGGTTCTGCTGCTGCTGCTGCGCGGCGTCCGTTTACGGTGACGATAATAATAATATGTGCTATATAGCTGGCTGCGTGCACCATCCGTCCCGCGACTTGGTTCGCGAGCTATACAGCGAGAGCAGATCCGAAACTTTGAACGCTTCCAAAGCAAACGCGATATTTAAACGCGTATAAATAGAATAAGCCGTAGGTCGCATCATATCTCTCTCTCCCTCTTTCTCTAATTCTCTCTCTCTCTCTCTCTTTCTCTTTCGCGATTTCGCTCACTCGCGTGCTTCTCATTATACACTTATGCCCCCTCTGCCTTCTTCTTCTTCTTCTGCTTCTTGCCTTATTCCTTTTCTTATATTTTTCGTCAACGCGCGAGCGAGCGAGCGACTATATGCTCGCATGCAGTTTCTGCATGCACGCGGTAGAATAACGTCTCTGATCATCATCTATGCCAACCAAATATAACGAATATAAGTATGCTACAGGAAGAATGCCGCGCGCAGAGCTAACTCGGTCGGTGTGCGACACACAAGCGGGCGCGCGCAGTTATATTCTGACAAAACTCGATCCATTTTACGCCCGTGCGATGTGCTTTTTACCTTTTTCTTTTCTTTCCTCGTGCGTACTTTTATCGCGACTTTCTTCTCGTTCGTTTTTTTTAATCTCCAAGGGCTTTTTAAGTTTTTGTTAGCTGCTGCTGCAGTCCGGATTTTTTACGGCACGCATTAACGAGCTGTCGTCGTCACGCGTATTCTCACCGTCTTCCGTTGTTTCGAGGATTGACGTTATCTTTACGATCGTCAAATTCTCTGGGAGTCACAGAGCTTGGCAAAGCGACTTTTTATTTGCCAAATTATTTTGGGAATTTGTGTATGCGCGCGGAGCGGAGAGAGAGCTATATCGATCGTACGCTTATATAGCAGCGTTATGCGCCAGCGTGCATTTAACTCCTAATCCAGCTTGCATTAACAACGAGTGGGAATCGCTCGGTTTTATCGACGATGAAAGGTTTTACCTGTGTATCTCGGACAGTTACGTCCTAAAAAATGAATTAAAAGCACTGGGTATGCCCTTGAACTCGCCAAGTAAATCTATATTTACCTTAGTGCTCGTATTTATAATGGATGTACATGAAATTACTCAATTCGGATGGAGGCTACCACGACGCTAGCATTTAGGTGATACAAGTGAACTACGTCATATATATTGCACGATGCAGTTTTTATTTGGATAATTATGGAATCGATACTCTGGTATGAAAATGCTTGACATTGATAATGGTCCGATGTCCGAAAAATGAAGGTTTAAATTCTAAAATACAGTACTATAAATTGGCTTGTTTTTGGAGATTTACAGATGTTACAATTACGTTATGGTTGTTGAGCTGAAATGGCATTTTACCTACTTCGAAAAATTTAGACTTGTTTTCAACCTCTCTGAATATGATAATAGTACTTTAAGATTCCACTACTAGATGGCAAATATCTTCAGTTGTAAATCTGCAAGTGGCAAAGTTGAAATAATTGAATAAGAGGTGCGTGGTTTCCCTATCATGTTATCAATTGTGTATTCAATGTGTAACGTAAATAATTGTCTTTGGACAATCATTTCGTATGAGTGGCCTTGATATTCCGATTATTTTGAGTCTGCCGAATTAACGCACAATTACTCAGGAATCGTTGAGTTGTTCGATGCATAATATCATTCTTTTACTGATTGTCGTAGTGACATTACAAATGTCCCTCGAATTTTTGTTTTAGGTTTTTTTCCGCACTGTGTGCAAAAAGCTGGGCACGTGTGGCATAATAGTTATTTATGTAACAAGTGCCCAAAAGGCGTTTTTGGGCACGAGTGTACGGATAAAAACACCCACTCATGCCGGCACAGCCGACACTCGTGTCTTTTCTATGTCGACACGAGTGGGTGTTTTTCCGCACACTGTGCGCAAAAAGCTGGGCACGTGTTGCATACTAGTTATTTATTCAAAGCCGCGGCATGATTTTATTAATTAATCAGTCAAGACACGTTTTTATCGAAAGGAACTTTTGAATATTGATGATATGAATTGAAGTATCCTGAATTGAACAGACAAGTTCTTAAAGATAATTTTCGTCTTTATGGGCGAGCTTTAGCTGAATGGAAGCTCTGAAGCCGTGACGAAGGCCGTCGTTGATTCGCGACAACTGTGCAAGCTCTCTCGATATAGGAAGGGAAGTCTGCTAGGTGAATGAGAGAGAGGGAGGCAAGCTCAGTTGCGCCGCGCGCACACCTTAATATATCTATATACCCGCGCATTGGCAAAGTACAACGCACAGAGTAGGTGGTCGCGCTGACAGGCAACGAGCATAAGCTAGTAGAGAAAGAGAAAAGAGAAAGAGCCGCTCTTCGCAATGATTAATGGCTTAGCGCATTAACAGGCTATTGACAAACGCGTTTCTCATCGTTTCTGCGCGGCGAGGCCAACGCCCCCGCCCCAGTGTCGTTCTCCAGGGTCCCGTAGTCTTCAGCTCCCTTCCTCCTTCTTCCTTTGGCTAGCTACACGGGCTTCGCCGTCGTCGTCGTCGAGTTGTGCGTTGTAGGTGCTTGCACGCCGCGATACTGCTCAGCGCGCGAAGCTTCTGCCCTGCGTACGGCAGCAGCGTCTCTTCTCCCTCGCGGCTTCGCGCGTCAGCCGCATACAACCCATGCAGTAGCGTAGAGATACATATATAGTTATAAAAGTGCGTCGAGAAAGCTCGGCGTGACGCGCGCAATCGATCCTTGTGCGCCCGCGCGGATCCCGATAGCATTTCGCGACGCGATATCGCATCGAGCTGCTCACACACGCGGAAGATGCGAATAGACGAGCTCGTTGTATGCGACGTCATTCATCCCCTATATAGGTATACGCACACAAAATGATGTATTCTGGCTGCAGCTGTAAAGAAAAGCCTTTCAGAATGGCTGCCATCGCGCGTCCGCATCGGCGGCACTGTGTTTATCTCTTTGCGCGTAATAATCGACGTTTGTTAACGACTTTGTAGGCAGAATGTCAATCAGCGAATGTCAAAAGTCGCTGAATTGACGCTACAGGGTATTCTCCTATTGAAGCAAAAGTGCAAAAAGCTCGATGCAAGCTCATTACTTCTTTGGCTACTTATGTTGTGCGCGATGCGGATCTGCATAGGTAGCTATTGGCGCCTCGTGTAATCCAATCAAAAAGCAGACATCGGTGCATGTAGCAAAGCCGTGAAAGAATATGAAAAAAGTATGAATATATCAAAAAGACAGCGCGGTAGCAATAGGAGAAGCGCCACGAGCTGATGAGTCGCGGTATGCTCGGCTTGTCGAATTTCAATACTTCGACATCGTTATGATGTATACGTAAAGTACGCACACATGTGTTAAAAAGCTAATGCCAGTGCAGATTCGTGCAGTGGCGCGGCTCGATATAAAAGAGCTTTGGGGGTCTCTCGGATACGTCGTGGTGGGATGAGGACGCGCATCATGCGAGGCACACAGCAGCACGAGAATAGCGCCAGAGGTTACACACAGAGAGGATACACACGCCGGTATTAAAGGATGAGAATGAAGAGCGCAGAGAAGAACGGCTACGATCCGCAAGCTCGACTATTGGCAAGCTTCGAACTTGTGCTGCTGGCTCAAACTTGAATGCGGTCGCTTGAATGTGCTCGCATATAGGCACCTATATGCTTTCTCAGCGAGTCTATAGGGCGCGCGATTCTCTTTCAAGCCGATGCGGCTCTTCTTCGTCCATTTGGGGATCGTGCAGGCTATACGTATGTGTATTTTACATGTTTGGGAATCATCGTTACATCCTCTCGCATACACACATACTGCTCGGGTTCTTTTTCTCGTTGTGTAACCTATCCGAGCGGTACGATCCTCGTTATCAGGCAGGTTGCATATGGCTTTATGTAGCTACTTTTTCTTCTTTTTGCCTTTTATTTAGGGGTAGCTGCCGATGCTGCTGCTGCTCCAAGAGTAATGCACGCTCATTATCAAGCTCGCCCACATATCGAAACTCAGAATGCTGAATGCCTTTCGGCAATAACGATATTGACTCGTGCAGGGATGTACTCCGTGAACTATTTCATATACGCGCGCCCGAGTATAAAAAGCTACTGTATATTATCACAAGGTCCATTTTCAACGAATTTTCGCCAGACAAAATGCGAGAGCACGTAGCCGTGTGCAATGTCGAAAAAGCAATTTCTGTGCAACTCTGCAGCCGAAACATCGATGCGGACTATGCGATGTCTGCCAGGCCGAATAATAAACCTTTTTTACTCGGTTGGTGCGTGATACAGTCAGCAATGTGCTGTAGTACAGTGTATCTCGAGTACAGTCAGCCGGTTTTTACCGAGTTGTTTTGCGCGATCAATTGCAATATTTATATAAAATCGGTATACAAAGACGCGAACTGCGCACTGCAGCCGAGCATTCTTAATAAGTACTTGTGAATTGCGATTCAAAAACCATCCTGGTCATAAAATTGCAGCTCGCGGATGCACGTAGATGATGAAGAATATGTTTATGTATTTTATATTCATCAGAGTCAGCGAGCTTTGCATCGTCGTGCTCCGTTTAGCAGTCTGGCTGCTCCTTTTTTACCATTAGAAGAAATGAAATTCTCTCTGTCGAGTATACAGAGAGCTATCTGCTGTATTTTCTCCTTCACTCTTTCTCTCGCTGCGCATTATACGCACACATAGAGCGTACAAACGTATTTCTGTCTGGTGCGCCGGTGTGTTTGCAGGACTATAGAAGTATTTTCAGCAGAGATGGAGATAGAAGACAAAACAAGCGTGAGCCTGGTAGCTGGCAGAGAGAGAGAGAGAGAGAGAGAGAGAGAGAGAGAGAGAGAGAGAAAGAGAAAGAGAAAGAGAAAGAGAAAGAGAAAGAAGAAAGGACGAACGAGGAGGTACGAGTAAATGTGCAGAACGTTAAAGAGATGGTTGCGCAGGATGTGGAAGGTTCGAGTTGGCGCTGACAGAGAGAGGATATGGCTCAACTCGTTCGGCCCATTCAGTCCGCTCCGATGAAAAGAGCCTGCAACCAACAGACGCTGCTCTGAAAGGACTTGAGAATTATTATTATTAACCTTTCTATAGGAATGATTTTCCATTTTCCTACCGAATAGAGCACAAGTGAAAGAGAGAGAGAGAGGCAGAAAGAGAAAAGGGAGTGAGGGCGAACCAGCCAGAGTCTTCTCTGACTTTTGCTTCGGATGAACCAAGCGTAAGCTCACTCGTTCGTTCGTTCGTTCGTTCGTTCGCTCGCTCGCTTCCTCGATGTTCTCGTTACGTGCTCGACTTCACGGCAACGCGAATGTCACGTTTTCCACGTTGTGTCCTTTTCTGACGTATAGCTATGTAAAGACGACGACGACATTACTGCAGCCGCTTATAATTCGCTCGCTTTGTTTAACCCAATGACTCTTCTCTGCATACGTTTATCAGCATCAAGATGGTAGAACTATTCCACGCTCTTTTTTATAAATTTTATGTAAATTTTTTTTATCATAAACAGGCAATCAATGTTGCACGTACAACTTTAGTTGCACAATTCAGTGATAAATCACAATAATAGCAACATAGCGAGCAGCGTATTAATTTTAGTTTCAGTGCGCGCGAGAGCGACCACTTGTACTCGCAGTCGAGCATTAATTATCGATTGTCCGAGCAAACAAATGAATGGTACCTTCGTGTACGTACGTATACCTACTGCGGAGAAACAAAACGTTTATATTGCTCGATTAGTTGTATAAAAAGCCTATAATTAAGTATGGCCGATTCAACGGTCACCGAGCGCGCGTGGCTGCTCACGGGCGATCGGAGCCCAGTCAGGCGCGCGCTTAGCCGAGCGCGGCAATGATAAAAGACGTAACAAAAGCAGCGCGCGGCAAAAAATGTCGAATCGAATCGAACACGAGAAACGCTGTACGCGTATAAACATAAAATGTCCGGGGAATTTGCTTGTACACGTTAATTAGCGAAAATAAAATAGGCACTTGGCGATACAAGAGAAACAAATAAAAGGGCCGGCTGTACAAAGGAGGCGTGTGCGCTGCTCCGTGTGTGCCAGAACCCGCGCGCGCGCGCGGCAGCTACGGCTATATATACAGCTATACAGTACTACGATACGGCATGAAGCGACGAGCAAAAGGCAAAAAGGAGCAGAAGAAAGAGGTGGGAGCTGGTCGGGCGGCGCGGTGACGGCGGCAGCGGCGAGGCCCGAGAAAAGGCTCATGTGCGGCACGCGCGCACGTGCATGGGTCGCCCCAACCATCCGCACCAGCCCGCTGTCTTATGCAAAAAGTCGAGCAGCGTCGATGGTATATATACGGAGCTACCCCTAATCTCGACCAGCGCCGGTGTAATCGCATTGATAACTCCGACTCCTAATTCAGCCGATGACTCCGCGTCGAGTGGTAGTGCGATGCATGGCACTACATAATATAAGCACAGACGCATATACACATGGATAGAGCTAGTTTTCTGCGGTCGTTGCGGTTTGCTTCGGCTCTGCTCCGGGTACAGCAGCAACAGCAGCAGCAGCAGCAGTGGCTACTTAACTTCAATTACCAGCGTCGATGCGTACGAGCTGCTGCTGCCACCGCGACTGTCTATTCGTGCATAGCTTATGTCATGTGCACGAATTGAAAAGAGCCGAGGCTTGATTTCACATGCGCTAGATGAAAATACCAAGTACTCGTAGTAGCCGTTACACCTGCGACGACGACGACAGTTCACCACACTCTCCCGCAGCCATAGGCCATTTAATATATCTGCCTGTGGTGAAATCTTCAAGCGCTCGTAAAGTACCTGTTTTTCCTGACAATTTCATAAATCCATACTTCGTGGCTTAGGTTTCAATGATTATTTAATAGAGATTGCGAGCTGTGCACCTATCTATGCGTGTATCTGTATAGCTGTATAGAGTACTCGAGTATCTCGCCTGTCACTAATTGTCGCGCGTACTCCGCGCAGCGCACCTAAAGCTACACTTACACTTTGTAATTTCTTCTTCGTATAGCAATCATTAAAATAAAAAAAAAGAGCAAAAGAAACTGCAGATAGCAGCAATACACGCTGGGATTTAGTATCGAGACACGCTACGCGCTAGTATATATATACACAAGTTTTCTTATTATTTTTCGTTGTGGGCGGCTGAGAGGACGATAAAACAAAGCTGCACTAGAGACGCTTTGAAAAGCGCATACGCATAAAGAAACACGAGCAAGGCGGGTGAGCGGGGGGGTTACCCTGCGAGAATAATTTATTCGACTCAGCCCCCAGAACTGGCAGATAACAACGACCATCTTCTTCATGGATGTGTATATATATTGTAAAAATAATACGTGCGCCATGGTATATAAAATGCTCGACTACGTCTATATGCGAAGTGCGCGCACACACAATTAATATAGAAACATGGCAGTCTCGCGCGCAAGGGGCATAGTATGCGTACGAAATAAAAGGCGCGATTGTTTGCAAAAAGTGTCGCTCCACGCGCGCCGAGAAGTAGCAGATACGTACATCCGCCGATGTTGCTTTTGCCGCAAAGTCTTGTTATTATTGGCGCGCGTGTACGGAGCAGCGCAGTAGCGGCTTCATTCGCCGGATGCGGCATTGCGCGCACTCGCTTATGGTACGTACTAGCGAGCTACTGTCTTTGCTCCCTCTCTCATTTGGATCCGCTGCGCAATACGCTCGTTTCACGACGTGACAAGACCCGCGTTCGCGATGCTGTTTTTAATTCATATATTAAGTATCGGTTCGAACTCGGTGCATCTTCGGGTATAAAATGTCAGTGCTTTGCTTGGACATTATAAAATTTTCAAAATCAACAAGGATGTATTTCTATATTATTGATCCACGTTCCTTCGGAATTGCAGGTGAATCCGGATTTCAAAAAAGTTCCTATATCAATATATGCTGCAACTGCAACTTAAAAGCTTATACGATCGAAGAATTTTCTCTACACGATAATCTCGAGAAGAAATGAACATTATTTATTATTGCAACGAGCACAACTTGCGAACAATACACAAATTTGTCACTCGGTAACTTGTTTTCTGATCCTTATCGCCAATGTACTTGCGCATGTTTTACATTCTTTTGAGAGACGTTAGCATGTAAAATTCTCTTGTTCTCTTTTTTACGCATCCCTCTATCTTTCTCACTCTCTTTCCACTATACTGTGGATTTCAACATTGAATTCAAAAAATAATTCCATTGTCACTCAGATAAATAACAGCTTTTTATCACTACGAGTTTTATTTCGTCCGTATATTTTTTATACAGAACCAAATAAATAGCACGATATAAATATGATCAATGTGACATTTTAGGGCTAATTTTTGGCCAACTAGTTTTTTGAACGGGCCATTATAATAACTGGATATGATGAATCAGGATAAACCGTTTCATCTCGGTACCACGTATTATACAATTATTTTAGTTTACCACTTGCAGAATTACAGATAAAGGTATTTGCCATCTAGCGATGAAGGCTGAAAGTAGTATCCCTCTATGTAAAGTGGTTAAAAACTGCAGGCCTAAATTTTCAACTCTTGAAGTGTTGTTCTTTAGCATGGTTTTTAATCTCATAAGCTTATCTTTACTAAATCTCTAGAAAAAGATTTCTAAATCATACGAAAATAATAAAAAATGAACTATATCTTCCCTAACATTTACGTATTTAACCTCTTGAAATTCTTAAAAGTAAGCGTGGTCGATTCATGGTCATTAAAAAGCTACTGCGATCTCTTTGACTTTTTGATTATCGTACATGACAGTCGCGTCTATGGTCAAAATTGCCGCAGTGCACCGAAGCTTTGGGCACGTGAACATATTAGCGGCACTTCTCACACGAAAGGCTTTCTAGATGTACGCGTCTTATAAAAGCAGCAGCGGCGGTGGCGGCAGCAGCAACGGCACATCACGGCTAATGTACTACATTGTTATTCGGAATGCACGAGTGCGCGCATGGACAAGTGACTACGCAACATAACAGCCGTCACTTGTCGCGCGTAAAAACAGCCTATTAATACCGGCATGGCGCTATTTTCGTGCGCTGCAAAATAATGGCCGACTTGTGCAGCGAGACCGGCTATACTTGTAAAGCGACTCTCCTTTCGTACGCATACACGACTTTGTTGCTTCGATTCTGACTCGCGTACATTTGCCCTATTATATATTCTCTTTTGTATTTTATTTGCCGGAAAAGTATCTAGAACAGAGAGAGAGAAATTACCTGACTCGGTTGCTGCGCGAACCTGCAAGACCATCGTGACACTTGTTAAGAAGAGCCACTTTTCATTTAGCCCGATCAGCTCTATATAAATGTCGACGAGATGTACCGTATCGTGATATTTTTTTCTTGTTTGCTGTGCGAGGCATTATGGCGCATTGCACAAGTCCAATGGTCAATCGGAATTGCAACAAGTACAAAAACAAGGCTAGATATGCGATTGAGCTTGTTTGAGTCGTTACTCGTAATTAATCGACTTTGGTTTTGTAGCGAAAGATTTCATCGTGAAAATTATTCTACAAAATCGAGCAGCGGGGTGAATAATGCGAGGATGACACGTATCGCTTGGCTCGAAGCACCGCATACAGCGAATGAATGAAGGTATGACTATAAATAATTCAACATATTCTCACGTCCTAGCTGTGCTGCGTGTGCTCGGTGCGCGCATTGTCTTCGGTGCGACAAACAGATCCATTATTAGCCGTTATAATAGTCAAAAGAACAAGGACCTTGGGCTCGTAAATAGAAAAATAAAAGAATTTTTTGCGCGACGATGAAGCTTGTGACTGGATGAAAAGAAAACATTAGCTCAGAGAGAGAGAGAGAGAGAGAGAGCTCGCACGGCACATATATAGCGGAGCGTCATTGCGCGCATTCGTGCGAGAGGATAAGAGAGAACGAAAGAGAGTTAGGAAGAGGGAGAGAGGAGACGCAATTGTGCGCGGCATAAATTCAGCGCAAGAGAAAGAGAGGAGAGACATAGAGAGAGAGAGAGACTGAGAAAAACAGAGGCTCTGCTTGCGTGTGTCTTTGAAGACAAATTGACGGCATAGTGTTGGCTACAGCGGCAGCGTCCGAATTATTCGGAGACGGCGGACGTGGACACAAAGAGCAGAAGAGTACGTGATGTCGCGTAAACCAGAGGTGTCGCACGATGCTTTCGTCGCCCCTTTGGCTAGCACTTGACCTCCTCCTTCTCCTCCTACTACTCCGACTTCTCTTTCTTCTTCTCTGCCTCCACCCCCGCATGCAAAGCATCTTCTGTGCTGCTGCTGCTCGCACCTACGTACCGTGTACAGCATACGTTCTCGGCTGTGTGCGACGCAGGCCAGTCTCATCTCTCTGGACTCATTTGCTTAAGAATAACACGGTCAATTTGTCTCGCAATCCGATTAACAATGCGAACAAGCGAGCGTGTTTCTGAATCAATTTATGCGCCTCTGTGAATTGACGAGCAACGTCCAGTAGAAATTCGTACAATGATCAAGATGGGCAGAAAAAAAAACAATAACAATGTCAATGCTCTTCCGAGTATTAATAATATGCTGATGCGTAACTTGTGCACGGTTTTGTTATGGTTTTTACTTTGTAAGCTCGCTCGAGCACTTTGAGAGCCATCTGCATTCGATCGATCGGGTCTTTTTTTCGATCGCCCAAGTCAGTTGACTCGATCATTTCAATCATTTGGTTTTTATCTCTTTTATCAGGTGGATGACGATTTCGATAACACGAATCGCCTCGTATAGCCGGAGGGGAATGGACAATCTCGGGTAGTGCCCTTAATTCATCAAGTTGCGTTGACAAGCGTCGGTTGCAATAGCCGCCGCCGCCACCGCGTTGGTATCACCGTTAAGCCCAAAGCTCGTTCAGTAGCTATACGCACGATATTTCCTACGAAGCTAATGCAAAGAGTCAGTGATATTCCGGTCACGCGGTAGCTCTGCCTACCGCCGGGGGGGATCGTAGGAACCAGAAGTCGCAGCCTATCCAGAAGACCACGTTATTCCAACGGTGCCGAGCAGGCTTTGTGCCCCGAGAGGAGGGTATAATGACGGTGTCTTCGCGTGCATCTATCTATATCATAAAAATAATCAACTCCTCCCGGCCACTGAACGTCAAGTTCCGGGGGTACTTTGATCTCTTGCTCGAAACGAAAATTATGTCCTAAAAAAGAAGGAGGAGGGAGGAGAACAGTCGAGTAGTTTGTTTTCAAGAAAGCTCGCACGGCCCTCTAGTTTCATCCGACTAGCAACTTAACCTCAAAGAGTCGTATGGCGCTACATTCCGTTATAGAAAAAAAAAACAAGATAGCCGTCAGATAAAGTGAACAAGGACAGAAGAGAAGAGTCATCAACGACAGTCGCTATATCCAAGAGCTTGGATGGAGCCTTCGCGATTTGCGCGCGATCGAGAACGAAGGTGGCAATTCGACATAGCCGAGAAGCAGTTTAGTTTGTTATCGTTTTTTGTATTTCAATCAAAGAGGATGTGCTGACTTCTTTGAAAATAAAAACTTAATGAGAAAGGGAATGATGTCGTTTAGCCAGCCAAGCGAGGAGAGCCATCGCGAGAGAGCTGTTCGATGTAAGAAACGAATAGCTAAGTGAGTAGAGCTACCGTGAAAAAGAGAGACGAAGGAGAAAGAGAGAGAGAGAGAGAGAGAAAGAGAGACGGGGGAGGGGGAGAAAGCACGAGTTTTCTTTTACCGGCTGGTACGGAAATTGACTGCGCTTTGCTCTCGAGGCTTTATAGCATCACTAGCACTTTTCTTACCTTGCCTCCTTTTTTTGTCTTTTTTTCCTTTTTTTTTTTTGTTTTTTTTTTTCTGTTTATTTATTTTTTTTTTACTTCAACACCGGCAGTAGCTGCCGGTGCGTATACAGCGCAAAGACTGTATACTGGCGGTGGTAGAGCACTTTTTTCTATTTTTATTAGCTAGCAAAACGTTACATGCATGTCGCGACAAGGTAAAACTGCAACTTTCGACCTTTTTTTTGCCAGCGAGCAGAGCTTTGGAAAGTCAGCTTCATCTTCTAGTGTACAGGCTTGCCGCTTGCACTGCGCACGAGCGTGTGGAGCACAAGGAAAATAACTGAAATCCGGCGAAAATGCTTTGGAGTAGAAGCTTGAGCTTTATAGAAGTGCAAAAGCTTTTTCAAGCTCCTTTTTTTACGACTGTTCGCTCTGTGAGTAGTATACCACCGCCTGACGGATATATTCAATACGTTAGTGCCGTTATTACTGCTGCTGCAATGCAGTTTTCGTTTTAAGAAATCGCAAACAACTGTCGAGCGCAGAATCAGAGATTTCGTACAGAATCAATCTTGCGCGGGTCGCCCAACATTTGTCTTGTTGCTCCACGTCTGCCATTTTTATTTTCCATTAGACTAGCGACTGGAATGGTTCGAAAAAGGAACATACTTTTTTTCCAGTTTCAACTTAATTTCCTACGGAATTCAGTTCTGTTGCATTGCTATGCCTGTGATTTGTCTAAGCATATAGACTTAAAGAGTTTTCGTTGAAGTATAGCAGAGGAAATAAAATTTTTGGGGTTCTTCAAAATCAATAATTATTTTCTTAACTTTTATTTTCTTTGTTGTTGAAGAAAATATCGAAATTCGATGAGTATTTCATTATATTGTAATATCTCATCTACTAATAGGTATTTTAATGAATGAATTTCAGTGTTAAAAAATATTTAAATTAAAAACAGGGTAAAATTCATATAAAAGCATTAAAGCAATACAAGAAAAATGATTGAGAGTTGAATTAAATTCTAATTTCTTAGAATTTTAATTTTTTTAATACACATTTGTGAGGGAGTTTTGGCATAATAATGTTATTCAATTATTTGTTCAAAACTTTTCTTTTATTCTTATTTTTACTTTATCAATTGCAGATTTCCAGATACAAGTACTCGCCATCTAGTGGCGGAAGCTGTCTTTAATTATGATTGAGTGTTCATACATTTTTTTAACACTGCGTGCGCGAAACACGGGTTTTCTAACCTTAAAGCGTCAGAAAACCCTAGTTTCTCGCAAGCAGAGTTAAAAAATATCGTTTGCAACTAGTCCGCGAGGAAGTTGACTCACCCAGGAGTCTTTGCACCCTCGCTACGCTCGGGTGAAAACAACTCCTGGATGAGTCAACTGCTTCGCGCACTTGTTACAAAATATACTATTTTACAATTAATATAAAACCTGAATCAATATTCATGTTTTTAAACAATCTTCATTTGTTCGTAAGTGCTATATGTGACATCTATACTGTCTCAACTATTCCATGCAAGTTCATAATTGGCCTCGCAGAGTAGCAGAATACAGTGCTTATATATCATCGCGATATAATTCTGTGATTAGAATTTTAATTCAAAACTCGTTTAATTAACGACTTTATAAAATATATACGGAGCAAGTCATCGTTTAAACATTACACATAAATTTGAAATGCTGCTTTCAAGCTTGCGAATTCATTAACAATGAGTGCAGCGTATAACTCAGATTTTTGCAAGTATGTATTGGGTTTGATCGGTGCATATTTATAACACCCTGAATCTTCATCCACTCGGGTTCCTCGTTGGAACGAGTATATTTTATATGAATTTAACGGTATGACCGATAATAAACTCGTCCCACGGCTTTTCGACTTTTTGTTAAAAAAATAAACTTGCGCTCGTGCTTCTTCCAAGTCTTCTCGCATGCAGCAGATCATAAAATCTACCACATTAAAATTTTTGCTCTTTCTTTAGGATTTTATGTGAGCCATATATAAGGACAGGTGCAAGAGTAGCTGCACGGAAAAATAAAGCTCGGCGAAATTCGAGAACGGCGGTAACTTTTTTTGTCGGATCTAGCTTCGAGGTACGACGTTGTTCGCACAGCCATATAGTCATTGATCGAATCGAACTTGCGAAGTACATAAAGCCGATAGAAACAGTTAGCGACAAGACGACGACGACGACGAGCTTTATGAAATATGCAAGCGGAATCAATCCTGCTTGGCTAGGTATTTCGGGCTCGGACTCGGCTGACTAGAGTTCAAGCTGTGTGCGAGCTCGGCTCAGCCTCGAGATATGAGGGAAAGGCCGAGGGAGTAGCTCGAGCTGATCCCATATATCCAAGGGTTAAGCAACCCTCAAGTTGGTGGCCGCTAGCTGAAGCAGTTATACACGTTCGTGATGTCCTTTGAGTCGACGTCTTTCTCATTGCAATGTGTGTAACTCCGTGTCGGGGGGTGGGCAACGACGACGACGACGACGACGACGACGACCATCTCTATACGTGGATCCACTCGCACACCAACATTTATACGCTGGGCGCATTTATATGCATGTAGTATTTATATGTATTTATACGTGTATATAATACAGATAGACAGATACATATATATATAAATTTGTGTGCGACTGGTAGCTCGAGATACAGTTAGACAGAGAGTCGCCTAGTACAAACACGTATTAGTAGTAATGCATAAGAGACATCGTTGCCAGGTTGATCCTTCGGGACTGGGATTTTAGCCGGGCGCTGCGCTACTGCCATTAATGGTTTATCTTATATATACAGAGCGAGAGAGAGAGAGAGAGAGTGAGAGAGACACTCCCGGCGCTTCGGAAACACATCTTTGAGAGAGAACCAAACTATCTTAATAATGCAATCCAAAGCTTGAATTCGCGCAGCGCTTATGAAATATCATCAGCCTTTTAGGTTGTTAACTTGCGCACGGCGACGACGACGACTGCGAGGAAAAGCGTCGTAAACGTCGCGCGCGACAGTTTGCTCGTATATATACATACACATTTGCAGCCATGCACCATAGTGTGTACGTTGCTGTACTGTGACATATGCATTTCTCTATGATTGAAAGGAAAATGAAATTACGTTCATTACTCTGCTGTTCGCTCAGAGGCAGTTTGCAGTTTATTAAACGATATCGCGCTCGCTGAGGCGCGTACTTCGAACGAGATAATAAAGCACGAGCTCGAGCAAGCACGAAGCGCGTACGGAAGCTGTCTGTGCTGCTGCGCGTGGATCTGCAGAAAAGCCGCATAGTCATGCCTAACGAGGCAGACACGCCAGACGTGTCAAGGATCGATTAGTGAATTCTTGTAGCTTTAATCAAGCATCGGCTGCAGCAGCAGCAGCAGCAGCTAGGGTAGATGTATCGGCTCCGACACAAGCGCAGCGTCATTCATTTTGATAACAATGAGCTATAGGCGCGCGCGCGAGCGTGTGAATATACGGATCGCGCAAAGTAAAGGCTTACACTTATTTAGCGTTGGGACGTGGCAAACATCATTAGGAATGCTGTTGCTGCTGCACCGAGGCTATTATATGGAAAGTAAGCCAGGCCACGAGGCGAGTTCGCAAAGAGCGAGCAAGCAAGAAGAAGACGAAGGCAAAAACGAGTGTATTCTTCTGGGGTAGTTTCGCGCTCGGAATGCCCATAGTGCGTATATATAAGAGAGGTCGAAGCAGCAGACCAGGAAGCCAATGGCGCACGAGCTGCCTTTTACGTAAGCGTGCCAGGTGTAATCAGCTGCCAATTCACCTGTGTACGTATAGCGTCGCTCTCGGCCCGTGTCTTATGTATATAATATATGTACGCGCCTCGTTCACGAGCGTAATTGTCGAGTGCGAGGTCATTCGTTCACGCGTCTCTCTGTACTGCCCCAATCGTTCCAACTTCTTCTTTTGCTCGACTGTATATAGCAGCGCATTTGTATCCCCGCAGCTCATTGTATACGTATAGCAGCACACATATAATATACACGCGCAGGTACAGCTCTTATGTATATTCGAGCCTCGATCGCTATAATTGAGCAGCTATTTTTCAATTTCCAGCAGCAGGGGCAGCGCGCGCGGCCTTTTGTGTATAGTATATAAACCAGCTCTAGAGCTCGAGCTGCTCGCGTACTTACTCGCCTCGCGCTCGCTCTCAGCTCCATAAAAGATCGTCCCGCTTTTATTTCGTTCCGGTTTTGTTATTCTCTTCCTATTTTTTTATTTCCATCTCTTGTTCAGCGCTGGCCTATCTTTTCGCTCGCGATCGACCTCTCTCGTTTTCTCCTCGAGCCTGTGTTGTGCCTTCGCCGCCGCTGCTGCTGACGCTACTACTACTCCTGGTATGCATGTTATATTATTCCGCTAGCGGCTAATGAGTTGCGAGATGATTGATTCTCCTCTTTGCAACTATAACCAACTTGACTCGGTGCTGCTTTCACTCGACCCGCAGCTACTACCCCCTTCTTCTTTTCCCTGATCCTCCCACCCCGCAGCGAACCAGCTCGTACGTACGGTCTCTTTTGGCTTCTGACCCTTTTCGTTCCTTCGACTTCTTTGCTTTTCATTTTGAATGAATAATTGAGTTGAATTATTTATTGCCACCCTCAAGTTTTATTTACGTTTTCGGCTAACCTTTGAGCTCCGAGAGACAAGTGCGCATGTAGCATGCATATGAGCAATTTTTTTTCTCTATACGTAACCTAAGCATCAAAGTCTTCGTTATCGAAGCATCTGTTTGTCTCTTGACACTCTAATCGTGAAATAATATTAAATGTATTAATAATGATTAAGAAGTGATTTATTGAGCATTACGTGCAAAAACTCCTCGCAGACTCGACCTCTTAGTTATCATTGTCACGGGAAATCCTTGCAATTATTTATAAAAAAAAAAAAAGACTAAATTCGATTCAGACGCATTAAATTATAAAGCTTGCAACATAAAAGCTCGGCATCGAAGAAACTCAAAAGTCTCGATAACAACGCTCATGCTGAAATTATTGTACGCTTTCGGAAGCCCGAGTAAACTCGGGCGTGTGAATGATAAGCAGGCGCGCAGAACAAACATTAGCGCATCGAGAGAGCAGCAGCAGACCTTGGTATTGAACGTGAAAAAACAGTATTAATCGCAGAGCTAAGATGAGACAGTAGGCGACACGCGCCAAAGTTATATACCCCACAAGTTCGCCAAAAAGGCCAGCGTCACTTTGATGTTTTCAGCTTACTCATGCGTCTCTTATTTATTACGCGCTTATCTGAGCCGCAGCCTTTCACTCTCTCTCGTCTCTCTCTCGTTATGGAAAGAAAAGCAGATCCGCGAACACGTATACGTATATACTTGATAGACGAGGGGACGCGTGAAAAAAACCTTCAATATAGATGTGTGTATGTGTGGAAGATGAGCGCGTATATACATAGGACTCAATCTCGGTTCTGAGGGCCGCAGAATCCGCAACTCTCGCACTGCTAACGGGGAGGGCTTAGCGCTCGGATGCGAACACCCTCGTGTCGTCTATTTCTCTTCTCTCGTACGCTCGCGCGCGCAGATACTCATATCTTGTCTCGGTCTCTGCCATCGACTGAGCAACAGCAGCAGCAGCCAGCAAAATGTCGTATATATTCTTTTTCTTTTATCACTTCCTCGCATTGGGTTTTTCAGCGCGCATAGGAGCTACCTTATATACCAGCAGTTTCCTCGCGAACGCGCCTGTCGCATGGTAGTGCGCGAAGCTCGCAGTTGAACTTTGAATATTCGAAATTTATCATTTCCTCAATGAAATTTCATCGATCGCGAGCAGAGACTCATAAGCCGATACTTTAAAACTTATCCTTACTGTTTTCGACGCTTTAACTTGGTCTTAAGCTTCGTACTAAGCGTGACGCGCGCCCCGCGCGTACCATGGGCCTGCGAGAGTCATTTGCTTATAAAGCGCCTCTCGCAGCTTGTGAGCCAGGTTCGTGTGTGCGGGGGTTATTACGACATTGTCGAGTTGTCAGCTCGCCGAGATGGATCACGTATCCGCACAATGATGCGAAGGCCCGCTCGCGTATCGACTTTGCCTAGCTCGTGTATACGTCAGGCACAAAGTGCACTCGCTATCGCGCTGCTTATTGATTTCCCTCGTTTTACATCGACAAAAGAGAAGGAGAGACGCAGGACGCATAGTCGCTGCTAAGTATCCGAGCTTTGCGCCTACCTAGTATACGGTGATCGACGTGAATTCATTCTTTTTGATACGCTCCACGCGCTCTTAATACTCTTTTGCATTTTTATCAAAGTAAAGCTTTTCTAACGGCGCGCGCGCGGGACCCGATTCAACTTTGAAAAACAAACAGAACGTCGGTAATTGAAAGCTCTTACGGGCAGAATATATTCGGTCTATAGGTAGATACAAAAAAGGCGAGCGACGATTTTTAATCCTATCGTTGCAGAGTGCGTGGAGCAACTGGCAATAGCAATAGCTACAGCGATGGAATTAACAGAAAAAAAGGGTGCGAGCAGCGGCAGAATGATAATTTTTTCAAGAAGCGATAAAAGCTCGCTCTATACACGATCAGGGCCGCAGCGTCAACGGGGCGAACGGAACGATGGGAAAGAGAGAGAGAGAAAGAGAAAGGCTCGTGGATGAGAAAAAGGGTATACGTTGTACAAACGCGGGGGCTAGATAGCTTTGAGTTTTAGCGTCGATCGCGAGTGAGCAACGGGGACTCGACGTGTACCGAGCATTGGCGGCGGCATCGGCGAAGCAAAACGATTTGTTTTTATTTAGCCAGGTTAACGCGAGCTTGATTGGCCTTGATTGGCGATCGATCCATCTTGCGCGCACACACATACACACAGGCCACACGAGTAGTAGCTGGGCTATTCCCTCCGCACGTTTGTTCGTGCACGCTGGCGATTCTGCGAGAGAATCCGCACACGGTAGAGGACTCGACTGTATAACGCGTAGCACACGGCGCTGGAAGCTAAACCAACTAAACGACCGCTATCGTTTACCCGATCTACGCGTTTCTCACTGGGTTTAGCGCGTTTGCGCCTCGACCTGTTCTCCCGCATGAACTATCGTTAATTTTTTTCTCGCAGCTACTAATTGGTGCAGCAGTTCTCAAAGCGGAGCGAATACATAACGCGAGTATGCTTCGTACAGTTTGCGAAGATAATCGTGATTGTCGTGCCGTGAACAATAAAGGCGCGTACAGGCGCGCTAAGTGCAGTTTTTGACTTTCAACATAAGGGGTAAAGAAATACATGCTAATGTGGTTGATGCAGTACACATGCCTAAGCGCGTTGAGTGAAATATCAAGCGAATAATCAAATGAGATGATCGCACGGGGACAGTTGTTTTGAGCGAGGGTACGATCTAGGGCGCGACTCCGTCAAAATTCCTACCGAGCACTTTGTATTAATATCATATGCAGAGTGTAGCATAATACATGACTCGCGCGATGGCCAAGTAGGCCTTTTGACAGACGCGCCGCCACCGACTCGTAGCTAGATAGTAGTAGATGTCCCAACACACAAATGATTCCATTCGATGCACGCGTATATTACGCATACACAGCCCAGACGCAACGCGTATACGCATAAGCATGCGAAAAACATATACCACTGTGTGTATCCGAGCTAGCTGTACGCGAATACAGCAGGTCCTACATATACGCAACATATATAACGCAGAGAATGTGGCGCGCACTACACACGACATACATGCAGCATATAAGCAGGCAAGGATGTATAGGGGGTGAAGCGAAGCGCGACGAAAGCGCCCGGCAATCAAAGAGAATAATTCACGAGGCAGTATAGCATTGTATTTGTTCCGTGCCAAAACTGCTGCTGCTGCTACCACCACCGCTTGATATAGTCGCGCGCGCGCGCAGGGAAACTTATGTGAGTCAACATCGTATATACCTGCGGACGCGCGGGATGCTGTGCGGCGGTGGTCCCACCCCATCCCCCGCTCGAGCCCTGTAGCTCGAATATAGTAGAACACACACATACAAACTCATTCCCTCGTATACGAAAGCCAAAGCTCCCTCGGTGGTTATGCTTTCAACCTAATAGTCGCTCCCGTAGCACGACGGAAATAAACCTAACTCGGTAATACGGATTCACATGTACGAGCGCGCGTATATGGGATTGTACATATACGAGGAAGCACAGCGCAGCTCCCAGGAACCACACGTACAGAGACACAAGACTTGCCCTAGAACATTTGGCGTTTGCAATATTATATTTGGCTTTTCATTTGGCCATTTCCTTTACAGGCTGCTCCTATTCGCTACAGAAAATTTTCTTATCTGCAATCGAATATCTTGACTTTTCATTGATACAATAATATGAATACATAGCGTTTGCGCGCGCGCGCGCGCGTATCGATCATTAGTGGTTTATCAGTCGTGTATTTCTTTAGCAGAAATATGACGACGACGATGATGGCGTGTTTGTGCATGCTATACATAAGTCATGCGGCAAGTTTAATGTGAAAAGTCTTGGCTATGGCGAAGACGTCGGGGCTGCTGCTCTTCTCAAGACTCGAGCCGTAGTAGCAGCTTGGCCGCGGCCGGACAGATCGTCGAAAGTTTATTAAAGTAGTAAAGTGAGGCATGCACGATTACATTCTCGAGCTATTTCTTCGCATGGCTTCGATTGGCCGCAGGCCATCCAATTAAGCAAGGGACATACGACAGTAAAGGTAATAAAGCCCTTGAACATAAGTACTTACTATCTCTCCTTCTTCCTCTCTCTCTTTCTGTGTAGCTATGTACACTGGAAACTCGCATAAAGACCAGCGGTCAAAGTAATGAACAAGTCGCAAAAGCGATACAGAAGCAAAAGTTGCTCTCGTCTCTCTCGGATCGTTGGTGGAAGAAGAAAAAAAACATAAAATAAAATAAAAGCCAAGGCCCGCTTCTGCTGCTGGCGGGAGCACCGACGATCAGCGGCCGAGCAGCAGCTAGAGAAGATGATAGTGGCAAAGAAGCAACTACACGGCAGCATCAAGGAGAGGAGTGACGGACTAAGAGATTAGCGGCCGTACTGCTCTGGCATCATCGCAGTGTTGCCGCCGCCGCCGTCGTTGAGCGTAAAGGTCTTGGGGAATGAAGAAAATTCGTGAATATGCAGGAGCTCTGGGCGCAAAAAGAAATTTCACCTCCGCTAGTGTTATTACAAAGTCGCTTGTGTATTCTTTTTACATAATATGCTCGGCACAGATGTATACAAGAGAAGGAGAGAGAAGCGCGCAAGTAGATGGAGATGTGGGCGCGCGATGTATATGAGCTGTGCCGAGGCAACGCACGCACGTATATAATATAGCGGCTGCGTGTTGTACACGGCGTGCGCACACTCGCGCTGGGTCACGTCGGGGCAAAGAGAAAGAGCGAGAGAGAGAAGAAAAAAAGCAGTGCGAGAGAAAGAAGGAGCTTGCGAGCAACGGGTAGGAAAATTAGTTTTCAGACATTTTTCATGAAAGACCTGAAAGAGCTCCGAGCTTCCTTTTCTCATTGAAGCCGGGGCTATTTTTGTTGGCGCGACGCGCTCCGCGCTCGTGTCCCATTCAATAGCCTTTATTTTATATAGGTCCTTATTCCGCATGAGTCGCGTATACTGCTCGCACTCGCACACACACACACACACACACACACACTCGTAGCATATTATGTATACCAAGTTGCACAGTCTCTCTCTCTCTCTCTCTCTCTCTCTCTCTCTCAGGTACAACTGCGTTACGTACGTATGTATAAATACATGTACAAACACGCCGTCGTCGCGTACATATAGTGCAGCCAGCAGCAAGGCAGCAGCTACGGAAACAGAGAGCGAGACATTTACAGAAACTCGCGCGCGCGCGCCTTGCCTTATTACGGCGCCTTTCTCGTTCTTATATTTCTCTCGATTCGTGCGCCCGTGCTTTTTCCATTATGCGCCCCGTCTGCTCGCTACTACCGGCTCCGCCACCGCCGTTGCTGCTGCTGCTGCTGCTACGCTTGCAATTCGCACTCATTCGCTCTCTCGGTTCTGCTCTGGCTTCTTATTCATTTCCTACGCTTATTATGCTTTGTGTACTCTTCAATTTTCACGCAAAGTCCGCTTTTTTTTTTCTACTCTACCCTGTGCAAAAGTGTGTGCGTTCTTATGTATGTGTGAAGTTACTTTATTTCCCGGCCTGCGTCGCGCCCTCCAGACCCCTCCCTCCGTGGCACACGATACACGAGCGCACAAGCTCGCATTGTCAACGCGCGATAATGCAATATATAAAATATATATAAAAGTAGAGTCGCGCATTCACACTTTTTTTCTCTCAGGCGAGTATAACGAAATCAAGGCTCCGGTCGTAATTAGTTTTGGACAGAGTCAAGCCAGTGGGGGGCACATGGCTTAATTTTTGCAATTAAGCATCTTGCTCCTCTCCTCTCGCTTACGGCTGCCAGCATATGTATACATTGCAGAGCAGCACAAATTGAACAACGAGTACCATCGTCCTCTTTATTTCAGCAGCCGCGTAAATGCTAACTATGCATGCGTTGATTGTTGATCCGCGTTGCTGCTGCTGCGCTTTGTCACAAAAAAATGCACCACGGGATTGTATGCGGCTATATGTGCACGAGCACGCAGATTTAAAAGGAGGACGCGCTAACACATAATGATTAATGTAATTCTTCGGCAGCTCGTTAAAAAATATCTCAAGTTTTTTGCCCTGTCGCGGCGGCGTAATGCGTAACGCGTGCTTGTCAATTATCCGCTAAAAAGTTCGAGCGGGGTGCGCGTTAAATAAAGCTTTGAATTTCGGAACGCGCGAGTCGCGTGCAGCTACTGTCTTTTGCTCCGCAACTGCGTAAGTCATCTCTTTCACGTGCTGCTGCTGCTGCTGCTGCTGCTGCTGTCCTCGGTGGAATGTCGAGCGGTGTGCCATGCGCGCCGCACCAGTGTAGTAGTACAGTATAGAGCGCCGCTACAGAGAGCGAATGTCGCGCGCGCGTTAATTACCACTGGTAAAGGTGGCGAACTTCACGCTCGAAGAGTACGGACATTTAATAACATCATTTTTGCCGTGATTAAAAAGCCGGAGTGCCAACACGGAGGCGTGCGCGGTACCAAGCTCGTATAATATACTACTTATAGTAGCGTCGCAGTTGCGTACGTATCCTATAGCTATACTCGCAGCTCGTAATTACTGCGCTCACTTTCGATCGAGGCGCGAATAGCGCGTGCCAGGCTCTACGCGCGTTGTACGCCCGCAGGCTATATAAGACTCGGCACGGCTCGGAGCGTCGATGGATCCCGCGCCGCACATACATTGAATTTCAATTGTACAAAGCTCTTCGCCATAAGCCACACGAGTTTGTCGCGGCTGCGGCAGCGGAGGACGACGAGCGTGTCATTCGCAGCTTGCAAATCCAGAGATTTCGCGACTGATTTCCGCAATTCGCTCAAGCTAAGTCGGCAGCCGCTGGCATTACTGTCCCGACGTGTGTGGGTGCGCGAGATATACATAAATACGTGCACGACGACGAGCATAGCGACTGTACATAGCACGTAAATATATGTGCGCGCTATATGGAAGTACTCAAGTGCAGGTATACGTAGTACGGGGGAGGACAAGGAAAACAAATACAGTACGCTAGCGCTAATGTAAGCTGAAGAGGTATTATGAGACGCTGGATGTTATATCACGTATGTATGTCGCGCAAGCTCTGCTCTGCTCTGCTCTGCTCTGCTCCCTCTCTCTCTCTCTCTCGCTTTAGAGTAATAATGGTAGTAGTAGTTGGCGGGGTTACTGCTTGAGAATCTCGAGCTTATGAATAGAGCTGGCTGATACGTTTGCGGGTTCTCTTGGGCTGCTGCTGCCTTGTGCCTCATAGGTTCTCTCCTGAACACTAGCGCCCGACAGAGCGCAATACCATATATAGTTTCACGTTGTACACACGCGAGTTACATACATATATACGAGCGTGCGAGGCTTGAAAGTCGGTCGTCGTCGTTGTCGTCGTTGTAGCTTCGACGCAACTAGAATGTGGGCTCGAGCCCTTGACTGTGCGCGTACGTGCCAACACCCACACGTACACTGCAGCAGCCGAGCAAGCTCTTCCCGACATTGCAGCGCGCGAGTAAATTACGTCCTGGATCGTGTTCCTTTGAGAGCAGTGTGCGCACTTCGCTCTCAAGTTCTCTATTGCCGCCAAAGCATCTAAGACGTTTGTTGCTGCTTCTATGCGACGACGACTACGATGACTAGTACTCTATGACTACACGCATATACCAGGAACTTGCAAACACACATATACACTCGCGCGAATTGCATACAAGTCCATAGTACAGCTTGTACAATGAGTTTGATTTTCCTCGACGCGCCTATATACGTGTGCTTGATAAGGTATTTGCATGTAGATCGTGGAGCTGCTGTATCAGCGAAGGTGAGACTGTGAGTCTACTTGAGCTTTCTACCGAGATTCACTGTAACGCTGGAGCATAGTCATGTATTTATTTGCTTTTCTCCTTATCATGTACACTTGCATGACGTACGATCGTGAGAAAAGCTCTTATGTAATTGTAAGAACTTCCTTGATAATCTCTTTAATCCTCTCAACTTTAAGAAAATTTTTATCAGTAATAATGCATTGAATTAATGATTCGTTTTAATGTGGAAATTTTTTAAAACAGTGCCATAACTTATACATTTATTTTGGCTTTTCCACTTGCAGATTTACAGGTAAAGGCGCTCGCCATCTAGTGGTGAAAGCTTAATATTACATTATCGTATTCAATGAAATTAAAAATTCAGCCAAATTTTTGAAACCATCAAATTATCTTTTCCGATTTTGATTGAAATCGAAATTGAAATGTTCTTGATAATTGTAAAATTAATAAAATGAAAAATTCGGAATAAACAAGCTAATTAATGATATAGTATTTTAATACATTTTAAAATACACATTTTGATTGTTAGGCCACTATTCATATTTAGCATCTTCGTATACGGGTTAAATTTTAATAATTATGATAAGCAATATACAAAAAAAGCTTTTCGGTATACCTTTTATTAAGTGAAGAGGCAAAACAAAACTTTGTTTCTGTAGAACAAATATTTTCATTTCATTTTTCGGTGTAAATTATTATTGTTAATAAAATGTTTAATCGCAAAACATATAATTATTAGCTGTTGAAACGATTTGGAGCAAGTAGTACAGGAGAATTAACGGGACTTTGCAATTACTACAGAAATTAAGTTTCTCGAAGAGAAAAGTTAGAGAAATGTTTCGTTACGGTATATAAAAGTAAACATGAGCGACTTTGCCTCAAATGCCCTCTGGGTAAATAGAAAAGTGAGCCCTTTGAATGAGCGCACGGAAGCAGTTGGTACGGTAGTATTGGGCTGGCTTTCTACTTTTCTCTCTGCATCTCCCTCATCCAACTGCAAGCTCTCTCTCTCTCTCTCTCTCTCTCTCTCTCTCTCAATCGGGCACTTGCAAGAGGTCCGGTATTATTCGGCTGAACACCTTCTCGACAGCCAAGGCGGGAATGGAAAAGCAACTCTAACTCGCTGCCAGTGGTGTAGCCAGCGGGCGAGAGAAAGGGCTGAGACAAAGGGGCAGTAGCTCTGTGAGGCGAGCTCGCTACTATTGCTACCGTACTGTACCACGCCGACGCAACGCCGTGCAAACGAGTGGCGCGCGCTTGATCGAACGAGCCCTGCTCCAGTTGCGCGTCGATATGGCGCAGTTCCACCCTCCTCCACCTCCTCCTTCTCGGCGCTCGTGTAAGCTTCGAGGGCCCGGATGCGAGCGAGAGAGGAAGAGAGAAGACGCTCTCGTTCTCGAGAAACGCGCAGCTTTCTGCCAGGTGGTAGGGAGGTCGAGGAGAGGGTGAGAGGAAAGCCGCTAACGCTAGATCAGACTGTGCGCTGTGCTACGTTACGCCGTACACCGTACATACACCGTCGTCGATATTGCTCTGCGCTGCGCCCGCACAACCCACCAAGATTACTAATATCCTTGAGAGGTGCTGCCATTGACACTGTTGCTACTATAGCTCTCGTTGCTGCAGCAGCGCCTAGTCTAGTTCGCTCTCTCTCTCTCTTTCGCTTATCACACGAAATGTTGGCGAACGACTGAAAGAGCTTACCGAGGATATTACTTGCGCGACTGGCAACCATAAAGGCGGATTCTATCTCTCTTTCTCTCGATTTTTGTGACTTCATTTTCTCGAATGCACAGAGCTGTCTTGTGCCGCTGCGTCGAAAGCTATATACTCGCGTAAAAATACACACTCGCACACAGATAGATCCATAGACTCATACGCGGAAAGGAAAAAGAAAAAAACGAGCGAGCGAGCAAGAGAAAGCAAAAGAGCTCGGAAAGAGAAAAGCTCGAAGAAAAGTCAGCAAAAGTTTGATGATGCCGCGGCGGCCGCCCCCCTACCAGTGCGCCACCGACTCGGCCAAGAAGAGAAGCTAAAACTTTCTCCGACGAACAAGCGAGTAAAGCTCTCCTGCGCGCTGCTCGTCCGAGATCACTACGTTCATCTTCTTTTCTTTATGATCTTCATAGCATCTGCCTCGCTTGTATATAACTTGCACCATCTACATTTTCACATTATGTCCGAGTCCGGTTTATAGGAAATCTCGTAAAAGCGAGTAGTGTTGCTGCTGCTTCGTGCACTATCCGAGCGGGGGAGGGAAGAGAAGAGCTTTATACTTTTAATCTTTCAAAGCTCGGTTATTACAGCGCACTGGCACTGACGCCAGAACGACGTACGACGACGCGATGCAACGTATTGATTTTGCACGTACAGCTTACAAAGTACGATGTAAGCTCGAAGTTGTCTGACCAAAAAAAAAGTACCAAGTACAAAGGAGCCGAGGCCGAAGCTGTTATTAGCGCCCTGCTTGGAGAGAGACTGAGAGAGAGCTGTCTGCGTGGTGGTGAAGCCAGCTCATGAAAGATGAAAAAAATCATTTGGCTTGCGATGATAAGGGGTAATTGTCTTGTCGTTGGCACTTGTATATCTCCTTGTCACCCTCGTGAATCTGTAATCGTCCAACGACACGGCGGCACAGTTATTACTTATATAGTCTCGCTGCAGTCGCGCAGTGGTCGTGTCGAGTGGCTCGGAGCTTCGTGTATAGCCTGGCGCGCACAATGAGCCGAGGAGGCTATTGTCGCGCACCGCACCACGACTCATTGTGCCCGTCACAAAGCCTTAATCTCGACGGTATAACTTGCCCGTAGGTGCCCGACGATGACGCGACGCCGGGGCTATGTATAGCAGTATTTTTTTCCGTCTCAATGTGCCGCGCTTAGTCGCGCAGCTTCAAGCTTACATTCGAACTCGGATCAAATCAGAAAATGTTTCACTCGAAAAAAAAAAAAAAAATGAAATAAAGCGACGATCGATCGGAGGTGAAAACTACGTTTACGTTAACGCGCGATGCGTTACGCAAGTTTTTTCGTGTCGACAAGCTGACGTTTAATGTCAAGGTGACGACGGTCAATTAAGTTGTCAAAATTTGCCCAATGAGATTCATAATTGGCGAATAACTGTCAATAGTGGGCACACGAACATACACACACGGATGATCTTACAACGAAGCTATCAGCTGCAAGATATGTACACATAAGCGCGGTACATGCGTGCCGTACGTAATCCACCCCAGTCATCAAATAATCGCCATTGTGAAGACCGAAGGGAGTCAGCAGCGCCTATGCTATACTACTGCTGCCGCTCCGAGTCCCATGAGCGGTTTTCGGACGTGTGCAGCAAGTTTAATGCGTGTCGTATATTACGTATAAAAGCAGCATAATGTATACATGTATACATCCACTGTGCTATAATGCATATGTGAGCGTGTGTGTGTGTGTGTGTGTGTGCGAGTCGCTGCCGCTCCATCATCACTATTCATCGCTTCTCTGCTTCTTTCTCTCTCTTCTCACTCTTTTTGCTCTCTCTCTCTCTCTCGGACGCTCAGCGTAGTATATACCGACTATTGTCGTGCGGGCATTAATGAGGGAGTCGTAAAGGCGACAATCGCGTTGTGACGGACAATTGCTCGTAAGCTCTCTCTGCTCTGCTCTCTGCCCAGCGCTACGCAGTTTGCAGACCGTGGCAGGCACACATGTGCTGCTGGGCCGTGCAAAAGTCTCGACATGTGTGTGGCATTTTCTCTCTCCACATCGTTCGCGTATATTATACGCGTTTGCGCGCGCGATAATTGCTCTACACTCGTGGTATTATATACGAGCCTCGAGGCCCCATGACCACGCGCTCGTCGCGTTATACTCGGGTCGGTGTACAACCATTCGCGAGACGCGAGTTCCCGAATTTCAATTCAACGTTTTCGGAGGAACAATACGGCAATCCGAGCGCGTATCATTCAAAAAACAATTTCTCGGTTATCAAGGTTGTAATTCAGTACTCGTGCGGTGTGTGCAAATTGCGAAGCTGAAAAATGCATAATTATTCGCGTTTGAGTATATAGAATATGCTTCGGTACGAGAGAGTGCGCAACGCGAGAAAAAGTTTATGAGCCGAGCTCGCGATTAAGACCTCATACCGACTCTAAAAGCTTCGAGAGCGAGAGAGGAGTTAAGAGATCAGTGCACGTGGACATAAAATTGCCATCACGGGTCGATCTTTTTGTTCGCGAGCGAGTTGCGTTTATTGGAGCAATCTTAATAAGCTAGAGCCTCGGCGGTATTATATACTCAGCTGGATATTTCTTCCGAGCTTAATGATTCTGACTAGTTATACTTGCGAGTGGCGAGCGAGTACGAGCCGGCAGGCAGGCGGCGGCTATGCGGCTATAACACAGCGGATGTTAACCGAGATTGTTTACACCAGCCATTAAGCACGTAATTCTCGCCTTGCGTCGAGGTTCCTATATCCGTGTATGTACCGTACCCTGCATCATGCATGCCGCTAAAGCTATCTCTGCCCGTACACACGTATATACCTACGCGTGCGACTGTATATATAACGTGTGTGCATTTACGCGCACTCGGCTATGTGCGTGTGTGTGTATGTGTACGTATGAGCTCATGGCTAGCGAGGTATCCGACGCAGGTGGGGGATCTTGTCACGTACACTGTGGAGGCTCATAGTCAGGGCTCGTTGACCGCAGATTGTTGCCCCGTACACTCCGATATATTCTGATGGCTTGTTACGTGTGTGTGAGTATATATATACGGCTTTCGGAGCTTCGAAATTAGTTATATAGCACCGCGGCACGTACAGCTACTATATATCCGATGAAAAAAAAAGCACAACAGTTCGAGCTATACCGAGGTCAGCAAGAATTTTTAACCACGCAATCTAACGTAGAAACGGTCTTTGATAAGTTGAATTATATGATCAATCCTATTCGATGAAAAATAACTGCATTAAATATTGTAACATTAACTGAAAAATTTTCGTAGCGTTGCTGTGTCGTGTCTGAGAAAGGGGTCACATGACTATAATACTATGTTGTTTTGTAATTTCACATATCAAAAGTTTGTAAATTATCTATTAAAAATTGCTATGTTATGTGATACGTTTTGTATTGAAACAAGATTTATCAGAATCCAAACTTTTAAATATTATATCAACAGATGGAGTATTGTAAATCCGCAAGTGTTGAAAAATTTTTTCGATACATATAAAAAAATTTTTTCGATATATATAGAAAAATCGGCTGCATATTATACACTCAGCAGACTTCTTTAAATCCATATAGATTCGAGTCAATATGGAGTTACCAGTAATATTTGAGCGCAATACTAAAAATTACTGAAAAAAGTGATTGTTTAACCGTTTCCCTGGACTACAGTAATTTTTTTATTGAAATCTAACGTACACCACCGCAAATTGCTCTTTTCAACGAGTAGTTTAAAAAAAATTAAGCTCTGTAGGACTATTTTTGCGCCCTGTAGGTCGTTTTTAAGATACGATTTGGGTACACAAAATGCCCAGAAAATCGTGTTGATTTCAGCTAAACGAGAGATTCGACAAAATTGCGATAATTTTGTTACCGAGTGTATATTTCACAGATGAATAAATTTTTCCTTGCAATTATCATAAGTACAAGCACCATGACATTCATGAATCGCTAACAATTCGCTGTTATCGGAGCATCGGACGCATCCCGCAGACTACTTCTCGGAGCGCGTTAAGCTTCTTTTGCTCTCGCGCACACACACACGCGTACAAGAAGGATACTTTGCCAATAACAAAACTGCGCCGCAGTAATACGTACATCGGCAGTACTACCGTGAGTCGCGACTTGAAACACTGGCGACAGTAGCAGCAACGGTGGTGGTGGCGGCCCCGTTTTCCCAGCGGACCTGCGGACGCGCCGCACGCGACTGTTTTGTCCTTCCTCGCCCATGAAGCTTTCTTTGTAAAGCAACGAGTTTAGGCTTTTTGCGCTCGACCTGTAATCCTCGATTAAATGCCGGCTCGAAATGTTCAGTGTCGATTTATAGAGAAAAGCCATCGTTTCAGCTATAACTATATATAGAGAGCGCACACGTATATATATGGAGCTCGTTCGGCCGGCACAAAACCGAGAGTCGAGCTTTGAAATATTTATCGCCGGCAGATCTTCAATCGTCGTGAGCGAGCATCTCTCTCCTTTATGTATGAACGCGGCGCCCCACCATTCGTTCGTCCGCTGTATACAGTACGCGTGTGACATTGTATGTTATACGCGTGCAGTGGCAGCCCGGCGCTTCTTCCCATGATGGCCTTTCCACCCGCACGAGCTTACTTTAGCCAGAGTGTAAAATATTCAGGATGGTTCGCCGGAGCTTCACGTGCGATTCACTCGCGACTCATCAATAGTAGTAGCTGCTATATGTGCGAGCAGCCAAATCAACGAGAAGCTGTTTGTTCTTGGGCTTTTCTTGCGCTCGGTCTTATATTATACATAGCGATTTCATTTCTTCATCTTGCGGTGTGATTTTTATATATTGCTAGCTTCTTGGTGCGTACTGTGCACGTATTATTACGGTCGAGTATTGCATCGCGTACACATCGCAAAAATAAACGCGCGTATTATACAAGTCTGTTATTGAGCGCAACTATATAAGACTTATACAAGCTGCTGACTTATTTTTGCCTTTTACGAGTCGCTCTTCGCCGCTTATCTATTCGAGTATACTGCAAGATTTATGTTCCGCTATACATAAATGAACCCATGGATACGTATGCCACTGTGGCATTATCAGCATCGAACAATTACAATAAACCGAGGATTAGAACGCGGGTAATGTCACGGCGAAAGGACGTTGCTCATGCGGATGGCTTTTAAACGATAATACTACTGCCGCGTGTGTGTGTGTGTGCCAAGCGTACGGCGCGCCGCTCGTTACGGTCTCGTTAGAGTCGAAAGCCGAGAGTTATAACGGTTAGACGGAAAATTAGACGTGTGTTTCACAAACCGAGTCCGAAGCGAGCGGCTACTGCATAAGGCAGATACACGGCTCTATTGCGGTGTCTCTACCTATATGCATCGCGAGTCTTCGAAAAAGCTAGTCCAACAATTTGTATGAGCACAAAAATCTCTAAAGGACATCAAAAATACGCGCACTAATAAGGAAGGCGCAGAGGCAGCAGCTTGCACAGCTCTATATAAAAGACAAGCCGATGGCATATAACGACTACACAGCTCATATACGTAGCACTACATCGAACGAGAGTGAGTCGAGCTTATATAGCATTGGCTCGTCAATGATGCACTTAGCGCTCATCGCGTCGTCCTCTCCTCGTCCTCCTCTCCCGCTGCAGTACATGCCCCCCTTTTATCTCGAGCTTGGCCCTGCTGCAGCCAGCTAGCTAACTCGGGCTCTCCAAGCTGTCGTTGTAGTGCCTCGAATCGGCGTACTACTACACTATGCAACTGCTACCGCTTGCAGTGTGTACGCTCCTGCGCGCCATCGAAAGTTAACGGTGTGCATCCGTGCACGCGACACACAGTACAACCGCACCGGAGCTTTTAACGATTCGTATATATGTCGTTCAATTTAATTTGACGATTGCTCGTTAAACCTTGCAGCGCACACACACATATACGTAAAAACACACATACTAGCTGCACCGACTTGTGCGATGCGCGCTTTTTCCATTTACTAACTCGGAGCTCGTGTGTTTGATCTTGCCATGCAAATTACTCAGCGCTGAGCCGATTCGGTTTTTCTGCATCGCTATTTGATCACTCGCACTTGAGCTAATAAGATCAATTTTAATCCAGCTTTCGATGTGACTAACGGAAACCTCGGCCTGCGCACCGCACTTCTAACTCATCCGCGTAGTTTCTTATCGTCCTCTCGATAGCTAATACCTTTTCTTTTTTACATTTTGGATTGAAATAAAAATTTTTTTTTGACGACGTTTATAGTTAATATTGTTGCATTTATTTTTACACCGACTCGAATACCGAGTTTTTCTCTTTCCCTCTTTTTCTCTCGTTATTTCGCCGTCGTGAAATTATACATGCGGACGTTAAAGTAATGCCTAAACTTTGTTCTCCAAGTAACTATGCGCATAAAGTCATTACAAGTCGTTTTTATCTCTGCGGCGTTTGCTCCTCGTCGTTTGCTTACAGCAGCTTTGCTTTCTAAAGTTAATACAGCAATGCATTAGTAGTACATTTAAGTTTTTAATATTATAAACGTACTTATAGTTAAAGTTTAATTTTGTTGCTTTGTGCTACATATGCATATATACTGCTTCGGTGCTTGCAGCTCTGCACGCACACACACGTATATATATAATACAGTCTCACAGCCGCATGGCGACAGTACTCGTGAGCAAGCAATGATATACGATTGTAATTAAAATCCGTGCCTGCAAAACCTACGCCGCGTGCACATCGTTAAGTTAAAATTTATTCGATTAATGCGTGAGCCTGTTGATTATTATCTTTCATCGATCGCCTGGGCTTTTACAAAGCTAATCATTTTCCAACGTTTTAACGATTATTGCAATGATACGAGCGCCGCTGCAGCTATACTCTCTGGCGCAGCGTCGCGCGAGCGGGATCGATCTACTTTGTGAATTGAAATTCTCCGCGCTCGCGCACGCGAATGAAACATAGTGTCGCTCGCTCGCGCGTCTCTCTCTCTCTCTCTCCCTCTCTCTCACTACGACGCTATGAATAATCGATTTAATTACTTAGCGGTAATTTCCGTATACAAAGCGATGACGAACAGACGAGTCGTTTGATAAGGCAACTCTCGGGGCTGCAGTAGCATCGGGGAAAGCAGCATCGTTTCGTGCCTTGTGCACGGCGTACGCAAAGTGCTCATCATTTAATGCAAAAGGAACATATATAGAGCGGGCGCGCGCAGTCGACGTAGTCGTCAGGCGACAGAGAGACAGATGCAGGCGCGGGCTGCGGGGGGAGGCATTACGAGAGAGCTCTGTGTGTACGTAGGTATGTACTCTGCTGCGTTATATGCAGAATCGGCTTTTCTCATCGTCGTGAAATCCCGTTCGGATATAGCTCTCGAGCTGGTGGATACATTCAGAAAGCGAGATAGCTATAATAGAAAGAGAGTGGGGAACTGGATTGACTGGCGCGTGCATTCGTAATTGACGTAGCCGTGCGCGCGGATGATTGGAAAATCGACGAGCGCCGCGCCGCGACAAGCCAGGCGCGCATTATGTATATTGTCTTTGGTATAGGTGTGTGTAAATGCACATACGCATAAATAGCCAAAGTGTTTACGTTGCAGAGTGCGATACAATATAATGTACGGTGATATGTATAGAAACGCCAGCATGCGTGCAACAGTGCAACCATACGCCACGTTTGGCCCGTCGAATAACGTTGTAAAATTCGCTCGTGGTGTTTGTGCATGTGTGTGTAGCTCTCTCGAACTACGAGCTTGGGCAGGTAACGCGACGCCTGCGCCGCCAGCCACTACCGCAGCTATACAGCCATAATGCCGAGACACCGATGGGCTTGCGATAACAGTAAAGTTTAACGACTTGCTTTATTCACCAGCACACGCGGGTCCAGTCTCGTTGATAATTCTCGCTTCTACTCCGCAGCTCAATTGTCCGACGTGTGCACCTTGGTCCGATCGGTGCTGTGCGCGAGTGCTTATAACGCAGCACGAGAGCACCGAGCAGCAGAGCCATATCCGTCGCGCTGCTGTAGTGCTCGGCCGCACTACACGTTTATAGAGCCTGTTACCTTGGCTCCATGCAGGCGCAATCGCCACCACTATAATACATGCGCACATCCAAAGCGTGAGAGGAAATGAGAACCCGCGGACTGCATAGATAGTCGCGCTGCCCATGCCGCTGTCGCGAAATGTATCGTACTGTAAGCTGAGTGTGTGTGAGTGCATATACAGCTCGTAAGGATGTGCAGCGACGACGACTATTGTCGTTATATGCACACCTCGAGATGTCTGCTCTTTCTCTCTCGTTCTCGTACGCTTGAATTGAAAAGCCAATCACTTGGTTTTCTTCGCGAGAAATTTACGACACCTATATTTAATCGATGGCAATGCAACGACTCGAGTCACACGGATGGTCTTTTTGATGAAAAAACAAAAATAATAATTCGCGTTAGAGAAAGTGTTCGATATTATTGGCTCGTCGTCAGTCATTCGATGCACGAAGAGAACAGTATATTGCTCCTCGAGTACCGTGCATTCTGCATATGCATCGAAAGACTCGCTTCGATAATTAAGAAAAAACATCGCTACGTACTACTCTGCGGCAGATCTCGAGTTGATGCCAGATCAAAGCGACCCGATGTAGAAACATCCTCTGTTTTTGCATCGTCGGAACGTATACAGCTTAACTTTTGAAACGATCCATCTCAAGATTGCAACTGCGATTCGAATACATACCAATGTATGCAGTAGATTTTTATAGAAAGCTTATGATATAGACTTCAATGAGCTGCGCACGGGGTTGAGACTACGCTGTTACGTCGCACGATAATACCAACCCCTCCGTCTCTGTTGCATAGATCTAAGCGAGCCAAACGAGCGAGTCCTGTATAGTGTGTATATGCAACAACATCTTGCTCGATCTACGTATGCGCGTGTCGTCGGTATTATGTATACGCGGGAGTATTATAGGATACATGCACGTGCGAAAACTTGAGGTGACGAGGAGAGAAGCCTGCTCCTATGTATACGCGAAAGCATCACGGCGCGTATGTCTCTTTTAGCGCGTCTAGCGCTCCTCGCGCGCGCTGCATCATCTCGTCAACGTCATGGTGCGCGTCGTGTATTTCATTACTTCTGCCAGTATGCACAAAGCTCATATAGTAAGTTTTAATCGTATTTGTGGTTTCTCTCTCTTTCTCTCTTTCAATGCACTGCCTCGTCTCTCTTCGTATAGTGCGTATGCACGCGCCTATACGAACGTCACGTGCTTCGCGATGGTCCTTTCTCCTTTCGAGATTCCTTTCTTCTTGCTATGAACATTCGAATTAATACACATACACATGCGTATGTGCAGATACGCAAGACAATTTAACTTTTTTCCCCCTTCCAACACATTTATACCTTTTTTCGAACGAGACTGGGAACTAGACCCAATCTTATCTGTGACAAAAAATGAAAAAAGCTCAAATAATTCTTTTTTTTATTTAGAAAAAATATTAATGCCAGCTTGAGTTTCATGATTGTACGAGTCATAAAAGAAATACAGCTCGGTAAAACAACGATCTCAGATCAGTCAACTGCCAATAAACTTAGACCTGGCTAAGATTTCTAACAATATTTTAAATATAAAAGCAGACGTGAAGCGATAGCATTGTTGCTATTCGCCATAACACTTGGTAATTTACGTCTAGATACTATATAAGCGAGAAATGCAAATAAGTATAAATTAATGCGAAAGTCATATGCCAGCCCACGCACAAACATTTTGAAATGTGATAGGTAAAAGTAAAAGCACTGCAGTATTTACCTTGTGCTGAAACTAAAGTATAATCATTCCGCGTCTAATACTACATAAGTCTATAATATATAAGTTGTTGAGCCGAAGCATCTTAAGCGATTGAGTTCTAGCTATTTATTGAAACATTATGCATCGACGCGTGTGTACATTTATGTGGACGCGCATTTGAACCGGCGACTGTTTATAAAAACTTTTCAATTGCCATTTCAAACTCATAATTTATAAAGAAAAAAAGCAACTTCGTTTCGCGGCGAACGAAATGATATTACAGTGAAATTATATAAAAGGTTAATAGTATGATATGCATATGCGTGAATTCAGGCAAAGTCTCGATTTGAAGCTCGCTAATTTAATAATCCGTGTCTCGAGTGAAATCTGGCATAGGTATAAGGCAATCGCCTTCGAGTGATTTTAAGCTGCAAAATTTCTTAATTTTACTTTTCATTTTTCTAGAGTAAGGGTTTTCTTATGAATTTTCTTGACTCGTACAAGTGATGTGTTTGCATAGGTTTTTGTATATTATGAGCATAAAAGCTCGACGTATAAGCGAATGCGTGTGCGTGCGAGGAAGAGTGCGTCCGCGCGAGTGGTCGCAGCGACGACTTTGATTGGGGGCTTAGACTGCACACACCAGCGATGACGATTGTACGGGATGACTGTGAATAAATTAACTTTCTACGCTAACAGAAAAATATACGTTGAAAATTTTACCAGTAACTTACTTGTTTTTAGCGACGCACGTATGCTTCCTTGCCAAACTTCACGTGGTCGTACACGCATATTCCCAGCTTGGATTTTCAGGCGCCGTGCGACTCTATATGTGTGCTCGGCACGCACTTGTCGCTCGCACTATTCGCGGCAAAATTAGCTATAAATTTTACCTCACATTTCTGGTCATTGCGAGCATGCGTATAATACGTACGCGCAAGACAAGCGCATTAAAACGTTGCGGGATTTTCTAGTCTGCCTCGTTGTACCAGTGCTGCGCACAGCGCGGGAATTTTTATTCATTCGATTCGAAGATAAACAAATATTTGCGCGATACAGTCGTTTGCTCGCGAGCTCGCGCGCGCGCGCCGAGCAATTAGAAAGTCAGCGCGCGCTCGGCTGTCAAACTTTAGCGCGCGCGCGAGAGTCTACATGAGTGGAGGCATGAAAATTTTCATAATGTTATATGGATTGCGCAAAAGATTGTTCTCCTTACAGATCGGACCAGCGTCAGCGGCAGCAGCAGCAGCTCGTTACGCGCGTGGCCAGTGCAATTTAATCCGTGTTTTATTCTACACGAGCAATAATGTGTAGCGAATAGCGGTGGAGAGCTAGATTGGCGCTCGTGCGCCGCCACGTTTTACGTAACAAGCGGTGCGCTCGTATTATGTACTCTTGCAGACCTCTTGTGTGTAGTAGCCGTGTGCGGTTCGAGTGCGCTCCTTCTATAGATCGAGAGAGATCCAAGCAGCTAAAATGAAGTCATGAACAATATCTTACCTGCAACAGAACAAAAGAAAATTTTTTTCAAGTATAATTCCGAGATGTTAATTGACAATATGAGTATATGAGAAGCAGGTAATGACCAAGCTTTAAGCTTTTTTCTAAATTGGCAATATGTATATTATTATTGCGTTATAATAATGGAGCAAACAATAGAAGCGGTTAGCTTTGATTTCAAAGGCAGACGCGCAACTCGGAGCAGTTGGATCTTTTAAGTATGTATAAAAGTCTGGGTTAAATGTCGCCACTGCACTGCAATACGCCAGAGAGAGAGAGAGAGAGACTCGTCGTCGGTCACCCTTGAAATTCAAATATCGCTCGCGGCAATCTGTACTTGGTCGCGCACACGCCACGATCGAGGCGCACTGTATACGTATCGTATATAAGTATATATAATATAAGAGTTGGTTCGCGAGTTCAAGTAGCTGCTCGTTTAACAATCGCTTAAGCGCGGCGAGAGCCGATCGCTCCGAGCGAACGAGTCGATCAGTCGTGTGCATTCTCGATGGCGTACTCGATTTTCCCTCATTCTCTATATCTAGCAGCAGCCGCAACGGTGCGCAGTATCAGCCGTATGAAGAAGAAATTGGCGAAGAAAAGCCGCGCGATAGATCCAAGCTTTGGTCGAGGGGAATATCAACCAGCGAGCTGCTTTCTGTCGGACTTGGTTCTCTCTCTTTCTCTCAAGGGAATAAATACCTGGAGATGTAATCGCCGGAGGAAACAAGCGGCAGGATTGTTCGGAGAATAATTGAAAGCGCCGCTTGAAAGTCGTATGTGCGAGTCGGTATGCGTGTGATTGTATGCCCGCATGTGCATGTGCGCTCCATGTGTCGTGTATGTGTGTGAGAATGCAACTGTTGTGTGTGAGAATGCAACCGTTGTGTGTGTGTATGCGTGTGTATACGTGTGCAGTGCAGTGTAGTCCTCTGCGTGCGATGTTCTTGCTGCTGCGCGATCGCAGTCGATCGGTCGCTGCCGCTCGATGTATCGGTGGCAGCATCGGCCAGTGCACTCTGACCATGAGAGGGGGATATTGGGAAAGGCGCACACAGAGTGAGAATGAGCGAGAAAGAGAGAGATACGTATAATACAGCGAGGAAGAAGGGAGGCAAGGGAGGAGAGAGAGAAACACAATTGTCGAGGAGCGACGCTCGCTCGCGATCGTTGCAGTTTCTACGTTAATGTATGCGTAATGTTGCAGCTTCTCCTCATTAACGCCCTATGTATATCCTATACTATACAGAGTTGTCTTGCAGTTCTTTTCTAGACATACTTGCACGCACGCACATCGTCGTCGTCTGCGCAGTCCGCTTCGCTCTCGATGCCGTGGCTTTACATCGGCCAGGCTATATTACATGTACTCGCCGCTGCATACACATGTGTGTATCGTGTGTGTGTGTGTGTGTGTGTGCGTGTGTGTTGGTAATATACATGGTTGCACGTATATACGCGAATGTAGCTTACTCGGCTTGATTCCTACGGGCGCGCAAACCTGTATTATACGAGGCTGTTTGGGCTCAGGTGTGCTACCGATATAGACTTCATACATTGACCTGCTATTTTATCTCTTTCATTCGCTTCTTCTCTCTCTCTCTCTCTCGCTGTTCTTTTTCTCCACATCTTCTCTCTTTTTTTTTTGCCTGTTTCGCTGTTTCGCGAGAGATGCCCTCGTGCTCTCTTATTTTGCGGCTGCTTGTGCCTTACTACTAGCCGTTCGTTCACTCGCTCGTTCTTTCGTTCATTCGTTCGTTCGCTCGAGTGCTGCTGCTGTTACTGCATGAGGGTCCAAATAAACCTTTTTCAAGATCACGCACGCTGCAAGATCTCTCACGATAATGCTGCAAAAGCGCGAGAGATTGAGCCAGCATATTCAGCAAATATAATTTTGTCGTCTTTTTCGCCGAGCGAGCCTCGAAGAGTATGAAAGAGAGAGAGAGCGCCAACTCACTCGGCGGCTCATAACTCTGCGGTCGTTGTAAAAAATGCCTTTGCTCATTAGAAGCGCAGCGAATGAGAGTGGACGCGTGCGCGCGTATGAGCAGCAGCAATATAAATGCGTTTATTATATATTTTTCGTCGCACCCTGGTACGCGCGTGGTTATATTATCGCGGTCGCGACGAGCCGAGGCGCGCAGCACACAATCGAAGATATAAATAACTCGTAGTCGTATCCTCGCGGGTATATTATATATGCTACAGCGCGTGGATCGCGCGCACGACCAGCCACAAATCGCGCCAAATTGCTCGGGCCCCGCAAGTACGTTGGCGCGAGGCTGCTCGACTGTACTGCCAGGGACGACTCTTAAACGCATAAGAAAAGCAGAGCACGCGAGATACGTGTGTAAAAAAAACCTGCGTATCGCCGGTGCCGATCTTCCCTTATATTATATATCTATACTGTTGGCAGTATATGTGCTCGAGACCGCGCGTGTGCGCTTTCAATAATACAAAATAAGCTACTTCGCCCTCCCCGCCTCTCTCTCTCTCTAGCCGCTGGAAAATTGTGATCGAGTGAGGTGCTATCGGGAAGCAATAGCTTAGACTGGCCTAGCGCCTGTATGGGTGGCGGCCGAGGCGCTCCTGAATAAGTGATGGGACAATATTTTTAAAACGCCCGTAATTCGCACTGCTGCCAAAGCCGCTACTAGGCTTCTCTGTAGCCGCCACCGCCGCCACTTCTTCCCCAAGGATGGACCAACGTATTTATCGGCCCGTTGAGTATAGAGCAACCACCACGCAGCTATCCACTGCTTCTTGTTCGCTGCTGCAGGCTGATCCTTTGCAGACCGTGTGTTGCTGGGCAAGCCATGGCGTGCATTCGGAAGGAGCGGCATGAAAAGAAAAAGAAGCGAGCCTCGAGTTGCTGCTTGCGATCATCATTTATACACATACACACAGACATGGATGTTGGCTTCTCCGTTGGAGAATTTTTAGGAGAGCAGCTCGCGCGTGCCGATATATATAGGGGGCTACTTTTTCCCTGTAATCCTCGATCGAACGTGGAACTATCGAACGTACACAGACACCACTCGATGCTCACACATGCTATGTGTGCGAGCTTCGTTCCCATTGCCTTCCATATCACTTTAGTTTTTCACTCTACAATCGAGCGAGCGCAGAAAACATCGGGCGCCGCCGCCACAGCCAAGCTCGGTATACTCGAGCTTTCTAAAATAATGACTTGATTCGACTATTCCGGCACTTTAGCCAACGCGAGTGCACTCGAACTAACGCTCGCTCGCGCGCACGAGCGATCGTATGTAATACCTATATATGCCAGGCGAAACTCTGTGCTCATATATTTCAACTGAGAAAGAGCAATATTTACAGCGGGAGGTATGGGCACGAGGAAAAAAATGAGGCAGCTCGCGTCGATGAGGCTCGGTACGAGGTCGATGTATACGTGCTAACACGTACTTTATCTCGTGCGCTCATGTTGATCGTGGTGTATATATTGTACGGAGTAAAATAAAACAAGGCCATCCAATCGAAGCTCATGCGTGGATATGAGAAAGATGATCGGCTTTGCGGTCGTCGCGATTCGGCCACGGCGGCGACGATGCGCTACTTTCGAAAAAGTATACAAGTGCTACTCGCTTGTGCTTGTGCTGCTGCTGCTGGACGAGAGGGAAGGGGAGGGTTGAAGTAGCAGAAACAGCAGCAGCAACAACAACAACAACAGCAGCAATGTCGAGAGACGAAGGAACCGGTCACGTGGACGCGCAAACGCAGAACTGGTTGGTGCATCGCTGCTGCAGTTATACACCGCGTCTTGGCGATCGCTGCAGCTCCCGGCGGGGCCCTTATAATATACCCGCTGCGTTTATTGCGGCCAATTTTATTTACTTGCGCGACGCGTATTAACCTGAGCAAACCTGCGCCCGATTGTTTCGATACCATACAGCAGCCTTGCAATGTGCTGCTGCTCTGTGTAGCTGTGTGTGTGTGTGTGTGTGTGTGTCTGTGTGTGAGTTCGATGCTGTTCGGATATGGGTCGACGTCATGCATTATACTCGAGGCGTTAGGTCGTTTGTGTGTAACCGTGTAAGGTATACGCCGGCCACGGCAATCGTTTGTGCATCGCCGCCGCTGCCGCCGTTCTTTTATCATATATTATACCTTTGGCAATACAGGCCCAGCGCAAGACGAGTCAGCCGCACGACTACATGCACACACATACACATCCGCGCGCACTCGAATAACGAGTTTCGCAGCAGCGTCGCGTCGAGCTTTCGGTAAAATCGAAATCGATCGCGCAGCTCGCGCGCACTGCGCTCGAAACTCATTTGACTGGGACGCGTGTATGCATATAATCGAATTGCGAAACAAGTCAATCGATAATTTTTCATGCACGCGCGACAGATGTGTTCTCTCGCTTTATATATGCGAACGCATTCACATTTTCGCGGACTGTGCACGCATCGACGCGAGCTCGGCACACAAAAGCGAAAGAAGATAGAGATTTTCGAGAAAATAAGGCCACGCGTGAAAGAAGTGCCGTGGACGTCGCGCACGATCCGTGCGAGTATATTATAATGTAAGCTGCCCTCTGCACCACACGCCAGGCGGACACTGAAGCGAGAGAGTGAGAGAGCTGCGAAATTCAAGATGAAGCTGCATACATCCGAGCCTCGTAAAGTACCAAAGTTAAGTACATTGTTTTTTTCGAAATACAGGTTCTCGGGTGCTTCACTGAAGCCGAAGCTACATAAAAATCCAGTTTCTCGCCAGATATAAGCTAGATTATAAAATATTCCAAATAGGTGCCTGGTATTATAGTATATGCTCGCTCTGGGATCGAGCATAATAAGTTTGTCTCTCTCGTGATGTGTTATGTAAAATATCAAATATCTCACGCAGGCTATATTGAATATCGCGCTATATATATACGAGCGAAAGCTTGTATTGTTTTTCGTAACGAGCACCGATGGATCCGAGGCTCCACCTTATGATCGCGCGCCGTAACTTGTGTGTCGGGCCGCGCTTAATAATATTGAAAAACAAAAGAGAGAAAGCAATAAGCGGGGCGCAGCACTTGATAAGCGAGGAAAGGAGCGAGCTCGTAAAACAAGTTGTCGTAAAAGCATCGAGTAGTGGCCACAGGCAATTATGCGAAATAAAGTCGCGAGTGCATTGTGCTAGCATCAGGGGTCGCGTCGACCAAACGTTTTATATCCATGGGGTTCAGCAACGATCGCGCGCTGGTGCAATTGCGAAATTAAAAATTTTAAATTCAGTTTCTCGATTGGTACATCATCGGGTTTCGACCAAATCCGAGCTCGAGACAATTGTATATGATAAACAAAAGCTCTCGGATTGTAACTCATGAGAGATCTGGAATTATTGGCGCCGAGATTTGTTGTACAAGTAGGTATGTGTTGCATCGGGGCTCGTGCCCGATGGATCTCTCCCTCCCTCTCCCTCTCTTTTCCTGAGACTCGCGGGCATTATATTGTCGCGGACGATTAACGCAATTACAAGCCCGATATCAATCGACATCTGATCGAACAATAGCTGCGCGGCCGTCCAGCTAACCCGAGCTATTTTAATTGGAAGCCATTACAGGCTCCGCGTGTATTAAAGATCCGACGATGGTTGCAATAAGCCGCGCGTCGCACAGTTCATCGCGACGGCTGGCATTGCTGGCCCATATGTGGACCGCGTGTACGATTGGCATTGCAATAAGCCGCGCTTGGACGATAGATGAGACGCGTGCGTGCATAGTTATAAGGAAATTCTGCGATTCATTCATTCGTTCGCTGCCACGCTGACCAGTTTCGTTGTGATTATTATTTAATATTTGCCAAACTCGATTATTCAGCGACTTATTTTGCACTCATTGCGACTCCAAATTTCTGTATATAGAATTATCAAGTTCATTCTGTTGAGTTTCGTCAGGTGGTATATGGGATTTTGATATTTTTATTTATGCTTGCAGGTGTAAAGTCGAGCCAAGTGGACCTGATCGACGTCGCATATTTCAGCCAGGCTTACGTATATGCATAGCAGAGGATTAACTGGCGAACCCAGAGCAGCTAGCCATAGCGAGCGAAAGAGCCGCAGAAAGAGAATGAGAAGGATCGCACGCATGTCTGCGAGACGTTGTCTCTTGTTTTGGCGTATCATTCTCGCGCCAGTGCTGTAGCCGCCGCCGCCGCCGCCGCTGCATCGTGTCAAAGCAACGAGCAGATTGCATTGTACACGTTATACGGCAATATACATATACGTCGCGAACGAGCGAGCAGTTATTATATCCTGCTTATACCCGAGCACCTGTGGGAAAGCACACGGCAGCCCATATACATCCCTGCGTATAGCGAGTAATCGCGCGGCTGCAGCCGCCAACGGCCGAGCCAAAGAATAAGACCAGATACATAATATACGTGTGTGTGCGTGTATCAATGTCAAGAGCCTGTCAGTTCCTGCGGAGTTCGAGAGACGAGCCGATCGTCGGCCGACTTATTATATTGTAATGAACGTCAACTGCGAAACGACATCGCGCGGCTCATCTAATTTTTGGATTTGCGAGGTCTTTCCAACCATTTCAACGGATGTACGCATCTGCTCGTGGCTCGTCGATCAATTTGTCGATTCGCGACTGTATTCACATCGATGAAAAGAAAACTTCAAGCGAATGCAGATTTATTGTAAAATCAGTCTTTAAAATTAACCAAACCGATATCGAATTTTTACGTGAAATAAGTTTTGATTTCTTAACTTAAAACGGCACAAAGTACGTGTAAAAATGTAATCGCGTACATTATTTAGAATTCAAAAATAAACAAAAAAACAACAATCGCCGAAAAATGTATGAAAATTGAATCAGACTTTAAGTCAGCTTGCACCGTTAGATGGCGAGTATCTTCATCTGTAAATCTTCAAGTGGCTGTTACATTTTGCAAAATATGTATGCAGCCGAGCCGAGAGAGGCTAGTTATATGTTATAATAATTCCATTATTCTCGAAGAAAAAATATCTTTCTTTCTGAACAGAAAAAAGTACCAACTATATGCCTATAGTTCTCTGTACTCATAATATGTCACAGATGAAATTCAGTGTTGCATCGAGAAAATCAACTTTCATATGAATTCGATGCGATTAAAGTTTTATTTGCATCCTGGATTCTCGAAGACGATCTACTTATGACTATGAAACTCTTGAAAAGACTCAATAAAGCGTTGAGATTTACGAAGATTAAATTCAGAGAGTGTGTGTGCGAGTGTGCGAGCGTGCGAATGTATGCGCAAACGCTGATATAGATAATGTCAGCACCAGGCGCGTTAAAAGGCGAAACTTTGAGCAATAAAAGGCATTTTTTTCATTAGATTCAAGTAGCCACTACGTGCACGAGATTGCACGAGGCACATTGCGGAGGTATTGCGCGGTGCAATGAGTCGCGACTCGAAACGCACTTTATAGTTTTATTCGTCCGATCTTAATGAGATGCCGCTTGCTGCGCGAGAAAAAAAACTGCTGCGCGCAAAATACGAGAGTTTCATATACGAGTGCAGGTATATGTGTATCCGAAACGCGAGTATAAGCTTTACGGAGGAAGAGAAAGAGAAAGAGAGAGAGAGAAGTGGTCAGATAGGAAAGGAACTGAAGACTGTGTGTGCTGTGGCTGTACGTTCCATATAAGCTCATGTATGAGGACTCGTTAAAGTGAGTTGGCTACACGGCACAGAGCAAGTTGAGCATAATACCACGCGTGACTCTTCTCTCTCTCTCTCTCTCTCTCTCTCTTCTGTGCTCGTGCGCGAGCTCGTCTCACTCAGTCTTTGGTTTTACGATTTCGATTGCCTATAAAGTTTATCTCTTTTTCTGTCTTGTTGTTTGCGTGCGTGCGTGTGTGTGTGTGTGTATGCACGAGCGGGCCATCAGCGCTCGCGTGGCTTTCTATTCCATTGCTCGTTGTGCGTATGCACAAATGTGTTTGTGTGTGCGTCTGTTTGTGTGCATATCCGAGCGAACGTGTGTGCGCGAGTTCGCGTAAAGGCGGATGGACTGGACAGCCGAGCTACACACAAGCTACTTTCACGAGAGAACGAGCCTCGGCCGCGAGTAGAATGCGTGAAAGCAGCGCGCGCGCTTAATAATGCACAAAGCTGAGAGTCCAAGCTCATAACTGATCGCGAATGTATATGTATATATAATGCAAGCGTGTATATATCGCGCGCGCACACACACACACACGCGCGTACGCAGCAAAGTAATATGAATTTGTACGAGCTGTGTGTGGATTGTAATACGCGCGCGCACAAGACACCTCGCGTCGAGTCGTCGACATTGCAGCGCAGGCGAATCCGCGAGTGCGTCTCGTTGTTAAGCTGACGATTGTACGCAGCTTCGTTTTATGCCTTTACATAAAGTTCAAGAATTATATACACGCGAGTATATCTGTATACATTTATTTTCTGCTCGTAAAAGGTTGCACGGCGAGTCAAATGCGAGATCGCCAAGTTCGCAGCCAACAGTGCATCTACCGCACTGAGCAGCAGCGACAGCATAAGCAGCCAAAGCGACCACAGCTAAGCATATACAATATGCAGCGACGCTGCTTTAAGATTTTGAGCTGCAGTTCTCAGATAAGTTTTTTCATCGTCATCGGCTTGATCGTGTTCGCGGGAAAGAGCAAAGAAATATCTTAAAAACATTGATTGTTTTTGCTTGAGATATTTCTTCCTCTTTCAGACAATCAAACTCGATTCAATCGTCAAACAGCGATGATTATCATGAAGAAGGACTGATGACTAATAACAGCACTCAGTATTTTGCCACCAGTCAGTAACTTGCGAGCATAAAACTCCGCAACTCGATTGACTCTTTTGTAAGAATTGTATTTGAGAGCTCCGACGCCACCTAGCGTCAGGAGCGTAGACAATGTGAGTAGTTTCACTGACTCTTTGGGTTCTAGCCAGGTCGCTTTGTGCAGTGACAAGTCCACACGTGTCATTATGTTTTTGGGTTTTTTCGAAACTTTTTTAACGACATTTCAAAGTTTGTCGAGCGATTTGATGAATTTCCAAACAATCCATACTCTACGAATTTCGTCATGATCGTTAGGACGTCGTTTCGTTTCAGCTTTTATCCTCTTTCCACAAAATATTCGATAACGTTTAGAGCGGCAAATGCCAATGAGGAACTCTTGGCAATGGAACTCATGGCGGAAAAAATGAAGCGAGATAAATCAGCACCATGATCCAAGAGTAAATATCGTGATATTGAAGCGGTGTCCGACACCTATTGTTGTCCGCCGCGGTCGATCTGCTCTATTTGATGTTCTTTTTCGTCAAATTAGAAACGTTTTTTCAACTATTTATAATCATCATATTACTTGAAAATAATGGATAAAGAAGAATATTCCTCGATCTTGATTGGCTAAATTTGGATCGTCGCTATTTTTCAGTACATATTCGGTCCGGTATTTGTAGCCGCAGTCCACAGTTAAATTCAATGGCTATAATAAACGAAATGTCCAGCTGAAAATTAATCAACTTCCTGCATATTCGCGCGTCGATGCGTCGTCGGATAGTAGCAGCAGCAGTAGAGGCTCACGCGCGACTATATAGGAAGTCCCGATAAACGTTAAGCTCCGAAGTTTATCGCTTATTTATGTATACGCGGACTTGATTTATTTGTGCTACTGACGCTGTGGCTCTGCCGTTTCTGCTGTTATACTGCTGGTCTCGTACGCACACATATACACAATACACATACACATAGGAGTTGGAGCCGCGTTTGTCGCATCGCAGACTCCACTACTCTCTGCAGCGTACTGCATGCAGCGTCGTCTCTGATCCGCGTGTGCGTACAGTATACATGTGGCTATAAATGTACGTGTGCGCGTGTGTGCTATACGTATGTAAGTACGCATGTATCGCCGGTCTCCGCGGCTGCAGTGCTTTTTGTTATAAGACGATCGTTATCTGCTGCGCGCTGCTATTGCTCGGGACTCTGTTCGCTAACTGCAGCTCGATTAATAATACACCCGCCGTTGCCCCGCGCGCCCGAGCTGCAGCCGCACATTGTTGTTTTTGTTGCGATCCGCCGCGAACAGGCCTAGACCATATATAAAAGCTTGTATACACGTATACCCGCGGACGTAATAACGCACGCATCAAAACGCGCTACATTTACGACGAGCTATTGTGCGCTGTACGTGCGTGATGCACTCGGCACTCGCGATCAAGCTCGACCATACAGCAACGACACGCAGTGAAAATTTCGATTACAGAAGAGTATAAAAAAAATCTCTCTCTCTGTTATATCAGGCGCGAACGTGGCGTATCGTGCTCGCGCGAGAACGATTGTGCCCCGGCCGAATGACGATGATAAACAAAACCTTGACCGTAGGCCGCAGCTAGGCTATTTGGCTTTGTAACTTGCACACGTGTATATATACGTATACGCAGTAGGCTCGAGCTGCGTTAATCGCCACATCTCTCATATTTGCAGTAGCCGTTTGCGCACATACACACACTCGCGTGTACAAAGAGTATCGATATCGCCCGAGATAATAACTACGACAGATAGAAACTGGTAATGAAATTAATCAGATAACGCTGAAACCCGTTAGCGAGCAAGAGAGATTCGCTACTATGTACATACGTATATATACATTCTGCTACTGCGCTGCATTTCCCGGACGGCGGCTATAATGCTACCATACTTGAATAGCTGCTTATTGTCTCAACGACGCGCGATGCACGAGATCGCCGCTATATAGAGGTACGCGTATTGCAGCTCATTCATCTTGATTCGTCGGCTCGAATGCTGCTGCTACGTATATATAGTACCGAGAGAGCGCGGTCAAGAGCAAACTTTGCTTACGTATACGCGATCGCTCGCGTACGATCGCGCACACGAGAATGCAGAAAAGAGAAAAAGGCTCCGAGCTCGCGCCGTACGCAGCCTCGAGTAAAGTACCCAAACGATATTTCGATGAGCAGCTTATACGATGCTGTTGCGCATATAGTGTATAATAACGTTTGCTGCCAGAGATAGGCAAGGAGAGCGAGCGAGACCAAGTGCTGCAGCGCGAGAAAAAAGAAGATGGAATCGCGTCCGGCCTGAAATTGAAATGTACAATTGTCATTGATGGTGCAGTGCAGCAGCAGAAGCCAAGCGCTGACTCGGTATCAGAAATGCTGCAACACGAACGGCCAGCTCGAACGGTAGCAAGCACTCACGCGGCTGCTGGGATATGGATCCACACACGTACAGTAGAGCTGTATATGCAGCGAGTCGCTGCTGCTGCTGCCAGCCGAAGAAGAGCAAGAGGCAACGAGCGGACGACTGCGGAGCGGCGAGAGCGACTGGCTAATTTTCATGGGGGGGGGAAGAATGCAGGAGCAGCAGCAGCAGACCGGTCTGATATAAGCGAGCGGCGGCGGCGGCGGCTGCAGGAGCTGCAGTAGCCGAGCGCGAGATCGCTGCTCGATTATAATACAACGAAGTAATTACCGAGCAATTGAATAGGGCTTGGCTGCTGCTGTTGCGGAGCAGCGCACAGGATGGATTTTCATCCAAGAGTTGCTCCAGCTCGCGTATATACGAGAGAGATACGGCGCGCGGCAGCTCGACTCGACAGGCTTCTTCTTGGGCCCGCAGGCGTAACACGCTACACACACATATGCATATACACTGTTCTGCGTGCTCTCGCTGCACACGATACGGCACGCATTATATATATATAATATAGATCGTGATGCAGGTGAGTCCGTTGATGTTGCTACTGCTGCTGCTGCCAGCGGGACCAGTCGCGTACGTTCTTGTAAAAAGTCCGCTGCTTTCTTTAACCCGAGAGCGCGCGCACGTATTTGTTCCTCTGTCCACCCATGTTGTTGTTTGTTCGACGTATTTGCCAAAGAGAAAGAGAGATGCGAAGGCACGAAGGGGGAACAAAACAATTATTGAACCGATATAAGCGCTTTTTTCGATCTTTCTTGCTTTTCCTGTTGTGCCCGTTGTGCGATTATCATCAGTAATAGTACCTTATGAATCGGGTGTGGATATGTTATTTCTGCAAAGCGTGGGGTTACAGCACGAGTCGAGGGCGATACCAGATAGCTTGTAAGCCGTCTGTTTTTGAATAATTTTCGTCCGTGTTTGCTAAAAAGTATTGTCATTGGGACTTTTAATTCCAACAACATGAGAAACAAAAGAGTATAACTATTCAATAATGGCAAATATCCGTACCTTATCGCGCGCACTCTCGTTTGGAATAAAGAGAATGAGATAACGAGACAACTTAAAAGAGAGGTAAAAAAGAGGAAAAAAGAAATCGAAAAAAAAACCGATGAAATTACAAATTTCTTTCCAGGTGGATGTTTCATAAATTTTTGCCGTTTTACCGGCAAAAAAAGTCAGCGCGCCATCGCGATTATCGTCGTATCTTTGCTAGACATCAACGACATTTCTCTTTCTTTTTTCTCTCTCTCTCTCTCCTTTCTTTCTTCTCTTCTTTTACTTTTCCTCTATATTTTGCTGCTGTTATTGTTGCAATATTTTCTTTCTTATTTTATATATTCATCCAATTTGATTTTCATTGTGTTTAAATTGATCGTAAATCAATCAGTTGTGGTCTTTATTTACGGCTGTCATTAACTTATGATAGTATTACATTTTTAAGAAGGCTTTTGCATACAATACGAAATTTCCAAACTTATATAGTACATTACTGCCCTAGGCTGCGAAAAACAGAAAAGTTCCAGAGTACGTGTAATTATAATCATTTTAACTCGAAATTTAAAAGAATTTACCTCATATTGTTGAGAAATGTTAAGATAACCTTTTTATGTTGAAAAACATTGAATTTCATGTACATTTAATGTAAATGATCATCATTACATGATCATAATGAATCATCATTACGGTAGTGCACAACAAATGCATGAAAATGCAATCATAAACACCACTTTAATGCAAAAAAAATAATAAATGTTTTATTATATATTTAAACTGTTTGATTAAAAATCAGTGTTCAATCAACACTGACTAATTGCTCAAAAAATGTATTAAAATTTATTCATAATTAAAGACAGCTTTCACCAACAGATGGTGAATAATTTACCTATGAATCTGCAAGTAGCAAAGTAAAAATAATTATATATGAGTAAAAGAATAATTTTTGAAGTTAATGGTTTTATTGAGGTCTCTTGTGATGTAAGATTCATATTACTTATCAAGGTCCGAGTATAGTTAACTTTGAATTGTAAGCTGGAAATTGTCCGCAATTCCCTGAATCTAATTAAAATTATTCAGTTATTGATTTTATACGATAACCTTTAGCCACATAGCCGCAGACGCAGTAAGTTTCAAGCGCAATGACTCAATGACTCGATGACTTAGTGCTGCTGCCTCTGATGCTGGACAATCCTCGCCGCACGGTGAAAAATGAGGTGGCTCGAGCATCGCGAGCATTGTGTCGCGTGTGTGCCAGTGGGCTAATATCTCGTGCGGGCCTTAAAGCTGGCACCACATCGAGCATCGTCGCTACATGCCCGCTGCCGGTAATAAATTATTGCCCAACGAAAATGGAGATGAAGGCATTGTGTGCTTGTCCCCGAGTACGCGCACCGCAACAGCGCACACATAAGTGCGGCTATCTTCGCGCTCGTTCTTCCTTATTTTTATCCTTCGCTCAAGATATATATGCGCAAGTGCAGCAGCATATACGTGCACGCGGCGGGATATGTATGCACGAGCGAAAGGAAAAGAGCGGAACAAGCGAGACGAGCAGCAGCAGCATTAAAGGTCCGAGACAAACGTGGGAGATAGAGAAAGAAAGAGAGAAAGAAAAAGAGAAAGAGAGAAAGAGTGAGAAAACTTGCGAGGAGGCTGTCGCGTGGTCTGCTGCGCTTCTGTTGCTGTGTGTTGCACAAAGACACGCGCGAGCGTCTCTTCTCGCGCGCAACGTGTCAAGAAAGTGACGCGCGAGCCGCATGCAGCCAGTGGCAAGGACCACGTCTATGGCCGTACTGCCATGCCGTTGATGCGCGGCTTATTGAGATGTTTTTTCCGCGTCTCCCCGCGAGTCTGTCTGTCCGCGCGCACATGTACACATTTCGGTTATGTTTTCGCTCCGCATACACGAGCAACGCTGCGCGTGACAAGAGCCTGCTGCATATCCTCGCGAAGTCGCAAAATTGCGGCTGCTGAACAATAAACCTCTCTCGCAAGGACAAGCAGAGGCTGAATACGAATGCACATACGCGACTGCTAATCAAATCACAAAAGGTGACGTGAGAGAAGCTCAAGGACAATGGCGCGGCGGCCGCAGAAGCTGTAAAACAATACCCTGGTAAAACGAGTCGAAAGAAAGGAAGCTCGCATCGCTTCTTATAGTCGGCTGCAGCCTGCGTTATAGTGTAGGACCGAATTGACTGCACTTGCGGCAGTGACGGTGGCGAGCATTTGTATCGTCTAACGACCACGCTTATGATCGACTACTTGGAGGCATTGTTTATTTCCTCGGTGTGTGTGTGTGCCATATATGGATGCATATTTCGTATATGAATATGAGCGTTGTGCAGACACGAACCAGAGAGTATAGGCGAGCTGCTGCTGCTGCTGAGCTGTCTTTGGCCGGATGACGCAGCAGCGATTGTTGAGAGATCCCTGGAAGCCCTTATCAGCTGAGCAGCTCGTTAGGGCGATTGTTGAAGCGGCGGAATTTAGTGCAGGTCTTCGATCCGCTCCAGCTGCTCTCTCTCGCTCTCTTTCTCTCTGTCGTTTCTTTTCTCTTGGCGCTCTTGATTTTTTTTTCCTTTTTCTTTTTTTTGACGTGCGCGCGCGCTGGTGTGTGCATAAAAGATGAACAGCACGCGATGAGAGATTGCTTTCGGGGCTCGCTCGGCTCAACTATATACACACATTATATCTCTGCGCTCATGCGCCCGAGCAAAGTGCATTTTTCGGCGATGTTTCTGCTTCGATAAGTGCATCAATGATACAGCTAGCCAGCAGTCGTCGGTTCTGCGGTATACGGTGCCCCGTATAGCCGTCGTCTCGCTCGTATACGCCATATAGCGTGCCTCCCGCTTCCACAACAACAACAACAACGACCGACAGTGGCCTGGCTGCTCTTATTCGGCACTGCAACGTCTCGAGCACTCGATCCGGCAATATAGCTCCGTCTGCTTTCACACGCTGCTCGACTCGCGTGTAAATTGTATCGCCAATGATATGGACACCTCGAGTGTTCTCGTGCTCCATTTTTTCCTCTTCCACCTTTTTTGCGTCTTTTACGCTTTATAATATACTTGCATACATATTCTTTGCACCTCGGTCTGGGCATATTTTAAGTTCGAAACGTCGATACATTTGCAACTTTAATTATAATTCTTGTATTTAAAACATCGAACAGCAAGACAATCGGAAAAGCTTTCTTCGAAGACGATCAGATCAGAATCTCTCTCAAAGATTGCTGCAAAAAATAGCAAAATAATTGTATCGTCGATGAGCCACGATCAGCGCAGATCCAAGTGAAACAAATGAGACAGCGCGCGCGGGTACGACTGACGCTGTTCATCGGACGCTTGCGAAGGGACAGACATTTTCCACATTGAAAGCTCGAGTCAATGCCAGCTAGCCGTTATCATCCTCTTCGGTTCTCGGTCATCGGCTTAGAGAGCAGTGCCACGCAGACACACATTGTGACGCATACAATATGCTGCGTCGTGCCGAACTGTGACCCGCAAACGACGCTGTGGCCGGCACAAGACGCCTTCACTATTCTAATCTGGCGCATTGAAGCTCAGAGCTCTGCCGCGATTGTCACGGCTTTACTGAGGTCATACGTATGAATATAAGCGGTACACAAAAGCCGCTCTCTCTCTTTCTCTCTCTGTGATGATCCGGACGTTGATTGTGCTGCGAGCGAATAGGAGTACCTCGAGTCTCTGTCTTCTGTCTTCGTGCACACGCGCATATTTATGTATTATATTCGTTATGTACGTATTATATACGTATGTACGTACGTACGCGCGATGGCGTCGTAGGATAGTCCGTGAGACTTTTCTTTGATCGTGACTAATTAGTCTTGCGCTCAGCGAGCGCGTCAAGCAGCCGAGCTATTATACTCGTCCAAGTGCTGGGCTCGACACACACACGTCTTTTCGCAGCTTTGCGGCTTCATTGTCAACCGACGCGAGGTGTGAATGCCTTTTGGTCGCGAGAATGCACGTTTGCTCTCCCCGATTCTCTCGTTCGCTCGCTCTTTTTTTCTCTCGCTCTCTCGTCTTCGGCTTTGGGCTATTGTCGAGACAGCTCGACTGACTGACTGACTAGCTGGCTGGCTGGCTGCCTCTCTCGCCCTCCTTTTCTCAGTTGCAGAGTTTCTTTTAGTCCAAGGGGTTGCGGTATACGCCTTTCTCTGTGTGTCGATTCAAAGCTCGTGATCGATCAAAGGAGCTTAGCGATTAGGCCGTTTACGTTTCGTGTGTTGCGGATCACTCGCTCTGGCATTGAAGATCGAGCTCTTAGCGCACGCAGCAACGGCAGCTCATATTTATACGCGCATATACATACATAAGAGCCTCGGCTTATAGATTAATGTCACTAAGTCATAAAGCAAACTTATTTAGCCACGACGTTATTGTTGCGCTCGATTTTACACCTTTTGATAAATGACCACGCCAGAAGCGAGAAAATCTTGTTGAATTGCGTCAGCGCATTGTGTTGTTGTACGGTCGACCAGAGTCGAGCACGATAAGCTGTACAAAAAAAAAAGAAAAAGAAATAGCCCACGAAGATGACGATGATGCTGACAATAAGGACACAGCCACGAGAGACGTAAACAAATTCGTGCCGAAGCTGCAACCGAGACAAGCCAAAGGACTCGTATATGATTTTATATGATCGCAGAAAATTAACACTTTGGCGCTGTTGTGAGCATTGGTATTGTCTCGGATACATCAAGTTTCGCACAATAGAATTCCACCTTGAACGCGGCTACGGCGGCGGCGGCTCTGAGCGCTCGGGCCATTAATGGAACTCGCTCTGCCATATAATATGACATCCGGCATCTGACGATTTCTATTCCATCATTCAAGGCATTCTTTATTGGCGTCCCAATGCTCGCGAAAGAGTAATATATAGCTAATAGCATGTCTACTATTGAGGTGCGCACAAAAAATTTTTCTTTGTACTTTTGCCAGTACACACAATATAAGTGCAACGATACGCGCATGAATATCCCGAAAGCTATGTGAATTATTTCGTTTTCGAGAGCGACAATGAAAGAGTAAAGAAGGATCATTTAGTACAGTACAAACGGAGTACGTAAAAAGGCACGCGCGAGCATAACAAGACGATCGCGGCGGCAATCGTGTGTTATACCCAACAAAATTGTATAAGGTCAGCTTTGTAGAGAAAGAGTAACGAGGAGGAAAATCGAGCTATTATTATATGGGTTCGCACTAAGACGTGTATTTTGGTTGTAACTGGTATGTGCAAGCTCGAAGAAAAGAAAGGCTCGTTGAAGAAACAAAAGGCTCGGGGAAGGAGGAGCAGTAGCAGCGGTAACCCAGTCGAGATGCGCGTCCATCTCGCATAGTTGCAGGCTGCATCTTACAAGAGACGTTGCGCAACACGCGTTATATATCCTGAGTGCAGGCTCTCTGGAAGACTGAATAGACCGAAGCTCGTCTAGCGAGAGTAGCTATCTTGAATAGCCCCGGGCACTCTTTTGTGGTCACTCTCGTCCAAGTGCGCTGCTACAATACGCACCAGATATACGCGTAGTGATACGTTGTAAGACATAACACATCGTGCACGCGGAATGCGCTCGTCCGGCAAGGAGCAAGTATAGCTGACAATGCAAGCCCTCTGTGCTCCGTTGTTATAATGTCTCGCGCGCGGAGCATTGCATTTACGCGTGAGCCTGGCAGTAATGGCAATAATAACTATAGGCTCGAGTAGGTACGCGACTTCTATTCGCGTGCACGCACTAATTTGAGAGCACGCGTGCGTGCTTGCAAATAACGAACGTGTCGAGATTAGCAATTCGCGCTGTACTATTGGCATTGGCAGCAGCGGCCCACTGTGATTTTTTTCCCTTTCTTTTTTCGAGAAAAGAAGAGAGAAAGGAAGGCTTATACCTATCTACCTATACATATAGTCAGCAAGCCAATGGATACATAGAGTGTGTGGTACAGTGCGCGCGTACACTGCATTATATCCACTGCACGCGGCGAGTGTTGCTGCTGCAGCTCTCGGACACGTCCGTCGTGCCAACGACGCCGCGACAGGTGTAGCGCGACTGTATATATACGTTGGGCAGCAGCAGCCCGAGAGCTGCTATACGGCTTGTACCTACACATACCATCCGTATATAGATGTGCTGGCCGCCAGAGCCCGAGTATAGAGCCCGCGATCCAGTGCAGCAAGGAAAACTCGAGTGCCTACATTATAAATCTGTGCTTGCGCGCCGTTCTCGATACTTGCATATCTGTCTGTGTTTGTGTATGTGTGTATTGCGGCTACTATACGCCTCTGAGTTCTACGTACGTATGTATGTATGTACACGCATGTGTGCGCGCAGTTTATACGATACGATGCGGCTCATTCTCTTTTCTTTTCGCACGCGCATTCGCGCTGCACTCGCGTATAGCACCTCTCTATGTGTGTAGGTACATAGCTGCCCCATACGTATACATGTGTGTTTATGCAGCTCGCATTTATACCTGTATGTAAGTACGTGAGTGCCAGTACGTTACATATATGTGTGTGTGTGTGTGTGTGTATGGTCTCGGCGTATACCGCACGGCACCTTGCTTGGGATCAACTTTGTAATATGTATCATGTTTGCGGTGGGTTTCAAACGAGTTTCTCTTTGGCTGTTCTTTTCTAATAATGCTCTCTCTCGCGCGCGCGATCGCAGCCTCTGAGCTGCAGCGTGCCTCTCTCTCTCTCTCTTTCTGGCTCTGGCAAGTATATTGCTTTCTTTTTGCGAGCTCGCGCGATCCTTTTGTTACAACGCAGTAACATGTCAGAGTGTTGTGCGTGCATGTGTGCATGTGTGCGCTTCACACGCATGTACAGGTACACATCTCTCGGTGCAACGACTCGCCAACTCGAGAGATGCACTGACCACGTGTTGTTCGCGAGCCGGAATTCTTTCGGCGAGGAATTCGATTTAAGAGTCACTTTTTACTGGTAAACCGACTCGTATTCCTTTAAAAACCTGATTCCACGCGATGCGACTCATCGGACATCGGCTTTAACTGCACACGCAGCGCGAGCCCAGGACTCCGTTTCGATTACATTTTACCCGCTCGCTCGTGTTAGTTCAGCGTTCCTCTCTCTCTCTCTCTTTCGTGCGTGTCCTTTTGCTCTTTCTCCCTCTTGATTCTCTCTGCGATTCTCTCCTCGTCACCCAGGAGAATATGAATTCTTTGTCCTCTCGAGCATTTAAAGATCGCGCGTTAATGTAGCTACTCCGAAGCTGCGACTTTTTCAGAGCTCAATGAGGCCAACTTATGCCAATTAGCACTGGAAAAAACGAAAGATCCAACTCTATACAGGTTTATACCCATGCGCGTATTTATCAAAAATTTAGCTAGACCAATGGTCGAGTTGGACTCCCTTTATATGTTCGACATTTCCGGTCCAGAGATGTACATCAAGAGAAGTCGAGAGATCCAGAGAGAGAGAGAGAGAGAGAGAGAGAGAGAGAGAGAGAGAGAGAGAGGAGAGAGATAGGTAGATAGATGGAGAGAAAGAGAAAAACGAAGGGAGAAAGGTAGAGAAAAAAAGCACGTGAATTTGCCTTTGACTGCGGGTTAAACTTACCGTACTTCCAAACATCGAATCAAATGCGAGAGCCCAGTAGAAGAGAAATAGAGAGAGAGAAAGAGAGAGAAAGAGAAACGAGAGAGGGAGGAAAGAAGACAGACAGATAGATAAAAACGAGAGACAGAGAGAAAAAATTAGGGGAAAAAAAGGAGTTTGAAAAAGCGCGACTGTGTGCGAGCTGGCACACACAGCAACAAGCAACTCGAATGCTCGACAAGCGGGGGTGGCACGGGCGAGCTTGGAGGGTGAGTTGTATACGCGTATACATGTAATGAAAAAAAAGGCAAAGCACGCGCGCGGATGATCACCGGGACACTCGAGAGCTGCCTTTTTCTTGTCAAACCTACAACGGCGCACCGCAGCAGCAGCAAAAAAGTACGACGAGCGGTGCATATTAGCGTTGCAGAAAGAAAAATGTGTATTCGTAGAGAGCCGCAGTAGTCCCGCTCTCTCTCTTTCTCTCTGTCTCTCTTTTTCTCTTTCTCGCTATAATGCTAGGTGCACCGCAAAAGAAGCTCTGCGCAGTTTCTAATTAAAAAGCGTACACTAGACGTCGCCAGGGTGGCGGAAAAAAATTACGGTCCTCCAGTCGATTCGCGGCGGCCGCTTCTCTGTCGTGCACGGCCACTTGCACCTGGTGGAGCCTCGCGTTCGCCGTGTGCATTATATTAGTTGCGTATGGGCGCGATTTCGAGCGCCACCTAGCCGTTGACGAAAAGTTCGGCTTTCCGATGAAAAAAACTTTGCGTCCCAAAATTACAGCTATACTACTGCTTTTAATGTAATGAATTTTTCGAGAGGTTGTACGAGGTTGAATAGACCTCTGTCGGCTCCAGAGTAAAACAAAAGGAGGGCAGTTTAGGTCCGAAAACACAGCGGGGTCAACGCTACAGGCACAAAAAAGAAGATGTAAAATCTAAAAAAAAACTTAAGAGCGAGCCGGGCTGCTTTGAAAAGTCCGAAAACAAAGCGCGGTGCCAAGGAAAATAAAAAAGGGTGCCACATGAAAGTTGAGTCTTTGAGGGTAAGAGAGAGAGAGAGAGAGAGAGAGAGATGGATTCGGTTTTGTTTAGCTCTCTTGGGAACAGTCAAAGACACGCGAGGAGCATCACGCCCTGTGTGTTTCAAATAGTCGACGGCGACGACGACTCGCTCGATGTCATCATCGGGACGTTCGCTAGCGCGTACATATAGCTGCTGGGGCCATCAAACTCGTTTCCGATGCGATCAGAGCACGACTCGATTTCGTTACGTATATACAATGTTTTATATATAAGGGCTCGTGTATGCGTGGCGAATCTCGATATATACAGAGCCGCCGTCTATACGCTGCTCCGCCGAAACTTTTGAGTATTAATTGCGACATAATTTTTGGTCAAGTAATTACGAGCAATAAATCAATGAAGTGTATGTATGCCATGCATCGGGTGCATGTATGTGTGCGTGGCGTACGGCTCAGCTCCTACATATACATGAAGGTATACTTATGGGCATAAATGTGGCGTATTGTTGCGCGTGAGCCGAGTGGACCGAGCGATGTTTATGGGAATACGATACATCCTAATTCACGACGCACAAGGGAGATAGGGAGCATCACAAGCGCGCACACACATGCACACGTTTATATGTGGGGAGCATGGCCGTGTATAGCCTTTATATAAATACGACTACGACGAGTAAAACAACAAGTGGAAGAAAAGACAGAGATAGAGAGAGAAGCTGATGATGGTGTACACGGTGCTGCAGCCATGTACATGTATTTCGAGGGAGAGAGATGGTATCTGCGTCTACTTACGATGCGCACCAACGAGCTAATGTATAATCATACGGCCTAATGCCGAACGAGCCCAGTGACAAGAGTAAAGGAGCGAGTGCACAAAGGGGGGAACACGTATACAGAGCATATCGGCTCTTCGCGACTACTATTATACTTATTGGGAGAATCTGAACTGCAGATCATATGTATATGTACGAAGGCCGTATAGACGTATGTCTGTGTGTGTACGTATATAATGTTATTACTCCGCGAACGTATTACAATCTGTTTTACGCCTCGTGAGCGCTATCGTGTTTGAGTAATTCTTCGCCGAGTTCGCCTCTCATCTTTCTCTTTTAGCTTCTTTCTTCTTAAGTGGCTGCACGACAAACGAGAGCTGTATATCGAGCAGATAACAACTGAAGCCTCTTCCTTTGTTCATCCTCGCGAGCAGCCCTGCACATCGCCCGCACTGCATATACTATACGCGTGTCATGAGAAAAATGAGGTTCCGCTGATTTTTGAAGCGCGATAGTCTGCCGCCGCTAAAAGCGTGTGGCATATTCACTCACGAATGCTGCTTCGCGTATACGGAATGCGTTGTACAATGTGCAGAAGTGATTGTTCAGCAGGCAACGCATCAGACGCAATCCTGCACTTAAAACTTATTTTCTCGTTGTACGCACTTACTTTGTAGCTGGGGTACTCGTTATATGGGCTTCACTTTATTCGGTGTATGCTCGCGCGCGCACAAGCAGAGGGCATAATTAGCCCCAAGACCCGAGAGTGAGCGGCGGCGGCGGCATATGAATATTTAACGCGTATATGTTTGTCTGCGTTATACGTGGCCGCGGCTCTACAGACCCATTGCTATGAGGTAGATAGAGAATACCTACCTACAGATCTGACAACAGAAAGTGAGGATGGAATAAAGTTCGTTAATAAAATTACAATAACACCGCAATTAGTTTTGCTTTTGATTATCTCTACTGATGATAATATCGCGCTGCAACTTTTCATTATTATATATATTATACGCCAAGACATTTTGTTCGCTTATATGGCTGCGCTTGGGCTCTCTTTTTCTCTCTTCCTCTTTCTCCCTTTCTCTAACAGCTCGTTGAATCTTTCCTTTCTCTCTTTCGTGTCTCTACCTATATCTCTTTGTAGGGCCCGCGCGTGCACGCAGCGATAATTGTTTCTTTTTTTTCTCAATGCTAAATCATTTTAATATCCGTGCATTGTAATTAACAACTCTTTCATAATAGCATTTGTTTTTAACATACCCAGACTTCAATTGGATTTCGTGAGGATGGAATCTGTTTTATTGTCTTATCAAAACAGCTGTAGATGCAACTTATTATTCTTTGAAAAATCACTTGATGGTTTTAATAAAAGTTAAAAAATGTTGAGATAAAGAATATTTTATGTGTCTTTTTGTCGAACCTCAGTAAAATATTTGCGGCTCGGGTAAATTGTCGAAAGATTGAGCTAGCACATGTATTGGCATGTTCGCGTATACATTAACAGTTGAAATAGTCCGAGCAGCGCATGAAGAAGCCCTAGCGCACAATTAATTTTCTCATGTTAGCTATTGTTCTCGGTTAGCAATGCATGCAGTTATTACCACTTAGGCACAAACGCGAACGTGTGTTCGAGATTTGTAGCGCGATTATCGGATCATTATTATCCAGAAGCTCACGCGAAATTGTTACTCGTTCAGCAAAAGGGCAAAAAAGCCAACAATTTCATGTAAATTTATGTCGACCGCGAGGTGTTATTATAAGATTTTTAAATAAGCAGCTGCGCGCGGCCGTGTATACATATATACGCGATCGTAAAAAGGCCCTCGCGCATTGGCTGAAAGAAAGGCACAAGATATACATGTATATAGCGAAACCGAAAGGCGATGATGATGAGTCGTCGTCGTCGTCGCTGCTCATGCTCTGGTTAGACTGGCACTCTGGTAAATTGCTACCGTCCATAGGGCCCGTTGCACTACGCCTGAACGGTGGACCCCGCGTGTTCCTACATATATGCGCCTCGTCCGATGAGCTCGTTTATTTTTTGTGCTCGCGTCCGCGGTGCGAATAATGCTTACGCTCCGCGCAGCAAATATATATGTCGCGCTGCATATAGGTATACCTGTACAAACACTCATGTGTGTAAGCTACGGTCGTATGGGTGTCATGTATACGGGTATAGATATATGTTCGCATGTACATACGCATATACGGGTGTTTGGGCCTTGTGTGCATTATGGCCGCAACAGCAACAGCAGCAAGAGCAGCAGCAGCAGACTGCAGCGCACGCGGCGTTGTTACGTGTTAGCTGTCTCGGTCTCGGACTCGTGAAATGCGTTACGCCGCTTAAAGAGGCTATAAATTTTAAAGCCGCCAAGTATCCGTGCTTCTGCTGTTGCTGCTGCTGCTGCTATGCAGTGCTTCGGCGGCGGCGTCGAGCGTCGACTGATAGCTCAATCCTGCTAGCTGCCAATGTCCGCGGCTAATGCCTCGTCGCGCGTATAACTGCGCCTGTTATAACTACATCGAGGCGCGCTCCGCTATATATAATGTGCCTGTGCGCGTATTACATATCCGTACGCATTGACGAAAGCAGGATGAAATCGGGCGCTACATGTAGAGCTTGGTCGAAAATCCGACACGAGAATGCGATACTATATGTGCGAGGATTGAATCGCAGCTGAATCGAGAAATTCTCGTCGAGATCCTCTCTCTAGTACACAGCTAATGAGACGAAAAACCGAAACGAGGGAGCATCGGAGCTTCTCGCGGACCAAGCCAATGGGATGCCGATATATTATTGGCGATGACTATACGATGATAACTATCCACGCACAGCGAGAAACAGCTGGCAAAGGTATCTTCTCTCCGCGTATAATGGAGCGCGCACCCGAGACTCTAGGGTGTGCGTGCGTGTTTTACTCGGTGCGCGTCGTTCATTCATAATATACGAGGCTCTCAAGTGCTGGCTCATGGTTCTGCGTGGCGCAGCACGACGACGACGACGACTCGGTGTCTTTGGGTGTACGCGCGATAGTGTGGTGGTAGTAGTGGCTGTGGTGGTGGTGGTGGTGGCGGCGTCGGCGGCGGCGCTCGAGAGGACGATGAAAATTCTCCAATTGCAAAATTTATGCGCGGCTTATGTTACCGAGGAGCCGAGGAACGATCGCCCCGCGGGTCCTCTGATGCTCGTTTCCACTACCCGTTTGTATACATGTATTGCTTGCCTGCCTATACGTTATATACACACTGTAAAGCAGCAACAGCAACTCCTCATATTGTGTACGTATCGCAACGGGCGCGCAGCACAGCTCGCGTAATTCATTTTTTACCGGACGCGGCTCAATTATTTATAAATTGCTGCTCCCGCGGGAGAAAAAAGGAGAAGGAGCAGCAGCTCTCTCGCTCGCGCGCTTGTCGATATCCAGTCTCGCCGCCCGTAAATTCATGCTGCTCCCTGCTTTTTTCTTTATTTTTTTTCTTCTGCTCTCTTTTTCTCTCTCTTGCTCTCTCGCTGTCGCTCCTTTTTCTTTCTTACCTCGCATGCTGCTACCTACTCTCTCTCTTTCTCTCTCTACTGCTGCTGCTGCTCATGCCTATCTCGCGCTGCCTACTTGCCTCGCGCGCCCGAGTCCGATAGAATTGTCGCTGTTTTTTATTCCATCTCTCCCTCTCGATCCGAGTCTGGTCTATGTAGATTCACCCCCTCTTCCGTCGCTATGCCGCAGCGGCGCGCCGCGTGTCTCTCAGCTTGTGTGCAGCAGCTCCTTGCCTCTTTCAACCTCCCTTTTTCTTTATAACGGGGGCTCGGCATGCGAGCATGTATAACGCATATACACGCTCTTGTCGTCGTATATATATATCTTACTATATATATTCGCGCTGATACTACTGCCACTACTGTGTGTGTTTGTCTTCCTTACACTCGCGTGCGCGCATGTAAATGGACTTTTCTTTTCACAAGATCTTCTGCGGACTACTTTTTGTCCGAGGTGAATTCCCGTTCGGCCATCGGCGAGAAAGACACAGATCGAATGGGAGAATGAAAAGCAAGAGAAAAATCCGTATGGTCCTTTTTAAAGTTCGACTGTGCTCGATAGTCGGTATATAGAATAGACCGATGCTTATTATAGTACCAAAGGATCCGTTGTGAATATAAACTCGCAAAGCTTTGGGACGAGTCCCGGGAGCTAAAAAACAACCTACGCGCGTCGAGCAATTGATAGGGATCTTTTATGACAATCAGGGCTCATCCATGCAACGAGAAACTATACATAGAAATTTGAGATTGCTCGACGATAACTTCTCTGTGCCACATGTGTAATCTCGAGTGATTATATTCAAACACATTCGTAATAAAGCTTACTTATCAATCCGATCCTTTATCTAGCCCAATGTATACATGTGCATCATCTGTTTTATTCCGTGATCACAATTGCTCCTCGATTGCTTTGTTGTCCTCTACGTGTTTATCTTGTCTTTTTCAATGAGTCATCTCTAGTAATTATTTTTATGTTTGCGATGGCGAGTTTTTAGAATAATTGACACACATTTGTAGCGACTTATATCAAATAACTCAATTATTGAAATTATTGAGCATTAAGTTATACAATTGTGGTATTATTGTTTCTTGAAAATTGAAAATTTCATCAAAAAATTTTTAGGATAACTAAATCTGAATATCAATTGATAAAAATACAAAGACATCTTGTAGTTCGTAACTCGAGTTAGTCCAACACATGCGCAATGAATACGCAAAATAAAAAGACATTATTGGACAGTTGCATATTGTTTAGAAGAAATAAAGCTATAATGCGTTATGCTGTCGAAAGAAACGACGATGCAGCTTACATCCCCCGTCGTAGTTTGCAAATCTGCGAATTTCGTCTGTGTAGTCGCGTCGCGTGCACTGTGCTGTGTTCTGCGCGACTTGTTCTGCTCTCGCGTGTCTACGTAGGCCTGTGCGCACGCTACCAGCCTTTATGTGTACAACGATAATGATGTTCCTATATAGAGTTCGAGCTGCGGAGCAGTAAAAGAGTCCGCTCTCGTTCGCCTTGGCATTACGAAAACAAACACAGCGAAAGAAGAGATAGAAGATGAGAGAGAAAGAGAGAGAGAGAAATAAAGGAGATGAGTCTGCCGCGGGCCGCGCCAAGCGCAAAAAGATGTACAGTAGCGCGCGAGCTCGAGCGCCAGTCAGATAAAAGGAAGTTTGATACACGCTCGCATTCGTTTCTCTACTCGCGTATACTCGCTTGTCTATACAGCAGCACCTATACTACCACTACTACTACTACTACCCACCCACCTACCTACCTACCTACCCACACATCCACGTAGAACACGCAGACAGATACACAGACCAGTGTGTCGACTCTTTACAGAGATAAAGTTAGTAATGCATTTGGCTTTCACGCAAACATCGTTTTAATCCCCAGGCCGCTCGCTCGCTCGTCCTTCTATGCGAAATAATACCCGGTGTACGCGCACCGAAACGGGGTGCTTTACGGCTGCTTTTACGGCCACGCCAGACTCTCTGCTCTGACAAAACTTGCGCAGTAGGTAGGAGCGCGCGCGCAGCTCTTTTGCCGATTATGCGCGAACAACATCGACGACGACGACGACGACGACGACGACGACCGTGAGGATGGGAGTATGAACTCGCTGTGACAGAGGAGGTATATAAGGTAAGTAGGTACACTGTAAAGCCACCGGCATGCGTGCGAGTCAACAGGCAGCCTAGGTGAGTAATCAGCGAGACATTATTTCTTCGCTTTGACGGAACGAGGAGTTCGGAGTTGTGTATTCAATAGCTGCGTACATGCAGCGCGCGCATGCCAGAGCAACAAAGACGCGAGCGCGCGCTTATATACATATAAATTCTTTTCCTTTTCAACAAAGCTGCTGCTGCGCACGACGACGACGACGACGACGACGACGACAGAGAAACAGAGATGGAATGACGCGGAATTGAAGGAAAAAAGGAAGGAGGTAAGGGGTTGGGCCTCGCCCAGCCTCCGTACGCGTCTTCCTGCCAGGCAGGCGCTCGACGACGCAGCTGATCATTACCAATTGACTCTCGTCGCGTGCCGAGCGAGCGAGAGCGACTCGAGTCTCTATAAAGAGAGCCTCATCCTTTACCTCGCTACCAGCACAGCAGCAGCTTGTGCTGCACGCGCGCGCGGCGCAGTCGATCCTGCTGTATTCCATTATGCCCAGAAAAGAGAAAAGAGAGCGCAAAAGAGAAGATAAAGCTCGAGTCGAGAATAACAGCAGCAGCCTCTACCCCTTTTTCCGCCAGCTCTCTCGTATCCATCAGATCGGAAGTGCCGCGATGAACTTTCATGCTACGCTGCCTACGCGTGCGCCTCTTTCTTTTGCCTACCCCGAAGAATAAGACTCTAATGGCTTTAATGATATAAATTAAGCTGCTCCGTGTGTATATACCTATACATACCGAATCATAATGTAAGAGAGCGACTATTTGCTTTGCGAAATTCGTCGCTCGTCGATTCGACCCGGCACACCGTGACACGACAATTTCCAATCGTCATTTCGGAGTGACGAGCCTGCCTCGAGAAAAAGAGGAAATACCCTTGCTGCTACAGATTCAGAGATGTATTACCTTAATGCTCATCGTTTTCTCTCTCTCTCTTTCTCTCGTTTCTTTTTACGCTTTCTTTTTTCCTGAGCGCAGCTCCATACTCGAATTGCGCATACGAGTAACAATAAATTTAATCGCAAACATTGAATCGCTGCATTTATAAAGGTTGATATCGGAAAATTAATTAAAAATTGCATCGGACCGCAGTGTCGATGGACGTGTGAAAGGGACAGCACACGCATGAATTGTTCGAGACGCATTAAAAATGTGCGTAATTCGAATCAATCTTAGTCGCTCTGTTCTAGGCTCCTTGAAGCACAATATAAATTGTATCGCGTCTGCAATAAGCCTTGACAATTATTTGCCGCTGAAAGCTCGATCCATCATCGCTCGGGGATGTGTTAGGCACAGCGTCGTGGCTGCGTGCCTGTGGCTTGGGTGCTTCGAACTCGATCAGCGAATCGATGTGCAGCCACGCACTTAACGTCGCTCTGCTCGTGTGCTTTAATAGTTATACATTTATACGTGTGCGCGGATCAGCTGCGACGAGTACGTATTGTAGTGAACGCGTACACATAGCCCACCGCTGTATGGTACATAGCCGAGAAGTGGTAGGCCGCGCTGAAGCGGGACACGGACCGTGGGAGCACTGGGAATCTCTCTCCGTGTCAACTGTTGTTTTTCTGCGGCCTTTTCTTTTTCTCTTTCACTACTCGCATCCCCAGGTGGTTAAAGAACAATCAATTTCACCCTGTGTCTTTTGGACCCCACCTAAATACCACTTAAGAGCCAGCAAGACTTTGCACTGCAGTAGTATGGGAGCGCGATCAGCCAAGCTTTATTTCAATCATCAACTTCAATAAGATATGTACCCATAAATTTTTTTCTTTTGCTAAATACAATTTAACAATGCTAGAAAGTGATTAGGGTGTACAATGAGGAGAATATAGATGAATTTTATTAATTTTATCTATCATTGCTCCGTGATTTTTATGATAAGATTTAAATTAAATAATTTGGAATAAAGAGGGAATAAAGGGAGGGGATTTGGAATACAGGTTTTTATTTTTTATATAGAAAAATTGCTTTTTCTACATGAGCGTTTAGCACGGTTACTAGTTCGCAATCCATTTCTTTTTATAACGCGTTTGATTTGAACTCAAAAATATCGATGGTTTCATCCTTATACAGTAATTTAACTTATATGGTTTTTTTGCTTCACCACTTGCAGATTTAAAGATAAAGGTACTCGCCATCTAGTGGGGAAGGCCTAAAGTAGTATTATCATCTTCAAATTAGTTGAAAACTGATCTAAATTTTCTGAAACAACTAAATTGTCACTTCAGACCATTTCAAATCCGCTTAATTTTTAACATAATTGAAACCGAAAAATTACCGAATAATAATATTGTAATTTAAAACACTTTAAAATTGTCATTTCTTGGTTGTTAGTTCATTCTTAATGTTGAGTATTTTTACCTGGAAACTAGAAATCTTATCTAGAAGTAGTTTCTGGTCAAAGTGAGTAGTGTTTAGGGAAATGAGTTTTTCTCTAGTAGAAACTAGATTTTTATTTATAGATAACTAAATATTCAATAACCCAGTGCAGCATACCTCTATAAATGCGAATTCGAATAAATTGTATGCTATTTAAAAACTGCAAACCTGTAAACTGCTGGTGTTACAACATAAAACGTGTACCACACTGTACCAAGTGTTTCAAATTTATATCGTGTTTTATTGCGTACAAAATTAGTGGCAGAAAGAAAGTACATATGAATTGTTGCGTAATAAACAACTTTTTAATGATTTACAGTCCATTAATCTTTCGTCAAATTGTTCGAATGTAGCTGCAGATGCTGTTCAATGCTGGTAATTTGCGTTGCGAAATATATCATTATGAAATCATTAGAATATTACCGAATATATGTGTGTATGCACGAAGCCAAAAAAAAAGAAATCGGTGGCGCGAGCAATTCTCATATTCATTGGGCAGAGTCAATTGAGGAATCGTGTTTACAATCAATACATTTACAAAATACGCGCGTTTCCAATTGTCCTGCGCCATTTTCCTACGTACTTCGAGTATCTATGCATTGTAAACACGATTTTCCGATAGAGATGAGCATTCCACTGGAATATAGGGTGTACGTGTGCGTGTTACTTTTTTTCCCTCGTTCCTTGACTAGCTCAGGGATTCTCAATTACATCCAAGTGACTCGCAAGCAGGCAGGAAAGAGTTTATTTATTCATACTAAACGTACATGAGTAGAATTGTAAAACGTAAACATCTCTTTTTCATATTTTTGTAAAACGTAGTACTTTTTCGGCAAAAAGAAAAATTTCTCACGCTTCCGTAGTTTCGATTCCGAGTCTATGTTGTACGCGCGCGCGCGCGCGAATATATACATGTGTGCAGCAAAGAGAGAGAAAGAGAGGAACGATTGTGAATATACTTTATCCTTGGTAGCGAGCACGAAACAACATTTTACTACAAACTGAAGCGGAAGAGAGTACGTGCATGCGTGTATACAGTAATATCGTATAAACATATACACGTAGAGCGCTTGTGTTGTATATACACATGTATACATACGCGAATGTGCATGGCCCTGCACGAAACTGATATTTTGTTGAAAAGTACGTTCGGTAGCAAGCGAGACGTTTTATCTGTTTCAATTCGCAGATCGAAAAGAGAGCGAGCGAGTGAGAGAGAGAGAGCAAGAGAGAGATACGAGTTGAACGCAAAAGTTTGTGCACAAATATCCGGGCATGCGGGATTACAAATCGATCGATTTATTTGCTCTGCGTATGCGGAGGTTACACTGTTTCGATAAGTCAACGCATAAATATCTATACGCGCGGCTTACGCAGGCATTTATACACGCAGCCACGCACTACACGCGCGTATATTATACGCATAAGGGGTTTGCACATGTACAGTGCTCAGAAACTCATCTCTGAAATAAAATCATCGAACGCATGTTACGACTCTAGCTGCTGCTGGTCTTTAAGATTATATTATATTTTATCAAGCGCATTGCATGCCGCACTGTAACACGAGAGTCAGCGACTGCATATACTGTATACCATACTGTGTACTACTATACGCGCGGTAATTGTCAGCGTCGCGGTGAACGTAAATGCGCCCAGCGATAGCTAAATGATTCATTGCTTAGAAAATTTGCACTGATTTATCATCGCGGTGGCCATTTTCATTGCTGCTGGCGCGGTGCAGCAGCTAGCTCTAGCTTTAGCTCTCGAGTCGCGGTGGCGCTGCAGCGCCGCGCACGCAGTTGCTCACGAGGAGCCGCGGCCGCTGCATATAGGTGTGCGCGCAAACTTTACAGTCGTTGCTTACTGTTCGATTATGTGTATACGTACACGACGGGGAGAGCCGCTAATGACCGCGCATAGAAAGTACCGCGAGGCATATTATACGTGTACGTACGCAAGTTCTAATGCAGCTCCTATATACCATTGTAGTACTCGCGAGCTCGCGGCATGGCTCGCAACTAGTGGAGAATTAATTACGATTCAAAACTGATATTCAGCCAATAAATCAACGCCACGAAACAGCAGCAGCAACAACAGTCCGGCATGTACTGCGCCGTTTGCCTCGTTAGTTCATCAACTGGCGACTGATTAAGCTGGTCGCGATCCTTGGATATTCGCAGAAAAAATTAGCCGGTGTAACACTGAATGGGGATTTCATCGATCGCAGAAGGAAAAAAAAAACATTTCTCATTGTGGTGGGGGCTCTCTATACACAACAGTCGTTGTACACATTATTTTTGCTGATTTTTACGTTATTTCGTGGCGGATTCGACTCCGAGCATGCGGCGTCTCGTTTATTCGCTATATAAGTACAAAACAGTAAAATAGGCATGAACATTACTGCATAAATTGTGCAGTTTCATAGCTAATACACACGAGTTCCGTGAACGATTCGTTCTCGTTTGAAAGTCTGGAATCTTGAGGGGCGTACCATACCCAACGCGTACTTCTAATGCTACGAGCCACGCTGCACCTATTAAGCCCGATTTCCTTATTGAGTCGTGTAAGTCAGTGCAACGCAGGTGTGTGTAGATTGCATTTTATATGAGATACGGACCCGTGCGCGGCTGGCGCCAATTTTTTGCCTTCGCTTGGTCCAATTTTCCGGACAGAGACTGATTGAGCGTGCTAATACGTGCGTAAAATTTGAAAATATCATAGTTTATAAGCATACCAACATCAAAATTTTTCGTAGCGATTCAAACGGCGGGATCGACGTATAAAGCGGAGTCGCGCGATTGAGACGTACTCGGAAAGCCGGATAGAAGTCTAGTGACAGCAGCTTTCGTTATAGGATTAGACAGCTATGGCTCGTTGTTTCGATGCCTCGTTTAAGAATGGATCCCGTCGCTGCAACTGAGTATAGATCTCTCTCTTTCTCTCTCGTCAAGCTCATCCCGCACGCGGACGGAGCGCAGCAGTGTGTTAAGCCGCATCGCGCTGAATGGAAGGACGAGCTGCGAGGAAGATAAATAAGCTCGAAAATGTCTACTTGTCAGGATAGGTGCAAAGACGCTCGGGCGCTATACAGGTAGAGGCTGGTTGGCAGCCAGGCAGGCAGGTAAGCAGGCAGAAAAGGATCCTCCGTGGGACAGAGGTATAAATCTTTTCTCGTTTCATTGTCGCGCGCGACGCAACACAACGGACGCGCGAAACTGCACAGGGGAGTTGGAGAGTACAGTGTCAACGGCCATCGGGTATAGCACACTGCACACATATCTGCACAGGCATGGACTCTGCGCGAGGAGAGCTGCTCGTGGTGCGATACCGCTGTTAGCTGCTTTATAGTCGACGGCCGAGTGTACGTGAATTATATACGTGTGTCTGTGAGTGCGTAGTGTGAGTACGAGCATGTGTATATATGTGTGTACACACAGAGAGAGTATCGAGCTGTGGTGCTGCGCTGCAGGCCGCGCGAGAACGAACGGACCGGACTGCAGCTCGCGGGGGGAGCAAGAGGGGACGACGACGACGACGACGAGTCGCAGCTTCACGCGCTATCAATAGCCATGCGCACCGCGTCATACAATGAATCGCAAAAGAGAGAGAGAGAGAGAGAGAGAGAGAAGCGTGTGCCCGGTGCCGTACTTTGTGTGCCTCGCGCGAATACGGGCACGCGCCCTCGCACTCGCGTTCTCGCACGCGACGTACGCTCTTTCTTTGACTTTTTGCTGCTTTTTTTTTATTCCACCGCAGAGCTATTTCTCTTTTCTTTCCTATGCATTTTTTTTCCTCTCGCCAACTTTTCTCTCAGTCACACACATGCATACACAGCATCCGTTACAGCTTGATCTTTCTATAGACGTACTTTTCTACGCGATTCGCTCTGTTTGTCTTTCTTTCATTACATACAAACATACACGCGTATGCACATGCACATGCCCGACTATATAGCCTCTGCGAGAGCGGAGACGCGTTAGAGAGAGAAAGAGAGAAAACTATAAATGTACGCGCGAGAGAGAGTGGGCATAGGTGGAAAATGTAGTCGACCGCGGACCGTGCGCGTCGTACACGCTCGGTAAGCGTAGCTCCAATACGCGTGTGACTCTCTTTTTAGAGCTGCAGTATACCCTCTCTCGTATGCCTGTAGCGCGATATAACTATATAGCGCGAGGTGCTCGTTTACCTGTGCCCACCGGATCGCGCGCGAATGCGACATTCACTGTCTCTCTCTCTGTCTCTTTTCTCTCTTCCTCGCTTCTCTTCCGAGAGAGAATCCAGTGTCGTCGTATATTTGCTCGAGAGTTGAGTGGCTGTATAGGTTACAAAGCCGTGTGAAGAGAATCGGTATAGAGTCGCTGAACTCGAACTCTGTGTTGTTCGTACTGCTCGACTACACACACTGCTGCTGCTGCTGCGCTGAAAGTTCGCCGGGCACGTATACGCGGCGTTGTGATCCTGCGGCCTCTTCAAGTATTGTACACCATTCGACCGCGTACAGCCAAAGCTCTCACCTCACCGAGGGCTCGCTATTTGCGCACTACTCGTCTCGCTTGCAGCTCTCGAAATGCCAATGCAATCGAGGGAGAGAAAGAGAGAGACGCAATGCGTGATTAGATAAAGGCCCGCGAGCGAGAGAACAAACAATGCGACAATAGGCACCTCAAAAGACGCGAGACACCTCGCACGTAGGACTCAATATAACCATCAATCTTGAGCCTTTCTTAACGGCCTACCTTTCGATAGTTCTGTTAATTCTTCCGAGCTCTTTCCACCTAGACCATCGACTTTATTCTCACGTAAATTTTGCTTGTAGACAGGAATTTTCCTTGAGGATTATTAACGCGTTAATTTGCACAACAAATTTTCATGAGTGCCATTGGGATTAATACAAAAATAATACGATAATATATTCATGCATAGGAACTCGAACGTTGTGTGACGCACTCTTGCGTATACAGCCTAAATATGGTGTTTTAAAGAACTGACTCGAAAAGGTTAGAAAAAAATCTACTGTAACATGTGGTTTACGCAATAAGTATAATATTTAAAAAAAAAACAGTCAAAAACTTAAAAACAACGAGCAACTTGCGCTAATTAAAATCGGTTCCATTCTCCCCTACTATATTATAATACTATGGTATAATAAATGTTGGAGCTAATCAATACTTTTCACGTATGCTTGCAATTAGAATACTTGTTTAAGTATTTTTATAAGTATATGAGATAAAATGACAAAAGCATTTTAAAAATAAAAATAATTATGAGCATCGTCCAACTTACCAGACTTGGGATTCCTTCCAGCCGATTGCTGCTTCTACTGCCACTTCTTCTAAAACTCCATTCACAATTTTTTGACTACACCAGACATTTGAAGAAGATACAACTACTGCGTCCTGTAAATACACAATTTGGTCTAATTAATCCAACTACTTTTGTTTATTTTTATTTTGACGTTTTAGAATGTATGAAACTATAGGCAAACCCCGTTATCCGCGGATTCGTTATCCGCGATTCTTCGTATCCGCGGTACCCCTATTTGTGACCCAACGTCATTATCCGCGGTTTTTTTCTGGTGGTTAACATTTCGTGTGCGTCAAATTAAAAAATTTTTTTATTAATTTTTATTTAATTATGTCTCGACCAACACCAAAAAAAAAGTTTCAATCGAAAAAAAGCGCGATAGAAAAGTTCTTAATTTGGTCGAAAAGATCAAAATTTTCGACGCGTTGGCGGATGGTGAAAAAGTTGCTACCCTCACAAGAAGATTCAACGTCAACGAGTCTTCGATCAGAACAATCCGCGACAACGAGAAAAAAACTCGAGAGAGTGCGAAATCTTTGGGGAAGCATGCAGAACAATGCAAGATAAGTCATAAGTAAAATTTTAGTTGATGCAGAACAACTCATTGAAGGAGTCATAAATCATGATCCAATAATGACTCGCAGCCTTCAATTCAAGCAAGATATAACAAAATCATGACAGTGTTATGAAAGTTTGTACAAAGATTTGATGCGCAGAGCGAAGCAAAAAAGTTTGACTAAGTATTTTACTAGAAAATAAATAAATACTCTGATTTTTCATAAAAAAAAGGTGTTTTACTCTTTCGTACATTGACATTTCAGCTGGACGAGGAACCGAACCCCCCCTTTTCCCATAAGAACAATGCTTCGGCATCCGCGGTTTCGGTATACGCGGTAATTTTTCGGAACCGAACCCCCGCGGATAACGGGGTTTGACTGTATATGTTTAAGAATGATGAAAACACACTTATATAATAATGGTTTGCTTTATTAATTGTTATTATTAAATGCATATGTGTAACCATTTGAATTGCACACAAAGTAATATGGTGAGATAAATGACACGTTTGCGACTTAAAGTCCCAAAACTTATTCAAACTTTATTTACACCCTTTTCTAAAAAGAGTCTCCCCTCCCACGCAAAGTTATTTTAAGAGATTGTTGCAATATGTTTTACTTGCAGTTTATAATACATTCTTCAAACGGGTTATTTATTGTCTAGCTCTGATTTATGTCACTTTACTGAGAGCATATTAGTTTGTATTCACTACGCATTTTGCCTTTTATTTCATTGCAAAGACAGATGTAGATGTTCATTTTTATTGATTGCATCCATGTTAGTGTGTATCCACAACAGAGTTGTCTCTTTATTCGTTTATTAACGTAAAATGTATATAAATTATTTTAACAAAGAGGCATAATTCGATACATCTAAGGCTAAAACAAATTGAACTAATGCGATCGAATGACGTCCATGCACGTTTTTATCAAAAAGCGTTTCATTTTACATTTTAATTATAAGGTTGGTTTTATAATGTTACTGGAGCATCACTGAATACTTAACGAGTGATTGAATTAAAAAAGATCATTGAAGGTTATTCAAAGGATCCCGGAGAGCTAGGCAATAAAAAACATTTTATGGGTATTTACAGATTCATATTGTGCGCTGATCATTTCGAAAAATACGTTGTGAAAAAGTTAAGCTGCACAAATAATTTCGCACAAGCTGAGACATTTTTTGGTAGCTCAATGCTTCATTATTTGTCAAAAACAATGATTGGATGAGATTTATGAATCAATTAAACTATTGAATGTATAAGAAAATTATACTGTTGCCTTAAAGCACGATTAAATAGCTGACGGAAATCGCAGCAGTTGAGTTTCTTGATCGATAAGCAGAAAAAAGATTCCAATGTAAAAACAGTAGGGTTAATGGATTATTGGAGTTCTTTGCAATAGAAAATTGTTTCAGGCCATGAATTTAATATATTCCTAATATTTTCCTTAATTTTGAATTTAGAGTAATACTGTTAAATAGATGAATTATTGGCAATAATCAAATCACAATAAAGTTATAACTTCTCACTTCACCTCCCCTATTATGATTTTTGTTATAATACAAATAAGGTATTAGGTTACACAAGTGAAGCGTTTTATGAGAATTCAATTCAGATTGTAGTAAAATGTAAGGAATATTCTGAAATTTACTTTTCTTTTATTTGAGATTCATTATAATAAAGAAGGGTCATATTTGATTGTCAGTTTCTAGATTTCATCAACAGATGGAGTATTGTAAATTCGCAAATGAAAAAAAATGTTTCAATTATATATGATTTGAAAATTGTCGTTCTTTCATCGTGAAGGGTTGAAAAACCTCAAATGAAGCATTGGGGAATTTTAAAGGTACCAAGAACTATATGAAGAACTAAGGCTATTCTTATGGTAATTTTTTAAATGAATGGAGCTCGAAACAATTTGTGTCTTATAGTTTCTCTCTATTTTTTTTGTGACAATGCTACTCGAAACACTTTTACAATTATGTTTGCAGACTTAGCGGTATGTACGGAACTAGAGAACTAATTGTTAAGCAGAGTTTGAAAAAATATTGGCTACAATAGGTATGAATAAAGTCACACAAAATGAGCAACAGGTTGCCTTTTTATGGTGACTATAATTTTATTCCATTTATCAAGCAGATATTTCATCACGTTGTGTTAAAGAAATACATAAAATGGCCGAGCCTATTTATCAAAGTGTAACGTCGCACACGCACTAGCTTTCGTATTCATGCATAGGTCTTTTAATAAATCATATACGAATGCGGCTAGGTAAGGAAAAATATTATCTTAATTTTTTCATCGAGTGTAGCAAGAAATATAACATCGATTCTTTTCAAATTAATTAACAGAAAATCAATTTTGCTAAAACTCTGCCTTATTTCAATTTTAGCTTTTTTTTCAATATTAATCAAAATTTGGAACAATCTGTATATTCACTCACACAAATAATTGTTTTGTTTTAATTTGCGCATTAACAATGCACAAAAAAATGTTTGCGGCACAAATCTTTATAATGAAACGAAAATTTTTTCAATATCTAATCAGTAAAAGTTAAAATTATATCGCGTCGACTATTTGACATATCATTTTCTGAAAATTATTTCATCGATTTTCAACTCTTCAGAGAATTGAATAAGTTGCAAAACAGGTAATGTGATTTTAAAAGCTTTCCAATCAAATATTGATTAATTTTCATACTTCACTTATTCCTACATGCATTGAATTTTTTCAGCGGAGGATACTTGCCGAGATAGTGCAATCTGTTCGATTCCATACGTATGTGCACTGACTAAAGCAGTATACACGCAGGATTAAATTTAACTCGTTTAAAGTGACATTTTATTTACCATACGGTTTATTATTGACGTTGGCTTTTCAATGTGCCAGAGCAGATTAGGCGACTAGTCCATCAGAAGAGATTAGACGTCGTGAAAAGTAAGCGACAAATGATCGCGCACCAGAGAGCCCTCTGCGTGAAAAACGGAAGAAAGAGAGATAGGCGCGCGACTGCTTTATATGCTCGGTTACGTTTGCATTATATTGATTGGTAAGTCAGCTATGCAGTGAAGCCAGTCACACGTATACGCCGATAGATACACGTTCCATAATGAGTCGCGGAATTTTCGAGAATATTAGCGTCGAGCAGACTAGTGCACACACAATCTTGGGCCGACGGGAAATTCTTTAGAAACCGGTACATGCATTATAATCGACTGGACTATCGAGAGAGAGAGAGAGAGAGAGAGAGAGAGAGAGAGAGAGAGAGAGAGAGAGAGAGAGGGTATTTTCGCAGCTAGCGCCACGTATCGGTATTGTCTCGCCCATATATCGAGCATTGGCCGTTGGCGCATTACGCCTGAAACGAGAGAAGAATCGGAGCGAAGAATAAAAAAGAGGAAGAAAAAGCTGAGAAGGGGCAGAAGAGGAGTACAGAACGTGTCGTCGCGATGAGAAATGCAATCGAAGAAACTCGAGCAGCAGCCGGTGCTGTATAGGCTCGATGCGCGCGCGGCATAGCAGCAGCAACGAGCCGGTAGCCGCTTCTGCTGTTGCGTCGCCCGGAACGTGGCCCCCGGTGTAAAGCGTCTCCGCGCATAAGATGCCGCCGCTGCTGCTGCTGCGCGCAAGGAAGGAGAAATGCACGCAGTCGGATCGTTCTGCTACACACACTGCACTCGCAACGCAGGAGCAGCAGCAGCGCCTCGAAGGATGCTGGAGAGGCCGCATGGTGGCGGCACTACAACCGGTGTGTGGTCAGGTGGTTCGCAAGGACGCGCCAGGCCGTTCACCCTTCCCTCTCTCTCTCTCCATCTCTCTCTCGCAGCTCGCAGCAGCTCGCGCGCTCCGACTTCTCGATCGCGAACGCGTGCAACACACATATATACGCTGGCTAACTTTCCTTCTCTTGTGTTCACATATGACTGCTTGCTCTCTCTCTCTCTCTCTCTTTTCTGCAGAATGTATACATATGCACCTATATAGCTTTATATTTATCTGGGTACCTATACAGTCGCGTACGCACAGCACAGGTATACACGCGCACACACATACGGGTATGCTGTCGCGTACTGCTCAAACACGCAATATACCGGCGTGTCTCGCGGCTCGAGTATTCGCTTCTTCTGAGTGTGCATCTTCTATATAATATGAGATTTTTTCAAAGTCCTACTCGGGTTCGTTTGCAGTCAACAGCTTTATCGAAAACAAAATAAAAATACTCAGATGTGGCCCTTTTGTAATTCTTCGCGTGTGTTAGCTGTCCGCTCATATTTAACAGGTAGATTATAATGCATCGGTGACTTATGCGCTTACAATGATCGCCTCGTATATCATTCTATCGAGACGTTTTTGTTTCAGGTTATTCGCCTATTTGCTGTGAATATCCCAAATTTATGAGAAGAAACGTTCCATCAATCCACGATCCAGTTGATTATGCTTCGCCAAGTTTCTGAGGTACGGCTAATACGTCTGCACGATGTGTAGGGCATGGAGAAGACCATCAGTCAAAGTGAAATATTTTGATGAATCTCACGTATTCCGCAGTTTGCCAGTAGAGCATCATTTTAGCTATATTGAATCGTCGACAATATCGATGGGTTGCGAAAGCGATGTAGCCGTGTCGCGTAATAGACCGCGCCGGCTAAGAGAGACTGGGCTTGTATAAATGTAGGCTGAAAGGCTGATCTCGCTCTGTTGAAATTCATTTGGCTTTTGAAAGCAGCAGCAACAAACTCGGTCTCTCGAGTCGTTAGCACAAAGGCCCGAGCGACAACATAATAAGAGCAGTCATTGTTGAATCCGCGAGTGGTGTGCTTAGACACGACACACACATAAACGCACACCGATATACAACAGAACGTATCAAGACCCGCTTATATGTACGCCTGTGGTATGTGTGTATATGCCGCGTGCTATATATACAATGTACACTAATGCGCATATATGGTCAGGATAAATAGTATATGGTATATGGTAGCGAATTTATGGGTATTATGTATACGGATTATATATATATAAGTGCGCGGAGAGCTGTTATATGAATGACTTTTGTTCGAGGAACAACAATGCGCGCGAGCGAGTGCGCCGGAGAAACAATTGGATCGGCCCGAGTCATTTTCCACGCTCTCACCTCGTTCTTATAGGTGAGTAGCATCGCGCACGAATGCACCACTGTCTGCTCTTTATATGTATTATTATATATATTATTTATATATAATGTAAGCGACTCACGCCAAGAGTGCAGAGCCGCGCGCGGTCGATCACACCGCGCGCTAATACCGTCGCGCTGCGCATTACCTAAATAATACGCGAGTTTCACACGACGTTTCTCTCTCTCTCTCTCTTTCTGTATTTTATTTAATACAATAAGTGTGCTTTGACTAACAATTTAATTGTACCTGGATCTATCTGCGGTACACCGAGTAAATCGTACTTACACCAAAAGAGAAGCGTCGATTTTCACCTATAACGCTGTACTCTGCTACTTTCTGCAGGTTTTACACGTTCATCGCGAGCGTGACTCTAATGCGCATTTGTGGAAATGTGTGAAAAATCAGTAGTTGACGGGTTAATTTTTTAAAATTTTCTAATGAGAATATGTTTTTATGAGACATGTGATGCAGGAGGGGAAACCCCCGGCTTGTCCATGAAAAATGAGGGAGCGTCATGTAGTTAAAATTATTGAACAATAAAAATTTGATATGAAATGTGGGAAAACGTACGGATAAATAATCCGAAATTCCTTTTATTTTGTAATAAGATGTATCGAAATCAAAAGAGCCAAATTTGATTATGAGCTTTATGATTGCATCAACAGATGGAGTATTGTAAATCCACAAGTGAAAACGAAATTCCCTATTAGTATATTAATAGCTGCTTCAATGCAGCTCCTCATATCCTTAGTCTCGTTCGTCACGTCGATACTGATCTTTCCTATTACTTTTTGTAATATTAACAGATTATCAAAGGAGGACCGCATAAAAGCGTTTTATATTCAGCCACCGCGATATCAGAGTATGCTTAACACGCTGGTCAAAACGAAGAAATTTGACCGTTAAATATTGATTTCTCTTTGATTCCGATCTTAATAAGAATACGTTCCACGCAAATCCATACAAGAGTGAATGACGCACGGACGTGATGCAAGGCTGTCGTTTTTGTGGCTAATCACACGCGAACACGAATCACGGCCGAAGCTTCGGATTAGTACAAATTTTTCGTTATCCACGAGCGGGAATTACCGTTGTTTCGCGCGCCAACATACGCCACTCAAACTGCAGCTGAACATCCGTAAGGGGGCCTTTAGCTTACACAGAGTCTAGAAGCGACGACAGGTTTTCCAATGCACACTCATCGACACGAGCAAGCGAGCGATCGAATCGAGAATCGCGTAACGATCATCGCAGAAACTCGCAGATCCTTTGCGGAATTCGACTTTCCAACGGAAACGCACAGGGTGTGTCGGATTTTATTCGCGAGAATCATCATCGCAGCCGCGAAATACGCGTATCCAATGTTACTGTACTGCACGCGTGTGTACGCGCCTCACTTGCAAATGATATAGCTGCCCCGCGCGTCGATAGATAGCTTCTCTCGGCCGCTATGCTATACTCGTCAAACTCGTTCGCGCAAGCAACGTGTATATATCATATCACTGCCGCGAATATTATATATTATGTGTGCGTGCTTAGTGTGTATATGTGTCCGGGCCGCTACTTCGTTTCATCGTTTTATGCGTAAAAATTCGCAGCTGATAAATGTGGCGTGCTCGAGAGTAGCCGCAACGAGTACACTCGACTTCGTGCAGTTTTTTTTCATAAACGCCTTATCGATTTATATCGAGCGAGCGACAAAGTATTCGTTTTATTACAAGAGCTTACTTGGCTTTCCGCAGCTACTACGCGCCAATTCGAGTCCGTTCCTTACGCGCGCATAGCGATTAATGATAGGCTTGCGAATAATAGAAATGCCTTACAACGTGCGCACGAGCGTATGTATTGTTGTACACCGGGCTGTGTACGCTTAGCGCTCGCCGAGCTCTCTACTGTCGACACGTGTGCAATTGAATTATCGCAGAGAAAATAATAGTTCGTACGCGAGGACGAATGCTGATCGAGAAATAACAAAGTATAAAGCGAGAGAGAGAGAGAGAGAGAAGCCGAGAGCAAATTTGCAGGAGCAGGCAAGCGGGGAGCAAAAGGAGAAAATCAAAATGCACGCGGGGTTGATGCCGATTCTGTTGCTGTTGCTGCTATCGACGCTACGGCTCACAAGGACTAATAACTATATATATGGCTTTTGTCGTGTACTCCACTCTCAGATTGTATACATCGTTTCTTCGTAGACTCTGACGAATGATTTGGCAGTAAGGAATATACAGAGTCTGTTTGAACTGCAAATGCTTGACTTTTGCACGAGTTGCGTTAAATATAGCGGTATGTTTATGAAGATTAGCATTGTTATGGTTTTTGGGCTTGGTTATTTAGACGTCCTGTTCCAAGCTTGGCAGTAGCTGAAACCTGTATTTTTTTTCTCAATCTGCAGTGATCAAAAACGTATGAAAGTTTGAACGCGCGCGTGAGGCAGATCAGCTCAGGTAGAACTTCTCTGACATCGCTCCAAGACTGCGAGCAGCTCTTGAGTCAGCAGCAGCGCAAATCGTGCTTACATTGCTTCTCGTACCTTATACTTAATAACCATATTCCTCTTTATGCGAAGCGCGCGCACATACACACGTGCACCAATGTAGCATATATGTATGTGTGTATGTGTACGGTAAATATATATAAGGAGAGAAGCCGAAGCTGTTATTAGCTTTCTTTGCCGGGCTAATACGCGCCCTGTCACTACCAGCAAATAAGAAGTTCCAAAGAGTCACTTTGTTAGCTCGTCTCAAACTTTTCTCTCTTTCTCTTTCTTGTTCGCTCTATTTTTCTTTCCTGGCTCCTCGCACCACCGTACGTACACGCCCTCGCAGATCGCTCGAGCTCTCTCGGCTAGTCAAGTTTTTCGTTGATTATTACGAGGAATGCGAGCGTACGCTGGAAATTACCAGCGAATGTTCTTGACGAAAAAGTATAGTCTGAATCTTGACTCGTGCACAATAAGTCGTTTCCAGCTCCACAAAGTAGCAAAGATAGAAGAGAGAGAGAGAGAGAGAGAGAGAAAAGAGTCAGTTTGCCACTGCTACCTATCGCACATACTGCCAAGTGTATATCCAACTAAATTAGTTCGTCTTTTCACACGCGAGCAGCCTATTTATGCGCATTATATATAAATGTAATATAAAATGTCTCGAGCCTCGCTGACTTACTTTGTTATCGCGCATCGAGTAATTGTTGACTTCAATAAATGCTAAAATCGCGCGAGATGTGGAAAAAAAAGGTTAACTACGGTTCACATTGGTTGCCGCCGCACCACGATAAATGCCTATGAAGTGGGCCCGTTAACACCGCTAAGATTCCGGATAATTATAGCGTGTGTAGCGCAGTTTACAGCCACAGAGCGAGTCTACGCCTTGTGGCGCACGCGCGCGCGCCTACACACATGATTTTAAAAAGCAAACGAAATGACTCGGAGGCAAATAGAATTCAACGATATAATAAGCCTCGTACACACATATTGTTACGACTTAATGCTGCTGCTAAGAATGACCGTTGCAGCAGCTCTGCGCGCGGTACGACGTTCACGCTCGGAGGATCTCGCACGCAATTCAGCTGCTGCGCGCGCATAAGTAATTTTTTTTTTTCACAATTTCGTAATCATTAAGCCTCATAATTGCTAATTATTAATTGTGTTATAGTCTGGAGTCTAGCTCGCATGCTATATTTTGCTACGATCGTTGAAACGCGAGCACTGTTTATTCAAGGATCTTCGAGATCGGCAAAAATAAGAGGGAGCTGCAAAAAAAAGAAGTACTATAAGGAATCGAATGAACGACGGCGCAAGAACGAGCGTAATTCCCAATGTCGAGGCCTGTATACTGCGTATGGCACATATTATAACAATGCACAAATGCGATTGTCCGCTCGCAATACTCTTGCACGAGCGTGTAATAATATAAAGGAAGAGCAGGTTTCGACTCGGCAGTGCGGCTCGAGAATCGGGAGCAGCGCCGGGCGATAAAAGAAGGCGGACGTGTACAAGAGCAAGAGAGAAAGAAAGGCGCGCACGATCACGACTACAATAAGGCCGCGCGCCACGGTGCTCGCAAGAAGGGCTCGAGGTGGGTGTGCAAGCTGCGAATCTAGTCTAGCGTCTCGCTCGTGTATTGCTGCTGCTACGCCTCGTGCAGCTCACACAAGTCGATTGAGCTGAAATTGAATGATTGGGGCGCGTTCTTGTGCTCTCTCGCTCTCTCTCGTTCTCGTTCTCTCGAGGGCGCTTGATTGTTCATTCAAACAACAATCGTAATTGCGTTACGCGCGCTGCGCTGCTGCTACTAATACCTACTGCTGTCGTCGTCGTCGTCGTCGTCGTCGTCGTTGTCGCCGGAACGCCGCGCACCCTGGGAGGGCGGAGTTCGCGCGACCGTACATTTATATACACTGTGTAGCAGGCCAAGAACAACGAGGATGTATCCCAGCAGACACCGGCGCTGTTGCTGTTTGCGCGATCGTATATCCACAAAGAACCAGAAAGGAGCACCAAGCGGCAAAATTAAATTTGTTCCCCGTGTATATAACGCGCTCGCTCGCGCCCGTCGCTGTATATGCTGCGCGATGAGTCGTCGCTTTTTCAACCCTATCGCAAATACGAATGCCCGGCAACTTTTTCGCGCTTCGTTTCTCTCTCTTTTCCCTTTCAAACGACCGTTCGTTACGTTTATAATTATGTTGGCAGCTTTCGAGTTAATGTAGTGTTGTTCTCGCTTGTCTGTATGTATCCTCGCGCATAGTCCTTTTTGCCACTCGGCGACTGACAATTCTCGAATACTCAAATGTGCTGCTAAGGGATGTTTATTTTTTGGTCGATATAATTTCAAAAATCAGTGCCAAAATTTCAATTTCAGACAGAGCTTAATTGCAGTGTTATCCTTCCTGAGATATCAGACAATCGCGCGAGTAATATAATACAATCGAAACATGATTGTAAAGCATCCAACAGCGTCCATGTTTCGGTTGTACAAGTGCGTTTGCGGCTCTTCGAGTGTGCAGAATTTTCTGTTGGAACGTTGCGACGATGATGTCTCTCGTGGGCCGGCGGCTTTGGAGCGCGGCGCTCGACCCACGGATCGCATTGTTTCTTTCTCTCGAGTGTCTGCGTACATATCGTGCCGTGCGTGCGTACGTGCGTGCGTGCGCAGGCTCGGCACATACACGCAGAAAGAGGGCTGCTAAAAGTGGAGAATGCGAGATTTTAATTGAATACTCGGCGCGTATAAATGTAACGCGCACGATGTGTGACTGCGCGCTCGCGGAGCGGCACACAAGCGGCGATCAAGCGACTTTTTATCACGCTTCGCGCTCCTGCCTATATAACGCGATGCAGAAAGCACGAGCGCGCGAGTAAGAGAGGCACACACGTATTATATCTATAGACGAGACAGAGAGAAAGAGTGGGGGAGGGAGGAAAAAATCTCACGTTCCTGTGCGAAAGATTATAACATTATACTTGCAGTAGTGTGCAACGCAACGCTACGCCGCGTGCGCGCGCGCGCATTACTACTTCTTCGTTCGTTCGTTCTTCTTTTATTTGCAATCATTCGCGCTGATTTATGACTGCTGCGCGCCTTTTTTACGAGGCGCATAATCCGCGCAGCGATGCGCCTCTGCTGTGTTTTTGCTAATAGGTTCGCTGACTTTGTGTAATTGCAACGGCAGTAGCAACAGCAACAACACCGCTTAAATATGCGCAATGTCGCTGCTGCATGCGATAGAACGCGCGGCGGATCGCGACCCAGACCTACTCGAGGTAATCGATTGCTGGCGTTTATTTTTTACGCGACGTCGGGGCCAATTCCAAGGCACCACTATGTAAAGTCGACAATAATGAAAAGACCCTGCTGCTACTGGCCGATCTATATAAAAGACTCGACCGATCGTCGTAGCTGTACGTACGCAAGTCGACAAAACATCGAAGCAAAGATCCGCGTGCAAGAGACAAGGTATAATTTGTGCGTCGCAGTCGTTCGACGTCGTATCGGAGGAGACAGAAATGAGAGACTAAGAAGGATTTGCGACGATATGTCAAGCGACGTACGTATATATGCGTATTCTCGCGTACGTATATAGTCACATAGAACACATATAACCATAGGTATATTATCTAAGCGGTAGTGGCTTGGCAGCGCAAAACGCCAAAGATCGAAGAACTTCTCGTCTCGTGTAGTAGATGTGTCAATAATGTCGCTCTGTACACGCGGCATAGACCATAATAGCGAATGCGCGCAGTATACACACACGACGAGTATATAGAGTTGACATGCTAGACACAAGCCCATAACGCACTACGGAGCTTTTGAGCAGCGTCGTGGCAATATATTACGTTGACTCGAGTTCGATCGCAGCACACGCACCGACCTATCCATAAGCTTAAAGGCCCGTTTGTGCAGTGAGACACAGGTTGTGTATTGCATAGAATAGGCACTCGTACATAGGCAAAGTCCGCAAAATACACTACGCGCACATAATATGCTGATATTACGTTGTATTGAGAGAGGGGGGCGTCAAGAGGCAAGAGCGCGCGCGAGAGAGAACCACAAGAGGCACTAACGATTTGCTCGACTAATATTTACTCGGTTACGTACATGTGCCGCGTATACATGGCTTTTTTTTGTGTTGCGGAGGCGCTTCCTAAATTGTGCTTGACGCATTGTCACTGCTACATGCGTATTCCACTGGCTTTACGACTGATTAACATAACAATGCAAACACAATGACATCACTGAGAGACGACGCTATGTGGCTGCTGCTGCTGCGAGGCTCATCGCTCGCACTGCGCTCATCTTTACCGAGAGCCAGAGAGCGCGCACATACAACACACACACACACACACAGACGAGGGATAGAGAGACTTGTTGGCCAGGTTTTTTGTTTGACCAGGTGAAAATAACGGCCGCGAGCGCAGTTGTCTTTTCTCTCTCTCTCTCTCTCTCTCTCGCTTCATGAGCCGAGCTGACCGCATGAGTGCGACCGCACACACAACAATGCCTCGGCTCTATCCGCGCGCGCGTACGTATATAGCAGTCGTCCCTCTTTTCTATCTGTCTCTCATCTCGCTGCACAAAGTTTTCTAATGCAATTAGTAGAGACACGCGAATCAGTTGCCGTGTCGTGACCTCCAGACGATCCACGAGCGCAGCAGCAGCAGCAGCAACAGCAACAGCAACAGCCTCTGCTTTTGCAGCTAGCTCGCACATATAGTGTTCGCACGCGCGCTATATATATATGTGTGTGTATGTAATCACGTACGTGTACTCATCCTCTCGCCGTGGTCCTGTGCGAGAGACCAAGAACATCCATGAGAAAACAAGTATAAATGCGCTCTTGCGACTCCGCACTCCTCTCCGTATACTGTTCTTTGTACATGAACATTTGTAAAAAAAAAGTACAGATTTGTTCGACGAAAGATACAAAAAAAAAATGTATTCGCTTAATGCAGACTCTTTTATTCACGACATTGTTTAAACTATCCATAAAATTCATTTTAGTTCTTTTGAGCTTTTTTTAAAATTATAGTCGACTAATGATTGATTCATATATAATGGAGCACTAATCACTAATGGAACAGTTACCAGGAGACCAAGTACTATATTTTATCCAGCGACTGTCCATCAAACAACAACAAACAAGTAGCAATAAGAAGTTAAGAAATAGAGGATAAAAAGAACGAAGGTAAAATAAAGAGGGAGGACGGAAGCAAGTCCGACGTTATTAGAGACAAGTTGAGAAGCTCCGCGTAACGACAAAGTCGTTAACACTGGGTAGCTATTAGGTGCAGAACCGAGGTCGATCGAGGGCCCCGAGGCTCTGGCTTATTTAGTCCCGCTCATTTTTCCTCATCTCCGTTAGTCAAAAAAACCAACTCTGCACAATTCAAGAGTTCAGGCGTATTTAGGAAATGAAAGAAGAATAAGGCAGAAGAGCAGTCGGTCAGCGACGACGAGATCTCGAGCTACCTCGGATCAGCGGCTCTCTTGCGCTTGCCACGCGATCAAGCTACATGGAAATTTTTCTACAGCCGAACAGTGGCAGGTGGCTCGATTCTCGATCTCGTGAAAATAATTGAAACAAATGGAGAGACTGTGAGCGAGATAAACGGAGAGAGAAAAGGGTGTGAAAAAGTCTGAAGAAATCCGGATATGTGGGCCGGAAAATGACAATCACTAGGCGGAACAACCTCTGTCTGACATAATGTTTCGCGCGGGCGTGCGCCCAGCAACACACAAGTTGAACACCTCGAGGCGCGCAATGATGTATAAGGGATGTAGCTTGCCGCTCTCACGCTGACTTTTCATTTCCATTCGCACCCCGGCGATAGATCCTACGCAGTCTGTGCTCTCGCTCTCTCTCTCTCTCTCTCTCTCTCTCTCTCTCTCTCTCTATACATATATTTCTCTCCTTCTCTCTCTCTCTCTCAATACATACTCACGACTTTGCTGGGCGCAGTAGCAGCAGCAGCTCGTTAGTCGCCAATATAGGCTTTCTTCTACGGCTCACTGCTCAACTGCTCGAGCTCGGGGGTGTAACGCTTTTATTATTTTTTTTTTTTCAAGTGTTGCTCATACGACTGACTCTTTCATATACACGCGGGGTGGTTGCGCTTGCAGCGCACTGATTGCTTTGCTCCGGACGCCGCTAGAGCAACAATCATTCCTACGTTTGACGATTTCACTCTCTATTTCGTCGCAGATTGACTTTTCTCAACTTACATGGACCTTTTTTTTTAATCGTATCCAATGATTTTTAGTTACGAAGCGATAAATCATGATTGAGTTTATTACACAAATGCTTTCCGCGTGCTGGGTGTATGATTTTTTTCAACAAAAAGTTTGGAAATTGTGGAAATACTCATGAGTTTTCTTGTCTCTGAACATTTAAGGATATTCTACAGTACAGAGGCTTATAAGAAAAATCTTGATGAAATGCTAATAACGTGTCACTCAATTCACGTGAGCAAATACGAGATATATATGGAAAAAATTATCATAATAAAATATTATGTCGAAAATATGGTTGAAAGAGCGACGCACTATATTTGACATAACTAGAAATGAGAATAATGTCTTGTTTATGTATCGAAAAATGTGAAAGCACGTTTGCACTAAAAGCCGATATAGGTAGCAAAGTACGACGACGTATAAAGCAAGCATACAATCTTGAATTTGCACTTATACTTGTTCTGAGCGATTCGGGTCTCGCTCTCTCTCTCTCTCTCTCTCACTCACTCGCGAGTGTAACGTATAGAACACATTTTGTAGCTCCATCTCGCTCGGTCGCTCTAGCTCGGGCTTTTTCCTTCGTTGACGTTACGATATTATGCAAGTGACTCGGCTTCTATGCACCCAAGCACTTGGCGCGCCTCGGGCACTATATAACTGCCGCACTACTGCCTCAAGATTTACTTTGAAATACGCTTGACATATTCGACTATATAGTGTCTATAATATAGCTGCGAAACTGGACACAATTGTTCTTTATGACTCATGATGAAATCTACTCGGCTAGTGCATCGATGATTCTTACGATATAACTCAGCTTAAATATCAATACCTTATATTTGTTTAGTTCGCTCATGACTTTTCGAATCTTATGATTTTTTCGTGTGGCAGCAATTATGAAAAGACTTGAAATTTATAATTTTACTCGAGTGCAAATGCATAACTGATTATGTAAGATTCACATAAGTTTTTCGTTGGAAAATTTTATTAATTTTCTATCGAATATGAAACTTTGAATATTTCTTTTTTTAAATATAGTTATTCAAGAATTCCATTCAACTATTAAAACTGTTGAATAAGTAGCCACAAAAAGATTGACAAATTCTAATTTCCTATACAATGTAAGATTTGAAGAATTACGAGTGCACTTCCGTATTTAACACCGCCAATGTCTTGTGTCCGAGAATATTGTGCTCCAGAGCTCGATGGTCGCTTCGCGTATGCGCATGTATATTTATCCGTGTGCATCACGAATGAGCAAAGCATAGCGTAAGAATGAAGAAGGTGAGTCGCTCCACTCGCTAGGGGCTTGAATGGGCTCTTTGAATCAAGTTGAGCCAGCGTCACAGCGGCAGCGAGCTCAAGGCTCTACCTTTTGCCAGCTGCTGCTGCCGCTGCTGATGGAGCTGCAGTAGTGGCGTATTTGCACGCACGAGGCCGAATGCTCCGCTGATGCTGTCGTAGTTGTTCGCCAGAAGCACTTATTTAAATACTCATGCTCGTAAGTGCCAACGCCTGCAACTTTGCCACCTTTCGCTCTTTCTCTCTCTCTCTTTCTCTTTCTCGCATTCCTTCACTCTTTCATCTGCTTTCAAGGCGCATTGTCATAAATTAAAATGATTCATTTTATTTCATAAACATCCACATTTTTGATTATTTTCAAATTTGCATAATGAGCAAGATGTTATAATGACACAATTCAATCGAAATGACAATCTTTCTGCTTAAAATAGTACTTTATGGCCCGAGTATCGTACTCAATTTTATAGCATTGATCTAAATTCACATTCATGCTCCCTTTTCCGAGTCATGAGTCGCACTTTCTGGTACCACTAAGTGAGGTTAGCGCATGAGCGCAGCTAGTGTGATAGGCGCGACGCGGTGCCAGAATGTGCGACTTATACCACCGAAAAGCGTGCCATAGATGTGAATTTAAGACACGCAGTGCTATAAAAAATTATATCAGTTTTCAGCCACTTTGAATACCATAATACCTCTTAAAGCATCCCCCACTAGATGGCGCGCACCATTATTTTTACATCTGCAAGTAACAGAGTAGAAATAAATGTATAAGTCAAGTCAAAGCACTAGTTTATAGTACTTTATGCAACGGGTACGGATATACTTTTTCAGCGAAACGAGGGGTTGCAGCGCGAGCCGAAGGCGAGGGCTGTAACGAGTTTCGTTGGAAAAGCATATCCGTATCAGTTGCATACAATATTTTATGGTACAAAAGCCTAAAAGTAGCGGCGAAGTTGCGATTTTTAGGTTAGCGTGCCATAAAATAGTTTATGGCACTTACAACATTTTTCGTAGCCGCAACTACAAGTCAGCACAACGATACTTTTAATTATTCGCAGCTTCTCTTCTTTTTATACGATGAAAGCAATTCTTAAAGGAAAAAGTAGCAGTAAAGCGATCTCAGCTAATGACAATTAAATTGAAGAGAATTAAAAAATCAAGGGCTCGCGTTCGCCGTAATTGTAATAATGAAGGAAAAAGGTTTTTATTTACGCTTCACATAAACTCCCATACTTGTATTACCCACTGCCCTGCCATTCGTCGAATGAAAGCGTCAACCTCAGAGTGGGATGAAATTTGCTGCAAATCTTACACGTGACTGCACGGGCGTAAAAATAAAGACGCGAAGAATAAGTCGAAGAAAGAAACGTAAGCCGGAGGCATCAATGTAACTTTTTCAGTGGCTTTATTTTGATGGGAGCCATCAAAGTGCACGACACATCTTCACGGTTCGCCACATAATACTTTTTTTGAATTTTGAATTTTAATTTCCTGCTAAATGAGCAAGACGAAGAAGAGCGAAAGCTCGGTAAAAGATATTGAAAAAAAGGAGCTCGCGTACTGTGTCTTCCTTTGAGACATTAGCAATTCCATCGTTAAGGTCGTTAGTACATTATAAACTGCATGAGAGTACAGAGTACGCAGGGTCTGCATACACAAGACGTACTCAAAGAGAGAGAGAGAGAGCAAAGGTAAACAGCTACCGCAAAGTTTCCTTCGTTTATACAATATACACGCTTGGCGCAAAAGCCGAGCTGTCATTTGTGCTTGGGGACTGTCGGAGCAATCATATTATAATGTACCGTGCGCAGTGTGCAGCGATGGCTCGCGTGGATGGAGTCGCGAAGAAAAAAAATGAAGCTGGAGCTCGCGTGCGCGTGCAGCTCGTTATGAAATACTTTAATTAATGACACGTTCGAGCTAAAGTTAAGCGTCGTTATTAGCAGATTCGCGCGTTGCCAACAAAAGCCGGCATTGTGCAGGAGCCGAATGCCATGGAGCCGCGCGTTGCCTCACTGGCCGCATCAGCCGCACACTCAAAGCGCATACAAATGTTGTGTCTTGAAATAATACCATTGAGGCACTGCGGCAGCGGTAGCAGCAACGACGCGACGTAAGGGCTTATTGTGCAAAAGTGCACGCAGAGGCAGAGGCAAGCCGACTGGCCTTACGCGCGCGTGTATTCGCACAAACGCGACGAGTATGTATGTACACGTGTAGATATACGGGTGCGGCCAATTGCCTTTTGACGCCGAGCAGGCGTAAACGAACGAAGAGAGCTCCGTATAATGTCGCAGCATGGACTGCGTCACTCCGTTGTCGTCGTCGTGAGCCGAGAAGAGTTAGGAGAAGAGCGCGAGAGAAAAAAGTCGCGCTGAGCAGCGGCTCGTGGCTCTTTGCCAATCGTCCGCACGGGTGGTCGGCTTTTCTCCGAGTAGCACGCGCGGGCTCGCGCCCCAACCGGTGGACCGGGCTGTTTTTTTTTTGTTTTTCCGCTGCATCCGAATGGACAAGTGGTGCGTCGAGATCGCGGCTCATTTGGCCGGTTGTACGTGACCGGCAACTGTGCGACTCGAAGGGAAACCAAAAAAATAGTAGGAAACAGTCATTGTTTTTGCATACGACTTCCAAAGTATCCACATTCTCGTTTTAACTTTGTACAAATCGTGAAACATTGTTTTCATAAGGTGGGGAGGAAAAAGTTTTCTGAGTTTGATGTATGAGGAAACTAATCAGTAAGAATAATAATTTTTTCTGGTGGTAAATTTCAAGCAACATTAAGTAATGAAGAAGTGCGATCGTTATTTTAGTCTTGTGGTCATTCAATTGGTAGTAATAAGAAAAATTAGATTGCGATACTATCGCAGTATCAAATATACTGCAGGTAAACTGAGGGCAAGAGCGCAATTAACTGTTGCTCAATTATATGCAGCTCCAGGAATACAAACCAAGCACGAAATAAAAAAGACACGATTGCGGCAAAGAGGACCGTATATCATGTGCGTGAGCCAGCTTGTGCAGAATATGGTCCACGAGCCGGAGGAAGAGAGGGAGAGCAAGGGAAGAAAGGAAAGTATAAACAGAGAAACAAAGGGAAGTAAAGGCGCAGAGCTGAAAGAATGAGTGGGCTTTTCATGCTATATGCTCGGTTATTGTGAAGATTTACAAAACCATTTATACAGTTTCGTTTGGTGCGCGTGTCAAGGAGCGTTGTTGCGACGCTTGTATGCAGATGTCGGCTGATTACTCAGCGCAAAAGGCCTATATAGCCACGGACGAAGAAGCTGCAGCAAAGTAGTAACAGCAGTCCAGACAGTAGCAGTAGAGAAGAGGCCAGGCGCAGCCTATGCGGCAGAAGCTAGCAGCAGCAGCAGCGGCACAAACCGCGAGGGCCCGAAAACAATGTTGCTCTCGGCCGCGCGTCGCTTTTATGCATCCGCACGCGCAATCGCGGGGCATTATAACGCTTTTTGTCCGCTATGCTCGCTTGTCAATGATAATTGGGTGATAAAGCTTCCCCGCTCGCGACCGAGAGCGGCCGCGAGAGAGAAGGAGAAAGAGAGAGAGAGAGAGAGAGAGAGCGAGACAGAAAGCGCCCGTAACGAGACACACGGGACCGCGGCTTTTGTCGCCGCCGCCGCCTCGAGCCTTGTACACGCACATACAATGGCCTCATTACATTCTTTCTTGCACAGCTTGTCCTGACTGCTTGTACCTATATCCTACTACCTGTGCTCTTGGCTGTACTCGCTTTCCGTATGTGTGTTTGCGTGCGTTGATTTGCCGACACACGAGAGAGAAGGAGAAAGAGAGCACAGACAGAGAAAGAGCACGCGTCGACTTACGACTATTTGATTACGCAAGCTCGCGCGCGCGCGCCTCACTCGCTCGCTTATTCTCTCAATTAACCTATTGTCGCGCGCCACCACCACCATCACGACGGCTAGACTCCGCTCGGTTCGTCCCCCTTATTAAATTTTAGGGCGCCTGCGAGACTTGTCCGACAATATGCTCTCTATCCAAATCAGCACCCTATCTAACGCTCTATATGGAGAAAGCTTCGTTTGTAGCTCGCTAAAAACTTTGCTGACCATCCCATTCGACTAGACAGACTTCTTGCTTTTATTATATCTCATGTACTTCGAATTGAATAAATAATTATCGCAAAAATCAATGCTGCAAAATCTAAATAGTATATTTTGTAACAAGTGCGCGAAGCAGTTGACTCACCCAGGAGTTGTTTTCACCCGAGCGTAGCGAGGGTGCAAAGACTCCCGGGTGAGTCAACTTCCTCGCGGATTAGTTGCAAACGATATTTTTTAACTCTGCTGGCGAGAAACTAGGGTTTTCTGACGCTTTAAGGTTAGAAAACCCGTGTTTCGCGCACGCAGTGTTAAAAAGTAACATTATAAACGGTCAACAAGCGCTTTATTCTATTATTCTCGAGCTGGCCTAACTGAATAGTCAGATAGCTGGATTTATAATAAGATGCGATGCAAATCTCCTGTGCATTCGCGACGTTGTAGCGTTGTGTAATTTAACACCTCGCTTTTCAAAGTGACTGAGAAAACGATTTATGGTGCATGAAATTGCTTCCCTCTTATTACATGTTTGAAGAAAAATATAATACACACATATACACGAGTGTGTTGCCGTTGCCGCGCGCGCACTACTGTTGCTTGGCATCATAACAAGTTCTTCCTTGAGCATATACCCCAGTGTTTGTGTGTGTGTGTGTGTCTGTGTGTGTTATACGAGGCGATGCGCCTTCCTTTTATCTCTTGCATCGCATCAGACTTTCTTCGATGCTACGTATTTCGATTTAATATAATTGTTTCTTCGCTCATTTTCTAGTATGCACCTTGCACTTCTTTTACCCTCATTCTTTTAGCAAAACTAATTATTAAATATTATTAAAAGGTTGCGTTATGGAATTCTACTTCTACGAAGAACATACACTTTGTAAAAGGCCTTATATTTAATACGGATTGAGTGTAAAATCAAACATTCGAATTAAAGTAACTAAAATAGAATTTAATGTAAGCTACTTTTAGTGAAATCTTCGTTGAAAATTAATGTATCAGCATAATAAAACTTATCAAAATAATAGTATATTATGAAATATCCAAATAAAAAAAATGTACTCAATGCTAAGATGAAACACTTTGACTTATACAATTAATTTTAATTTGTCACTTGCAGATTTTCAAATGAATGGTACTCTTCATCTAGTGGTGGAAGCTTCTAGTAGTATTATTATATTCAAAGTCATTGGAAACTTTTCAAAATATTTTGAAACGATACAATGGCTATTTTCAAGTTAGAATGATGCTGGACCTGAATTAATCCATTTTAGATTCATTTCTAAAAGCAAGAATTAACAACCATCAGCAAATATAAATTTATAAATTCAATATTATAGACGTTCTGAATCACAAGTGGTGGAAATTTAAAAAAATTACATGACCACCAGTATGAATTAAATATTTTCAATTCAAAGAATTATAAATTGAAGTAAAAATGAAGTAATTCGTGAAAAAATCCTCAATTGTCAAATCACTTGAATTCAAATGTTTTCATGTGGATTTTAATTTATCTTCGTGAAGGAAACTTGCTCCATTTTTTTATTAACTTTATGTCAATATTTTTAACATTGTATACATAATGAAAAAAAATATGTAAAGAAACATATTAACGAATGCAACAAATTGAATGATTTCATGGCATTCTTGTCAAGCAATTCTGTCTTTGTATGATATCTTGTGACAGTTTTTTTGAATGAGAAGACTCGTTACGAGGAACAAAAATTGCCTCAAGAGAATAATTTTAAAAAACTATGCAAGAGGCTAGTACAGAGCAGAAGATTTGCATTTATGTTCCTGAAAGATCGAAGGCGTCGAGTGTCTCCTGTTTCCGTATAAAGTATGGAGTTTGCGCGTTGCACAAGCTGAGTATTTTCGATGCCCGAGAGAAGAAAGAAGAAGCGAGAGAGAGAAAGAGAGCGAAGAAAAAAGAATCGTGAGCAGCTCGCAGGAGATTCTTCGTCAGTTAACACATATCTATGTGTACGGAGCGTTTCAGCCTAGCCAGCATTACGTTTTGTTCTTACGAAAATGAACCTCAGAAATGTTTCATTTCTTTTCATCGCACGTGTATGGGATAGCTGCTGGGACTGCCATATATTTTAGAAGTATGTATGGCTAGGTGCTGCTGTTGCTGTTTGATGTCATGATCGAGCGATTAGAATTGTTTTTTTCTCTAAACAACGTCAATCGAGCTCTTTTGTTACGTCGCTCAACTCACGAGAGGCCGACATTGGGGTGGAGGCAATTGCAAAATTTCACGCTTTTCCCTCTCCTCAATTCTCCGATTTCTGCAAGGTATCGGACAAAATTCGACGAGACGTGGCTCTTGTTTTTTCAAGCCGCGAGCTCGAATCGATTGTCTTTGTTAAGGCTATCGGGCGGCATTGATCTACGTCCTGGCGACACAAAAGAGCAGCTCTCATGACGATGTAACAATAATAATAGTAATTCTGCTGGTCGCAGAACTGGGCAGAGGTACAGAGGCGCATTACAAGGTACGGCTCGCGAATGAAGAGCAGTGTACCGAGCGCTGCTCGAGCAGCAATTAATATCCAACATTGTAAGCAGCTGATACCGAACGACATTCCACGATGGCGAGCGAGAGAAAATATAATTACTTAATTCAACAAACACAGGACGCCGACGTATCCTCGTTGTAACGCACAAGCGAGCCGAGAAAAAACCGCTGCCGCGTCGGGCACGTAAACGTACACGTATATATGCACGCATACACACACACACACATACACGCATGCACGCGTATACGTATATCGCGTGCTAAAATACCTAGAGTATCAGCGACAGCGTGGAGAATTTGAAAAAAAGCGCGAGCCGAGCAAGACTGCGATGCGAGAGGAAGAAAGAAAGAAAGAGAGAGAGAGAGAGAGGCAGCAGCATTACAGCTCGCAAGGATACACACACACACACATGTTCGGAAGGCAGGTGCCGGGGAGCAGGTTATATGCGTGTGCAGGTTGAATCGAAAGAACCTGGAAAAGAACGGCGTCTTACGGGTCGGCCGAGTCTTACTCTGCGCGGCGTGCCGCTTACAATTTACACCTTAAACGGCATGTGCGAGCGATAAAGCACCGATAAGCGCATACGTAGATATATAGGTATACGCGCGACAAGAGGCGGAGAATCGGCCGGCGCGAACAATTCCAACGTGGGCAGAGCTTTTTATATAATGCGCGAGCGAGCGAGCATACATACGTGCCGGCAGCGATAAAGCCGTCTGCGAGTGATACGTCGCGGCGCATATGTACGCTGCAGTCGCGCGATTGCACCGCAGCGAAGATATTTATAATTTTACTCGATTACGTCAGATTCTTAAAAGGACCGAAAATCGGCCGAACTATAGGCGTACGTATATATACGTGCTCGCATGTGCAGTGCGCTGCGAGAGCTTGCCCGCGCCCAAGAAATATATACTATAGAGATAGCTGCGTGCGCGCGCGAGAGGCACAGCACTTACCTAGATGGAACGCGTTGCACGACTCGCGGCCAGTCACTCTCTTACCCATTGAACGAGCCGTGTCCATGTGCGAATGCCATTTGCTAGGCTGAAAATAAGCTATTCATTGTGTGCAGTGCATGCGTGGCTATTTATAGCCATAACAAATGTAGCGTACGAGCGGCGTGTGCTGCACACACGATCGCTAGGGCCAAAAATAAAATCGTGCCTCTGCTGGTGCTCTTCCATTGAGAAAGCCGCGTGCGCTTGTGGATCCCTATACTCGTTCGCTGCAGTACCTCTGCGTTTATACTGCAGCAGCAGCGAGCAGCTGACTGACTGATACGCGTGTGCGGCACGTTCCCCAATTTTCTTGGACGCTTTCCCGCGTGCGGAGCGCAGTTGTCGTGGGTGTGTGCAGCGTGCAAGCCTCGACCGAGAGTCGGGTGAAATAAGGCCGCGCGCGAAGCGAGCTAAAAGCTCCGAGAGAGAGAAAAAAGAGAGAGAGATTATTCGGCACAACAACAAAGTCAATAGAGATGGAGAGACGATTACGTGCTGGTAAGTCGAACGAGTGGACCAGATATTCCAGCTTACGTATAACATACTTTATACACTGACGCTGCACCAAGCAATGAGTTGGGAGAGAGGGGCAAAAGGGGAAGAGGAAGGTGGCCGGCCAACTTGTCACGACAAACTGTTTGTTTTTTATTTTATTAGAGAGACCGAATGTAACGGTTAACGGGCCGGATCGCTTATTCGGCGCAGTTTTTTTCGACTCGTTCCACTGCAATCGAATTTTTCTCTTCTTTTCTCGATCGAAATTATGTATCGAACAATTCAACTTTAAGGATTGAGTTAAAGAATAATGAAATCTGAAAAACACTGTAAATTATGCAGCAGTTACTGTCTCTAAAACGAGTCGAGTTGACGAAAAACGTCGATTATCAAACTGGACGAACTCGATAAGGATCACAAGAGAACACAGATAGTCTCTTGGCTACAATAAACGACGTAGCGACATTCACACTACTGCAGGCCCCAGAGACATTACGATTGCTATTGCGGCTTGTCACGGCAGAACTACTATGGGACGCACATAAGACGCCACGAGTCTCGGACAAATGTATGTCCATACGCGCTCGGGGTAACGTGACGGCCACTGCAGCTGCTGCTGCACAGCAGATCGTTGTGCATGAACCACGTCGCGCTGCTGCTACTTCAACTCCCGCGGGTAGCTGCTACTGCCGCCGCGGCTAACTTTTTCGGTGCGGGCTACTTTTTGCGCCGCTCGGCCGCAGAACAGGTTCCCTCCTTTTCCTGATAAATGCCGATCCATTCGAATTCAAAGTGTGTACGCGCTCGTGCAACACACACACACACACACACACACACACACACTCGCACGCACAACAACAACTACCTGCTGCAATAACTGGACCGAGTCATTCGTGCATGCACTTTTGTGTAGCGTATTCTGACATTTTATTCCAAAAATGGCGCGACCGCTCGACTCGCCAGAAAAAAGGATCAAAGAGATCGCCGGTATAGGAATGTCGAAAAAGTTGAAAAGGTAATACACAGAGCCAAGTGTGTATACACATTCATACATATAGATACACGCACACATACATATATTGGCGAGAGGGTATAGAACAGAAGTTGCTGAGCTGGCATGCCATATTGCATTCGCATTTATAGCGATAGCTGCGGGCACGATTGAAATTAATAATAGTCTCGCGATCGCATTCGAATTTGGGTATTAAGTGTTGGATCTCGTCGTTCACTCATCAGCATAAGTATTTGACGACCATCGCGAGTTAATCGAATTTTTTTTCATCAAATATATATCGGCCCGTTTTATGCAATCACGTGGACGCGCTGGACGAATTTATTGTTCCTCCGCCTCTTTATAATACAGCTGCGCGCACACACACACACCTATACCGTATACGCACATAAAGCGCGGGTATTCGGCAATCCTGAGAATGCACGCGCGTCTCTTCATTTTCGGATCGAAGCGAAGATCGGCTGGAGGATATTTCAAACTCGAGGATCGGTTGACCGGCTGGCTTGGCTGCTTTTGGCTACCGCTGTTGTCAGACATATTACGCTGAAAAACACAGGGGGCTTTTTGTACGTCACATCACACATACTTACACGCACACGCGCGCGCGAGCGCGAAGAGGAGAAAAGGAGATCGAGAATGTCCGGTCGTTACATAGGGACGATTACGAGCTGGCGAAGAGAGAGGCTGCGTGCGCGCCTCATTCTTTGATTAGAGAGAGAAGAGAGAGAGAGAGAGAGAGAGAGGAGAGAAAGAGCTGCCCCCTTTGAGCCATCAGCATCGAGTATTATCTGCGCGCGCGCTAACTTTTTTCAGCGACTGCCGGGGAAAACGAGCTCTTTTTATAAGACCATCAGCGCGAGAGATAGAGAACGGCTATTTCGAAATTCGAAGCTGACTCTTTTGCTTTCGCGTAATAATTTATGCACGCTCTTTCGCGCGCTCGTTCGAGATAAGATTGGATCGTTCTCGTTGTTGTCCTCTCTTCTCTCTGTCGTCTTCTTTCTCTTCGCTCTACCTCGCTCGCTCTTACCACGGCTGAATGGAAAAAAGAAGACCTATACACCAGCAAGAAATGCCGAAACGCTACATAATCGCTTTAACAAAACTAAAGGCTCCGTTGATAAACAGTGAATGCCGAGATACTGTTTAAAAGGGTTACTTTTTTTCTCTCTCTCTACCTCTCTCCTCGTCTTTCTCCTCTGTTCTCTGTTCTTCTCTTTGCTTTGATTGCTTTGATCTTTTGCTCCGAACAAGTCAGTTTCGCGTATGAGTGTTTTGTTATAAGAATGTCCAGATGCGAACCAAGAGAGTCTTTACTCCCCAATGTGCATTGACTTAATATCGTCGCAATAATGCTCACAATATCGGCTTCGAAAAACAGCTTTTTTCATCTCTTCGCTAGGCTGGCTATATTCTATCACTCGCGCATTTCCGTATTTCTTTCTATTAATAATTCATGAAAGAAATTACGTTTCCAGCTTTAAATATATTCCTCTGCTCTAGCTCTTCTTGGCGCTTTTTAGCCCCCTCCTTTCTCTTTATGTGTACCTTCGTGTTTCCCTGCTCGCGCACAGACCTCTCTCGCTCTGTTTCGCGCACAAACAGAAACTACATGAAGATGTATCGGGAAAAAATTACAGTGCTGACCGCGCTCGTACTCGTTGTATCGCAGGATTATTTATGGAGTCACTTGGTGATTTATTAAAACTTTTCATTGACCGTTACAGCTCACAAGTGAGTGCGAGCATTTAGGAATATAAGCGCGAGAGCGCGCAAAAATCGATACTATAATTTATTCGCGTCAAAAAACCTTTTCTTTTCACATATATGCTGAAAATTTTAGCTTGTCAGGCCGTGCAAGGAAGATGATTGATGATCGCGTTTGCGCGCTACATATTCATTGCGCGCAAGCCGAGTAATTCGATTATTTTCCTCTTTTCTGCTCCGCGAGCGAGTGCAGCGTGCGAGAGGGAGAGAGAGAAGAGAGAGGAAAATAGCGTCACCTCGCGCGAAAAATAATCCCGTGCTTCGGCTTGATCACCGCTTATTTCTCTCAAAATAAAAAAAACGTATATACCCTTCGAGTCTTCTTGTCGACGAGAATCTCAAAGAAGAGACAGGTCATTGTCGGAACTCGTTGAATAATCCTAATTTATAGCTCCATATAAAATTTGAGACAAACACTTAATTATTCGAATGAGAAGCCCGCACATCTGCTCGCTATTAAATTCTCCACGTATACATGCGACTGCCTCTCGAGAGAACGAAACAGCCTCTCTTTCGCATATCTGTTTTTTTTCTCTCCTTTCGTTGTCCTTTATTTTGCAGAATGCGCGTAAACGTAAAAGGAGTATACTAATAAAATATCCTGAAAAAGTGCACACGAGTGGGTAAGCTACACACAGTGCATCTCGTGAATCCCAAACAAGCGCCCGTGTAGCCCTAAGACCTAAGACAAACAGCGGGTGAGATAACATATACCTGCAGTTACAGCCCACGGAGAGTCGGTACGTATAAGGTCAAAAGGCCGTGTGACCGAGTCGAACAAGTTCGTGTCATCCAGCAGTTTTGAGAGGCCTCATAGAGTTCAAGAATTGGATGATTTTTAGGTTCAACACCTTGAAATCCGGACTACGCGCGTTTGAGAGCGAAAGCTCGCTCGTGACTCGTTGTCAGCTCTCGTGCGGCGTCTAAATTTATCCACTTGGCTCGCGCAAGAAACGAGAAAATATGCAATGAGCCAATGACGCTGCGATAGTATTATACGTCGCCCACTGGCAGCATGAATGACCGAACGCGTTGCTGCGCAGCGACGATTCGCGCGACTTGATATACGCACACAACGAGTCCGTTTAGTAGGTCGGTGTCATGTCAGTGTACCTGCCTCGGAGACAAATTCACCATAAATTAAAAGTTTCACCGAAACCAGCGTTGCTGTTCGCTGCGGCTTTGAACGACGTTTTATCAGAGATTATGGTAAAAGCTTACGTAAAGACTCGCATGAGAGAAAATATCGATTTAGCGGCTAGCTAGAATTTTACAATGCAGAATGACCCACTCGCTTCGTGTACTCGAGGAGAAATTAATCAATAGCTCAATTATATATCTTTGGAACGGGCATTCTGAAAGGCCTACGCGCGATCGATCAAGCGAATGAGCTCATTAAAACTATTATACGCACATTAAGTGAACTATTGGCTGGAAGAGTGAGAAAGAAATATTGAGAGAGAGAAAAAGATAGAGACGAGAACTATGGAGAAGTCAAATTTGAGCTAGCGCGTTAAAAGAGGCAAGAACATTCTGTCAAACAGGCAGTGTGTATAGGGGCATTTTTTCAGCATGTGTGTGTGTGTGTGTGTGTGTGTGTGTGTGCGTGTGTGTCTTGAAGCACGTTATATATACTCTAGGATATCCAGTAATGTGTATCTTATTCGAAAGTAGAATAACATTGCGTAAGCCTAATAGAGCTCTATGCAGCTCTGATATACTCGCTGGATCTAACGATTTTATGCCTTTTTTCTCTTCTTATAGTCATGTTATTCCGCGAGCAGGTTTAATTCAATCTAATCTGAACTTTTAGAACTCTTTAAAAGTGGACAAGCGAGCATTGTCAAAGATTGTGTATCGAGTTCGAGGCAATTTATGTAGAATAGGAATTCTTTTGCAAGTAAACACCCATTTTACGAGATAAAATGTGCAGTGTGAGTTGTGGGGGCAATCATTACTGCAAAAATCTACACGAAAGTTAAATCAAAGGTTTATTTTAAAATCAACATAGTTCATCATAGTTTTGAGCAGCGATGGAACTGCATAGTTTCTTTGGAATATCAATATTTCGAAGAAAAAGATTGAAAATATCTCCAAGTGGAATGTTTTGAAAGTTGGAATTTGCCAACAATTATGCAATTAAGCGAATTAATGAAGCTTTAAGTCAACAAGCTGCTATAGATGCAGAGGTAGGAGAGCGAGAGGTGCACGGAAATAAGGAAAGAGAGAGAGAGAGAGAAGAGATATGGAGAGGGAGGAGAGCGTAGGTCGATGACAGCACAGTTCTGCAATAGCATATATAAGCGCGACACTGGCTTTCGGTCCGAGGCGCCATGCGCTCTGCAGTCGTCCCCTCTCTTTTGCACTTGCTTGGTTACCCTGATTTACACCAGTTCACCTGTTCTTCCGTTTCAGAAGTGGCCCACTTGCTCGAGAGAAAAGCCTATATAAAAGAGAGCCTCAGGCTCGGCTGCTCTCGGGTAGTTTCGTACTGAACATTTCGTGAATAATCTTGCAACTATATTTGTTCCATTTAGTCAAGTCGATAATGATCTAGCCAAGGCCCGATGATGTTTTTAATAAATGCCATGACACATGCGCTTATTCTTAGTTATTCATTCTCGAAGTTTGGATCAAAAGATGTACGAATGAATTGCACTAACTCATGTCGCTTGAAAAATGAAGAGCAAAACTTTAGATCGATACTTGCTGAAACATTCTTAACAATATTATTGAGAAGACAGGCATTAATTCACGTTCGACTGTTTCATATATGGAAGTAACGAGATGTAAACAATAGCACGCAATAAGGAGCCATACTGTGCCGATCGCTGCAGACCAGATCGGAGCACGCATAAGTTATGCCGAAAAAAGGATCGGAAAGAAATTAAGCGAGATCGAATACTTCCATTTGGTCGTGCGCGACGATTTATAGCCGCGCGATTCGCAAAATGAACGAATCGGGGGGAAGAGATGATACACATATTGCGATCGTGTTCACTGACGGTAACGGGACAAATTTGTATAATAAAATAAAGAGAGGGCCCATTCGCTGCTCTCGGACCATATAGCTTGTTCGCAACAGGGTTTCCATGTTTTTGCGTATGAAAAATTATAGCTCGCACACAATGCTATAAAGTAGGTCCTCGCTGAAAGTGATAAATGTATAATTATTGAGAATCTGCGGTTAAGCAGGTACGAGCAAGAAATAAATAGCGATCGGAGTTCTACATTATTTCTCGCGTGGTATGAGTATTATATGGCGCGAGCATGTGGACCTTACACGAATACGTAGCGTGCGAATGAAAAATTTCAGATGGATATTTCATGCATGTTGCACTCTCAATTGTACGCGCAGCAAGTGCAGTAACGGACGGAAAAATTGAGTATTAAGTAATTTTTAATAAGATCATCAATTCCTTCAATTGGGATGAAATTGTCGTACAAACTTTTAATTGGTCACAATGCATTTGCGCGATCGTTTAAAACGCGAATTATTTCAATGCCTACATCAAGAAGGACTCGACAGTATTTATATCATTACCGTTTTTGTAGTAGAGAATGCGCGATCGGCGATGAAAAAAACGCGGCCGGAGTATTATATGCGTTTGTTTTACGAGCCGTTCGAGTTATTTAACAACATAACGAGCGATTTTAAAGTAGACAGGTCCACCCAAAGCTCGCAAATTGCACAAACTCGAGCGCATATATTACGGCGCTCGAGCAGCCTAAATTACTATTGGTCGCGCAGTCTGATCGCATTTGATTGAACTCGAGGTAAGGTTTGGTAGCTCGAGCTTATAAATAATCATCGAAACGCGCCACATGCGATCTCACATGTGTGTGCATGGCTGCTTATTTTTTTTACAAGTAGTGCACTTGCGCGTCGCATTCTTAATTTTGTCCAAAAACGTTGTGTATACTAATTTATATCGGCGCTCGCTGGCCGAGAGAGAGAGAGAGAGAGCGCGAGAGAGAGTCTGGTCATTGTTTTTCATCGAAGCATTTTATCAAGGGTAATCATTCATGTCGGGCTGAAAAAAAGCAGCCGAGGAAGAACGAGCGAGGAGAGCGGACCCTTTAAATTACAGCAAAGTGTACGCAAAATTCTGATGCATGTCAGGTAAGGAACTTGGGGTATCAGCATCGTCATAGTCGATGAACGGTCTTGTTCAAGGCGATCGATCAATTTAAATTAATGTTCCAGCAGGCCTGAATTTTATACCTCTCTTATTGGTGCACACGATGCGGGGAGAGACAACGCACGAGAGCTAAAAAGATCGTGTGGTGGAGGCAACGCGAGAACGTGTGCGTGTTCGCATCCACATGCTTACACACATACACCTTATAGCATATACGCTGCAGCACTGCAGAGCACGAGAGGCACTCGTTTATATCTTTCTTGCACTCCTGCCGTGTGAGTTGGCCTGCATAATACCTATCTCCACTCTCGTTTACGCAGTTTTTGATCGTCGATTTATCGAGGGGCTTGTGTGTGTGTGTGTGCGTGGAGCACGATCGCGAAGCGAAGCAGCGCGCAGAACCACAAGAGAGGTGTGATTTACGGCTTATTAGGAATGCAAATCGACAACGTCGGGGCGAAGCGTCGTCGTGCAGCAGCAGCAGCAGCAGCAGCAGCACACATGCATACACGAACGTGAATCTACCCGCCGCCGCTGCCGCACGCTCCAGAATAATTCTGAAGCTAGAAAAATTCTCGGCGCGCGCATTTTTTCGTTTTAATTGATGTTTTTCGCTGCCACCGCGCTTCCAAAGGGGAATACATGTTTTTCGTGCTTTTTTTACCCTTTAACATTCCGATTGAATTTGATAATGCAGCGTATTGTGTTTTATGGATTGTGGAAGTAGAAGAGTGGCCTAATTGGATTATCGTTATTCACAGTTTCATTGTGGCGACGGCAAATTACGAAAAAAATGGTCAAACGCCAAAGAGTAATAGAAAGATCAACTTTCAAATTATTTGAACAAACTAATTGATTAACTATAATATTTAAACCTTTCAAAATATTGAAGTCTATGTTATGATTATTCAACATTTCCTGCTAGAACAACTTATAATATCGGGTACTTTACCATTGATTTTTTTATCGTCAGCTTTTTCTTTTCCCCTCCTTCTTTCTCTCTCCTTTTTGAAATATGCATCTAATATCTGGATTACCAAGTTTCGAAAAAGGTAAATCACGTAGCTCGATGACTCCACCACAATATAAGTCAAAGAAAACGATGACTGCGTAAAGTTAATCAATGCTCATAAGTCATAATTAAGTCGAAATAATCTAGTGTCTGCTCGCACCTTTTCACGAGTGTATAATCAACAGGTCGTATTTTGATTATTTATTTGCACAGGTTGCCGGGCGCGTTATGTTTCGCCCAACCGGAAACTGTAGCCGAGGCTTAGGCGTCAAAAAACCATCGGTTTTAACTGGCGTGTACTAATGTCGGGCCGATTCGCGCGCCGAGCTGCTGGGGCGCGATTTGCAACAGCAGCAGCGGACTAGATCCCGTGGTCAGCAGCTCGACGACTGCCCGGCCGGATCGTATTAGCCCGAGTCAATGCACTGAAATTTATCAGATACGACGTCGCGTGCAGAAACGAAACTTATCGTGTGTCGTATTTATCACGGTGTTCTAGCGGCTTCGAGTTGGCGCAGCTGCGCGACTGCCAGTGCACCGCTCAAGCCTACTTGCCACATTATTTACGATCGCCATGATAATAATGATAGCAGCAGATAGACACATCAACGTCTATTGGTAAGTAAACATATATATGTGAGTTTGTGTGTGTGTGTGTGTGTGTGTGTACATGGATGTATATAACAAATGTATAGTATACATAACACTAATTTACTCGATGCACCCCGCCGTGGCGCGCGTATAACGTGGTCAGCGCAGACGGGACGGGACGCGAAGCGAGCGCAACTCGCGCCACAGCTGGCAGATAACTTATTGAAATCTTTCGGTTTCTCGCGCTTTTTGACGCACTTGACCTGGAAAAATGGCCGCCGCTGCACGCGTGCGAGTACCGCGAGAGGAGCTGCAGATATGTGCGCGCATCACGTAGGCGCGCGGGGCTATGGGCCGCCGCAGCAGCAGCAGCGCGCGATAGACCAGTAAACCGGCCGATTGCCTGTCATAAGAGTTTATTACTCGCTCGGACCCTGGAATATACCTCGGCGATCACCTACTCTCTCTCTCTCTCTCTCTCGCATATACTGTATGGGCATCATCTAGCATGGGAAGCGAGAATATTGAGCCTGCACCCTATTAAAGGCCCGCGCTCGTGCGTGAGCGCGGCTCACGCGTTATACCGTAGCACATATAGCGTTCGTATACATATTGCAGCACACACCACGAAGCTCTGCAGCAGCGCCAGGGTTCCGCTGTTCTCTTCGTTCTTATAATGCTTCGTGCTCGCGCCATATATAAGACACCCGAGCGATGCTTTATCATACGAAATAAGTATACGCGTTGCGCGAGGATAAACTTGTCGATTGTAAATGAGCGATGACCCTCCGTGCGTCGTTGAACTTTCACGCGCGAGCTTCATCTCTCTTCGGCCGTGCAGCCGTGTACGCTGCAGCGCATTTACTACGCGCGAGACTTGCAGCACACATGTGTATAATACAGTGACGAGAAGGAAGCGACCGTAGTATAGCGCACGTATATGCTCGGCGGCGCATCTCACCTGCACTGAATGATAATAAAACGTTATGTGCCGGAAGATTAGCAGCGACGACCGGCACAGCAGCGGCGGCAGCAGCAGCAACATCAGCAACGGCCAAGATAGAGCAAGCCTGCCTCATATGCCTGCCTGCCTGCCTGCCTGCCTGCCTGCTCGTATAACGAGTCGAGAAAAATTCCATCTAGCGTTATTATATAGCCAGATAGAAGCTATATACGAGTCCTCTCTCTCTCTCTCTCGCTCGGGCTGTTTCGACCTGTCGTTCTTTTTGCAGCTATATGCAGCTTGATGCGACAGCGCGACATTATTATTTTCGATTGCTCATTTCCTCGAGAGCACGCAGATTAAGCAGCAATAAAAGATTTTACTATTCGCGAATCAAAAGTTAAAGCGATGAAAATTAGAGAAAAAAATCACGCTCGTTTCGTTCCAAAATCATTAATTATCTTACGTATATAGAGGCTACATAACTCCGACTGAAATTATACAATCCCCGTTGAAAAAGTTAATGAATCGTAATCGCTAGCGCCTGCGCCAGTATTTTCGGTTCAAAATCAACAAAAGCTTTTGAAGCTAGCTAGGCATCCTGCCTTGTTATTATTATTATAACACCGAGCCAATTCATATTCATTCCGATGGTGACTTTGCGCGCGACAAACGGCGACACTCCGACGCCGATGAAAACGAGCAGATTTTCCGGGCCAAGGCGAGCTGGGTCCGAAGCAGGCCCCCATTCGATGCACATCTTACACTCTGGGCTGACGGATCGCAGTCCAAGATCGGACGCACGTCGTCGTTTCGTTATGATCGAGCGTAGTGCAACGATGCTTTTATGTACGTATGATATAAATGTAGTCTATGCAGCGCATAGCGGCAGCAATAACGTGTTTATAACTACATATGATATAGCCATCGAGCGCCATGTTGCGCAAAGCGTTCACTGCACACATTGTTGGCGCGTTACAAGAATGTCGCACTTATTACAAAAAATTGTCAGTGTTTTTGTGCTTCGATATAGTAACGCTGGCTTTGCTCGCGTGTAGCTCAAACACAATGAGACCACCGCGTGCAGAGGACTTTCGAAAGGCTAATACGAGATACAGCTTATTTTTCATTAGTCTTAAGGCTCGAGCGCAGCTTATGATTTTAGAAATGAAAATACGCCGCCACGAGTGTGCAGCATCAGCACTACTCATCGACTTAAAAGTTTCAAATAATTCAAAAATACGCGTTCTGAGCCAGAGTTTATATGTATATACGCACAATATTATATACAGCTGCAGCAGCGGCTAAGGCTTATTTGTATGTGTGCGAATGCGTTCGTAATCCGGTGAAAGTTTTATTTATTGCAGCGCAAAGCGAGTTCATTTGAGCGGCACTGCAGCAGCAGCAGCAGCAGCCATGGAATGACTATCTAAACATTGATTTTTACTGCGTAGCGGTGAAACAAGTGCGCGCACAAGTGGTTACGCGATTTCGTCTACGAGTGTGTTTGTGTGTGCATGTGTATTTTGAAGAAAACGGCTCCGTGCATACGCTCGATGCTCCGCGCAATTATTGTTCGGACGATATTACTTTCCGTGCGCTCGTCGCATATTATTTGTAAGGGAGGAGGAAGGGTAGTTGGCCTAGCTTCATGAATTCAAACGTATACATATACGTTTCGATTTGTTTGTACAATGACTCTACGTGAGCTCTCCTGTGTGTGCTCGTATCATGCGAGTGCGAGAGAGATAAAGGCCGCTGGGCTTTGTGACGCGAGGCGTGAATAGTCGGCTCGAGCCCATCCATATTATAGATAGGTAGGTATAAGCCCTGCGCGCGGCGGCAGCATGACGCGTTTCGATTGCGCTCGGTTTGTCAAGGCAAAAGCGCACAGCTGAACTTTGGCCAACTTTGTTCCTAATATCTTTTGGATACACACAAACTCACCTACACACATCGACGTGATAATGATTTTTTTTTTTCAAAAACATCAACCTTTCATGTACGCCTGCATGGTTAGCAGCCAAAGACTGCCTCTTTGTGCAAATTTTCGTATTATTATAGAGCTGCAATATTATATGCACACGAAGCCCAATTTACGTGGTAATTACATTTTCGAATTTAATACCAGAATCGTATCGTGTTGCGTGCAGCACACACACAAATACACTCACAGCAATATATATAAATAATTTCACAATTCCATATATTCGGGACGAAATTTATGACATTATTTTAGTAAAAATAATACTCGTTTTCTGATAGGAAGATTGAAGTTGCCGCACGAGCAGACACAGTTCGCGCGCGCTTTAGTCCGCAATAAGGAAGATTTCTAACACTTGTATTATATGATCGCCGTATATTTCGCGAATTTTTACAGAAACAAAATGCATCCACGCGTTCGTTTTATCACTTCATTAAAAAGATGTGAAAAATCGCCTAAGTGCAAAATGTCATTAAGCACATTTCTCTCGTAAATAAAATTAGCCTAGACCTACTTTCTACGTGACGCGCGCGCACGCACAGGAGAGAAAGAGACTCGTCGTCGTTGTATTTGCAAGCCTGTATGAACATACTCCGAGCAAGCGCGTGTACTAATGAAAAGGAAGCAATTTTTTTCCACCGACACTCGATTGAAATTAATTTCAACAAAGCCAAGAAAAAGTACTATTGCAATGCGTGCCCGGGTGCAACGTGCCTATACGTATATTATACACTAGAGAGAGAGCTTAATTAGATTACGATAATGTCAATCTTAATTACCAGACATCCGTTATATCCGAGGAGAAGAGGGCTAACGGCAAATACCAGATATGAAAGCGCAAAAATATCCAATTGCCTATCGTTGTCAACGTTTCTTAACGTAACATTTTTTTTCTATTTTCCCCTGTGCCTCTTGGTTATTCGTTCTCTTATTCGTATGATAATATTCTCATCTGGGGAGTGTACTAGACCTAAAAATTCAATGTATAAATACCTACGGGCATTTTTGCCACTTGTGGATTTACAATACTCCATCTGTTGATTTAATCGGAAAGCTTAAAATCAAACGTGATAAATTTTGTTACAAAGTAAAATGAATTTTAGAATATTAATTTCCATATTTTCTTTTAATACACCCTAAAAGTTTTTTATAGATACAATTTTACCATGTAACTTGGAAATTTTAGAATTACTTATAGAGATTTAGCATGTACATAGCGGAAAGCCCTAATAATGCAACTCACTCAGATCCTTTTCTCCACCAACAGAGAAATTTTTGCTTACGAACGTAATAATAATTCATAGAGTATTTTTCTACGCTAAATATCTAGGTCCAATGAGCTTTTATCCATGCCTTTGAATAGTATAGCTGTGAGATGGGGTGCTGTAAGTCACTTTTCAACACGGCAAGTTGTACCTAATTTCGCACAAACGCGTGCGAACGTGCTAAATAATTGTGGCTCACGCGCGCACTCTCCTCTGCTACCTTCATTCACAGGGCCATAGGGCGCTGGCTTTTTCGAGTTTTACGACTTTCGGTAGGAGGCCATAAATTGTTGAGCACCGTTCGGTTCATGCCAGACCGATATCGGCCCGGCAATACCTGACTGAACTAATACGCCCTTAATTAGACTGTCTCTTGAGTTGATACTCCTTTGCCGTCGGCCATTCACGGTATTTCTTGCTGCGGATCCTTGCCAACTCTCCTTCTTTCTCTCTCTCTCTCTATGCTTCTGTTTCTCTTCTTTTCTAATCTCTTAGGTCTCTTTCTTTGGACGAACTACCTCATCAGCCGTCCGTCCAAATCGACTTGACTGACAGGTTCACGATGTGACGCGTGCATGCTTCGCGAATGCCACCGCCTTCCGCTCTCGATTGCAGTCAATTTTCAATTCAGTTTTCCGACAAAAAAAAACGTCTACCGTTAAATTACGCTCGTTTCAGAACTTGGTATCGGATCACATAATATCGTTTGTGGAAGAAAACCAAATTTCGCGATGTAATGTAAAAAATCAATCAGCTGCGTCTGATCTTAAGTACTTGCAAAGTAATTATAAAAACGTTTAAAATTTTCAGCTTAATTCAATAGACATAATTCATAGATTGACATTGTAATTTATTTGATGATCGCACAGAGTTTTGGAGCAAACAATTGTCACATATTTCTATGTATTAACTCTTTTAATGGAATTTGCATTGTTATTAATCATCTATAAAAAATTACCTTTTAATTTTACAACTTAAATGTTATGGAATTTAAATCAATCATTATTAAAATAAAGGAGAACCTACGTCTGTCAGCTAAAATATATATTTCAAATGACGCGTAACGATGGGAATACGAATTTCACGATATTTTTTCATATCTAAGCTTGCAATATGCGCGTGGTGGCCTATGTATCTTTCGATGATTTGAGCAAAAAAATACAAAAGGCGCGATCGATCAAGCGATTGTTTGAATCGCGCAATTAATTAAAAATATTGATACGAGGGGCAACCGATTGGAAAATCGTAATAATTTCTTAGTCGAAAGGAACTCGAGATTCGAGTATACGCAGAATCGAACGCGCTCTTGCACGCGCAATAGAGATCGCAGTAGAAGAATCAAAAGTGGCCTGCCTGGAAGTAGATATACATTGTTGTATCAACAGAGCCTTCTGCAAATAATGCGAAATTGCTCGAAAATATCGGGCGTGTAAAGTTGACAGAGAAATCGACTGATAAGCGCCAAACAATTGACATTCGCATGTTATGACGATACTAAAAAAATTCACGAAGTTGACATGAACTGCGAAAAATCCCAGTCGCAGGTATAGCATCGAAGTAACCCAGTCACAGGGAATAATACCAATCTGCGTGCATGAAAATACACACACACACAAGTAGCAATACGTACACACGGTCACATGTACCGCACGTCCGTACACGAGCCCCCAGAGATATTCAAATATTTGCATGCTCGTACGCGGTGTGCGGCTTGTGTGCGCGCATACATGCGTATCGTGATTCGTGTATGTGTTTCTAACTGCACGCGCGAATGTAGAGTATGTGCAACGATATCTAGCCTTTACTTCGTGTGCGTGCGACGTCGCAGCGGCAGCAACAGCAGTAGCAGCAGCAGCAGTTTGAGTATAACTCCGAATCGAGGTCATCATTGCCATCTCGGATTCTCGCGATGCGCAGATTTTGCGGACCGCAAATATCATATCGAGCTAACGCGATCATAAGAGCGTGTTGAGCGCAGCGGCGGCGGCGGCGGCGGCGGCTCCGGTAGCAGCAGCAGCAGCGGCATCATCATCGGTTATTTTTCCGAGGCGCGCAAGAACTGCAAGAGAAGAGGACTGCTTGATGCGAGTAGTAGCAGTAGCTAGCATCGTAGTGTGGCTGCGTATCGCGTAGAGACGTGCTTTCCCACGCTCGGCCGCGCAAAAACTTGGCAGCAGCACACGTTGTGTGTTGTGTGCTGCTGCTAACGCGCATCCCAACGTATCACTCGGCGGCGGCGATGCGGCTCTCGTCGGCGGTGTTACGCACGTTACACACACACACACATACCGCACACACGCGCGAATATGTATAACTCGCGATGCTCCGCGAGCATAATGCCACTGCCGCGGTGTACCTATATTCGCTGGACCAAGAGGAACGTACGCGAACACGCACGCGGTGCACAAACAGAAAAGCACCGAGTTGAGTAGCTGCCGAGCCAGCGCTACTAGCGAAAAGTGTGCGTGTGTGAGTGTGTGTAGTCTAGGCCGCAGAAATATACCTGATGAAACTTACCGACTTGAACAGCGAGGGCGAGAGATGTTCGGCCGAGGAGCTCTATAGGTCAACGGCTATAATAATGCCGCCGAGACTAGCTGCTGCAGCCACGCACAAATCACTTCTCATCACAATTACTCGACGCCCTCATATACGTATACACACTCTTTGTCACTTTTTATATATAAAATACAGGTATGCACTGCTGTTGTCCCAATGTACAAAAATTGCGTCACGCTTTTTCGCCGTGTATTGGCTAATCACTGACCCCACTCCATATACTTTTTTGGTATCATTCGAAAAATCGAACGCCTTTTCGAAACAACTGAAACGAGCTACGCACTGGTCGTTGTTCTCGCTGCACAGCACACGCACTCACGGATCGATTCGCTGGATCCGGACTTTTTTCTTTCGTTTTACCGTAGCGACTCTTGTTGTCTTTTCATAGAGACAGTGGTCTCCGCGCGCGAAGCGCAGTGCTGAAACGTTCCCGGAATCTCTACCGGCGCGACGAATTCCAAGGAGCTTTTGGAATGCGCGCGTTTATACACAGACACACGCGCGCGCGCAACTGCCGCTGCTCCTCACTCGTCAAAAGTCCGCCAAAGTCCGTGGACAGCGCGCGGCTAGATCGATAGATCCCCCTTCAAAAGTCTACTTGCAGCAGGTCTTTTGGCCGAAGCGCATAGAATGTGCGTGCTCCAAGGACTGTATGTATTTCGTTGTGTACGTGTGTGTGTATCCGTGTGCAAGTGTGTCTGTGTGTGTTTATGTATTGGTGTGTGCTTTGACGTTGGCAATTCGGTGAGCGAGATGAAGAGCACGTGAGCAGCGAGCTCGGCATGCGTAGAGCCTCGACGACGTGAAAAACGACGATTGGCGGTAGAACAGCTGCAAGCTTTATGCGGGCACTGATATAACGACACTGCGTCCACACTATGTTATACAGCAGACGGCAATTTGACACGGGCGCGCACTCTGTGGCTGGACCATCGAAATCGGCACTCGCGATCGGCACCCAATACGGCCCTATCCATATATACAGGTTCGTTACGTTTTTCTTTTCTCTCTTTCTTTCTTGTTTCGCGGCACGCACGCACGCACGCGCACGACGACGACGACGACGACGAATCGGTCGACGATCGTTGGCCGCAGGAATCGATGCTGCAGAGGAATATCTGGCACGAAATATATATACGACGACGATGTATCGCTAGACAATGGGCCGCGTGCGTTCCCTGCCGGTCGTGAAGCTGCACTGAGGCGCGCGAGTCATACCAACACATGTGCGTGCGGGGCCCCTACTGTCTCCCCGCGGTGTGTGTATGCCCCTCTACCCGCGCCGCACTACCGGCTCGCAGCAGTGCATTCGCATACACATGCACACACGTACTTATACACACACTTGCACGTATACAGAGACAGGTCGGTGAAGCGCTGCCGTCGCAGCAGCAGCAGCAGCAGCAAAACAGCACACAGGTAGGCGAACGGAGAAGGAACAGAAAACAGAAAGAAGAAGGAGGAAGAGGAGGAGGAGGAGGAGGACCCTACTCTCGTGCGCTTGGCCCGATCGGCATGCAGGTTCAACGCGCTGCGCTGCCGCTCGCTCTATGCGCTGCCATGCGGCTGCTGCAGCAGCAGCACCGATCAAAACCGATGTCACCGTCGTGGTAGTAGAGTCGAGAGCTGTGCTCGAAAGAGCCGACGGTGGGGACTCGACGCGTAGCTCGACGACGAGGCCCGACCAGCTAGTTGCTATACCTTCGCATATGCGTGTTATATATATATAGCTGATAGCTGTGCACGGTTGCTGCTGAGCGATCGGAGCAAACGTATTCGCGACAGCCTCGCTCGCGCCTTACTCCAGCTAAATGAATTCACGCACAGCGGCAGCAGCGGAGCCGCGTCACGTTGTGCCAGGGTAGCACGTGCTTCCGATTACTCCTACGCATTTGACTTTCTGCGACTACATTTTTTTCCTTTATTTTTTTTAAATTAATTTAAGGGGACCGACCTGTGTTAAAAGCTTAAATTCAAAAAATAGCTATATAAATCGAAATAGTGGAAATTTTTTTTTGTGATCGTAAAATATGTTTATTAGACACCTGATTGACCAAAAAAAACTTCTATCCAAGCTCTGAAATGCCAATTACGCTTATTTTTTCATAATACTAAATATTATAATAGGATTCACTTGCCACGCGATTCTGACGTGAGCTCTTCATCAATATTGATCTATGGGGTCTCAAAATCTTCAGAAAAGTACCCTCATCCACTTAAGCGGAGCAGAATTTAAAAAAAAAAGTTTGTTTTTCTTCCAAGAGCTTTAATATGGCTTCTAGTGTTGATAAAATACTAATTTTCTCAAAAATTGGCACATTTTGACGTGTATATAAAGTTGTACGCAATTTTTCAAATTCAGCAAATTCTGCTCCGCTTAGGTGGACGAGAGTACTTTTCTGAAGATTTTGAGACCCCATAGATCAATATTGATGAAAAACTCTTTTCAAGATCATGCGGCAAGTGATTTATAACACAATATTTCGTCTCGTGAAAAAGTGATGTAATTGGTATTTCAGAGCTTGGGTAGAAGTTGTTTTTGGTCAATCTGGTGTAGAATGAACATATTTGACTATCACAAAAAAAAAGTTTCCACTATTTCGATTCATATAGCTATTTTTAGCTGAAGCTGAATTTAAGCTTTTAACACAGGTCGGTCCCCTTAAGCTACTCATATCCTCAAGCTCAATTCACTGTATCACTGCACAATTTGTATCTATTGCAAATGCTGAGGGAAATAAAATTCCAATTCGTAACACTGTCTGTACCATTTCGTAATAATGAGTCAATTTTTTTTGCAACTCATGAAATAGCTCAAATTCATTCGAAATCGGTAATTAGTCTGGCAATTTAGAACTAATTAGCTCAACTTTTTGGAAGCTACCTCAGTAGTAGGATAAAACGGACTCGGTAAATACAAATAATACATACGAAACTGGTTCTACGCCGTTGTTTTTTCTTATTCGGGCAGAAAAATGCATCGGTCGAAGCTGTGATTTAAAAGTCTAAAAGAAATAATGGAGCGTAGAACCGAGGCTACTGCTGATCGCGTCGGTAAGTGACAAAGAACAAGCGCATATATTGCAGACGAATCGCTCTCGAGCGCGTAAAAGACCAAAGTGTATACAGCAAGTTGATATTGTGAGCGCACCGACACACATACGTCCTACACATGCACGTAGTATAGGTGCACGATGCACGCCACGAACGAAGGAGCTGCGCGCTTGAGGAGCAATTACCCGACAAACACGAAACGCAAGGTGCAGAACGAGTAAATGACTTTGGGCATTTTTACCTGACGCCTCGCGATTCGATGCTAGATAATGTGCGTATATATATACGCGTTGCGAAGCTCGGTAAGCGGCGCATATCAGCCTATGCGCTCGTGTGCGTAAGTGAGTGCACGTCTGGACGCAGACACACACGCACACGCACACGCAGACTATATAGAGTATTTACAGCGCGACACCTCCGTTCGAGCCGTGACTGCAGTCATAAATTTTCTCCTGGCTGCTGTGTATACTGAAAATACATTTATGTATTTTTTACTCTGTACAACGGCTACCGCGCCACGCGCGCGCGCGCGCGCTACTATATACGCTCAACCCACCGTCGTCTCTCCTGCGCGTATCTCTTCTCTTTCGCTCTCTAATAGACTCGAGATGGCGCGTAATCTATATGCACTGTCAAACCCACTCGCTGCGCCGCCGCGTGCGCTCCTTTTTATTCCCCTCTTCTTCTTGCTGTGGCGATCGAGCCATACAGCTCTCCGTCTCTCTCTATATCTATCGTAAGTGTATATTATAAATATTTTTTACTGTAAGATGATGCCGAGGCTGCTGGATTTATGTAAAGCAAAAGAAAAGAGAGAGAGAGAGAAAAAGAAGGGGTCTGCGCAAGACGCGATACTTCTGGTTTTGCTTTGTTTCTCGGGTATAGCGCGTCGTCTTGGCGCGCAACTTGGCGGGTGCGAGCGAGCTGCGAATTATTGGTTTCGACAACCTCTGATTATCGTCGTCTGCAAAATTATTGTCCATTTTTGTCAGATGCTTTTGATGTATCGGGTTATGCAATTATTTCTCGAGCCGTGCCGCCGCCGCCCGTACGCGCTGTATATCTATAGCCGGTGCAGTGCGAGTCCTGCGAGGGTATCGCTTTACCCGGCAGCTTTTAATACCACGCGACACTTTACTCTCGCACACACATAGTTATACTCTGTACTGCAGCTCTTATGGTGCACGCGTGCACGACTTGGCTGCGCAATTATCGGCAATTTACGTATTACACTGTGTTTTTATCAAGATAGTCTATGCACACGGTTGGTGCGGTTGGCGTAGTGGCAGCGAGGATGATTTTTTGTGGCCGAGACGCGCGCGAGATGCCTTATCGCGTCTATTAATTAATTCGAGATCGACACAATAATTAACGAGCAATATCACGCAGGCGAATCGACTGGAAAAATTGGATTCGAGAGTGATTACGTGCCGCTGTGTGTGCGAGCGCGTGCAGTGTGCGAGTCCGATATTGTACAGAGATGAGTAGGCGATTCGCGGCCAAAGGAGGTGCACATACCTTCATTGGCGGTGCAGCTTCGTTGCAAATGTCATTGCCAAGCAACATCAGCAGCCGCAGCAGCTTTTCCGAAGGAGCACGAGTCAAAGGCGCGCTCGAAGCCAATCGAGGATCAGAGAGTCCAGTCGAATCACTCGCGGGTTGTTGCGCGTAGTGCCGCTGCGCGCAGTAGCAGCAGCAGCAGCAGCAGCAGCAGCAGCAGCAGCAGCAGTGTCGGCGGCAGCGTGAAAGCAAAGAAAAGCCAGAACGCATCGGCAGCAGCTCCAGCTTGCAATTCGAGCTGCCGCAGGTCGAGATCTGCTGCTCTAATAGCTTGTACAGGTCACGAAAGCGCAGCAGCAGCAGCCCTACTCAGAGAGAGAGAGAGAGAGAGAGAGAGGAAGAGAGAATCTGACCGGGCTAAAGTGTCAGGGGCGACTGTCGTGTGCCTTGCTGGGCATAGCATCGAAGCGACAATACGAGCTCGTTTCCTCTTGTGAGTATACAGAGCTCTCGCGCATATAGTGGCCAGCAGCGGCACGGGCTATCTGAAATCCGTCGATGGCGTTGGTGGCGGTAAGAGCAACGGCAACGGCGGCGGCGGCGGCGCATCGTCAGAGGAAAAGCAATCCGGCTTCTCATCTAGTCTTTCTGCTCTCGGGGCAAAAGCTCTCGCTCTGCAGGGCTCATGCATAAAAGGCCGTAGTGGTGGTAGTAAAGGCAAAGCGTGGCCGGCCGACCGCATCGATAATTCGATAAAGTGTCCTCTCATTACCCTATTGATTGGCCCATTGTGCAGAGCTTCTCAAGCAAGTGGCTTTTAGCATCTCTCTCTCTGGCTCTTTCTCTCTGCTGCTCCATAGCTGCTGCTATTGCCGCTCATGCCGCGCTGGTATAGTAGTAGTAGTAGTAGCAGCCTCCCCTACTTATATGTACCTCTCTCGCTCTCTCTTGCGCGCCAACACTCACTTACGCGTTTCGCAGCGCATAAGTATAGCTGGCTGCAGTGCAGCTATATACGCATATATATTCAACACGAATAGTTGTTCTGGTGGCTGCTGCTGCTGCCGCTATATAATATAACGTATAGCGCGAGGAGCTCTGCTCGCGATCGCATACAGTAGTGCATATATGTTTCTATGAAGGGAGATCGCAGCGCAGATACGGTATTTACGTCTCGATCACGAGCGACTGGCGGCTGCAATGCACTGCTGCTGCTGCTGCCGAGCTTGCCAAGCGCGGCTCCTTTATACTTCGTACACTTATCTTTACACTTGCGATCGAGCACGAATGCTGACGCTGCCGCTGCTGTTCTTGCGCGCGCGCTCCTTTGCTCCGATCGCAGCACTCGAGCTCCTACTCGCATGCCAAGCTCGTTTTCTTAAATCTTGGTCGCGCCGTCATGCTCCTGCTCGCTGCTGCTGCTGAGATGCAGCAGTATACGCACACAGCGCTTCCTAGACCTATCCGCATATACCCATAATGCCCGTTTGCATTCGTATTCCAACCTCGTTTTGCGCCGAACCAATATAATGTATATTATATACGGTATTTATATGAGCTGGCAGGAAAACGGCTCTCTCTCTCTCGTCTGTATTATATAGGTGTACTGCGAAAACTCGAGTAATACGGCTCTCTCGAGTAATAATGTACAGAGCTCTAGCTGCTGCTCCGTATACCGGCAAAATCGTCAAATTAATGTAGTGTTTCAGCGCGAGCTAGTGTCTGCCCGCGTGGACTGCTGCTGCTACTCGGCCGGTCGTCGCTTGATGTACGAGCCGTGCAGCAGCGTAGCAGCGAGCGACGTGCTAACTCAATTTGCCCGCCGGACACGTTATTGGCGACGCTTCCTTTGCCTCGTCGAGCGTCTCCGACCGACTCTACTCTCTCTCTTTCTCTCTCTCTGACCTCGGGACTTCGGTCGTCGTCTTTCGAGGCTTATATATTGGACTCTAATATACATTGCCTCGCGCAGACGACGAGAAGAGGGTGAACTTACATCATAATAAGTATTAGGGGACTCTGGGACTCGCTCGAGCGAGCAGAATCGATTCATACGGAATTGACTGCTTCGTACGTACGCGTACGTTGCTCTGCCGATGCCACTGCCCCGTTTCTGCGCGCTGACTGATGCTATTTTCGTCGCCGATCCCCACCCCATCCCTCCTCACCGATATACACGTATCTTCCACCTTTCTTCGTGCATTATATCTGTGACAATGAGCAAGTAGTTTGACCAATCATCCGACCAAGCAATTCAGAAAAATTCTACTATTCAGGCGAATAATCGTAATAGCACATAGACCTCAAACAAGAGGCTGTAATGATTTCTGATTATGGAAGATGGAAACAAAGCGGCTTTGAACATGTCGTCGAGTAAGAATTTTACATGAAAAATATATTAGTGATTTCGCTACCGTTAATATAATATTTTGTTTAACCTCGAGTTAACTTGAATTTTATAGTCCAACTGATAAATATAATGTGTATTATTGATTAACAATACCTCGAATTGACAATATACCGAAAATTCAAGCGACAAACAATCTCAACAACAAGATCACCGAATGAGATTCGTCAAGAGCGAAAATTAAGAAACGCAGCCTTTAATCGCCCGATGCTCGGCTGCTATCGCTATTGAATCATCAGTAGCAAACGGAATTTGCGAGGGTCCAGACTCATATGACCTGGCTTGCCTGGTATGGCCACCGAACGCACAGCATCCGAGAAGTTTTCGAAGGCAATCGATTATGGGTATCAGGCCCGGCCCTCTACGAACGGCTCGAAGCGTGCAGAATGAGAATTAATTGAATCGTCAGATCGTTCGTTAAGCCAAGAAAAAAAAAGAAGAAAAGAAAGAGAGAGAAAGAATGGAATAGAAAAAGAAGAAAGGAGAGATAGCTTCCTGCTTTGAATTGCTGTAAATTTGACATATTGCACGCTTGTGTATTTTTGGATGAACTGCACTGAGCGTACATCAATATATTCGTCGTGGACTCCATTTCGTAAATATTGCTCGATTACGTAAATGTTTTTATAATTTTAATTATGCTACAAGTTCTTTGATATTGCACAAAACCACATCAATAGATTTCTCCAGGTTCGATCGAAAACTCATTTGAATTCAAAGATATGCTCTCCGTCGAAAAATCAATTACGAGTCTCTGGCGTTCGATTATGCGCTGCAATTTCGATCACGTGCACAAAATGTATCGCAAGCTTATGTCTGTGACAAATGCGATAACAAAGCGCGCCAAGAGTCAATGAGCAAAATGACAATGGTTTTATTTTTTCAATGACGTAATACCGGTGTGTGTAACACTCGGGTGCTAAATCCGATTGTATAACGTTACACCTGGGAGACCTCGAGCAAGGTGAAATATTTCCATTTAGTGAATTATGTAAAAATATATTAGCGTAATTATGAATGTTCGGGGGCCGAGCGTCTTTTGAACGCACATAAGTCGACGGCAGGTATTCGCGCACAAAACAATCGCTCGGCAGACCGCGCACAATCGGAGCTAATTCAGTCGCCTGCAATTAATACTGCAAGATTAATTTCTGTACTTTGATGATTGTGCGATCGTCGATTAAACGTTTTTTTTTGTTAATTGAGCTTTATCTTGGATCTAATTTTCAATAAAGGCCTGTGATCGAAGAACAAATGGTAATTTTCAACTGAAAAAGGCGTGTACACGCGCGCGGGTGAAACAAAAGAGACAAAGGTCATAAAATTCTTCCACGCGCTATGCAGGAATACGAGATTAATTCGGGATATCTCTCAAAGTTTCCACATCGATCGAAGAAAGAGAGGAAGAGGAACGATCCGAGGATCGCTCGTATATAGCATACACACGTACTGCACGCACACACACACATGCGCGCGAATAGCCGGGAAGCTTCTGCCGAGGCGGTGCTGCAGGCGTACATATAAGCTGCCAGCTATTTTATACTTTGTGCGGTAGGTGTGCATTTGACTTTGGCTATATAGCACACGCATACTACACTCGCATGTGCTACACCTATATAATACACGAGCGCAGCATCCATAATGTAACGCAGCTCTTCAATACGCTCGTACACAGTCGAGAGCTCGTTCGTGCAGCAAAGTTGCATACCTGTGTGTGTGTGTGTATGTGTATGTTTACGTATAGCACTCGCGAGCGCGCATATATATGCGTATATGCATTATATATAGTAGTGGTGTAGGTACCTGCAGTTGCTGGTGGGCGGGGCGTGTCATGCCATTCTATTTCAGCTTCGCTTTCATTCATAACTTTGCGCGCAGCAAACTCGTAATAGTTCTTTCTTTCTCTCTCTCTACTGGCTTTTTGCTATTTTTCTTTTTTGGGCACTGCCTGTCTTACCTTTTCTCGGCTCGCTCGCTTACGCTCTCGTATGCTATACAACGTGATGCGATCATTTATGTATAACGAACATGCCTACATACGCAGGTCCTACGAATGAGGAGGCAAACGAGAAAACAGATAAGAAGTTGTTGTGCATTGCGTTAGTCGATTATCTTATACCTGAATGCTTCTTAGTGGCTTTGACCTCAGCCACGTTCGTGCGCCTATATGAATAACCTGCTTGGCCAAACTCATACATACACTCGTATACTCGTATACGTATATATTTCGAAAGTATAACTCCGCCTTTTTCACTTCTTCGGCCGCGCGATTTATTTTATGAAATCGTTTCAATGTCCTATTTTTCAATTAGCTCGACGGGATTGGACGATCGCCTCGCGATGAGTTTCTTTACTATACAAACTGCAACTGAACATCGGTATAGACGATTGCCCACGCTGCACCATTCAAAATCTTTGACAAATGCAAATATTGTGCAAGTACAGTTACGCAATCGTCAATCTTAGATCTAAATGCCATTCGTGCATAACAAAATGCTACAGTGTTGAAAATAGAAAATTATTCAAAAAAACCCGTTCAAACGTTCGGAATCGTATATCAACAATATTATAAACATCTTTATCATTTACATTGTTATTACTCGCTAAGCATATAACAATTCAGATATTATTAGTGTCATTGTTTGATTTGAAGACCATTTGTTACGAATAAAATTATCAAAAAGTACACATGAAAAATGAATGGTTAAATTATATAATGAAACGATTGAACGTTCAATGCTGTTTAACAATTGGTAATCTTTCAATGTTTTCTTAAAGACTGACAATTAATTAGTTACTTTCTTTCTTTTTCGTAATCAGGCAAGATGATTCTTTTCTGAGATATAATTAGCGAAATAGAAATTTTCAATAAAAAAATTTTAGAAGCTCGCGTGCAGAATAAAAATTGGTAGCGGCGCGGCGCAGGCATGTTGAACTTAATAACATGAAAATACGCTTTATAGTTATATAGTACACGCACCGTGTATATATATGTAGGAGATGAGTTATGGGCGCTCCCCGCACTGAAACCTTACACATACTCTCCATCTTGGTGCACTGAAAATAAAAAGAAAAAAGGTAAAAAGTTAATTGCATTGAAGACAGTGCACGGCGATAAGAGGATGATTGTATAAAAATGCAGAAAATAATACACGAGCGAAGTGAAGAATGATAACAAAAGAAGAGACTAGAGAGAAAGGGGAGGATGAGGAAGGAAGACACGCAGAGAAAGAGCGAGAGAGGTAGGGAGGGAGAAGAACTAGAGGTTGGTTGATACACGGTACGAGCTGCTGAACGTATATAAGAAATTTAAAGAGAGAGAGAGCACACGCTTATAAATAGACACAGCAGGATAATCGGTGGGGATTTATGGTAACTACGGATTATCAAGTTGGGCGAGAGGCATATTTCATATCAGGACGTTAGCTTATTTCAATGAAGCGAGAATACTTGTTTCGACGGCAAAGACCGTGCATGCAGCTACGCCAGCAGCAGCAGCACCAGAAAAGAGAAAGAACGAGCGAGGCAGAAGAAGATACGATGTGCATGAATGTCATGTGGACACTTTGCAACCGTGTCGTACACTTAGCGTGCGCGGGACAGAGTAAGAGAGAGAGAGAGAGAGAGAGAGCCAAGCTGAGAGATGCCGCGTGCATGGTGCACAGTCGTATCCAGCAAAACTGGCTCGCGAGTAGCTGCCGAGACAGATAATAGTTATATAGGTAGCAGCAGTCGAGAGAGAGGAGCGGGGCCTTGTGCGCGGGAGATAAGACCAATAAAGGCTCTCTCTACCTCTGCGCAGCTTCTTTAAGTGTACTCTCCCTGCGGGTCCCTGCGCTACTCTATTTCGTTCGACGCCCCGACGACGCCGAGACACCTAATGCAGCTCTATACCCGCAACACGCGATTTACATACTTAGGGACAATTTAAAATAGAGAATGTCCCTGAGGTTTTTCCTTCTATTGTCTATTTTATGATATTTTAGCGTTTTTCGATGTTTTTCACACGTTTCTCTATTAGTTTGGTTTTTTCTGACTATTAGATTTATTGCGTTACTATAAGCATTTGAGAGTATTAATATGACAGAGTGAGAAAGTTTTATGAATCATTTTGAGACGATAGTCGGGATCGAATCTGATAAAATTTTGACATTTATGTTTTTTTCTATAGGAGCAAGTATGTTTAGTTTGTTTTTAGGTATCTTTTTCGAAAAATCATGAATTTATCCGAAAAAAAACAATACGATGAAAAAACAACAAGTTAAAAAAAAGTGTGGTTTATTTGATTCCACGGAGAATCAGCCATATATGTATCTGTTGACTCCGACACTACGTAAACATGTCACTCGATGACTCTAGCGCCTTCGAAAATCATTCCCACGTTGAGCTACCGTATACTCGATCTTCTTTCGCGTTCCTGTTTCGAGGAACGAATCTGCCGCAGCAGTAGCAGCACTTTTCCTTATCACCGAGCAGCCGAAAAACAGATGTAAACTTCTTCCGTTGAGTATCGGTGTTTGCATTGAGATCTTATCGCGCTCAGAACTGATAGAGACTCTTTTCGATCTTTCTGTCCAGCGGTCGGGCCGCGGTATCTGCAAGAATTGACCGGCTACTTTCGCAGACTTCCTTCGCTTTTGAATTGGAAGTTTCTGTAAAATCGATTTCTGCGAATTTGAAACAAACAAAAAACAAGCCTGACAATTACTCTCTATAATCCTTTCGTGTTACGATTTTAAGGAAGCGCGAAGTCTACTTGAAATCTGCTAATATTTCATTTTTACGACAATCGGCTTGGAAATTTGTAAAGATGATCAAATTGAATTCGGGATAGTCAAAATTCGTCGGAACTATTCGTTGGCCATAAATTAAGTTTCTCTCGATTGATGTGTCGAACAATGAAAATTAGCGGTGAAGCTTGAGACACGAAAGTACTAAGCGAACTGGAAATTCTGCGAAAAATTTGACGATCGATTAATATTTCTATATAAAAGAATAGATGTCGTAAGTAAAAGTGCGATCAACCAACCCGAGCCGGCTCGGACATTTTAATAAAAAGGATTAATCTTCGTATAGATCGACGAGAGCAGCTTAATCCATTCAGCCGTTTGAGTCATATTTTTCAGCAGATTGACAGCGTTTCTGAACAACTCAAACAATTGGACACGCTAAAATTTATATCTGCGAGTTTAGTCACTTGCAAGTATTTAATTAGGATTACATCTGTAGTTTTAGTGCACCATTGTGCTTTATACGTTTAGAGGACCGTTTAGCAAGTGGTAGCGGCAGTATAATCTTTGCACTTTTAAATCAATGTTGCATTGATTTGTGCGAGTAACTATTTATCACGGCAAGCGGTAAATCTTTTTTTTTCCAATTTCGCTTGCCCTTACTCATATGTACAGACTGTTGTTTGAATATGAGACACTTGCAAGACTTCATTGTTAAAAATATTTACATTATAATTAATATTAGAGTAAAAGAAATTATTTTCCTCTAGATAGATGAATTCAATTTCATCTAAAAGAATAACGTGATTTAAATTAAACTTAAAAATGTTGTCATGAATCATCACATTAAATTGAATGCAGTGTTTTTAAAATTTAATAATTCAAATTGCGTTAAACACCATGTAGGTATTTTTCATTTTCTAGATTTAAAATAAGAAATGCCAATCAAGTTGAGTTTGAACATTTGAATTTTAATAAAATTATCATTAACGCTTGTGCTAATTGCCACATTAGGCCATAAATGCGATGCACAATATTTTTTCAAACCCGTGCATTTTATACTTATACAATTATTATTCCTATGCCGCTTGCAGATTTGAAGATTAATAAAAGATGGCGTATACGCCATCTATTGGTGGATGCTGGCTTTAATTATGTTTGAATTTTCATGAATTTTTTTTAAACAATTTCAATCGAAATGATTAAGTTAGTACGGAATTAAATCTCTTTTTTTCATTTTCACATTAAAAATAATGCATGTGATGCATGTTTGTGCAGTTGAAATAAAAAAATCAGTGTTGATATAATTTTAAATGAAGATTCCACGTTAAAGTACCTTAAATTAATTTTAGTTTTGGTTCCTTTAAATTTAACGACTGTTAGACCGAAGAATGCAAGAGTAGGTGCATTTTTCAGTTCACGGTATGCTCGTGTCGCAATATTTCTGCCGCGCGATCGAACGTGGGATGCTGTATACGCCGCTTATACATGCCGTGCCGCGATTACAATGCTCCAATATTCCGATATATGAATAGCGCGACGTGTGCACACACAGTGGCAGCCTCGGCACTGTCAGTATGAAGAGCAGCAGCAGCAGCAGCCAACGGAGCTGTTATTACTCGGTGAGGCCGGTCATTATGCGCGCATTCACGGCTCTCGCCGAGAGAATAAAAGAGCTCTGCCCCGAAGAGGCGCAGAGGTAGGCAACAACGACTTTCCAAAGGTGGTCCCACTTGGAACGCGAGAGAACATTTTTACAAATTACACACGCGCATCGTAATCATAATAATGGAAATTATGGCAGTTTCAACCTTTGCCAAACTACTGACTTAGTTTTTGTCCAGAACCTGTTCTTTTCGAGTGTGCGCCCGTAGCGTCGTTTGAATGAGCGCGATTATCGTGCACACAACAGCGCACTTTACAAAAAACTGCGATGCGTTTGTGTGCCTGCGAACGATTTCATTGAATTCATTACTCGAGATATTGTCAGTAGAAATATTGAAAATTTCATTTCAAAGTTTTCGAAGCTTAAATTAGAAGAATATTTTTGTCCAAAAGAATTTTGGAATACCTTGTATCGAATCTACACGTAAAATGCAATATTATTCGACGTTTCGTACTAAGCGGGTTATTGCATGTTTTCATTCTCCTCTCGTTCTCCATAAAAGAAGCTCTTCTTTTAGGATTTACGGTGATGCGCATATTCCCGACTTGCAAACGAGATAAGACCGCACGAATATATGTATAGAGAGTGATGCGCGCGCTCACTTATAGCCATACCTATAAAGGTCGGCGTCATTAGTTTCTCTATCGAGTCGCGTTTACATAACGTCACAATTTTATGTATAAACATACAGCTGAACAGGTAGCAGCAGCAGCAGCGGCAGCGGCAAAAAGCCACGGAGTCATAATATAGGCAGGCATGTGCTATACACGGCGCAGTGCATAAGCAGGCGGGAATCCAATTTGTAAATGAAGCCGTCGATAAGTGACCGAGCAGGTATTGAATACCAAAGAGCCGAGAGCAAAGCAGCAGCGATGAGCAGCTCGAACGGGGGTTGAGGCTCAAGGAGCGAAGCAGCAATTTTCAGAGGCACAACTCGAGCCGCCCGAAACTTATATTTCCTGTCTCTGCTGCTGCTTATGTCTCTCTGTACAGCTGGACACTCATCATCCTCTCTTTTACTCTAGCTTCTATAAATGATGCGCTCGCGGTATATAAGACGGCCTTTTTTCAATTCCACTCAGTGCCTGATCCGTTCTCTCTCTATCTCGCTTTCTGCTTAAGAGCTATATACCGCTGCACTCTTTTGCTTATTTGCCTGCCACCTTTATCTCGGGTTCTCCTGGTATGTAGTCACTATTCCTCTACGTCCTCGAGGCTTGGGATGCCGCTGCTGTTGGCTTCTTTTTACTCGTCGACTCTCATTCGACTCTTTGCCGCGACGTCGACGAGCTCATCGGCCGTCGCTACTACTGCTGCCGCTGCTGCTTCTGCAGTTCTTTCTGACGAACTTTTGAGATTTCTTTGCAATTATACCTGGAGAGCGACATACCTTACTTTCCGATCTTACGTCGCTTCTTCGTTTTCTTCTCTCTTTCTTCGTCTGGCAAAGGCCTCGATCGGGCGCGTGGGCCGCGATTTAACGATTCTTCAAAGTGATAGAAAGTTAACTTTTCAAGCCAGAGCCTCTCTCTCTCTGTACGTATATATACACTACGGCGAGGGATAAGCTCGCTTTCAGGTATATATACTACGCGACGCGACGAGACGAGAGGCAACACGGAAAGCCGGAAAGTAATACGATCCTTGACATCGCTTCGTTTCGCATAGCTCTATGCTAGCTGAAACTGCTCTGTTCGGACGCGTAAGTTTGTCGAAGTCGTCGTCTTGGTAGTCTGCATCTCGTCGTCGTCGTCTTCGTCTTCGTTTGCGAAATATTCTTTGCTCGACGAATCTCGGGGGCCGTGCTATTAACAAACTTCCGTTCTCGACTTTGCCGCGCTTCACCGCTCTTGGGCTCGATTTTCTGCGCAAATAAGCCTCTGTACACGGCTCGGGAGCACTATCAAAAGCAGGGAGAGAGAGAGAGATAGACTGCCGCGAGCTCATAATTAATCCGTTTGTTAAGGGTGAGTCGTGCGGACTTTCCGGGATCACGATCGTCGTTGCGAGCCCTGATACTGCGTCGACGTCGCGAACGACGCGGAAATGGCCCATTCGAGCTTTTCCGATCGTTACACGAGCTCTCCTCTTCAAGGATGCGATGATTATATTTTGATACAGCACAATAGTAACTCAATGCTCGGCTTACATTGTGTAGCCAAGCTGCGTTAATTGGATGCAGCAATGATTAATATTTTTGCGCGGTAGTCTGAAACATCGGAGCTTCGCGCAATATCTGGCTGGATATTTATAACGAGAGATCGGAAGGATTGGTATAAGAATTAAAGTACGGGGCCTATCTGGTGCTGCTTAGCGGGAAGAATGTTGGCTAATGCCCGACGACGACGACGACGAGGCCGAAATGAAATAAAATAAAAAAGGTCTGAAATGAGGATGAGCTATATACGTATCTGCCTGTTTCTGCTGCTGCTGCTGTTTCTGTTGCGGGAGAAGCGGGAGAGAAGGGAAGAAGCCACAACGTGTGCGTGTGCTCGCGCGCGAGCGAATACACCAAGTACGTATACAAGCTCGACGCCAGTCACCTGACCGTAAGGGAGATTTATCTTTCTACATTACTCGAGATCTTTACCAATGATTATGAAAATGGCTGCGTGAGAGTGAGCGAGAGGGAGAAAGAGAGAGAGAGAGAGAGAAATGCGGAGAGAGGGTACGAAAGTACCAGAGTGGCTTTAATTACTGACTGGCCTCGTTAATTCTCTCGCCATTTTTCCCCAACGCTGCGTCGTTCTTTACTTATATGCATGCATATGCGGCTACTCTACTCCTGGCCGAGAGCTGCTGCTGCTGCTGCTACTCTCCTGCCTATCTCGTTTCTCTTTTCTCGTTTCTTCTTGTTCTCTTGCTCGCTTGCGCTGCATACATATAACGCACGCATCTACGTAAGTATGCGCGCGAGTAGTCTATAAGTATATTCGCTCGTGTTTGTCTTTTTTTTTCGAAGCTCCACTCGACTCGAGGTTCGCGCGTCTTTTTCCCCCGATAATAGATCGTCGTTACGTCTAATTACCCCCATAACTCATCGCCGAGGAGAGAAGAACTGCACCGGCAAATCGTTGGCCCGCCGAGTGGAGCTTTCGAGTCAAAGTAAGCGTACATATAATGTAAGCACGTCTGCGCATTAGGATTATTGCAGGCTCGATCGTATCGACAATACTTTTTCTTCATTATGGAGATACCGAGTGACAGCTAAGCCGTGCGCGCAGCGACTCCGTGTGTGTGCCTCATTTTCCACGGGGCTTTTGTAAAAGTTTAATCACTGCCTGCTAAGTAGCACCATTAACCGCCAAGGTAGAATAATTGAGACCTTTTTAAAAACAATTACTGCCACTCGCGCGTTATAAGGTATATACACGGGCAAAGGGAGCGAGCGAGCTTGATACGCACTGCGCTAAACCACGCTCTAATAGCTGCCTCTCTCGCTCTTGTATCTTGTGCATGTGTGTGTGTGTGTGCATTTATATATAGACTCGTTCGTATACCGCCGGTATAACTTTGTATATAAGGCTGAGAGTGTCGGCAGTCGGCTTCGAAGATCGCGTGCAAAAAACACAATACTCGTATTTGCGCGCGACTCAAACAGCGTCTCGAGCCGCCTTCGTTATGTGGCATAGTGCATGGCGCGCGGAGGAGCTGATATCATCGCGCAGAGCGCGTAATTGCCCCGCGAGCTATTACTAATTAATCAACATCTAATACACACACACACAACCCATCGTTTAATTTACTTTTCTAATTATATTTACGCGCAGAGTGTTAAATGACATCCGTTGCGAGATGAGAACGACTACTACTACTGCTCGGGAGTCGAGGGGGGATTAAAATGCCCGAGCGAGTCGAGTGGACGATCAGCCGCCGCGTTATAATACCGTACACTACACGTTCCGTTGTCACAGCTAAATGTCAACATCAATCGAACTTATTTAAGGCATTTGCCTGCGTGCTCCGTATATTATACGCTACAATTGTTTCATGCGGCTACCGTGTAGTATATATTACGCACATACGGCTGCACTCTGCGCAACTTCGAGGGGGGACCCAGAGGCCGGTAGCGCACAACAACAGTTGTAAGAATCATACTAACTGCGCTTCGTGGCAGGCCAATGCACAGCGACTGTGTATGTGTGTGTGTGTGTGTGTGAGCGCGAGAAAATGAAAAGGCTACCGACGGCGAATCGTCGGCGGCAGCTCCGATTGTTCTGCTGCTATATACACGCACCGAAAGAGAAAAAGGGCGCTTCTCTGATGCACTTGTGAATAATATAACTACACGTGTATAGCACATTACGAGAGAAAACAATAAGCTACCGACTTACGGACGGTACAGAAGAAGAGGCGGAGAGAGAGAGAGAGAGAAAGACAGAGGCAATGGAAACGGAGGCAATGGAACGGATCGCAAAAGAGCAAGAATATAAGCAGCACGCGGTTGTTCCAGTGTTTCGCGAACAAATGGGCTTGCGAGACGACGACACGAGACTTCGCATTGTTCTGTCGGTCGGTGTCTAGTCTCTCGCGGTGTACGCGTGTGTGCATATACGTATACAGCATTGGGTGTAAGGTATATATAAGCAGCAGCGCAGCTTCCGAACTGTGCGGCGCGTATACGTATGCACACGCCCGATGCATCGGAGCCCCTGTATCCCTTGTACATGTGTACGTAGACGCGCCATATTACGCATTTTATATGTAATATATTTCGTTGCGAGCTGTCTGTCAGCTTCGCCACTTGTTAATTGCGAATGAATACTCCTACACTTGTCGAAGGCACGCGCGGCATTCGTGACCGACCGCAAAGAAATAGATTCATCATTGATTCGACTGATCACAACGCTAATTACCGCTAATATAACGACGTCGCCTCACCTATCCTACTCCGAGTACGTATAATGGACTGGAGTCGTAAGAATTTTTTTCCAGTAATTCATTGTGCCGTTCGAGAGCCGTATACTATATGCAGAGACAGGTTTTGGCGGACTTCACGAATAGCCTGCGAGACCACCAGCGGCTAAGGGTACACGCCAGCCTTAACCCCTGATGTTGTACGATAATTTTTTTCTACAAATCGTGCAGTTATAACTTTTTTGTCGGATATCGAGGAGCCAATTCCTTGAGCGTGTAGTACTAAATTCTTTCGTAAATTCTCGACTCTCTTTGTGCATATACGCAAACTAAAATGAATGATCGCTCGGAAATATTACAAAAAAAGGGCTCAAAAAATGATTATCAAGATCTTTTCAACAAAGGAAAGAAATTCGTGGTCCAAGGCATCCGACTCGAGGACGAATTTGAAGATTCGTGTTTGTGGATTTACAGAAAAATAAGTGCGATAAGATGCTCGAGACTGCCTGCCTGTCACGCACATATATATAGCAGCTGCAATTCCATTATATATTACGCTACCGCATCGCGAAAAAGGAGAATCTAGCAGGCAGGTATATTATAAGAAAGGATAAAGAGTACGTCTCTGCGCGGGGCAAGCTCCTCCGCCGGCGCGGGCAGACTCTCACGCTCTTATACCACAGTCGTGTATAATATGCAAGCGCGCGACACACACAGCGCGAGAAAAGGGAAAATCGCGCGCAAAGAAGTAAAGGAGCAGCAGCAACACTAGCACCAGTATATCCTCCGTATGAGGGACGAGTAAAAAGAAGGAGAGACGACGCGTTGCTGCTCGCTCGCCGCGTGTGCGCGACTATCGGATAAAAATCGAGTAAATTATTTAGCGCCGCGGTCGGGCGGCTCTCTCTCTCTCTCTCTCGCTCTCTCTCTCGCTCTCGCTGGCTCTCTGGAGCCTGGAGATTGGCGCAGAGACTGGACGCTCGGTGGGACTATATAAGCGGGAGCGCGCGCGCGCCGAGACTTTATTGAACGCACTACGAAGATAATATAGTATACGCGAAGCTTAATGCTGCTTGTTCCAGCGAGATTTATTTCGACTATCGTGATGTATAGCCCGGGTACATTCAATATTGTAATAGGCTCTGCTCGCGAGCAGCATATTCTCTTTCTCGCGAGTATACTATATGTATGTGTATATATGCTGCCATATAGCCGCAGACACTACTAGCCGTGTGTATAGTGATTCTGACTCTTTACGGCTGCCCGAGTCGACTCTGCGTGTATATATACTACACAACCACTGCACACATGCACATACACAGACGAGCGGACATTATGTATGCCCTCGCTCTCTCTCTCTCTCTCTCTCTCTCTCTCTCTCTCTCTCTCTCTCTCGCGGTTCTGCACAGCCTCTGCGTGCATTATTAAGCTCTCCCTACTCGGTTGGGCCCTCACCGCGTGGCAGCATATTCTCTTCTCTCTGATCGCGCACACGTGTAAGTATTCGCGCGGGCTCGCAACCAATTGCCATTTGACCCGCAATCCATGCGCACGATCGTATATATACATCGTAATACGCGATCTATAGCTGCGTTATGTAGCAAAGCTCCTCTAGCTGCGGGTCGCGCGCGCTATATGGTCACTATAGCCGCATATATAGGTAAGAGCTACACAAAACCTGGCTCGTAAAGACAATAAATTTTGATTAAACTTGATGTACACTGTTTTCAGCTCTATACCCGGCACCTTCGCCACACGAGTGGCCGCCTGCATACACAAGACTCTATGTGCGGCTGCAAGCCGTATAATTCAAAGCATTAACGCCGATTCCGTTTCTCGGAGCCATATATACCTAGCTGCTGCCATGCACTCGCGCAGTCGTGCGCGATGAGCAATTGTGCGCCAAGCCGGTAATATCGCGCTTACGTAACTATGTGCGTTCCGAGCTCGAGTATAGGCAGCGACAAGGTATTTTGATCCGAGAAATGCACTCGAGCAGTTCCCTTTCTTTGCCTGTAGCGCAGCAGCAACGAATTACCCATCGAATTGTTACAGCGAACGACGTTCACGTTATTACGACTGCAGCGTGGATCGAGCCTCATCTTGGAGCCGACACGTATATATCTGAGCGAGCGACATCGAATAATAATTCGTACGACGAAGTGAAATGTACGGGTGAGAGGTTGAAAAAAGAGTTAGTATCTCGAGCGCGATTTGTTGTCTTTTCAAAAGCTGGTGCAGTAATATGTGGCAGTTATGCACCGTCGGTAGACGATCGGCATAACTCGCGCCGGGGCACGAGTGCTCGTGTGTAGGTACGCGCGCGCGAGACGCAGGACGCCTGCGGCCTTTAAAACGAATACGACAAACAACCCGATCGGCGCGAGAGCTACCGCTGTTTCTGCTGCAACCAGGCTTTACATTGGCCGATGTACGTACTTGTGGCTGCGCGCGTGCGGCGTATAAACCAAAACGTCGACAAAAAGGCGCGCAGAACGAGCAACCAAAAAAGTAGAAGAAAAAAAAGGGCCAAGAGAGAGAGAGATAGAGACCAAATAAATAAATCCACGCGTGATCGGATGAAGCTGCACGAGTCCATCGACATTCGACGAGAACACACGACTGAATTAAATGCAAGTATGTTGGTATAGGTATATTATACTCGTACAGGCAAAGCAGTAAAGCAGCAAAGAAAAGAAAGCAGAAAAAAGTTGAGATATAAAATAATAGAAAGAGAGAATGAGAAAATATGCGAGGAAGAGAAGTGGTAATAACAGCGAGCGAGTGACAGAGGGAGAGAAAACAAGTATAAGGGAGGAGGAGAGAGAGGAGGGGAAGCGCAAGAAAGAACGCGACAAGCATGAAAAGACGAAGAAGACACCGAGCGCATCGTCGTCGTCGTCGTCGTCGTCGTAGGATTGGAATCGCATATAGGTATTATCGTGCAAGAAGCGGCAGCAGCAGCGGGAGCAGAAAAGAGGTAAAAAAGGCGACCAGCACGAGAGAGAGAGAGAGAGAGAGAGAGAGACAGAGCGAGAGAGCGATAGCACGCAACTGTATATGAGTGCACTCGAGGGCAGGTGTATTACTTGCTCTTTATCTTGGTGAATATCATACTTTTATACTTTCTTTCTCCTTTTCTCGTCTCCGTGGAAGAAAGAGCTCGAGCTCGAGCGAGTAAAAGAGTGAACCAGTGAGCGAGAGAGAGAGAGAGAGAGAGAGAGAGAACCAAGACTTGATGGCGCGTTGTTGTGCATGCATGCGTGTATTCATATGCAGTCACCGCGAAGATATAAGGCCTTCGTGCGTTCGCGTCCACCATGCAGCTACGCAGATATATGTGAATACGCGTGCAGCAGCTCGTGCGCTCGAGATTCAGCTCTTGTGTACGTGTGCGTAGATGCGTGTGTGTGTGTGTGCAAGAGAGAATGAGAGAGAGAGAGAGAGAGAGAGAGAGAGAAGGAGCAGCGCGAGAATAATTATATGATAAGGCGTGATGCTTCAAGCGTCTCCCCTTCCAGAGCTCGACTCGGCTGGACGGTCGCGCGGCTTTTTTAAAGGATATAAGGTGCATGTGTATATGTATATGGCGAAAGCGTATATATGTATACCGGGTATAGTATGAGTATCGCAGCGAGTGCAGGCTTGTCGCTCAATTTTTGCTCATCGTTTTGTATGCGTTTACCTGGCCGTGCTCGCTTTCGTTACGCTGCGCCGCTGTTGCCGCCGCCGCCGCCACCACCGCCATTCGCGCGCCCAGCTTATATTGTCCCAGACTAATTGGCTTTTATAGCCGGATCGTGCGCTCTCTCGCTCTTTCTCGAGCTCGCCAGTGCCTTGTGCCCTGTTCGCATTATGCACCCGCTCGTGCATTATATGCTCTATTGGCGCAGCAGCGCCTACGTTTAAGACAAATAAGCAGAGAGAGAGCGAGCCTGTGTGCGCGCGCGAGCACAACACACAATGTTGTCGTTGGGCCCTCGGGCAGCTCCCCCTGTGCATCCCTCGACGACGACGAGGCCTCTGTTCCTATACATTCGCCGCCGCTGCTGCTGCTGCTGCTGCATCAATGCTGCAGTTTTTCTTGTTCTGCGCTGCGCACACGGCCGCTCGCACGTCCTTGCCTGTTCTCGCGTCGTTTTCTGCCGTGCGTATTGCCAAGCTACTTTTTCATTTTTCTCCACGCTCGACGTGCCACTGTTCACGTGCATAATCTTCCTTTTTCTCCCCTTGCCGCGCGCTTCGCTCGTTTGAATTCGAAAGCCTGCGTGCACTACTGCGCGCGGCAATGAGAAATGCATCCACGAGTAAAAGCGATATAGCCGATCTTAATTTGAGGAAATATTTATTTCGCCGTGCGAACAATAATTTTCAGCTGTCGCGAGCGAGCGTTGGAGAATTGTAGCGCTGCAAGATTTAAGATAGGTGAGCGTGTGCGAGTTATTAAGGACTCAGAAGTATCTTAAATTTTTATACAACGATTTCATTGAAGTCAAAGAAGTTTGATCTAAACTGACATTATTGCATTTTTCAGTACTCTATTCAAAGTACGTGTAGTTACACCAAGAAATTGTTATAAATACACAATTAAAACACCCTTAAACTGACTATTAATTGTTATCATTGTCGTAAGATTCAGTATCCAGAAATGAACTTTATCAAGTTTCGAGAGGTTTTGTTCAATGAATTCGATTATTGGCTTAAGATGCAACTTTAAGCTGAACATAAGAACCACTTTTACGATTTAATACTTTTACAATTATAAAAATTTTATTTTAAAAAATAGAATGAATTTAATGATTAAATATACTTTGCATATACAAGTGGATCTTCTAGTTTTTATTCATTGTCTATGAGATACCACTTTACAGATTTTTTTCCACAGTTTGAATAAAGATTTTGATCGGATAGTGCCGATCAAAGACTTTTTCTCGCGATAAGCCAAATTAACACGCACATTAATAGTCTAAGCGCGATACATTAGTTGAGTCAAGTGTAAAAGAAGTTCCGTAGATGAAACTGAGAATACGCATTATCTGCGTGCTTAATCACGCACACGTGTGTATTTATGAGAGCAGCGCAAAGAGTTTTGGCGCCATTGCGCACGTGCACAATATCGAGTTACAGTCCTGCGCGCGTCATAAGTATACGCGAGCGCATCGCTGAACTCATAAACAACGCGCGGCCAACATCCATATTCCATATCTGCGCGAGATTCGAAATGGTGTAAACGCCGCGTTGTTCTTGTCTAGGGAGGTTGTCAGTTGCAGCGCGGCTGTCGAGCCAAGTCCGGAGTGATTATGTTGAGTAATTGTTGATAAACCATCCATCTCGCGTCCAAAGTTTTCTGTCACTCGAGATTGATCGAGCTTACTTTTGCGCATTTAAACCAATGCGTGGTAAGGCCAATGGCTTCGTTTATATAACAGCAGGCAAAGATGATGTATAACACAAGGCATATTTGATATCAAAGAGCAGTGATTAAACTATTTTTTGGTTTCAATGGAGATGTTGCGGAGGAACTTTTAATTAAGCTCGATGCCGAGACGCGCTCGGTAGAAAATAGACGAAATTTTCCAGTTCCAGTTTATTGTCGGTCATTACAAACTAATAGCCCTCATAAACTATACAACGATGAAAAATAATCACTTTTAATTATTTCGCGCATCCAAACAGTAAATAATTTTCATCGTCCTTACGCGCGCGCTCGCGTGCAATGGCAAAAAGTTACTTGTTCTACAGAAATAGATTATCGTATTTGTTTTTGTTAACGACGCGATAAATTGAGTTTGTTGCTTCGTACGATCCCCCCATTCAAATCATAAAAAACAAGCCTCAATTAAAGCAGAAGCTGAGCTACACGTTGCAGACGCGCGCGCGCGCGTTAAAAGTAAATAATCCGAAAAAATGCCGTTGGAGATGAGCGCGAGATGGTGATCAAGCTGCCGCGCATCGAAATGCGCTTGCGGAAGCACAAGCATGTGCAGTGCGCAGGGACGAGATAGAAACAAGTTTACTGGAGTTCAGAACCAAATAGACGCAGAAATGCAGTTGGCTCTGTGTGCTAGAGAATCAAAGTAGCGAAGCTACATATCGTGAAAATCCGCCGAGAAAGAGAATTGCCACGGTACGCAATAATACGCGTATAGAGAAGCGAAGATAGGCTTCCGAGACAGCTCGCGCGCTCGAGCTCGAGTCCAGCAATCATATATTTGAGTATATGAAAAGGCGTGTTACGAGAGAGAGAGAGAGAAGGAAAGCGCCCGAAGCTAAGGCTTACCCGTATAGCGCTAAGCGCTCGGTAACGAGACGAGCACACGGCAGCAAGGCCGCCCCTCTCGTCATGTGCATACGCGGGATATATGCAATAGGTGCTTTTACACACTGCCGCGCGTACACACGTGTACATATGAATAAGGCTCGGGCATTCGGTTGGATTTTATGCAGAGAGCTGCTGCTGCTGCTGCATATGATAATTACTGATACTACCGGGATCGCAAGAAAGATGAGCGGTGCAGCTTCTTCTTCTTCTTTCGGATGAGTGAGACATTATATGCGTGCGCGCGGCGTATCAAGGAAGCTCGGAGGCTGGATTATTGCTCCTATATGACCAACTAGTAAAAATGTAATCATATATAAATCTGTCTCTTAAGTCGTTGGAATATGCAAAGCGGCGGTATGGTATAAAGAGCGTTGCATCTTCGCTAGTACGCGTTTCTGCGCTTACTTTTCACTATATATATACTCATGTGCACTCTCTCGCTGCGCGCAGGTATTTTAATGCCCGATTTGGAAGTTATCTCGTGCCATTTTCCCATTCAGATTGTTCGCCGTAATAATAATCGATACACAGGGCTTCCTTCGATTTACGACGCCAATACGTTTTTATTCTGTCTCGATCTCTTGAGTATGGAGCGTGAGCGTTAGTTGCTACTACGGAAATTCCGGAGACCTCTGCGGCGGAAAATCATCCTTATTAGCCGTGGTCTCGGTGTGCTTAACGGGCGAAACGTGTGAAACATCGAGCACCGGGGTTGATTCGCAAACGATGTTCGATGCGCTTATAAAAGCGTTAGGACTATAACTGCAGTGAAATAATCCCAAGACCCTTCCTTTGTTTTCGTCGGCTAGCCTAGCACCTCGGCGCACACACACACGAAGACACTTTCTATAAGGCTCGCACGCTTGCAATCATCGAAAGTAAAAAATAGTTAACCCATAATGGCGTCGATTGCTGCAGCAAAGGAGGTAATTAAACAGCGCGCACTACGAGGGCCTCTCGACTCCCGAGAGTTGAATTCACAGCGCTAGATTTAGCATAACATAGATTTAATTAGATATACGGATGCTGGAATCTAAGGCATTCTCTGTAGCTGTATACGTATAAGAGCGTATAGACTGGGCTGCCGCGCGGGAGGACGACATCTAGTTGGCGCCGGCCGGGGCACGTTCATCCATTCGTGACGCTAGAATAAGCGAGAGACTCCGCTGTGTGCAGCAACGACATGCAGTGCGGCCGCGAATTTTACGATCGCTAGGCTCCTCCCGAGCTGCAACTGCTGCTGCTGCTGCTGCTGCTGCTGCTGCTACTGCAGAACGAGGTTTGTGTATGTGTAGCCCCCGACATCTCTCAGTTGTGGGTACATACCTACCGTTTATATATTTCGTATCAGTCGCACCATTGCTCCCGAGCAGTCGGCTGAACCTTCGACTTTGCGTGTCGACTTTGCTCACACGTACACACACACACACGGATACCGAGTTTCGTTAGCTGCAGATGCCCTGCGGAATACACTCGGCGTGTTGCGTAGTTGTTTGTCTTTCTGCAACCGACCAATTAACTCCAATGTCGCCGGCTATAATGGTCGGTCTTTACCTAGTCTCGAGCTGCTACCATGTCTTGTGCATTTTTTCCCTTTCATCAAAGCTGCTACTGCTGTTGCTTCTTCTGTTGCCGCTATCCTTTTATAGCTCAGCCCCGCAAGAATCGTTCGACAATATTGACCACGTCCTCCAGCATTTCCATTTCGACTCTTTATTATTCCTTTCAATGAATGTGCCTTGCTTGCTAATGCTTTATTTCAGCGTAAGATCGACGTACTGAAGATCAATAAGAAAAACGAAATAAAAGCTAAATTTGGTGTATTAAGGATTTGCACTGTATGCGAAAAAAAAATCGCTCGACTTTCGTGTCCCATCAACATAACTAGATTCACTTTCCTTATTACGTTCACGTGATGCGGATTTGCGCATGAGTTACAGGTACAACTGCAAGCGTAATATATCTTCGGATATTGACCGCAATAATTTAGCTGACGCTTTTGTGGTTCAATAATGATTGGGCTCTGCGTGTAACTTAAGCGTGGATCTGCTATGTTTCGCTGCAGTGGCGTGCACGAGCAATAATATGATGCATCTCACAATGACACCTCGGTGTATTCGATGCGAGATGATTACATGATAATTTCGTGAAAATCATCGAATGCAATCTACGGAAGGGCGTTGCATTCAAAGTGTATAATGTTACGAATTTCGTTCTAAAAGCTGTGTCAATCAAACCCCTCGTTTAGTGCACTTTGCAACGAGGAAATGTATTTATTTTATTTTGTAGTTTTAAACTTAATAAATAATACCTTAACGCTAGACTTATATACCTTAAGACATAGAATAGTACCTGAACACTAGAAAAATAAACTAGGTGCGTGTCTAAAGCAAGTCTTACTGTTCAAATCTGAATGATTCAGCGATTGAATTTGAAATATTTAATTGAAAACTATATTTACCGAAAATGAGAAAATAAACTTTCAACTTTTAATTTTTTTTTGTCATATAAAGATATTATAAAAGTAAAAATTAACATTACAAAAAGAGAACTAAATTTACTGATAAAAATACGTAAGCAAAACGAATAATTTATTCTACACTCAAGATAGAAGCATCTTCAATAAGAAAATTTAGTATCACTACATCAAAAACGTGTAGACAGTGCACAATTATGAGAAATAAAGCGTAAGTTTTCAAGAAAAATCTTAAGAGCCGAGAAAATATATGTACGTCATGTGCACAGCTATGGCAATTGCGGTGACTTGTTTGCATGGAATGAGATTTCGGGTGAAAGAAGTCATATTAATAAATGACGTTGGCACTTCATTAAAGTAAGTTTTCACATGCGTGCGCCAAGAAGAGTACATCATTAACACGTGTAATTACAAGATGCCATCTTTGAGAAGCGGGACCAGGCGAAAAAGCTCGGGACCTCAACGTCGCATAACCGTGCGTCTGTGCATGCATTAGAAATCCTCAAGTTTCTTATGTGAAAAACAGTTGACGGATGAAGCGCCAAAATCGCTGAGAGAGTAGAATCTTTTTTCAGGCGTTGCTCATGGAAAGAGCAACCGAGGAGATAAATCGTAAAACTGTATTCAGGTAAAAGATGAGTGTTGGCTGCGTCTCTCAGTTCAACTCGGAAATTATGAATACGGATTCACTGCTTGAAAAATTTAATCTGAATATATGCGGTTTAGACACTTAGCCATCATAGTACAATTAATTATTAGATGCAAATAAAGGATTCTCCGTCTGAATGGCTCTATACCTAACAGAATTATCAGTCAATACAAAGAGGAAGTCCAAGTCTTACTTTTGCTTTATACATAAACAAGTACTCACCATACTTTCAACAGAAATCAGCGCAAACATTATGAACTTTAATTGCCGGCGCTCGAGGAAGGTGACCGGTTTCATAGACCTCCCAAAGTCAGACAGAAATTGATTACGAGTAGCCTGCACAAAGCTTGTGAGGCTGACTTTCCAGCGATTGATCGATGAGAGATTCTTCTTGAAGAATTAGCATCATTAAACAATCATTTGTTATACATTTTAATTATTCTTAAAGATACATATATCTTTAATAAAATTCATAAAGACAGCTCTCGTTTATTCCTAATTATACTTTTTTTTGAAAAACAGTAATAGATGTTTCGGAAATTCATTCACAGTTAAATGTTTCTATCAACTAGCTTTCAATAGATAAAAAGCTATGACGATTAAAAGAATTTTTAAGCCATCTCATCAATTTGTAAATTTGAGGGATAAAAAATCATTTTCTAGATCTTAAAAATTTTATTTGTAACATGAATTAATATACAATCACTTGCTTACGACTTTTGAAAAATAATGCAAACTGTACAGCGTGACAAGTTATATTACTTCTTACTGTGGCAGAACACACTACATGCTCGCTATTGCTGTTACTGCAAATCAGAAAATAAAAACGCACATATTCGCGCGTACGATATTCGCCTGGGAAATGGTCGATGATGTATTGTATCTGAGATGGATAAATCACGATTATGTTCGCTATAAATATGTGCTCGCCTTCTACTATACTATTCCTTACGGTAGTCATAAAGACGTCGTTCCTTGCCAATTCCCATATCTTTGTCAACTTTTATATATAAATTGTTTTGAATTGAATCTTGTAAACTATTGTTGAGCTCTATTTTAAGTTAATGTGCAAATTGTAGATAATAAAAATAATTTTTGACTCATAAAAAAACACCTACACAAATGGGAAAAATTATAGTTTGAGTGGGTATGTAATATGTTCATGTAGTAGACTTGAAGTTCTTGCACAGGTTAATGATTGTAAAGGAGATCTAAAGGATTTACAGAAGTGATAGACATAATTTTTTTGTAAATAATTGTTTCTGTGCGAGAGCCCAAATTACTTAACATATAAGCAAATGAATTTTGTATGTCAGGGTGGTTCTGAGTTCTTGGAAGCTGCTGGTAGCACGACGTTTTTTAGCTCACTCGCCAAGTTATTGTGACATTAATCGCGGTGTTATATGGGTTTATGAAATAAAAGCAATTGGTCGTAATGAGAAACTTGATTCAAAGCACATTTACGGCATTTACGCAAAGAGTGATCTAAGCGTGCAGTGGCAAAACTGCAATGATTCGAGCGGTATCACTGTAAATTGACGACCCATCTATTAAATAAGCATATTTTTAACACACGGGTAGGTTAAACCGGTTCCCTTTTCAAGCATTTTTTTTTCTAAATGGTAATAGGTTTTTTTACATTTTTCTTACCAGAAAACGGTGCCAAAGTCAAGTGTATTTATGTGAAAAAATACCTTTTTGGGCAAAAAGTGCGTCACGCTGGCCGGACATGCAAAAACAACGAAAAGATCACGATATTTCTTTTTTTTCTCACTGTAGCTCGGGAAATTTTTTTTAGCACCCTCTAAAAAGTACCTTCAATAATTGCATTTTTAAAATTTACTTTAATATTAAAATGGAGTATATTTGCAAACACATGTTCAATAAAATTCAAATTAATTATTCTATCTAATTGTTCTATTTGATGATGTAAAATTACATAACGATATACAAGTGAAGCCAAGAAAATTTACATATTACCACTCAGGTGCAATGACTTCTAGGTAAGTCATCTGCTCCATGCACTCGTTGTATAATATGCTATTTCTGTGCCTCAATTATAAATCTGATTCGGTTTATACGATAAATTTTCGTTTATCTCATTTTTTTTCTATTTTAAATATTAAAAAATGGCAAAGTAGGATTTGGAGTAGGGTGTGAGAAATAAAAAAAGGTCGATCTGTCGTCGTTCAACAATAAAAGCTATAGTCGACTTGCCGGTAGGGATGCAAAATATGATGTCATCGATCCGTCGCCGATTTGACGATCGAGGCTATGAACGATTTGTGGGTAGGGATACAAAATCAGAATACAAATTGATGGAAGGGGTTGTTATATTATTATTAAAAAATAATGTTTGTTTAGTTGTCGTTGTGTAGGGTGAAATAGCCTACGATCGCCTACTACGAGGTTCTGTTTGTTATCGCTATGAGTGAAAGATTAAATCTAACTGACAATAAATTAGTCGCTATCCGAGCCCTGATTGAGATTGGTAAAAGCGATATTGAAATCGCTAGGGCTCGTCTATTGTAACCGTTTAACAGTGTGGAGGTGGAGAAATAAATTAGTCAACGGAATTCGAATGGAGGATGCTCGAAAGCACAACTCAGCACCTCTCAAAATTTTGGATGAAAGATTGAATGAGGTGGTCGAGGAAGTAGTAAGGGATCCCTTCGCTACAGTAAAGAGTATTCACGCTGATATGGGTATAAACGTGTAATATAATACGCTGCTTTACAACATCAAGAAGAGGACGGATATTCGCTGCAGAAACCCAGCAGTAAAACCACTTTTCCGAGAGCATGTTTATTATGATCGTCTCGAATATGCGTACGAGCATATTAATCGCACGGCAGATATGTGGCGAAAAACCGTTTTCATGGACGAGAAAACTTTTTCATCCACAAAAGACGGTGACTATTGTTTTTAATATCATTTTAGAATTTTAAATTGGATTTGCCTATTCAGGGGACAGCTCGTGCACAAAACTTGTCATTTTTGTCAAATAATCTTTCAAACAATCCTAAAAACCCTAGAAATTTATGCAAATAAATATTTTCATACATGAGCTGTGTCTTAGCACAGTCAATTTTGAAAAATAGTACATTACATTACAAGGGAAGAATCTTGATCATTCTTCTCGGCGAATATTGTTCCCCGAGGCAAAGCCGAGGGGGACAATATCTCGTCGGGTAAGATGATCAAGGTTCATCCTGTGTAATGTATAGTATTTTTCTTACTGCAGGGCCGAAAATTCGTAAGATAGTGACCGCCTTTTTGTAAAAATTAATCGTATCAATGCATAAGCGAAGTGAGGTTAGAACGAAGGATTATATGAACTGCTAACATTTACGACCCGAGCGAAGCGAGGGTTGTTGGTTAGCGATTCATAAAATCACGAGTAAAAACTGTACTATTAAGAATATAATAACAAATTCGTGATTTAAAACTATTTATTCGCTGTCGTTTTCATACAAATAGTAATTATTTATAACATTTTCATTGATAGTGCAATTATCAAATTTTACTGGCGTTTTTTTTGCAAGTAATTGCTGTATCATGAGTAAAAAACGTACTATTTAGAATATAATAACATACGTAATTGAAAATTATTTATGCACTGTTCTTTTTATAATAATAATAATTATTAAAAACTTTTCCATTGATAGTGCAATTATTTTACTGGCAAATTTTTTGTCGTCGATGGCGTATAGTGAAAAGATTGAGATCTATTTCGTTCATGTGTGATTCCATCAAATATCACATTTTTGACTTTCACCTATTCTGCAACATATCCACTAGCAACTGTATCGCATCTCCATCCGCATAGTTGCTTAATCATGGCCATATTAGCCCCTGTATTGGACAGTAATGTCGCTGATGTCCTACGAAAGCAATGTCCTGTATATCTTGATGGATTCTCTAGCTTTAAGTAAGTAGCAATCATTGACGGAGTAGAACCGATTTTATTTTTTCCAATTACTTGGCGCTGACACTTGCCATTGTGAAATTGGATGAAAAATCGATCGTAAGGTGTATTCGTGGGTCGAAGTAATATATACGTCTTCACTTTCATATAAAATAATGGCCCAATGATAAACGATCTATCAATGTATGTTTTTGTATCTCTGACCGATACTAGATATTTTTCTTTTAGATCTTTGACATCAGAACATGTTATATTTAGGAATTCTGTACCTCAGAGTGCCCCGCATATACCAAAAATCAAAATAACCTGAAAAATTATAAAAAATTTAACGAGATGTTGATGCAAGAACTTATCGAAAATTCAAGGAGATAATATTCAAAAGTACCTTTACATCTAGATACATTTCATCTGGCGCATTTTTGATAAAATTTTCTATGTCTTCCCAGCTTAATTTTGACAAACCAATGTTATTCATTTTGCGTAAATAAATGTAAACAGTTTATTAATATAAATCACTGCATCAAAGTCAGGTGTACGAATAAAATAGAGGTTGCAATTTACAAAACATTTCTTCCCTCCCGGTTACCAAGGTAAGATCGAGTCAATCGACCAAGAAAAATTGAGTTCCCGATCGAGCGGATAGGGAGCGATTGCGAATTTTCGGGCATGATAGTAAGAAAATATATATGCCCCGACGAAAATCGATTTTTTGCATAATAATCATAAACTTTTGGAAATCTTTAAAACACTTTCGTATTTGTTCAATAAGTTTTTAATTTTCTACATTTTGAAATACTTATAAACGTTTTAAAACTTAGGAAGCTAAAATAAAAGGTCGGCTTTTGGACGCACTCAATTTCCGTAGGGGTAATCAAGCGTGTCTAATAAATCTTGAATATAATATTAAAGGAAGAATAATGATATGGAGACCCAAGGGAGCACGATTTGACCAGGAGTTTATTGTTGAGAAAGATATCAGTAGACGATTTTCAGTGGTTTGTTACGGATAGATGACTGGTGATGCCGTTGGTAATCTCGTTGAAGTTACTAGAAAATTAAATTCCATTCATTACGTCCAAATATTGGATGACTGGTTCTATCCTTATATTTGGGAACGTTATCCTTTCGACGAAAAAATATTTTTCGTCGAAGATAATAGTCCAGTGCATACACGGAGAATAAAATCTAGTAGGATTGACTACACCGCCATAGTAGATTCTACTATAGTAGTGAAGTAACTGCTGCTCGAGTAGATTTAACTACATACTTAGCTAAACTGCGCGCATGAAACATTTGAATCCATGGACGACTACGTGAAAAATTTTTTAATTCAAAATGGTTTGAAGAAATTCATCGATAAATTTTCAGGTAAGTCAAAACAATTAGTTTAATATGAAATAATTTTTAATCGTGTTCACGATTCTGTCGTTTTATATACAGACAAACAATTGATTTTTTGGAGTTCTCCAACGATCTGTTTAGGCAGTAATTCAAACTCATAATTTTATGAGTGTTGATTTTCCACGGAAGGCTAAGATAGGACGATGATTTTCAAGATGATTTAAAATACGAGACATTTTTCTACGCTAATTTCAAATCTGTGGAGTTGAAAACATCTAAAGATGACTATTTTATCAAAGCCACAATGCAATTTGAATCGTACACGAAGTGAAAAAATTCAACCTCGACCAGAAGTCGAACCTGGAACTCCCCGCCAATAGCCGGCGAGTGCTATACCAGTTTCGCTACCGAGGTCTTGGTTAAATCTATCACTTATTTGTGTACATGAAGATGTTACTTTTATTGATTCAAATTTCTAATTTGTTATGAAGTTACTCGCGTAAAGAATATTAATCGCGTTGTATTGAGAAGGGCCAGTTTCTTATCTATGGCCGGGTTATGAAATAATTTTTAATCGTGTTCACGATTCTGCCGTTTTATATACAGACAAACAATTGATTTTTTGGAGTTCTCCAACGAAAATTGCATTGTGGCTTCGATAAAATAGTCATCTTTAGATGTTTTCAACTCCACAGATTTGAAATTAGCGTAGAAAAATGTCCCGTATTTTAAATCATCTTGAAAATCATCGTCCTATCTTAGCCTTCCGTGGAAAATCAACACTCATAAAATTATGAGTTTGAATTACTGCCTAAATAGATCGTTGGAGAACTCGAAAAAATCAATTAGTTTAATATGTTTTGGTTCGAGACGTAAACTTTTTAGATAAACAAATTAAGGTTAGTTTTAGTTATTCGTCGTTTTTAAACGTCCAGTATTTGAGTACATGTTCTATGATTGAAACTTACTTGAAAAGTTTAATGATAATTCATTCTTTGTAAAGCTGAATATGTTCAGTCTGAAGAAAATAATTATAAGCATAAAATGAGAATTCTGTTTACAATGGGAGCTGTCGTTGAAAGTTCAACGACAACTCATTCTTTGTAAAGCTGAATATGTGCAGCCTCAATTAAATATGAGGAAGAAATCAGAATCCAAGTGACAATTGGAGTTGTCCTTGAAATTTCAGTGACTTATTTCAGATAACAAGTTCAACGACAACTCATTCTTTATAAAGCTGAATATGTTCAGCCTCTATTAAATATGAGGAAGAAATCAGAATCCTATTTACAATGGGAGTTGTCGTTAAATATCTTATCTAAAATAAGTCACTGAACTTTCAACGATAGCTCACTCTTTGTAAATCTGAATATGTTCAATTTAAAAAAATTAATTATGAACAAGCAATGAGAATTCTATCTACAATTGGAACAATTTCGATGATCATCGTTTTGTATATGATGTCTATATTGATTCTAAAATAATCCTAAAAGAAGTGGACGATTTACCGGTAATACATCCATGTACATATATTAAAGACTTACAAAATCCCTTACATGTGTACAGTGTTGCAAATTTTATCAATTACTACATTAATAACTGCTAGTTGAATTATTCAATTATCTGCTACTAATCACGTAACAGCCAAATGAATAATTAAGTTGTGACTTTTTAAAATAGTAATTCATAATTGAAGTGTTCACTTACTAGTTTTTCAAGTAGTAACTGATAATTGAAATATTCATTTACGAGTTACTTGACTAGTAACCGATAATTGAATTATTCAGTCACCTTTTTCTAAACTAGTAACTGATGGTTAAATTATTCAGTTACCATTGTTTTTTAACTAATTGAAAAATTTCGTTACCAATTATTCCGTTGAATTAGTGATATATTTTCAGTGATTTTAGTTTTATTTACAATCAAAACTTCAGTGTCAAATAATAGAGAGAAAAAAAATGTAACAAATATGAGTAATATAATTCAATTTCTAATGTGAAATTTTACATATTCATGTGAAAAGTGAGTTTTATTATCAACTTAGTCACCAGTCACCACAAGAAATTAAGACTAGTGTGTACTAACATTCAAGTGAAACTTATAAAATGTTATGATGAACTTGGCGTATGTTAAAATTACAATGTGCGGCTATCTAAAATAAGTTAAAATTGTCCTTGTGGGTCTGATATAGAGAAAATGTATATTTAATTGCTGTTTTTCCTTTGTTCAAAAAGTTTGAAACGGCCTCAATGATATAAGACTAATTTTATTACATATATTGGGGCATTTTTGTATCATTCAACTCCTGGACTGTTACGTTTCATCTTAAAATTGCCTGTGCCGTAACTTTCCATGTGAACCGTTTGATCAAATGAGCTAAAATTTTCAAAGGTTGTTTTACATAAGAATGGCAACGAACGAAAGCAGTTTCATAGATATTTGACCAAATTAGCATTTTTTTCAGACCATATCCTAGCATAATCTGTCATTTTATCATATTATGTTAATGAATAAAAGTTTATATATGCCTGTCAAATTATGTATAATTAATTGAAATATCCCCTCGATTATCTGTGTTACTTGGGTCACTTGGGTTACTTGGGTTACTTGGGTTACTTCGGTTACTTCGGTTACTTTGGTTACTTGGGTTACTTGGGTTACTTGGGTCATTTGGGTTACTTGGGTTACTTGGGTTACTTGGGGTTACTTGAGTTACTTTGGTTACTTGGGTTATATGGGTTACTTGGGTTACTTGGGTTATATGGGTTACTTGGGTTACATGGGTTACTTGGGTTATATGGGTTATATGGGTTACTTGGGTTATATGGGTTACTTGGGTTACTTTGGTTACTTGGATTATATGGGTTACTTGGGTTACTTGGGTTACTTGGGTTACTTGGGTTACTCGGGTTACTTGGGTTACTTGGGTTACTTTGGTTACTTGGATTATATAGGTTACTTGGGTTACTTGGGTTAGTTGGGGTTACTTGGGTTACTTGGGTTACTTGGGTTATATGGGTTATATGGGTTACTTGGGTTACTTGGGTTACTTGGGTTACTTGGGTTATATGGGTTACTTGGGTTACTTCGGTTACTTGGGTGACTTGGGTTATATGGCTTACTTGGGTTATATCCATCTATATCTATATATATAAAGTAGTAACGACGTCTGTTTGTATCTTATGTTTTTAAAAACTACCCGTACTATCGTTTTAAAATTTTTACCATACATTTATTATACCACTGTGAAGGTTTCTACGATCTTAGATTACATTTTTCTTTTTTGTTTTTGACTTTTGAATTTTTTTCGTTTTTTATCACTTCGCACACACTCACCTGCTCCCCCACTCTCATCGCACCCTCACACTCAATGCTCATCGCTCATCGCTCATTGGTGATATTCCACAATTTTTAAAAAAGTTAATCCAGAATTCTTCAGTTTAATCCTTAAAAGGCTTCGTTTAAATTTCCCTTTCATACGCAAAGAAAGTTGTTGTCTTGCGATGAACGTTGCTTATCTCAAATCTTCTGTCATTCCTAATTGTCCTACCCTCAAGCACTTTTTTAAACATATTCCTGAATGTCTTTTTGCATAAAAAGGCTAAAATATTATTTTGTTTTTATTAATATTCTCCTACTCTTTGAAATTCAACGTGAGCGAAGCCACGACGGGTACCGCTAGTCATTTATAAGTTAATAATTGAGTAACTTTTAACTGAATTATTAGTTATCAGTTCTATAATTATTAACTTATAACTGAATTATTCAGTTATCAGTTAACTATAAAATTCAATTGAATAATCAATTAACTACTTGCAACACTGCATGTATGTATTTAGACCTTACATTTTATAAAAATATCCAAATGAAAATCTAGAATATAAGCTATGTAAAAATTTTAAACTGTAACAGAAAAGTAATTATATTTTTTTTTCTAAATTTTTGTAAAATTATTTTGACACTTTTTGTGAATAAAATGTTTGATTTGAAAACAATTTGTATTTTTCATTAAAATGTTATTATATATACTGTTGATCATGATGTGTCTATTATTTTTAAATATCACCAAATTAATTTATATTAAATTAAATTATATTCTGCATTATTTATAAACATCAATTTCACTATATCTAAAGGTAGATGAGTGAAGATACGTGTAAGAATGTTCCTGCATAAACGTAACATGTTACTCGGATTCCGTAGTAAAATCTATCCCAATATCAATATAATTTCTATAACAAAATAGTTTTTAGCCTACGCGCCTGTTTGAGGCTGATCGTTCAGGGGATGTTGTATTGGCTGATCGAGGCTTCCTAATTCAAGATTCACTTGATTGTATTGGAGTAACATTAAATATTCCAGCATTTACAAAAGGTAAACGATTTTTTTGTTAATATTTTTAATCATATGCATAGCAGTTTAAAATTAATATTTTTTTGGGGTGAAACAGTTTCATCCTGTGCAATTAGAAGAAACGGGAAAATTGGTGAACATAAGAATCCACGTCGAAAGAGTAATACGAGGAATGGAGAGTAAATGTCAAATTCTCTCAAGTACTCTACTAGTGGGTGCGTTATGTAGCAATTCCGTACGTGATAGTTTTATCGATGAAATTTTATTTGTACTTCCATCATGCCAAAGAATTTTTTATAATTGTACTTTTTTTATAAGTTTTATTTGGTTTTTTATATTAATCTTATGTAAAAGAGCAAATCTTTACAAAAATCGAATTCATTTGGTATGAACTCGTATAGAAACCGTGATTTCATTTATACAATTATTTTTACGTTACCACTTGCAGATTTACACATAAAGGTACTCGCCATCTAGTGGTAGAAATTCAAAAACTATCTCAGAAGATTCTCTATTCTCGTTTGTAAGACTTACCTTGTATGTGGATTGCAGGCTCAATCATAGCAACACCTTTTTAGCACTTTCTTCTTGAATGACTTTACAAATACTATATATTTTTCTAAGTGTAACTCTGAATGAAAAAAATTTTACGGTGTAAATTCATATTTGTAAAATGAAGTTTCGTCTACTTTTTATTGATAAAAATTTTCTTCTAATGAGTTCGTGATAGAGCTCATAATGAAGAAGTTATAACAGGTAAGCTATTACATTTTTAAAATTGCTATAGAAACTACTCGTTAGGATCCTGTAGCTAAATGAGAGCTGAAAATATTTTTGGTGGTTTAAATTGCGTAGTGGACCATGTTAGCGCATTTTGTCTATTATAGACATAGTCTGACCACTAGGAGCCTCACCCATTGGAACTAAAGTAAAATAGCTTCAATGATATGATGGTTGTTATTATTTTTGCAAGCGGAAGTTTCGTACACGCGTGTGAGAGAGAAACAAGTAGTAAACGCATATGATTATCGACATATCGACGTACAAGAGGAAAGAGGGTGGAATGATACACGTCGCAACAACTAAATCAGTCGTCATATTAAATACATATATGCTTATACGCGTACACGAGAGCAGCAGCACGACGTGGCGTTCTTGTATGTGTTTATGTGTATATACATTGTAGTTTGGAGCGCGTACAAGCAGATATAGATATACTCGGATGAGTATTAAAATCCAGTGTATAGTCGCTCGAGACACGCTCGCTTGTTCTTCGAGCTTTTTTGCGAATAAAGATTTCGCCTCTGCTTCGTCTGGCCCGGTACGTACACTCGCGTTGTTGTTGTTGTCGTCGATCGGAAGTCAAGTGCGTTCGATCGTTAATCATGCGCTCGAAGCAAGTAGTGTATACACGCACAGCGAGACACGTACTATGCGAGAGCCCTCCAGATCGACGTTGTCGCCGTCTATATGTGTGTATAAGTTCGCGGATACAGCGCCGCAAATATTTACTGCTGCACCACGCGTAAGCTTATATATGTAGAACGGGGCCTGTCGTTTGTTGAACTCCCAACCGTACACGCCACTGCTCTATTGTGCCAGGGCGCGATTCTATATACTACACGTACCTATATATATACACATACGCAGCCGTTTGTCGACGACTCTGCACTGGCGCGTGTACTTTGTGCAAGACAGAGCGAGAGAAGCTCGGCAACCGATAAATCTTGGCCCGTTTCCTTTTACAAGCAATTACCGAACGAAAGCGATCCGCGAGCGCCTTTTCTCTCGCTTGCTCTTTTTCTCTCTGCTCTCGGCTCACAATGTAGCGGCGTCTTTTAGCTTGCAGCTTATACAAACCTATCTCTCTTCGATTATTACGAGTATACATTTGTTCATTAAAGTTCATATAATTTGAATGCAATTAATTCGCTTTTTTTCTCTGTCTCGATCTCCCTATTCGACATTTTTCATCCATCTTTTTTGTCCAGCTGATTTGTCCACGAGTACGCGTGAATAACAAACATTCAGTGAATGCTGGTGTCACATCTGTCCCCATAACTCGAAGCTTTCGCTCGCATCAAACACTGCACGGGGACTCGCTTCTGTTGAAATCTTTGCGCGAGCGATTCACCGCTACGACTGATTGATACGTACGAGTATTATTTATATAGATGCGATAGCTGCACGCCTATATCCACCAAAGTCTTGTTTCTCTTTTATTTCTTTGCTCTGACAACTGTCCGGCTGTCCGCGTGCATACGCTCGCATATATAATATACTCAGCTGCTGACTTTGCTGATAGACTCCGAGAGCTGAGCTACTGCACGCGTGTATGTGTATCTCGTCGACGATGGCCGGTTTCGATGTATTCATCCCCGTGCGCGCGTTCTCTCAAACGCACAGCAGCTGTATTATGTACATCGAGGAAATCGTTGAACAACGCGACTTGTGCTGCTCGGCTCTTTGATGTGTTGCCTGCGCGCTGATGGCTCCGGCTCGGCACCGGCCGACGCCGCTAGGCCGTATCATACGCGCTGATTATAATGTATCGGCTGATGAAAGTTTCGCCGGCCATCCCAGTTCGCTGCAATTACTCAGCGCAAGGAAATGTACTCGTGCGCAGCAACTCAAAGCAGGTTTATATTTTCATACGTGTGTATGCATTCCCTGGCTACGAATGTATGGATGTATCTGTAAGCCTGTGTGTTTATTTTTATATATGCAATAGCGAAGCTGCGCGTATAAAAATATTTGACATTTTTCATAGACTCGAGTCGACTGGAATTACTATGGCCCTCGTCAACGTGACGATTGCTGCTTGTATTTTTGCCTGACGAAAATCTAGAATTGTCGCTCAAAATGCTCACTACCTACATTAATTTACATTAAAGCCCGGGGCTGCTGCTGCTTGCAGGAAGGAGCAAGAGAGACAAGACAGAGAGATGGAAAACAAAATCTATAGACTCGTGTTCGAGCACATGTTTTGATGGAGAAGATGACCGAACGAGATGTTCTTTGAGACGGACTGTATAGTGAGCGACCAAGAGTTGGCAGGGCGAGAGTATACGAGCGAGCTAGAGAATTACTGACCAGCACCCCCTTCCATTGCCGTTGCCACCGCAGCCATAGATTTGCATTCAAATGAACGTTATAGCTCTAAGTAGATGGATCGTAATTATCAGTTTCAGTAATAGATCCCTTCAAAGCTCTAGCTATCTTATGTATTCGCTTCCTTCTCTTCTCTCTCACTCTCTCTGATTTTGTCTCTCATTTTCTTGATAGATTGCTCTATTTAATTATTATTATTATTATGAAGGAAAAGGTTTCCATCGATAACGTTTATAATGTTCTCTCGATATTAAATTATTTTAACTTATATTATTTTCAGATATTAATTTTTAAAAGAACCTTAAATATTATATTGCAAGTATATTGCAACCTAATTATATTGAAAATAGAAATTCAAAGCAATTTGAAACCATTCAAAGATAGATTATTGCATGAATCTCATTACCAAATCCACAATATTATCAAATTACAAAGTTGTTGAACATTTTACATAAATATGATCTTTCATTGTATTCAGAAAATTTTCATAAATTGTAAAGATGTATCAGATACAATATTAGCGTTAGCAGTTCCAAACAATTCGGAGCTATTCAATAATAGAGTATTACATAAAACTTAGAAAATTCACTATATTTAATAAAACCATATTATTTTACATTTAACTTGATATACTTATGCATCATAAAATGCTAAGTATAAGGATATACTGAATTGAATTAGAAATTATGTTTAAGGATATTCAAAAATTTTAAAAATAAAAAATTTATGTTTTCTTGCACGCTACACCATTCAGTGTTGTTTTCAGCAATGAACGCAAACTAACTGATATCACTGAAAGTAATTTTTATAAATATTGAATTTCTTCATTCGTTCATATAATAGACGGTATAATAATTCGTGTTGGCCGCAATGTCGAATTGATTAAACACTCGGCGTGGAAGCAAAGAAAACGAATTCGTGGAAAAGTGTGAAAATACGTTGCCCTAGAAGAAAGCAAACGTGATATATGAAAAGAAGCGCGCGCGGCATGCCTGCAGTGGTACATACACATAACCATTGGAGCAATATTTTGAAAAAATTGTGCGAGAAAATGAAAAAGAAAAATAGAGCGTGTACCGTGAGCTCGCAGTCGGAATGAAAATACGAGGGCTGTGTGCAGACTATGAACTCTGGTGGCCTACGAGTATGTGTGCGCGCGCTTGTGCCTGTATACCGTGCCACGATAGAAGCCGGAAAAAGCGGAGAAAAATCGGGACTGTGCACGCGCGGTGCTAGCGTCCAAAAGACAGAAGAAAGTCACGGCAAAAGCCCACATAGAAGAGAGCTGGGAAAAATAAAAAGGTAAAAAATCTGTTTAAAAAACTCGTGAATGCAGCCTTGTAGCTGTGCGCGCGTTACTGCACGCTCGGTCGCCCGCGTTTACACAAGCATTCGTAAAAAAGTAAAAGAGAGAGAGAGAGAGAGAGAGAGAGAGATCCGCGGATGGAGAGAAAGAGAGACAGAGAGGTGGAGAAAAAGCACATAGATAGAGAAGTGGAAGAAAGGCCAAAGTGCGACGAAAACATATGAAGGAACGAAAAATGAAATACCCCTCCCTCGCTCTTCTGTTTACACAAAGCAGTGCAAGCGAGGCAAGTTTTTCGACCGGCCTCGGTGGCAAAAGAGGCGAAAGATAATGAAAAAGGGCGAAAAATTCGAAGCAAACGAACTAGCGCTCATCGCATTTGGACAGCACAAGCTCCCAATGGTTGCTGCGAAAAAAGCGAATAAGAGAGAGAGAGAGAAAAGTCCGGCGCGTAGTAGCTCGCAGCGAGAAGAAAGGGCCAAGCGGCATATTATACGTACACAGCGAGTGGATCTAACGCCGCGATATATATCTGGTCTGAGCTCTTGCTAATTAGCTGCTGCTTCTGTGCAAGGTGTGGCGTTTGTAAAAGCTCCTCACACCCCCGCGAGTCTCCTGTCTACTGTCCTTTCGAGCCGTGAAAGCCCGCGCCACGCTTCTCTATGGCTTCTTGCCCTGTAGCTACGAATTCATACGTGCGAGCGTCGGGGCCGATCGTAATATCGTATATGGTGCGCGTTGCTAGCGACGACGCCCATAGGTGCCCAGCAGCAGCTTCTACACCTGCATTACATGTGTCTGTGCTGCTCCTGCGCGCACGTGGACTTGCAGCGTATTTTTTCCGCCACAGCTTTTTATCGGAATTTTTTTCATGAAAAAGCTTCATTCTTTTCGATCTGTGGCTTTCTTTTATTCAAAACCAGTTCGGGGCTCTCCAATGCCATACTCTCGCTTCTTTTTTTCTCACCACCCCCACCCCCAGTTCGCGTCCAAACCCATCGGTTCCTCCTCTTCTCTGTTTTTTCCTCTTTCGTTTTTTTTTCATTTTTCTGCTTTTAATATCATAATACTTTTTTACCACAGAGACTGCTAGTATCTCCTGTTTTCTCTCTTTTTAGCCCGGCATCGAGCTTTATTACTTTGATGAAAAATTGCAGCTTTTCTTTATCACGCATTGTGTGTATTGGTTGTACGGCGTACATTTGCTTATTGCACTGCCCGGTACGAAGGAATTCCGATCTCTATTCGTTTGAAGACATTTTTAACGTGCACCACTGCCTTTAATTTCACTGCGTTATTTTATTTAACGGATTTTAATGATTTTTCAACCATTTGTCGGTGTAGCGTATACTCGGGCGCATTCAAGAACTGATCTTATAAAGCCAATAAAATGATATTAACGCGCGCTCGATGCGCGAGTAGATGAACTCGTAAAGATATTAATCTTATTGAGACATTAATAAGCAAAAACTTGTTCTCTTGAAATACGAAGTACGATGTACTGTAAAACAACGAAGAGGACTTTTTGCTAATTAAGAATAAGCTTCTCCGTTGGTATTGTAAAAATGAACCAATTCTACACATATACATGTATACAACACAAGTGTTACGATATATTAAAAGAAATTCGAAGGATTCAATAAACAATTTTGTTCCGATGGAAACGGCAAATTTGATTATACAGCCAAATTTTCTCGATATAATACTGCGGAAAAACGAAAGAAACGTTGAAGCATCCGAGTATTCATGATCAATAAAAAAAGCTGCAATCCCGATTCTTCATGCCGCGATCTGTCGAAACAGCAATTGTCCTGCTCGATATAGAATAGTATGAAAGAATGCTTACGTTTTTGGTTCATTTTAATTTTAACAATAACTTGAGTGTAACTCTTGCGTGTAGCCTCCAGTGGGATCAGCTGTTCAGCAAACTACGTGCCCTGGCACACCACGGGTGATCCGCACTACTCATCTTTTGACAACTCATCCTGTGACAGCTCATCCACGATAACTTCTCCGCGAAAATTCATCCTTTACTTATCCAATCAACTTGTAGAACTGAATTGACTAATGTGAACCATTGAAATCTGCTGACAGTCAGCTTATAAGTGTCGAATGCTTAGCGCTGAAGGTCTACAGTTTTATAACAATGTATTTAACTGTTTCTATGTATGTAACTAGATAAAATACTAATATTTTATCGCCTCATAAAAATATAAATATATAAAACTAAAAAGTTCCAAAATTTGGACAATTTCCTGTAAAATAACTTTCAAGTTTTTTTTTATGCAAAATAATATTATTTTTTAACACTGCGTGCGCGAAACACGGGTTTTCTAACCTTAAATCGTCCGAAAACCCTGGTTTCCCGCAAGCAGAGTTAAAAAATATCGTTTGCAACTAGTCCGCGAGGAAGTTGACTCACCCAAGAGTCTTTGCACCCTCGCTACGCTCGGGTGAAAACTACTCTTGGATGAGTCAACTGCTTCGCGCACTTGTTACAAAATATACTATTATGCAATAGTAAGACGAAAAATGTCTTTTTTCGCACATTTTTTAGTGCGCAAAAAGCGCTTTTGGACACTTGTGTGCGGTAAAATGCCTCATTTAAATGAACGTATTTTTCGCCTACTATTGCATAAAATTTTGTATGCAACACGTGCCCAGCTTTTTGCGCACAGTGTGCGGAAAAAACACACACTCGTGCCCAAGAACGCCTTTTGGGCACTTGTTACATAAATAACTATTATTTAATAGGATACATTAAAAAAAATTTCAGAAAAAAAATTATTTATTTCAAACATTCACCGTCCACTTTTTTAAAATTTAACAGATCTTGCATACTATTTTCACCTGGGTTAAAAATTGTACTCATTTCAAATTTAATAGTTATTTATGTAACAAGTGCCCAAAAGGCGTTTTTGGGCACGAGTGTGTGGAAAAAGACACGAGTGCCGGCCATGCCGGCACGAGTGGGTGTTTTTTCCGCACACTGTGCGTAAAAAGCTGGGCACGTGTTGCATACAAAATTTTATGCAATAGTAGGCGAAAAATACGTTCATTTAAATGAGGCATTTTACCGCACACAAGTGTCCAAAAGCGCTTTTTGCGCACTAAAAAATGTGCGAAAAAAGACATTTTTCGTCTTACTATTGCATAAATAATTTTTATTTTATTTTTGATTTTACTTAGATTCTGAGGTGAGATCTCAGCATCCTATTGTAAAGGTCAAGTTGCACCAGTTGTTTTGACACCGAACAGAATTCATTATTCAGCTTAATATGAGTCAAAAAACATGGTTTTTCTCTAATTTTCCTTGATTCTTGACACAAATCTAGCTGAATAATAAAGTCTGTTTGTCTGCCGATAACCAAAATTTATCAGGAGTTGTATTTTGATGTATCGATGAACATTTTACAATATTAAAGAGACATAATTATTGCCTGAAAATATTATTTTTATGAGTTGTGAAGTTGCAAGTATGATTTTTAAGTACAAATTTGAGTTTTACATCAAATTTTACATTAAAAACCATGATTCAACAATTTTTTCATATTAACCCCAGAAAATCAGAATTGAAAATTGTTAGACTCAAAGTTTGGACAGCTGTACATGTCAAAGCTTGCTTACAATGCGTGTGTCAAAACAACTGGTGCAACTTAACAATAGAGTAAAAATAACACATTTCTATATATTTTTACTTACTTGTATGATGACTTTAGTTGATAGAAGTCTTAAATAAATAATCAATTTCTTATTTAAGTACAAAAAAACACCAAATTGACCTTTCTTATTTGTTTTGAGTAATTATTCCATTATTTTTTCCATATAAACTCTATACTCCGTGAACATCCAGAACTTCCAATTGTTGAAAATCATAGATGGCGTGTAAGTCATGCACACCGCGAATACCCAAATATGTGCTAATCTGCTACTTTTCCTCTATGTAGTCGAATTTGATGAAGTTTTTATTAAATAAAACTACTCTGAATGTGTCGTAAGTTAACATAATTTAAGACCAAATGAAAATTTACAAATTCTATTTATGAATAACTTTTCGCTTGCAATCGTAAAAAAGGAAAAATTGGCTCAGTAATTAAATATGCTCGATAAATTTATAAAATCAAATGAGCAAAAAAGGGCTTAATAAGAAGGCATGAATTATAAACAATTTATAGTCACGAATGTTACTCTTGGAGACGCGGTGCACGCGATCGCGTGAATATTTGTGCTTGCGTGGGTGTGCCTCGGACTGAGAACCAAACAGAGTCAGAAAGAGGATTGGATTGGTTTACGACGACACATATTTGTTTTAAACAGTGTCCGTTTGTGGCACGGCGTCAAGTAGAAAATAAAAGAAAGAGAGAATCGCCATGGGTAACCTTGAAGTGCACTCAGATTTTTTTCTTTTTTTTTTTTTAATCATCGTCTACATCTTGGCACTTGTTTTCATACTACTTGCAAGAGAAATATAAGATTTTATCTTACCCCATAAATGATAACCATAAATTGAATAAGAAAAAAGTGTAGTACATAAGTAAAGTTAAAATTTTTTACATCTGTTTGCAAGTTCAAATTATTTTATGATTTTTTACGAAAATATGGAAATTATCAACTTGTACATGAAAATGTGCCTGAACCAATGATAACTTTAAGTCTTCAAAATCGATAAAATGTAAAGGAAAATGGATAGTTTCACGATATATGTGATTAGCAAATAAAAGAGTGCTCGCTTAATGCAATCAGTCTACAACCTTAAGAATCACAATGTTAAGTTCAGCATTACAAAGCGAAGCCACAGCTCGAGGTGCGCATTTTTTGCGCTGCGGCTAAATTGAGACATATAATATTATATAAAGTGCACTTTGAGCGCGAGCACGAGGCGCGCGAGGAAGTATCACTCCTTGTATACCCGAGCGTATGCACGAGTGCGCGGCGATCAGTGCGAGCGAGTACATAGCGTGTGCGGTGCAGTGTAGCGCAGCGGCGGTGGCGGCGGCGGAGGCGGTCGGATGAAGAGAGATGGGAGTGGGTAAAAAGCCGAAGGGAAGGCGCAGGGTGCGAAGAAGAGGCGTAGCTGCCGTCGCGCTTTCTGCCGCAGGTGAGGACTCGGCGAGCTCGCGCCAAGGAAATGCGGCCATCTAGAAAAGAGTAAGAGTCGCTGCTGCTGCATCTCAGCTCATCGTCGTCGTCGTCGTCGATGCTGCAGCCGCTTATACCTTATACATTATATATAGCATGCGAAAATCTTATTCGCGCATAATTACGGAGGCTAAAGGTGCGTCATCCGCAGAGATTATTAGAGTTGCTCGTTTCACATCAATCTGACTCTTTATCCGAGCTAGCTGCTTTCCCTAGTCATGTATAGGTATGTGATGTTTACGTATGTGAGTACATTTGAGCGATTCGAGTGCGTTGGTGTCAGCAGCAGCAGCAGCAGCAGCAGCTACCGTCGAAAGTCAGTTCTCGTCGTCGTCGATGCAACTGTCGACGCTAGGCCTGATGCAGCCAACTGCACCGGGGATTACACTTTTTCTTGCGCTCGTCTTTTAGCTTTCAGCGCTTATGCGAGCGCTTGAAAATGTTCAATCTCATTCAAGAGAATTATTGTAGCGCACCAGGCCGGAGACCCTCTCGACTCACATATATAAATACATGCGAGAGTCGCATTAATGACGCGCGCGCCCCGGTATACCCGGCAGCGACCCAAGAAGTCTAAGAATGAGCGATCCAAAGCTACCGAGAGAGAACCTTGAGAGGGAGAAAGGGAGGAAAAGCGAGGGAGGGTAGGAGAGAGAGAGAGAGAGAGAGAGAGAGAGAAAGAACTGCGAGGACCGAGGGTTGGGGTTGCCCATTAGCGAATGAATACCTAGTGGGCTCTCAGCAGCGGCGTAGCTCGATAATAGCCCGACTCATGCATGCATACAGCGTTTCTCGAGAGTAGAGAGAAAGGCAGGTTAGCGTAGCTTTAAATCTCACAAGCCAGGCCGAGTAATGCCTCGATACTCGCTACTATTGGACTCGCTACTTATTTTTCTGTATGCATTTACAAGCGCAATATGTTTGTACGGTAATGTTGTCTCTTGCTCGCTACGAAACTACACAGTCCATTTACTTGCTCGATTTTTGTACCTATCTACCGAGCCTGGCCACCTCTATATTACTCATCTCGCTGGCCAATTGCTCTTTTGCTACCAACAACCTGTTTCTTCTTTGCTCTCTCTCTCTCTCTCTCTCTCTCGCCATGCACTGGCACTGGAGCTCACTATAGTACGCATATATAATATGCAGCGCGCGCACTTTGTTTCGTAGCTTGCGCGCGTTAACTGTAAATTGGCACAATTTTCCTATAAACGAAGGCGCGCGCGAGAGCTACTCACTGTCCGTCAGTCCGACCGTGCGTGTGTGCATTAAATTTTTGATCTCGTCGCGCCCGCGATATTAGCTCTCTGTAAGACTCGAGCGCGAGAGGATCAATGTAAATATACTAATTTCGACTATTAAATTTATTTTAAGTAACGGCATGAGGCCACAACCGAATGTGCGTAAATACGAGTAAGTTTCACACCCGAGCAAGCGCAGTGTGTGTGTGTGTGTTTGTGTGTGTGTGCAAGCGGCGAGCACGTAAAATATGTGCGCTGTTATATACGTTTATGCGTTATTATACCTTTGATTCTGCACACGCACCCGATATTATTTCATCTAGCTCGGAATAATATTCGCTATTAAAACCGACTGCGCAACACAAAACCATCAAGAGCACGAGGCAGGCAGCGCGAGGAGATTTTATTTTTGTCCAAAAGCAACAAAATATCTGATAAAGATCGGCCAACGAACAGCTTGAATTTTATTATTATCTTTGAATACCCGATGCTTGTTTCATTTTTATGTCATATTATACAAGTTTTTGTAAATGAAAATATTTATGAAGAAAATAAATTTTCTCATGCTTCAGCAAATGTACATTCATTGTCATTAGGACCGACTAAAATTAAACTCACCAACAGTACACGTATCATTTACGTTGAAGTTAAATTAAAAAAAGGTCCGCAGCTCTTGAGGCCGAAACCAAGATAAAAGTACGCACGTCTTTTCGAGTACATTAGTCATATATGCAATATAAATAAACGTATGCATCAATATCGGTAAAAGCATCGACACCGGTTCAAATTGCCCGAGTTCTACCTTTGCGGGACTCGGACACTATGCAGGATCAGAGGCGTGTGAGTTCATTGTCGCACGCTTGTAAGTGCACGGCCGAGATAAAAGTTCCATTTAGATATTTAAGCACGGACCAGACGACGCACTTCTCTCTCTTTTCTCTCTCTCTCTCTCTCTCTCTCTCTCTCTCATTCTCTGCTCCGTTTTTGCGAAAGATTTGAATAACACATTGAACCGAGGCTATATGAGAGACACTCCCACGGTATACGCGATCACAGCTCGCCGCATGAAAACTCGGCTGCTGCCCGCTGCCGCCTCGTCGTCGTCGTCTAGATCGAGGCTTCTGACGTGTGCTGCGATATAAGATCCGTTCGCGTATCTCTTTTTCTCTCTCCCTCTCTGCGCGTACATAAGAATGGATGGTCCCAAGCGTGCTCGATAGACCGATGCAAGTGTCTAGGTCTTTCATCCGATTTCAGATAAATCGTAAACTCGGCGTCGCGCGCATCTTATGTACTTCTTCTGTCTTGCACGCGGGGCTATTGGCAACGACACATACGTACGTTCATTTAAATTTGCGCGCTTCGCCGAGTCTTGTTTCTATACGTTGTTCGATCTTGTACAAAGCGTATTTTCTTCTGCCACGAGTCTTCGGGATCCCCGTTCGATTCCTTCGTGTATAGCGAGTCTCGTGAAACAAAACTCTCGAAACTCGATAAATCTAGGCATATATAGAATTACCAACCCTTCGTTTACTTGTATTTACTTGAAAATCTTCACATTTTAAGTTTAATTTGACGCATGAACTTTTTCTTTATTTTAATGAATTAGTCAAATTTACGGATTTGGAACACGACAAAAATATCATCGACAGGAAAGAGAATGCCTCGCATCACGTGTCTTACAACAATTCATCTGTGATCTTAAGACAATTTCTTTTCTTTCTTTTCCTTCGTTTCAAAGATACGTAACATTATACTGTTTACTTGCTACTCTGCTCTGTTACGATTATATTTTTTATTTATGAATATACGGGTATGTATAAACGCGCATACATATGTGTGCATACACGTTTTCCGCAATCTGCTTAATGTTTTTGTACAATATTGAAAACTGGTTTGCCTCGGGAGCAGTTTATTAGAGCCGTATAACCTAAGTCTAAAATATCCTCTCTTATTACTCCTGAGCTGAAAAGTTTCATTTTTACGATACCGTTGGAATCCTTCTAAGTCGATCTCACTCGTATTTTCCCATTCGAAGGCTTTTCCATGGCGATAAAGTCAAAGTCAACTGTTTCCAAAGCCTCATCCTAATGTATTTAAATTATTATTTCGTCTTGTTTTCCTCGATACAGACGTTATTCTGAATAGAATGCGTATAATCGCTAGAGAGCCCGTTGCGCTTCGTGCGTGCTAGTCAAGGCGCTCACACATACACACACACACACACACACACACACACACACAACAAGCAGCAGCTGTGCTGCACTCGACGTGACGCGCGATCCGTTGAGAAACGGACGATAAAGTAGCCGACACAACGACAAGAAGATGAGAGCTGCGAGATTGCCCCAGAGCCTTTACGTTGCAGCGCAGTCTACGATTTTATATATAATGTGTTATGTGCACCTCTTCTCGCTGCGACTTTGTCTTCGAAGGTATTTGCGCGCGATGCTCGATAAGCCAAGCCGAGGCAATGTCAATTAAAATGAAATATTTTGTCAGTCTAAATTTTACACATCTCTTCATGCGAACGAGCAAAACTAAGATTTTGTCCGTCGGTCAAAATTTCATTCAGCTTTGAAGTATAAGGATACTTCGAACAGGGACAATGCGTTAAACATACCGTATACACATAAACCTTCCCCACTCATCCCATAAGGAGACATCAATTTGCAAACGGAGCAAATTTACCGAGTGCACAGTAAATTTGGCATTCAGACGCAGAAATCTGTCAAATTATTTCAGGGCTCTTTGGATTGTTTTGCTCTTGTTGTGTTGCGTCGATCGCTCGTCGCACACGCGTCAAATCAGTCGACGGTGCATATAGCCGTGGCGCACGGTAATTTATAGGCGTTCCTGCAGCTTATAACACGCGCAATGGCAAACGTTATACACAAGCGGCATGTAAACACTCGTATATACGGGGCAAACACGAGATTTGGCATGTCGATACATAATGAGAAGCGGAATAAACAATGCGCGCGAGCTGCGGATGCGGAGGCTGGTATACAGAGAGGTAGCCGATTTGTGAGCAGCTCTAACGGGAATCGAGGATCGGAAATCGGCATATACAGCATGCGTAGACGCTCGGGCGTACACATATTCGCTCGACAGTTCGTTTGATCTGCCGACAGCTAGTTGTACAGCAGCAGCAGCAGCAGCAGTGGAGATCGTTATATCACACGTCGTTATCTGATTCGATGATCGTTAGGCGCTTATGGCTTATATATGTATTTCCAGCCAGTGCGCGCGTCTTTGCTGTAGAGGCACGCGCGGATCAAAGTGACTTCGATGTAACGGAAACGAGAGCGCGCGGCTAGCGAATTCTGACTGATACTGCTACTGGCGCTCGTTGCGGCTGACCGACCGACCGACCGATTGTGCACGCGGCTCGATCGTGCGCTAAAAATGTAGTTCCAACGTACAAACAACCGTGTTTTATTTAATTCTTATAAATTTCTATAAACTTTCAAAAAATTAAGAAAAAGTGTACAAATGCAATAAAACATTAATAGGTAAACTTATTTTTTACAGAAAAAATAATAAGAATACAAACTCGAGCTAAAACCAAGTTTTTAAATATTTTCATACCAGCGGCCAGAAAGTGACTACTTCTCGGCCGCTGCGCAAAACGAGAAGAGCTATTTTCTGGCCACTGTGTATGAAAAATAGTATACAGGCCTATGCCGCGAAAAAAGAAAGCCGCAGAGCACGTGTTTATCGGCCTCGGCTTCGCCTCGGCCACTAATTACACGTACTCTGCGACTTTTCTGTTTTTCGCGGCCTAGGGCAGTAATATACTATTCTTTCTTTTTCAGGGAAGGCTCAGGGAAAAATAAAACAAAAAGCTCAAGAAAAGGCTACACTCGTGAAGAAGAGTTAAGAATATTGGAGTACTTTATGGAGCACAAAAGCAATTGGCAAAACTCTAGAAACTTGAGTTTTTAGGATAAGCTTATTCAATAAGAGTTATTCACGAAAAAGCACAGATCGAGTTCAGGAGTCAAGCAACACTTTCGAATTTGATCAAAAACACTGCTTTGACTCATATATTTATTTTGGCTTTGCCACTTGCAGGTTTTCAGATATTGATATTCGCCATCTAGTGGTGGAAGTTTAAAGTTTTTTTACCGTATTTCACACGGTTAAAAACTGGTCTATATTTTTTTGAAACAATTAAATTATTTTTTTCAAGTCATTTAAAATGAGCTTAATATTTGTATATATAATTGTAATATAAAAATCGGCAAAAATAAGCATATATAAATCGTTTAACATTTTTAAAAATCAGTAGCAGAATTACAAGGTTTCACTTGCTTCACAATGACTAGCAAGATTTTTAAATTACAATAACGAGAATTTAGGCGTCAGATGAACATATCTCATTTGCTGGGATGCACTGCAGGGCGTCACGTTTTATTACACACGAGGCGAAATATACTGATACCTACTCGCGTACGTGCATCACCTCGTTGGCAGTTATTCACGCAACATATACAGTAAGTACAATAAGAATCGTGCAAAAGAGAATCCGAGTCCCCATATACGCCGGCGCGCTGAGCAATACACGGCGAAATGATACATAATACGCATCAACGCAAAACTCGTCCAGACAATCGCCTGAGATTACCTCACAATAGCCGATGATTTACTACTACTTCTCTTCCTCCCTCCCTACCTCCCTCATTTCTTTTTCTTTCTCTATCTTTCTTGTTTGATTTTGCTCTGCGCGCCTTTCATTAGCCCGGGCGTTGTCCCGTTGTCTAGGCAGTGTGTCGAGCAAAAGAAAATCCATGGAAAGCTCGTAACTTTCGAGCCGTTAACTCGGGAAAAATTGACGCCGGGCGCGCGGCGGATATTTCTGGCGCTGCGAGGCAGGAGACTCGCGCGACTGTTATCGGCGACAGATATAGATGGGGATTAAATGGGCTACGAGACAAATTAGACGGAAACTCTTTTCATTCGCCGAATAAAGCCGTATTATAAGCGAGACACCTTCTCGAACGCGTTTTGTTCTTACCCCGAAGTTCTTTTGACGGCTGTGTGCGCTTCTTAAGCCAACAGCGTCTCGTTCTTCGTTGATCCCTCTTTTTCATTGGGTTAGCTCTGTTTACAGGAGCATTACCCCAATTCTTCGGGCAATTTTCCACCCTCCTTATTTTGCTAACGCAATGATCTTTTGTCTTTTCGTAGCTTGTGCGATGAAAGCAATTAAAAAGCACTATTGAAATCTATTTTCATTATTTTACCTTAAAATTATAATCTTTTATGTTAATCAACTTCCAGCTGATTTACACGAGATAGAAATAAGCATCTTTCTAGGCAAATCATAACGTAAGAATTATTGATAATATACATCAAGCTGATGAAGCTCGAATAATAATATTAAAAAACGGCGTCGCAAGAGAATCGGAGGTTATGCATCGATTCCATGATTGACAAATTAACTTGGATGGCCGCAAGCTCTCCTCGCGATTGATCTAGCTCGAATACATTAACTGAGACCGAGTTTCAATTAAAAGCCCTGCAGGGTTGCATTTAGCCAAGCGCACTCCGTATAACTCGCTTCCATAAACGCGTAGGAAGCTCGTATCGTGTGGGAATGTCTCGTAATTAATTTGGCGCTCGTTTTTAGGTATCTTCTCTGTCTCTCCTCTCCCTCTCTCTTGCAATTCGTATACGGTCTGCGTATTATACAGCCCGAAAGAGAAAGAGAGAGAGAAAGAGAGATAGATGATGATCAAGAGCGACGGTGAAGAGGCGGATTTCATCGAGGGTAGGCTTTTCGTGTAATAATAGTCAAGTAAGAGCGTCAGAGATGGAATCACGATTAAACTGCGTCGATTATCCTCGAACGATGATTTATAATCGTGTGAGAGAGCTCGGGCGCTGCACGTACTTCTCTCTCTCTCTCTCTTCCTTTCTTCCTCTCTTATCCGCTCTTCTCGCTGTTTCTCATTCTTTCACTCTCTCGCTCTCTGCCTGTGTGTCTCTCGAGCCCTCGAGCCACCGAAGTGAGAAGGAAAATCGCTGTCGGATAGAATATTATTAGAGTGCCGTTGCCGAGCTGCAACCGAATTGCCCGGGAGTCAGCGATCGCCGTGCGCTGCTGCCGCCGCTGCTGCTGCTGTGTGCCCGTACGCGACTCGCCTCTAGGCATCGCGCTCCACTTTTCTTATTTCGTCCCTTTTTTTCTTGTGCGTGGCTACTCCTTCTACATACAGAATGAGTCATTCGCAAAGCAACTTGCTGCTGCTGCTGCTGCTGCCGCTGCACTTTTTTTCCTTCTTTTACTTTGACAAACGCTCTGCATATAATTAGCATATTAAGTTGAAAATTGCCATACTCTTGGCTGGCTTGTTCGATCCTCCCTTTTTTTTCTTTCTTTCAGCTCCTCTTCGTCTTGTTGCTCAAAAGTAGAAAACTGAAAAACATTGTTTGCGTGTAGACGACGTCGAGGACGAGGACGAGAACAGCAAAATGCGGTGGCTATTATCTGCAACATCCTTACGTATAAATCGGCGAATTTTGCACGGAAAGTACATGGTAGCTCTCTGTTGCATGGCGAGTCGCATCCGCAGCTGCTACTGCTGTTGCTGGGGTATATAGTGGCGCGGCTCCTTCGAATGCTATTAACAAATCGACAACATCAACGACGCGAATGCATGAGCAAAAACAGTACACCGCGAGATCTCGCGACTCTATTGGTAGCTATACAGATCGCTTATCTAGTACGCACATCGAGTCTCCTCTCTCTCTTTCTCTATCTATTTCTCTCTTCTTTCTCTCGTGCTCCTACGTGCATCGGTGTGTATGTGTGCTTATGCACAAACATATACACATGCACACACGTACGTACGTCGAGTGTAGAAAAAGAAGCCTCTGATCGTTCAAGCACATTTTGCGCATAAATATACACAGGCAGAGGCAGCAGCAACTTAATACTCGTGCACGCTCATGAAAGTATTTGTGTGTGCGCGCACACGCGTGCTCGCTCGCGCACAAGAGAGAAAGAGAGAGAGAGAGAGAGAGCTTGGCGCATTATGCATCAGAGAGTATAGTACGTGCAGAAAGAAAGGGAAGAGAGTCGTAAATCGCCGAGCCGCGCGTTTCGTAATTTATGGAAGTCCGCCAATGAAATTTCCAATGTTTAAGTTAAATCTAATTTACGGTCTTAACGGCGTAATGCCGCGCTACACTATCCGCGCGCGCTCGCAGCAGTCTGTGCCGTGCCGTGTGTGCTTCTCTCTCTCTCTCTCTCTCTCTCTCTCTCGCTCCCTCTCCTTCGGTCTTTCTTTACCCTTGCCTCCGCAGCGAGAGAGCAGTGCGGAGCTTCGTTAAAAAATCGGAGGCTTTTGCCGTGCTGCTGATGCTGCTGCTGCCTGTACGGCCTGCATACACACATAGCACATATACGGCAGATACAGGAGGCTCGCTTGCGCGAATCATAAATCATAATCGCCGCCGAGTGCGTGTACATATGTTGTGCGGAGATAATGGTTTTGCGCTCGCCGCCGCCGCCGCCACGAGCATGGGGTTATTCGCGTACTGATGCTGCTGCTGCCGCTGCTACATAGCCGAGGTCAGCCCACGACCCCTTTGCTGCCGCTGTTCGTTGCTGGGCTCTGCCTCGGCTCGATCCGCTCCGTAATCTTTGTCTCTCATAGAGATGAGCCCACGTGCATGTACCGATCGCGCGCGTATATGTATACATTTCAGCTGGTGCGCGCATTTAAGGCTTTATTGCTTGTTTTTCCATACCTCGGCGTGTGTGTATGTAGGTATATATGCGCACTACCAACTCATTCTCTTTTACAGCCCGCGCATTTTGTACATCGCTTTATGAGTGTGTGTGTGTATACGAAGATCATCCTTGCACACGAGCATCGTGTGCTCTTTCATTATCTAACTCAGCTATTTCCCGAGATGCATCGTCTTACATTTTTGCGCGAAGAAAAGCTAATCTCTCTTCGAGGCTCTCGAGAGCTTTTACACTGAGCGATGCTATTATTTGATTTATATTGCCCTTTTCCGACGCGCGCCGCGCTTTGAATTACAATGTACGCTGCTCCGCGCGAACCTGTTTCCTAAAACGTGCCGCGCGGCGCGCCATCGCCACTGTGTCGTAAAACGTAATTTGAATGAATTTTTGTGAATTAAAAGCTGAAAATGACAAGCGCGTCGTGAGAAAATTTAATACAAAAGCTCGCTCTGACATATGGAAAGAAACGTCGATTAAAGTTAAAGTACCTAAATGTAGAGTCAAGTTTGATTTATATAGCTAGGATATTGGTAGACCATAGACTAATAGGATGAAACAGGATTGAATCTCGTCACACGTGCAACACCTAATCTGGGCTGCCGTAGGCACCTACGGAGTGTTAGCAAATTTGACCAGCCTCGCAGTGTACAAGCCGCAGTCGTCGCATGTGTCGTGCAAAATGCAAAACAATCAAAATTAATCCTTGTGGTGCGCGTGCGTGGCCAAGTGTTTCGGCTGGGGCTTGCGAAATAATAAATGCGCTTGTCATATGGTGATTAGCAGGCAGTCTCCAAAACGACGACTCCCGAGCATGATCAATGTCGTTCATAAATAATGCGGCAGGCTGCGCGCGTCAGAGCTTGTCTTGCGTGTAGGTACTCATACTCGTATATAAAACATATACGCGCCAATACAGATCTATCAGCTTTTGTATGTTATGAGCCCACAAATTGGGAGGACTGCTCATACACGAGCGTAAAATATAAACGTGTATACCGTTATACGCGATACGTCCAAGTTGTTACACAAGCTGCTCCTTTGGCTGCTTTGAATACATTTGTTCAAAGTTACTACCCCTGCGTATTATGTTTGCGTAAAGCGAGCCTGACTCATTTTGGCATGGTCACTTTCTTGAAATTAGCACTGCAGGAAAAGGGTCACCTACCACTGGTTCATTTTGTAATACGGTATAGAATTGAAAACTTGTGTTGTACGAGTTGCTTTTTGTGTTTTCATTACTAGTAGAATCAGTGATTCTTATTAATTTCTTATTAATAGTCAATGCAACTGATAAAAATACGATAGTCGTACATATTTTATGCAAACAGTAATTGTAGTTGACGTCTCTGTAGCAAAATGAAATCATGAAATCTCTGTTTTAAACGAACCGAGTCCATCGGCCACCCTTGTGTACGTACTTGTGATTTTAATTTGAATTATTAATTCTTATTTAACCCAAGGCCTATAATGGCTCTGTCGCGCACCCCTCTTCGTACTTGAGACAAAAATACGTTACGCCATTAACTTGTCATTTTTTATTATGTCTAACTTGCGCTGCAAATATTTTCATGTACCTAAAATGGCATTACTCTTAATTACGGATTCACTTTTGGTGCACAAGTTGAGCTTTCACTGAGTCGAAGCTCTTGATTAAGATTTTAATTGCAACGTGTATATATTTTTATGATGGTTGAATATCGCTCTAGACGAAGTGTTTATCATATCTGCGGATGACGCAATGAAAGGATGTTTTTTATTTGTCAATTTTAAATAATTTTTTGTAAACTTTATCTCATAACAAATAAAATAAAATAATGTAATGAGCAATTAATCGAGTATTCCTAAGTAAATGGTTCATAATTAATCTTTAGTATTAATGCAGATACATAATAATGTAAAGATAGTTTATTGAACTTTTTTTAAGCAAAAGTTTTATGCTCGTGTCCAAGTAGAGAAACGCGAAAAAAATTAGCTTGTGCCACACACACCGGTACACTTGAGCAGTTTGTGCTGTATGTTTGAAATTTATTTCGTGTTTTTGACTAACAAGCGTATCGAACCTGTCTATACTAGTCACTTTATATAGATATTGCTTCATATTGACAATTATTTCATCGAATGAAATCGATATTAAAAGTTTAATTCAAAATTGATTTATCATTAGTGATGTTAATTTTAAAATAAATAAGTTACGCCATTAAAAATATTTATATTAAAATTAATGTAAAAATGTAGACATGAAAACGAAAGTTTTATAATTTTGTTTCGAAACATTTCTTTTATTTATAAAATTATTTTAACTATGCCACTTGCAGACTTACAGATATAGAGATATTCGCCATCTAGTGGTAGCGACTGGCTTTAATTATGATTCAATTTTCATAACTTTTTTGAGTGGTTGTTAATATCTAAACTGAGATCAAAGCTGCAGAGTGATTAGAGATCCTATCTGTGTTGACTACAAATCTATTTTTGTTTAATATCTTGTTTTTATTTGTACAATTATTTTTATTTTGACATTTGTACGAATAGATGCAAGTGTTGGAATTTCTTCAATCATCCCCTCTCATGTGTATGTATGAGCGCTATGCTATGCGTCGTCGCGGGCTTTGACTGAGCTTACGCTGGGCACTTGTAACCGACTTTGGTACGACGTCACCGAATAAACTGCTCATATAATTAATATAAAAATCTACCCACTATTTTATTATCCAGTGCTTCACTTAAATAGCAAAAAACTATAAATACTTATATACATATTATACTTCTTTATTATTATTTTTAAACTTATTCACTTGCAAATTTTCAGATAAAGGTACTCGCCATCTGGTGGTAGATGCTTGTTTAATTGTGATTTTTTGAACAGCTTCAATCAAAATGTTCGAATTTGAGTATGGAGTTAAATCTCTTTGTTTATTTTTGCATTAAAACAAATGAATGTGATCGCTTTTTCATGAATTTTTCTGCAGTGTATTTAAAAAAAATTATTATTCATACATTACTTTTTAATAATGATTTCATTTAGAAATGTATTAAAACAAAATTCAGTACTGTTTATTTCTATTTTAATGTAATGATTCAGTATTAAATCTGAATCAAAACAGTCCATTAAAAGGTTTACCTAAATAATTTAAAATAATTTCTTAAAAATACTTTTAGATGCATTCTCATGTTGGCCACAAATTACGAAACATTTGAGGTGATATTTCATTACGTCTGACTTTTAACATGAAATTTTGAATGATAAATTTGCGGTTGGTGTATGCATTATTTATTCTAAAATTAGTGATACGAATTCATTTAATCATTGGCACAGCTTTTACGAATTCGTGACAGGAATATACAAAAGCTTTCTTTTTTAAATTACCGAATCATTGCATTAGAGTGAAAGGAATTGAGAGTACAAAGCGAGGCGGTGGAAGCGAGGTAGAGAATATTGGGAAATTGCTCGATTGTCAAAACACACAAGCCGCGTGAGCGTTGAGAGTCCAATAAAGCCAAATCGAGGGCGATGGAGTGTAATGCAGTTATTCGGACACCTTAGAAGAGCGACTTGTGCGTCGTTGTGTACTTACAAAACCCTATCCCTGCTCCGAGTTATGACACAATGCCGCTCGTAGGTAAGTACATTTTTGTCGGGTTTCGGAAATACTTGGAATTTCTACTACTTTTCTTCTCAGGCTGTGCGCGCCTACGCAAGAGCATAGGAAAGAGAGAGAGAGAGAGAGAGAGAGAGAGAGAGAGAGAGAGATATCAAGGACTATATTGTAAATCGCTCGTACGAGTGTGCGAGTTTCATTCAATATACAAGAAAGGAAGCTAGAGGGTGAAAAGGAGAGCTTTCCGCCTGTTGCCGGGCTGCGTACGGTGAGTAGAGCGGAACTTTTTTGCCAAAGCCCTCGAGTTGACAAATCGAGCCACGTGAAAGGAAAATCCATATCTTAGCCAAAAAAAAAAGCTCGACGCTCGTGCATTATACATACGCGCTGTGTATAAAGTGTCTGTGTATATTCTCTGCGGCTGCGAATACGCGGCATTGTTACCGCAAGCACATCGTATACACATGTGAGCATGCGAATACCCATATAATGTACGTACTATATACACGCGCATACACGCATAGTGTTCAAACATTATCCGACTCAAGATTCGGTCGTACAGATTTATCACATAGCATTTTCCTCTCGAGTATGTTCCGGACATAAATAACCCCTCATATAATAGGAATCTATAAACTCCCGGACCTATACATGCAGACTTCCCCTTTGCTCTCTCTCTCTCTCTTTCTCTGTTGGCTCGACGATACATTATTTCATTTTATAGGTATGCGTCGGCGCTGCGCATTTATGATAGCTTTACGCATTCTTTTTACACCATGCGATATTAGCCCTTGCCTTCTAATAACAATTAAGATTTCTTTGTTGGCGTAGGTGTGAGTCGAAATCAATTTCTTCTTCTTTGTTACCTTTTCACAAAGGTTGGTGAGCATTTTTTTTTTGTTCATAAAGTACATTTAGGAAAAAATGAAATGGTAAAGCTTAAATCGAGACGAAACAGATACGAGTTCCCAAATACGTATTTATATGACACAAAGTACAAAGGAGAGAAGGGGCATGAGAAGCGGCAGATGGTGGATTGGGTACAAGAGCGTCGGTCAGTTGGGCTTGTATTTGCATAGTTTATGTACTGCCACGAGATCGCACACGCATTGAAAGAGCCGCGCAGCCAGTTGCTTGCGCGAGGCGATAGTGCAGCTCCCTACATATATACACGTATATGCAAAAGTATCCACGGCCAAACATGCATATAACACACACAGAAAGCGAGGAACGTCGCGTGGCTCGAGATAGCTTCAACGTGCACATACGTACGCGCGACGAGCCTCGCGCTTGGCCGATAATGCGCTTCAATATATATATATAGATATCTACGTATGCACACATACGCGAACGAAACTGAGCAATCGCGCCGCGGACTTATACATTCGCAGGACTCGCGAGGTTCGCGCATATAAAGGCGCGAGAAGCTCTTGTATATATGGTTTTATCGTCTCGTTTCGCTATTCTCGTGCGAATCCCCATCTCACACATGGCCGCGTACGTACCACGGCTTGTCGCTCGTTTGCTGCAGTAGCCGTGACTGCACTGGCTCGTGCTGCACTCGCAGACACACACATATCATACAGCCCCGAGGCAGGAGCTCCTACGTTTTCCTCGATCTGGAAAACAATAACAATGCAGGCGAGAATTTATTTATACCGCGGCGCGACGTGGCTCATAATTTATTACCGCGCGGCCGTGGTCTTTCTCTTTGCGCTCGCCTCTTCATCTTGCGCGGACGTCTTGCATCAGGATTTTGAGGAGAGAAAGAAGGAGAGAGAAATATGACCGGTGAAAAGGCGATAAGAAAGGCCGATAGAACGAGAGAGAAAGAGAGAGAGAGAGACTGGAAAAAAGAGGAAGGTTCTGCTATATTCTTTACTCTTGCTTATATTGAAAAAATCCTCGGTTATTTGCTCCTTCGTTCTATTTTCTCCGAAGAATACGACGGAAATGTCCTATTTCTTCTTCTTTTTCTCCTTTCTGAACGATTTGGTCTTCCATTTGAATGGTGCAAAAACTCATGATACTTGGCTTCTCTCTCTCGCTCTGAATCTTTCGTTGACGCAACTTATTTCTCTTTTATGTGCCCGCAAGCTTTTCCCTTTCGACAAATGTCAGCGATTTTCTATTTTTGATCTAAATGGAACTTTTATGCTCATTGATTGTAGAAATACGTCCGTGAAAATCTTAATATTCAATTTGAAAATAAATTATCGTGTAATATACTATAACTAAAATAATTTAAAAATTTGACAAATTACATACATTTATAATATTCTTGAACAAATTAATCAACAATTTTTTTACACTTCACTTGCTTTACTCCTGAATTTTACATTATTCTTGATTGACGCTTTTAATGTATAATATTTCACGAGATAATCGAAACGAAACTATAATTAATGCGATAGTATACTTTTAGTAGCCAAAGTTTTATCCGAAGATCAGCAAGTTTTTAACTCGGAGAAGAAAATAAGCGAGTAAAAAGGAAGAAAAAAGGCGAAAGCGCAGGTGACCGTATAATCGTGACCCGGTACAAGTACGCGCGATCAAAAAAGGCGTTTTAATGGAGACGTTGGCGAGGCAAGGATTGACGTACTAAAGTTTCACAGCCTACTCGATTTATGGCATTATTATACTGGTCGAGAGCAGTAGCTCCGCCGTGGATATTCAGAGATACGAGGGTCGCCTCATGCTCGACTGATTCTCGCCTCTCTTGCAGGCGTTGATACCCATACATATGTGAGTAGTGTCGTATGCTCTTTGCTCTCTCTTTCTCTCTCTCTTTCTTTCTCTCGCCAGGGCACAAAAGTGCAAAGGAATGTGCGTCACTCGTGCGGAAATACGATGTTTCGTCAGTTTTATTGTGACGCCCAGTCGCCTACGATTTATATCCTTTCCAAGCTTTTGTGATGATTTTTAGTGTCGTCGCGTAATGCTGGACACGCAAGCTCGCGGAACATCATCAATTTTTTGTCAAACTTGAGTTATTGGATTTTGTATGAAATCATTTTCATTTCGACCAACTCAAACCAGCTACACTTGCACGTGAACTGTCGTCGATATGTCATACGGGCCAAAAAACTTGAATGATGATAAAACAACAGCATTTCACGTTACGAACGTTCTTATTACGAATTTCAATTTTGAAATTGAATCTACCAGTTTATTGAGATATGACATAATTACAGTGCCAAACGTTGCTGCGGATTTTTCGTGAAATTAATAAATCTTCCACTCTCAATATCCTCCGAAAATTCCATTAATTCAGAGATTGATAAGATCCTATTAATTGATACGATGCCGCTTCATAATTAAAATTTAACACCGTTTCAGGCAGAATCTTGTAGCTACTCTGCATCGATCGAGTTTTAGTATATTCGAGTCAATCTAACACCTGCAAAAGATTATAAAAAAGAAAGGTTAACATTTTAACGACTTAAAGAGATTTTTTATGCAAAAAGCTTTGGAGAAAATAAAATCCACAAACTTTCATAATGATATATAATTAAAACTGTGACAATGTTTTGGTTATGCAATACCGCAGGTAAATGGTTAATGTATTTCACATGCCATAGTCGGTCACAGAAGCAGCAAAAAAACACCTGCCACTTTAAAAGCTGCTACATAAATGAAAAAGTAGCGACAGGTGATTGGTTTAAAAGGAGACATATTAGCTGACTCAATTCAAAACTTGTCAGATATACTTTTATGATGTTACTGAACAAGAATATGGAGAAATTTTATTAAGTCGATTCATTTTAATCCCTTTTGATTATCCTTTTTAATTGTTTTTTAACATCCCACTATAATTTTGAAAACACATATACTTGTTTGACAAAAAAATTTTTAAATTTCGAAAACTCCAAATAACAAGGGTGCAATACTTATGTTAACGCGAAGTACTTAGATTCTAGGATGACTACAGCATCTCGAACTTTCGCTCGCCGATGCAGAAGTGGTTTGACAGGACAAGTCGTTTTCATGTGGGATGCTCTGCAATATAGATTTGCAGCCGGCATTGGCCTAAGATGCTACTACTTTACAGAGGAATTCGTTAACGTCAGGAATTATCAAAGATTTGATTTATTGCAAGCTTTTACGATGATAGGCACACATTGAATACAATTGTATACATTTGTACGTATCTATCAAATGGTCAACAATTAATCGTTGAGTCCACTTCCTCCTTTATATGCGTCTAGCAATTTATCAAGGGGATGGTAAGTCGAATTATGAAAAATCGCAGAAATAGTGTCGGTTAGATTCTCTCTATCTATCTCTCTCTTCTCGTCGTGTCTCTTTTCTGCAGAGGCCTATACTTTGACAAGAAGTCTTGTGTGCAAAATGGAATAATTAAAGCTCTTGCGCGCAAGTAGTGGATCTGCTTTTCTTCCATGCCAAGTCTAAAGGCCTAGGAATTTCGAAATCTCTTTAGTCTGACACATCGCATCAGCGTGCACGAGGCATGAACACACACCTTGCCTGCGCTCGCTCGACACGTCCTATGTGCCATGCAACGAGTGCGCACACGATCGCGAGGTTACATATAAAACTTGAGCAAAGCTAAAACAAGGCAAGCGCGGAAAAATGTGCGCATTCACGTGCGCACACGCACATAGGCTGAGCAGTAACACAACGGCAAGACGGCGACGGCAGCTGATAGCTATAAAAATTATATCAGCAACATGAAATCCGCTTATGAGATAGAATGCGTGCAGTTGGGTTGAAGTATATAGAGAGAGAGAGAGAGAGAGGCTCTCGCCGAAGAGAGAGAGATGAAGAGAGAAAGAGAAGCATCTTACGCGCATCTCTGCATAATTTGACGCATTATGCTGCAGCGCCCAGTGTCAGATGTAGCATGTGTGTGTATAAGTGTGTATGTATATGCAAGACTCGATGAATGCAAATCAGGTATAGATATACATTCGCGGACGAAGAGGAGTAAGGAAAGCCAAGGTACGTACGCACGCAATTGAGTTGCTTGCGTTCCATCGCGCCAACGACTGCAGTCAAGAAAGGTTCTCACTCTTTCTCTCCCTCTTTTCTCTCTCTCTCATCTCTTCTCTTCTCTCCAATTCAATACAAGATAAACTTGGAAAATAACAGCTTGCTGATTAAATAGCCTCGTAAAAGCGGAGCTTCGATCGGCCAGCGCTTATCGCCACTCGACTTGTTCCGCGACTTGCTTTAGCGCTAAAGTGACGAGAAAGGCGCCAGACTGATTTTACTTATAAATACATACATATACTACTCGCAGTCGAGTCCTCCCGGCTCTCGGTGCATAGAAGGACAATGTGCAGCTATACGCGCGTATGTATTTTCCGATCCTACCTAACTACCTTTTATCCTTTTAGGATTTATTTTCATATTTATTTTCAGTTAATATCGAGGTTCATCAACTTCATTGGTTTAAAGATATTTATAATGTAGCATAATATATCTCCGCTGCCTTCGTCGGGCGCACCTTTTGCCGACACTCAATCTTTGCATAAGAGATTATGAATAATGAGAGGCTAATGCGAATACGTCTAAATATTTCATAAATAACATTTTATGGAAAATCATTTTATTGTTTCAAATAAGCTAGTGCTACATCTTGTAGCTTTAATGTTTCACGCATAATTCTGGAAAACTCAAAGTCTTTGAAAAACTTTTGTGTCAAGAGCTCAAAAATTGTATTTGAGGTACATTTTTGTCGAGATCACTGCTTAACGTGTAAAATTTAAATCGAGGGATTTTGTACCTCGTTCTGAGCCCTTTACATTTCAAAATTTATTTGCATAAAAGTATAAAAACACGCCTTGAAAGGTAATGCTTTTCTTTTTGTATCATTCGATGTTTTAATAATGATGCTTATCACCCCTTTTCATTCGAACACATTCTACCACCTTTTTTATTATTTTATTACGTAGCCTCAACGTTCTGTGGGTTGCTGCTGCATCGAGCTGACCTCGCCATAGCCTACCCTCTTTTTCCCCACGATGATATTCCTCGATGCTAATGGTGTATACATAATTTTCTGCCCGAGTTTGAAGACTAATCTGCAAATCCGTTTTGTCATTTTTCACAGACGCAAACTTTCAACTCATCACTCATATTTCAATCATAGTCGCGCGCGCGCTCCCACATATAGTTAGTTCTGCGGCAGGCCTCGCGCGCGTTACTTTATTTCCGCGGTGATTGATACGGCGAATAATGCAGGCTAATAACTCACGTCTCGTGCAGTTTGAGAAACAGCTCATTGTGCGTATTATTGGGCTGAAACTGCACACACGCGCGCGCCGTGCACCTTGGTCCGAGGGCAGATCGTGCAATACCTCGAGTGCTCATTTAACTCTTTTATTATAACTCGCAGGACATTTTTCATGACCACTCGAGGTCTGGGATCTTTTCGCTCATCGTTACAAGCTTCCTCGAGAGTCGAGAGTTGCTGCATCCTCCGATGGCACGAATTCGTTCTAACCATAGTGCGTGGATGTACAATGAACTTATAGATATGTGATATACAATTATAGGACAGCAATGTGTGCGTGTACATTCGTATATGTGCGCTCGCGTGTGTGTGCGTAGCAGTAATTGCAGTAGGATTCAAGATCGAGCGGATGAGATGAAACTTGTGCTTGATTGCCTTATCTGCCTAATGAAACGCCTTGCTAACTAGCCCCACGTCGGTTGGCTCTCGCAGCTCTTTATTCTCTTTCATCGTGTCGTTCCGTCGATGCACGCGTTCTCTCTCTCTCTCTCTCTCTCTCTCTCTCTCGCGCGCGCGCTGATTATCTGCATGGCTAAGCGCTTGCCTCTTCTGCGCTCTGCTTTCTGCATGTTTTCTCGATTTTAAGCTTCGTTTGACCGCTCGCTCGCATTCAGGTTTTATAAAGTATGCACGGCTAATGTTGTGCTAATCGGCGCGAAAGCAATGCAACGACTGGATTTGAACATTTTTTCCCTTATTATGCCTCGATCGCAAGGAATAAGCTTACTTTGCTCAGAATTTTCCTTTTGATTACTCCATTTATTCAAGTTTTATATTGCCCGTATTGGCGCTTCTTGACATCGTGCATTATACGCGCGCGCTCCTTTTCGAGTTCCATTCTAATTATATTTTCTACATACTTTTACTCCGTTGCAATATTAAATCCACTATGCTCCAATAAGCATTCGTCATAGATTGTAATACCGTATTAAACGCATGAAACAGTTTTATACAACGCATAAAGACGATCTTCAATCTATCGCAAAATCAAAGTTCCTGGAACATGAGATTCGTTACATTTTTATCAGGTTACTCGAGTGAAAATTGTGACAGTTTGCCATTAATTTCAAATCATTTCAAGAGAGCCATTTGGGTTCGGGGTTTATCATTTGGCATGAATCAGAGAGGACGTCTTTAAAAGTTTTTATATGTTACGTGGGTTCAAAGTGCCTTATGTGGGTTGGTTATAGTTATGTAATAAAATAACTATAAACTCTCTTGAACTGATGAACGTTCTACAATTAATGTTACATTCGAGTTTCATTTTTTGTAATTTTTCATACGCTGGCGAATTATTTTTTCATCTTAACAATAAAGTACTTGATTAAGTAAAAGTTGAATAAACAGAACTCGCAAGAAAACATACAAATGGTTGAATGTAATTCACTTTGGTCGAATTCAATAAAGCAGCGAAGGGAAAGTTGAAGTACGCACTGGCAAATGAACGGAATGGTGTTATCAAAGAAAGTCATATACAAACGAACAGCAACCAAAAAGGCGAGAGCAAAAACTGCGAAACAAGACCACGAGAGTTTGGCCGATATTGATTATTATCGAAGAGCTCCAACTTCCACGTGAGTGCACTCCCTATGCGCGAGCAACTCATTTCATTCGATGGATCGCTTACTTTTTCTTCTGCAAAGCGATACTTTCATAAGCATCTTTGTCTTTGGACCAAATTCTCACATGATTTTAGAAGTGTGACCTCTGTATTGTTGTTCAACGTATTTGATGTTTGTCCATATCTTTTTTTTTAATTTTTATTATTTCAGGTACTGCGACATCATCGAGACCAGGAACAATGAAGAGGACATTTCAACGATGGAGGTTCAACAGTTATTGTATCAACGAGATTGTTTGAAATCTTTCAGGATGAACAATCAAAAATGATAAAACTGAAAAATTCAAAGAATAATCATTTGTATAGTTGTTACGTATCGATTGAAATATACTAATTTATTTAAATTAATTGATTATATTATAATTTATTAAATAATTATTTGGAATTAATATATTCTAACAAATTTAATATACGTAAGTTGATTAAATTAATTGATCATTTGATATATAAGTATTGTATTCAATCACAGTTATTAAAATAAATTGTTCGCTCAGCTTTACCAACAATTATTGCCACTAGTTATAATTAATTTATGAAAATGTAAGGTTTAATTAGGTTATATTAATTTTTATAATTAGTCGATTATTAACCCCCCTACGAGAGAGATCAATCCAGGCGAGATCATCGAGATCAGATGACACCGCCGTATTTATGTGTTCTGACTCGTGGAATAATTTGTCAAACAGAATTTCTCAGAAACTGGATAAAATTACTCCTGGCTTTTTGTCAATAAGCTAATATTAAATATGGATAAGATCAATCAGTGTACTTAGCGTTTGTGAGGAGTATTTTTTTTTTTTAAATAAATGATTGGTGTTGCTCTTAAGCACTGGTGGGGACCTCCCGTTTGCGGACACGTGCTCTGGGATTCGTCGCCACCTAGCAGTGAAAGTATATGGCATCATATGTGGTCATGTGTATGGTTTTCCTATCCCACAACATGGTGAGTAAGGAACTTTGCCGCCCCCCCCCCCCCCCCCCAAAAANCCCCCCCCAAAAAAAACCCTTAAGTAATTAATGGAAGACCCCTTAGATATTTGGGAAGAAGGAGCTTAATGCTCGTAGGTACAGGTCCCAATCCTCGGTTCCAGTAGCAGGATCAAATAAAGAGTACACCGGATCGATTATAATTAAGGTTCTCTTTATTAGTCGCTTATCTGCGCCGTTCGAGTGTCGCATACAGACTCAGGCTATCGCCGCGCAGCGGCAGAGCCCGTCACCCCTCCCGCTCGAGAGGAGAAGGGGAGAATCCCCACAGTGCTATAGGGTGGGAAATGAAAAATTCGCGAAGTAGAAGCGCGAATTTTTAACAAAGATAAGATTAACTACAAACAATATAGAGTAAAATTGTTGAGATCTTAGATTAAGTACAAAAATAGTGTTAAATTTTTTTTTTTTTTTTTAACGAACAGAGCTTGTTTACTCTTGCTTACAATAAGTATGTTCTTAGTGAAATTTGACGCGCTTTGAATTATTGGGCCTCGATTTACCTTCTACATTTAAAATACTGTTGCATTTAACATTTGAATTAGAGCTAATCAATGGCAAGGCTTCTTTGGCGTTATCGCTCTGCATTTTTTGTACATTTATTAACAGTCTTTATTGAAGCAGCTTTTTTTACGATTATTACGCTTCGTGCACTCTGCATTCAGGTTAACAATGCCACCGCGGTCATTCGCATCGGACTCGTTCACAACGAGCTCCTCACTCACACCTGACTCGCCAACAACAACTTCTTTGCATGTGACGTTACAATCCAACGCTGAATTATGCACACTCCTGTCACATTCACCCGTAATACAGTTCTCGCGATTATCGAAAGGTAACATTTCGTTATTACAATCGAAGTTCTCAAGGAGATTGCAGTCGTTGTCACTCAATTTTTTAGTGGTTTCCTCGCGCGCAGATATAAGATTTCCGGGGTTGGCATCGTCAGCGTCTAGTGCTTGATGGTGATCAAAGTAAGAGCTGAAGGCTGGTGTCAGCGTGGTGATGGTTTTAGACTCCTCACGTCCGAGCTTATTGGGGATAAGCACGTTGTAAAAAGTTTCCGAGAGACGGTTGTCGACCTTGTATGGGCCCAAGTATGGCGGATCCTGAGCTTTTTTGATTGGCTGTGCACGAACAAAAACATGGGAGCACGAGGCCAGCTATGGGTGTACGAAGGGTCTAGTAACATCGTGATCGGTATCGGAAATGGGTCTGATTGCCTGCATGAAGGGACGGAACTTAGAAGTGAAGACTCTTCTGTCGTGTTCCTCGTCTTCGCTAGAGAAGAATTCACCAGGGAGTCTGAGGGTCGATCCAAAGACCATCTCTGCAGCATTACAGTCGATATCGGAGCGAATTCGAGTGCGCAAGCCCAGCATTACGAAAGGTAAGGTGCGGGTCCACTCATCGGAATTCGCTTGGCACATGAGAGCTGCTTTGAAGTCTCGATGCCAGCGTTCGAGTACCCCATTGCTCTGCGGATGATAGCTGGTGGTGCGGATATGATTACACCCCAGAAGAATCGCAAGATTGTTGAACAGGTCGCCCTCAAATTGTTTGCCTTGATCCGTGGTTACCGTTTTGGGGGCGCCGTAGCGCACGACCCAAGTCTCGACGAAGGCTCTGGCCACCGTGTCAGCTGTCATGTCTGCAATGGGAACTGCTTCTGGCCATCTCGAGTATCGGTCGATCATCGTGAGCGCGTGAGAGAAGCCCTCACTCTCTGTCAGCGTCACGATGTCTAGATGAACATGAGAGAAACGCGCATCTGGCAATAGAAATTTAAAGGGAATAAATTTGTTGTGCCGAGAAACTTTTGCTCTTTGGCATGGCAAGCAGTTTTTGCACCAGGTGCTAATTTGCCTAGACATGTTTGGCCATACATATTTCCTCCGAATGATTTTATTCGTAGCCGCAGGGCCGCGATGTGCAGGAGAATGAAAGATCTGGAACACTGCTTCGCGCAACATGCCATCCCGTCACAGCACTTTCAGAAGTTTGCGTCGGCAGTGGCCCAGCAATTGCCGCGCTTCCGCGCGAGCCACTCCCAGACACTGATGTACGTGGTGTACTACGGATGCCGTCACGGCCTTCTCGTCGAGCCAACGAAGGGCTTAGCGCACCTCAGGTGCGAGTTCAGCAATGAAAGTGAGACGCCGCTGCTGCTGCAGGTTAATTTCGGCTGCGTCATCCAATCGAGTGACTACAACATATTCCTTGATTACGATCAATTCGCCAAAACTTTTAGTGATAATTTTTATCAGCAAAAGAATTATTACCTTCAGAAAGCTGGGCACATGCACGGTGCCGACAAACTTGCCCGCTTTCCGAAGGTAAGCTACGCGCACTGCTACTTGCGGCACGATAAGCTACTGAAGCGCCACCAAGCCAGAGCAAATAAGGTGCTTGTCCTCGCCCTGACACGAGGAACAAGCTTCCACAACAAGTGCATGGACGCCATAAAAAGTCTTCATCAGCTCCAAGCATGGTTCAGCAAGGTTCGGGACTGTTGCGACTTCCGCTTCGAAATCGTCGCCAATTTTCATTCGCTCCAGGCTACGAGAGTTGCGGCGTTGAAGGCGAAGAAGTGGAAGGCCGCAAATGTCCAGCCGAAACCATCCCGGGTACCAGATGAAAGGAGCGCGATCGCCGAGGTAATCTCTCTCTCTCTCTCTCTTCTCAAGTGTAAACACGCGTTTGAATCGAGCTCCGACAATTCTGCCTCTCGACGCCGTAAATAGCGCCCAAAAATTGTGACGTTTTTTTGTGCATTTAGTGCTCGTTGCAAGGATCGTGTTAATGGTGGACCTGGTACTGTGATCTGTGCCCGTAAAAAGTTATCGATTAAACCGAAAAATAACCGCGAAACTGCTACTGAAGTGTGCGACCTGTGTTGTGTTTACGTCTTACTCGTGCTCTATTGTAATTGTTGTTGTGATCGTTTGATCTTTGAACTCTGCTGTCAGACAGTCGTTATAATGAGCGAATCCGAGGCCATTGTATCGCAAATTCAGACCCTGATGTCGTCTGTTGGCGACCTCATCACCATGAAAACGGATATGCTCGCCGCTGCTCTGGGCCAGACCAACGCCAAAATTGATATGTTCACTGCTGCGCTGTCTGACCAGGCGGCGCGCCTCTCGGCGATGGCGTTGGAACTTGCTGACGTGAAGCGGCGCCTGACGTCCGCACGTCCTGGTACTGATGTCCGAATAAAGGAAGTACCGCTGTCTATACCGCATGACACGCCAGAGCTTCTGCATGGTGTCGTCCAGGAGGTGCTTGCGTGCATCGGCTCTGAGAGGAGCATCGACGATGTTCAGGCGTGCCGTTTCCTTGCCGACGACACGCTGCCTCGGAGGAGTGGTAACCGGAGTGTCATCCCCACTTTTTCGTTCATTGTGACCTTCAAGCAGCCAGTCACGCGCAATCATGTTGTGAGACTTAAGCAACGATATGGCAAGCTGATGTTCTCCGATGTCCGTGCTGGTGGGCAGCATGTTGAGGTTGGGCTTTTTGAGATCCTGCCCGGTCCCGTTTATAAGCTGCTGCGCCTGGCCAAGGAGAAAGGAAGGCGATCCGCCTACGACTCGGTCTGGTCCGATGACGGACGCGTCTACGCTCGCAAGAACCGTGGCGCCGAGCGCGTTGAGCTAATCACTGAGGCCGACTTGGATCTGATCGCATGACTCGAGGAGGAGCTTTCCCGACTGCGATCATCGTCGGTGGAGGCGCGCTCGTGTTTGCGAATACTGCAGATGAATGTTAATTCGATTCGAGGTCATATGGCGACTGTTACCGATAAACTTGCATCTGTCAGTGCCGACGTACTCTCGTTGTCTGAGTTCTGGCTCACGCCGTCCATTGACGACCGGAGCGTGGCGATACCTGGCTACTCTTTGTTGCGCACTGATCAAGGTCTGCCTGGACTGACCGAAAATCGTCAGTGGAGGCAGGGTGGTGGCGTGGCATGTTATGTGCTCGAAACAATAAAATTCACAATACTTTACTCGCCCGAAGTCAAGCACATAAATGATGTCCAGTTTTTGGCTTTCGAGCTGCATCTGGATCGACAGAAGTTGCTGCTCATATCGGTCTATCACCCGCCAGACGGCCGAGTCCTCAACGGTCTGTTCGAGTTTTACCAGTCTGTCTGTCACAGATATGGCCATGTAGTGATGGTCGGAGACTTCAACGTTGACATGCAGGCTGAGATACAGGAGTATCATACGAAGGAGTTGCGCTCTCACATCCAGCAATGTTCCTTGGATTTGATCCCCTCTGAGCCAACTAACCATGATAGCGAGGCTGGAACATGGATCGATTTGGCCATTGTCGACTCCATCTCACTTGTTTCCAATTACACCAAATCCGACGTGCCATTCATCTCTGGACACGACTACTTTTTTTTCGACTACTCAGTAGCTGCGGCGGTGCCTACAACAAAGACGTACTTAACTCGCTCTTTCAAGAACATTGATTATAGCTTATTCAATGAGCAACTTGGTGGTGAGTTGGCGTCTCTTCAGCGTCTTGATTGCTCTCAGGAGGATGTTGACGACCTGCTTGCGTGTTTCAATGGTGTTGTTGTCGGACTCTTGGATGTGCATGCCGCTTTAACGTCGCGAACGCAGCGAAGAAATCCTGCACCGTGGTTCACGCCTGCGCTTCGTGCGCAATGCAGTGAGCGCGACTCACTATACAAGCGTGCACGCAGAAATTGTAACGCCGTGCTGCTGGGTCGATACCGCGAGCTTCGTAGACGGATAAAACGCGACATCGAGCGGACCCGCGAACAGTATCTGCGCGAAGGCATAGCTGCATGTGTGGATGATGCACAGAGATGGTCGTTTATGTAGAGACTTGGTCTCGTGTCAGTCTCGCATCCGTCCCCGCTGGCTCGCTTCTCAGCTGAAGAGCTTATGGCGCATTACTCTACCATTAACAACTCGCACCCGGCATGCACTGAGGATGCCCTTCAAGCGATTATTGCGACACCGCCGATGCGTCGAGACGCCGAATTTGCTTTTCGGCCGGTCACCGTGATACAGATGCTCGAGGCATTACGCTGGATTGCGCGCGGCGCACGTGGACGGAGCTGCGACGGCATTTCCCTGACGTATCTGTCTGAGTCGCTGGTGATCATTGCGCCTTTTATAACTCACATTTTCAACAGCGCTATCTCGACTGGACGCTATGCTGCACTTTGGTGAACGTCTACCATAACACCGGTGAGCAAGGTGGCTCAGCCTCTGAGCCCTGCGCAGACTCGCCCCATCGCCAACCTGCCGCATTTGGCTCGTGCTTGCGACAGGTTGATCACACTTCAGATCTCGGCCTACCTTGAAGAAAATAGTTTGTTGTCACCACTGCAGTCGGGATTCAGGTCGGGCTACAGTACGCAGACTACATTATTGAAGGTCACTGAGGACATACGTCAGGCAATCGACAAAAGTCTTGTGACAGTACTTGTACTGTTTGACTTCAAGTGTGCTTTTGACACATTGGATCACACAGTCCTGCTGCGTCGCCTGCGCGAGCTTGGGTTTGGGGACCTCTCGCTCAGGCTTGTGCACTCTTTCCTGAGTGAGCGCCGGCAGGCTGTGGTCGGCGAGGGTGACGAGACCTCGACATACAGGACCTGCACGTCAGGGGTCCCACAAGGATCGTCGCCTGGGCCAGTTTTGTCCTCGATGTTTATCGATTCACTGCTTGATGCGCTCCAGCACTGCCGTACTACGGCAATGCTGTTCACCGATAACCTTCAAATTTACTTATCGTGCGAACCCGATAAGTTGAACGATGCTATTGCCAGGATCAACGCTGATGCTGACTCGGTGCTGCGGTGGTCACGGGACTGTGGCCTCGCGTTGAGTATTCCAAAGACCCAGGCGATTGTCGTGGCTTCGGACCAGAGGCACATGCCGGATTGATGGAGTTACGGTTCCATTCCAGGAGAGGGTGCGCGACCTTGGGATGACAATTACCCAAAATATGTCTTGGAAGGCTCATGTCAATCAGCTGTCATCACGGGTCCATGGCGTCCTCCATCGTCTGCGTGCCCACTCGCGACTGCTGTCCGTTGATGTTAGGCGACTGCTCGTCTTGGCGTTGGTGCAGCCGCACTTCGACTACGGCTGCATTGTCTATATAGGCCTGACGACAACACTGAAGCAAAAATTGCAACGCTTGCAAAATACCACCATACGGTTCGTCTACAATCTCCGACGTGATGCCGCTATTGCGCCCCGTCGGCGTGAACTGGGTTGGCTTACTCCATCGCAGCGGCGAAGCTACTTCTTGGGTACGACCACACATAGAGTGCTCCGGACTGCCAGGCCGACCTATCTCGCCGGCCTCCTCTCGCCTCGCGCTGCTGTAGGCTACAGCCTGCGTAGCGCGACCAGGCCGAACCTCGCCGAAAACGATTTCAACACCAGCACCTATGAGCATGGCGTTACCATCCAAGCTGCGCGACTATGGAATTCATTTCCACTTACCCTGGTGAATACCCAGTCTATCGATGTGTTCAAGACGGCCCTCAAATGTCATCTGCTCCGGTGATCTAGTGCGCATCGAGGGATTGAGCCGTGCTTGGCCTGATGTTTGTTTCAGCTGTCATCGATTGTCGTCGATTGTTATAATATTGCTTTGTATTTTACATTTTAAATCTCATGTTACTTTATTGTTGTTTACTCTTATAATTCTCATTGCTTACACTTCTGCTTTGTTGCACTTATGATGTCTTCGTTTTATTATTTTATTGTTGTATTACAGTGAATTACCTTGTATATACCCTAATTCAGCCTTACGGTGGAAACGCCTAGGCGAAATAAAATGTGTATCAATCAATCTCTCTCTCTCTCTCCTTGGTAAGTGTGAACACGCACATCTTTTCGAGCTCCTGCCTTTGAACCTATTACTGCTGCTTTTTGTGCCCTCGGGCGGCTTCTTTTGCAAGGTGTGGCCGCAAGCTCTGAGCTTAGCCACTCTTGCACTCTCAAAAAAACAGGAATTATCTGCATGGATTACCACCTTCGAGGTTAGAAAAATAATTATCATCAACCGTCGACGTCGGCGAGATCTGCGCAGATCACCTGCAGAGCTAAAGAGGGGGACCTCTCTTCAAGAAATAAGGAATAGTGCCTTTGTTTACTTTTTCTCCGCATGGCTTCTTGAGTGCTGTGTTGTTGACGTTTGACTTTGTGGTGAAAGTGACTATACAGTGTCCGAGTCGCGGCATAGAAACATTGTGTGGTTGATTTAAATTGAAGAGTCGAACGTCGCAACGGCTTGTGTGGTGCTTTGACCGTTGGCCAATGGTGTCGTGCGGACGTTGCAAAAGGATAAGAGATATTACCGGTGCTTTAGCAACTGCTTTCTGCCCCCAGTGTGGGAAATTATACCACTCCAGGTGTCTTTTACGTCTAATAGAAGACAAGCCACTTCTTTGCTGCTCCCGACTCGCCTGTTGTTGCTGGCAGGGCTGGGTCTAGCTCTCTTGCTCTGGACGCGCGTAGAGGTGTTGCTGACTCTCCAAATAATTGCGAAGAAGACGAGCCCTCCAATATAGCAAGCGCCGCTGAGCAGAAAGCCCAACACGACGCATTAATGCGCGTCATGACAACTAGATTGGACACAGTGGAAGCGCTCATCGCGACTACCAACAGGAAGATTGACGAGCACCAGTCTGCGCTGACCCTGGTGTCGTCCGAGATCAGCAACATCAAGACGATCGTTACGGCGGCGCGTCCCAGCACTGAGCTGCGCATACGGGGCATGCCCGACGCGGCGATCGAGCGCACACCTGAGGCTTTTCGAGAATTTTTTGGATCGGCGATGGACCAGCTTGGAATCCCCCAGGTACTCGATGACGTCTGCGACACGGTGGCTTTTCGAGGCCCTGCCACCGCCGCACGATGAATGCGTGGACTCGAACTGGGCCGTTTACGCGAGAAATGGAAGGGAAAGGAAAGGCAACATTGGGTGAAATAAATAAAATTTTCTTTTATTTTACTTTTAAATAATTATGCCAAATGTTTATTAAAAGAAAAGGCGCAACTGAACCGGCTTTATATTACTCGCATACACACTCTCACACACACCTTACAAATAATGTTACCGTACCAAACAAATTGGATGACTACAATCCGGCTCTGGCGAAATAGCTCTCGGCTGGGCTATGGTCTGGCTCGGGTCGAAACGGTGATTAGTTCTGGTTGATGTCGCGAACGGCGGTCTTAGACCAGAGTCTCAGCTCGTGTAGCCGGCTTTCTAACACGCGACACTACTTCACACGACGGAACTCGATACTCTCTCTTCACTGCACTACGCACTCTCGCTTCTCTCACACAATTCTCACACGGTACTCGCACGTACTCTCATTACTCACTCTTCCTCACTCCTCTCTTACTCTCTCGTGCCTAAACTCACTCGGCAGGAAAACTCACTCGTGCCTCTACTCACTCGGCACAGAACCTCACTCGAAAACTCGCTCGTGTCCTCTCGCTCGTGGTCGACACGTGAATCTGCGCTTGGCCTCCTACTCACACGCATCACGTGTTCGGCGCGGCGCGCTCTGGCGGCTTCTTTTACAACTTTATCCGGCGCGACACATGAATTGTTTTATTTCGGTCTGGCTCTTGGCGGCGGCTCGTCTGGCTTCTCTGTCAGTAGCTGCTCGGCACAATCACCGTGTCACACGTCCTCGAATTCAGAGTCTTCGGCGACGACCGGCGGCCCCGTGACGCTTCCGGCGATGCACATGCACCTACATTCTCCTTTGTAGCGACATTCAAGCAGCCGGCCTCGCGAGCCTTCGTTATGAGACGTAAACGCCACCACGGAAAACTCAAAGTCCCCGATATCATTTCGGGAGGATCAAGTGACGAGATTCGCTTCATTGAGCTGCTGCCTGGACCCGTGTTTAAGCTGTTTCAGGCTGCATGTGAGCGTGGTAGGGAACACAAATATGCATGGGTATGGACTGATGACGGGCGACTGTTCGCGCGAAAGGCGGCCAACGGAGAGCGCATCGAGATCGTCACCTGGGCCGACCTGGCCAATATTGCATGACTGCAGGCCAAGCTTCGGCACTTGCAGTCTAGCGTAAGGGAGCTTCACTCTCAACTTCGTGTGATGCAGGTCAACGCATTCTCCCTGCGCAAGCAAATGGCGGTTGTCAAGGACAAGATGCTCGAGTTGCGGGTCGATGTACTGTCTGTCTGCGAGACCTGGCTCACGCCGAATGTCGACTCGCGAGCGGTGGAGGTGCCTGGATACAAATTATTCCGTAACGACCGAGGCTTGCCCTCACCGAATCCCAACCAGGATTATGTGTTCGGTGGTGGTGTGGCTTGTTATTTGCGTAGCGATCTACCAGCCAGGATCGTCTACAGCCCTAACATTTCCTGCATCGATGAAAATGAGGTCCTGGCAATTGAATTGAAGTTCAGAGCTAAGAAATTATTGCTTACCTCCGTCTACCGCCACCCACATGGTAATTACTGCACTGAGCTATTTGACTACTACCAATCGATTTGTCAATCATTTGACCACTTTGTATTTGTTGGCGACTTCAATGCAAATATGCTCACGCAGAGTGATGAGGCCAGGAACTTGAGAGCGCTCACCGGTGAATGCTCATTGGAGTGGTCCCGTCCAAGCCGACGCATCACACCGCTTTCACCGACACTTGGATTGACCTGGCGTTCGTGGACTCCCTTTCAAGAGTCCGGAATTATACAAAGTCCTCTGCACCGTTCATCCATGGGCATGACTATTTTTGTTTTGATTATTTTGTGGGCTCATCTGCCGTGGTGCTTGAACCCCGCCTGTCGCGTAATTTCTCGAAATTCAATAAATTATTGTTCAATTGCCAATTAAGCACTCACCTCTCGACTCTCTCAGTGTCTCTTTCCCACTGTGACAACCCGGATGTACTGCGTCACGAGTTCAATTCTTCTGTGCTCGAATTGCTCGACGAGCATGCTCCCATTGGCCTGTCTCGGAAACGAAGAGCATCAGCCCCGTGGTTCCCGCCAGCACTGCGTGCGAGGTGTAATGAGCGTGATAGAATGTACAGGGACGCGAGGCGGCGGGGCAGCCGAGACCTGCTTTATCGATATCGCTGTCTGCGAAAGGAGCTTAAGCGCGATATCGAGCTCGCCAGAGAGCACTACCTGCGCGATGGCCTTGCGTCATGCTCTGATTATACACAGCGCTGGGCGTGTCTCCGACGCTTGGGCCTCGTTGATGCGCCGAATCCGTCGCCGCTTGACTACTTCCCGGCGGATGATCTCATGCGACATTATCAGTCAATCAGCGTTCGTCATCCACTGTGCCCCACTGATATCCTCGAAGCCATATTCAATGAGCCTGGTCGTGCTCTCGAGTGCGAGTTTCGGCTCATCGAGGTGACAGAGGCGCAGGTACTCAAGGCTCTGCTGCACGTGGGACATATCGCTCGCGGTAGCAGCTGCGATGGTGTGTCCTTGAGATACCTGGAGCATTCGTACACTATAATTGCGCCTTTCCTGCCGCGCATTTTTAATGCTTCTATTGCCGCTGGCAAGTATCCCACGCTCTGGAAGCGATCAACAATTGTTCCGCTCAGCAAAGTGCCCCGGCCGCTTTCGCCCGCGCAGACACGACCGATAGCCAACCTGCCCCACTTGGCCAGGGCTTGTGATAGGCTTATCACCGAGCAGATGGTCGCCTACCTGGAGGATAACCGGCTGTTGTCAACAAGGCAATCCGGATTCAGAAGGGGCTACAGCACCCAGACGGCACTGTTGAGGGTCGTCGAGGACGCCCGAAGAGCAGTCGAGGATGGGCATATGACGATCAGTGTGCTATTCGATTTCAAGTGCGCATTCGACACGCTTGATCACACTGTGCTTTTGAGGAGGCTGCATGAGTTGGGTTTCACGGCTGATGCACTGCGCTTTGCACACTCCTACCTCAGCGACCGATCTCAAGCTGTGGCTGGTCGTGATGGCCCCGCCTCCGACTTCCTGCCTTTGACGTCTGGTGTACCACAAGGATCATCTCCAGTGCCGATTTTCTTTGCTGCCTTCATCGACTCAGTCATCGGTGCGTTGCGGCACTGTGACTCGTCCTGCATGCTCTTCGCGGATGACCTGCAGATCTACCTGTCCGGCCCACCCGAGGACCTGGATCTCATTGCAGCCAGGATAAACAGCGACGTTCAGGCCGTTGCTGAGTGGGCGACACGCTGTGGCCTGTTGCTTAGCGTGCCAAAAACCCAGGCTATGATCATTGCCTCTGATCAGCGACGAATGCGCTTCCCGTACGGCCCACGTGTGCCGATTGTTTTGAGCGGTGAAGTTGTGCCATACCAGAGCAGGATCCGCAATTTGGGCCTCATGATTCAGCAGAATCTGTCTTGGGACAGCCAGATTGGTGCGGTGTCTTCTCGCGTCCACGGCGTCTTCTGGCCTCTGCGTTGGTGCTGCCGCAGTTCGATTACGCCTGCGCTGTTTTTCCGGTCCTGACAGATGAACTGGAAACTAAAATGCGCCGCCTGCTGAACACTGCCATTCGATTTGTGTTCGGCCTTCGTCGCGACGCCCGAATGCTGCCATATCAACGGACCCTAGGATGGCTCACCCCGTCCTCGAGACGAGGTTACTTCGTCGCCGTGCAGATGCATCGAGTATTGCGCCAAGAGAACCCGAGCTATTTGCGTGAGCTTTTCACTAGACGAGCGCCGACGAGTCGCGCACTGAGGAGCGCTGCGCGCGAGGTGCTGGAAGTTCCACACGCGGATAAAGAAACCTACAAGCGCGGCTTCGTCGTCTGGGGGTCGCGTNGTCTCAGTCGGACACGTCGTGCCCTGCAACTTTTCAAGGCGAAACCGAGCACATTATCAAATATGTCGATATGGCAAACCAAAAATTGGTCGATAAAATGTATGGAATTATGGATCGCCTTATGGATAAGGTTGAAAGCTTGTGTGCGTCGGTTAAAGATCTCGACCGTCGTGTTTCGGAACAGGAAGTCAAGTCATCTACTCTTTCTGAATCGCCAATAAAAAAGGATCTTGAAAATTTGAAAGTCGCCACGGCAGAGTGCTCTGAATTTATAGGCAAAATTCCTGGATTTATTGCACCTTGCTCACTGCAGACTGACCAGTGCGAAATGCTATTGTCTGGCGTGCCATCTGGCCTAGAGCTCTCCGACGACAAGGTCCTTGAAAAGACTTTTTCAACTATGGGTTTAAAACATCACGAGCGATTCATTACTGGGACTCGAAGCTGGAAACCAAGGAACCCACGCTCTGTCAAGGAACGCACTCGTGCCATCGTTTTCCAGTGCTCTTCATCGATTGTGCGCGATGGCCTTGTTGCTCAATCACATAGGCTGGCAAGAATAGGAAATAAGGATCTGTTTGATACTGGCGGTGAATCCCATCTTTCTCTGAGTCTTTTATGGCCCAAAAATGTATATCATCTGCTTCGTGAAGCCAAATCGCTATCTCGTCATCACCAGTATCCCAGCCCAATCGTCCGAAATTTGACTGTCTTCATGCGTATATCACCTCAGTCGGAGCTCATACCAATACTCATTAAAGAAGATCTAAATGCAGTGGCTTTGAAATCATGATTTTATTCACGTACCCAGTTGAGCTGAGCTGTCTTTTTCATGTATTTTTCTGCCTTCAATTATTCTCTAATATGTAATATTTCTCAATACTTGAAATTTGCTATCATTCGATCTCAAGCTTTCTATTGTTAATTTTGCTTGTAAATATTGTTACTGATCGATATGTAAATATTACCACCATTGCTCTGCAATTGACTGTATTATACTTTTGTATATTTGTTCTTATGGGCCACATGGGGTTCTACCCCNACTCTCTCTCTCTCTCTCTCTCTCTCTCTCTCTCTCTCTCTCTCTCTCTCTCTCTCTCTCTCTATCTTGGGTTACTTGTGTTTTATATGTAACATATGTTAAGTAACAGAGGTTGTTCAAAAGCAGATTAAACGACTGCTTCACTCGTATACGCTAGTACGTTTACAGAGCTCACTCTGTACGAAATATTCAGATATATGTTGGACGCTTATAAGGTTGTCATTAATATAAACTATTATAGATTCAACAGAGACAACAAAGTCGAAACACGGCCCGATGAGAGCCTCCACGCGAGCCACGCGTGATGTAAACAAGCCAGCAGCCGCCTTCCCTCTTGCGCCTAGCGGCTGCCGATCTCTACGCCGTCGGCCCCCACCACCGCTGCACAGAATTTTTTAGTTTTTTCGATATTGTCGACAATTTTGCACTGACACTTGAAAATGTTATAGTGCATATCGATGTAAAATTTCACGAGGAATCAATTGGCGTAATCCATTTTCTGTTATCTTACGTAGATCGCGAGATATAAGCGAAAAACTCCTACACCCTCGATTTTCACCCTGTTGCCGGGGTTGTAGGTAAAAAATAATTGCAGATTCAGATTCCTGAGGGTCGAAAACATAAAGTATAGTAGGTTTCATCTTGTTTGCAACCCATGTACGTTCCAACATAGTTTTTACTGGACTACACAGATTCGGATTCAGACGACCATTTTCCACAAGAAACAACAAAAATATTCCATGGGAATAATGTTTTCTACGTGGTCGCCCCTGGGATCTGGTATCAACGGAGTTTTGTCCCAGTCCGAGAATAGTTGACTGTGGCTACTCGCTCTCTGCGGAAGAGCAATAAGTCGCGGGAAATACGGGAGCAATGGTCTCCGTCTTTGCGGCTGTTGCAGCTACGACTGCCACTGTGCGCCGTAGTGCAGTGCGCACTCGCGTGTGTGTGTGTGTGCATATATAGCCTGCAAAATCTGCTGCAGCTATTGGCATAGTCGAGGACTTTTCACGGTGAAAAGAGCATTGTTTCTTATCTATCGATCTGATCGAGTATATACTTTATTCAGATTACAGCGCGCGGCCAGGACGGCGGTGGCGGCGGCACTGGCGGTGAATCTCTTTATGATTGGACATCGCCGACTCTCTATTGTTGGCCTCCCCCTCATGCCACTTCCTCTATATTGCCGTCTCTCACTTTATTGCGCTTTCTTCCAATCAGATATCGCCATGGAGAGACACTAATTAGGCCGGCCGAACTCTTGAGCCGCGCAGCAAAGACGAGGACGATCGAGGACGAGAGAACTTTTTGCTCCCAGTTATAATACGCATGCAAAAGTATACAAATGCTCAAAGCAAATGTAGCCTATGCTGCAAATTTATCCTCGGGTTTTCGTTTACGTAGTACCTATTTCTCTCTTTCTCTCTGTCTTGCTCTCCACACTCTCCATGTACAATCTGAGTTGAAACAGAGGTCATAAATCACACTGCTTTTCATCGCATAATTTTTACTCAATAAAAAAATTCATGATAACAAAATAAAGGCGAACTTTTCGTTAAATCCATAGGTTTCTCAGCTTTTGTTAGAAGATGCATTTGAATTGATATAAACATAAATTATTATTGCTTTCTTCGTTATTTTATCAAGCGAGTACAGGCATCACAAAAAATGTTTAAATGTGACTACTTTGAAGTAAACAATAACAAAAATAATAATCAATATAAGTCACAAGCTAAACAAGATCAATATTCATCGTACGCCGCTATAAAAGTCTATACGACGTTCACTAATTACACCCTTAGCCGATACCGCTTGCGTATGCCCACAAGCCTTTAAACAGGCGTATATAATATGAGTATGTATATTCACGGGGATATCACGCACACAAGCCTTGCGGCCGGTCCTAAGTATTACGCGCGCCCGCTCGACTATCATCTCCCTGCCTGCGTGTAACGCAGCACACGCAGCGACATTATTAAACTCTTCCTTTTTGTTCGAGCCAGTGTGCATCTCTCTCTCTCTCTCTCTCTCTCTTTCTCAAGTGCGAATCGAAAAATGCTACAATGTTGATATTCCAGGGGCAGTTCGTTGGCTCCCGAAGCGTATCGAAACGAGAGCCGCGTATACGAGCCCGGCCTATACGTTATGCGTGTGTACATGTATATATGCACGGCGCGCAAACTTTTCAAAGCGAGCAGCCCGTCGTTTGCGTCGAAAAAACGCGCACAACTGTTAAAACGTTGTATACATCTTTGTAGCGCGCGCATTAAATATTGTGTGTGTGTGTGTGTGTTTGTGTGTGTGAGACGGCAGCAACAGGACGAGCCGCGCTCTACATTTAGAGTGCGTACGTATGCATATACGTATGCGCTGTATGCGCTCGCGCGAGTATACAGCATGGATGAAGGATGGCCTGCAATGAAAATTCCTACGAGCGGCTCTCTAACTGGCTCTTTGCCATGGTCCGAGTGTTAATTAACAAGATTGATCAAGCGGTTGACGCGGAAACAGGTTTTACGTGCCACCACCGCATACTGTACTCGCCGATGTGCACGCACATATGCACATGGCACGGCGTAGCATGCATACATATAGCATACATATCCACGCGCGCTGCGGCAGTCGTCATGCAACGCACGAGGAGAGAGAGAGAGAGAAGCTTCGTTGCGCGCATTTTTCGAGAAAAAAATCCCTCTTTTGCTTTTCTCGCTGCCGTTGTTGTGCATTCGCGAGAGGGAGCGAGACAGCCGCGCGCGCGGAGAGAGAAAGAGTTAGCAACTGCAGCACGCTCTATCCTCGACTTGCTACCCTGCCCAGCGATCCGAGCACGCGCGCGGCCGCATATAATATAAGTCGCGCGCTTTCGTGCGCATACGCACATATATACCACCGTTTCGCGCTTAATGAGCAATAAGTATTAATGCGAAACTTGCAATCGAAGACGTTATTCGCGAGAGATTACTTACCCGCTCATAAATGTGGCTGGCTAGGCGCGCGCGCGCTTTACTGCCTTTGTAACTGTGCGCACTTGGCATTGCGCGCCTCGATTTGCTGCACTACGCCGTAGTCCGTACGTGTAGCAGCGACTATTTTTGTGCGGACTTTTGAAAAATTGATCGTCTCAATCTTGCATTTTTTTCTGTAAATTATAACCCCTCGCGAGATTCTTAAATCTAATTGCTCGCAACATTGTAGGGTACCGCGGTAGAAGAAATAAAATGATGCAATCAATTGCGATTAAAGCTGGCGATGCAGCTTTCTTGCGGATGATCAAATATTATTATTCCTTGGAACGAATGAAATAATGGATTTTCTGAAACTTTTGTTTAAATATTTCATGCAGTCACAAAACTATATCATAATATTTTTTAATTTTCCCCGCGACACAATTTAAAATTTGAAAATAAATTTCTATATTTTTATAACGATTTTGAAGGAACCTTTACTGATGAATTATTGTTAAAATTCATGTACTTAAAGTTAAAGTCGAAACGTATCTCTCCAAAAGGTAATTAATCAATTTTTTAGTTGAAATTACACAAAGCCTCTCTTTCTATTTTTACGTCTTGAAATCTCATAGGGTGGCAGTAAACTTGCACGAAAATGCTCCGCGACTTGTATATTCAGAGCAATTGTTTGCCAAAGTTAATCAACCTACATCAAACGAGTTGATCATCAAGCGGAATTGTTTGCTCAGCGAAGAATCTCTATCTGTCTCCCAGTCAAGTTTTGTCCTGAGCCGCACACAGCGTTGACTGAAGTCCCGCGGGTCGAGTTGGCGGCGAACGGGCCCCTGCTCGCGTGCACGCAACTCGTCGCCATCGTCTTTGTCACAACAATAATGTTAATTTGACCTCTTCCCCCCTCAAGCGGGCAAGCCCCAAAGCGTACCCTTGGCGACAATTTGCCGAGCACACAAAAAGAGTTGACAACTTGAAAGGGAAATTGAGCCTATTGACATTGCGAATCTATGCAATGAGTTCAGTTAGTATTTACGCTGTATATCCATCACAGGAGCTCAAGTAAATGAAAGAATCGTGTTTTTTTTTTATTTTAATCGGATGATAAAAGAAAGAATTAAATATTTCTATTATCGTTTCATTTAAATTTATTATTACCGAATTTCTTCAGTTCAACATTATTAGCACACAAATGTACGATAATGATTCATTACAATACATTACCTTATTGTCATCGAAATTATGAGTAAAGCGAAGAAATGATTAATTTTAATAAAGATAATGCATGAAGTTGACATTAAATGTTGAAATTAGTCGACGCAAGCAATGAATAATCAGACAATTTCGTGAAGTCAAATCAGCTGAATTTAAAATGTTTGAGCTGAAAAGGTTTGTTTTTCATTAAAAGAAATCTTCAAAAGGATCAATTACCTTTGCTTGTTAATACTTACTCATTTGCTGTGCTGCTTTATTCATCTCCATTTTACCCTCCTTTCATTGATTCAACAGACTCGAGTATTCCAGACGGTTGTTGGGAAAAAGGGAGTCGCACGATCGGCGTGTCCAATGATATCAGTAAGCTACATCTGATCGAAGCGTCGTTCATTCAATCACTAAGACTGCTTTTATTCTCTTTCTCTCGTGCTTTATTTGAACCTTACTTTGTGCAGCTCTGACCGTTTTTTCTGTTTCTTTTTTTTTTCAGAAAAATTGTTATTCTGCATGAACTTATTACTTAAGATCGTTTCTTTACATTTGAAGTGATCAAAGCTATGGAGAGTTTGTTTCATTTTTACTTCGTGGATTGAAGTTATAAATTGTGCAAAATTATACTGTTTTACTTGTAATCAAATCTATATAAATTGTATATTACATTATTAGTAATTCATTAATCTACAGTCACATGTTATTATGATCGAAATGGTCAAATGTTGAATTTTTTGCACGTAATCTCTTTTTAAACTACACGAGATTCTATACATCTCCATTAATAATGAATCGCATAACATTATGTCAAAAGATTTTAGACAAACACAATGATAACTGAACGAATTAATTAGTAATTAAAAGTATATCATTTAAATTCGAGGTAAAATTGATGACCCTAGGGTAACGCTCTTATGTCGAGCAAATATCAAACGTAAAACTCGAGATAAGATATATGTGTACACGTGCATACGCAGCGTAGTTACAGTATACTGTTGTAAACACATGTATAGACTTGTGCCTCGGAAGTAAATCTGCAGTTCTGCAGGCAATGTCTTTCTCTATACGACCCAAGGAACTTTGACTAAATCCACAAGCTCTCTCTCTCTCTCTCTCTATGCTGCTTTCTCCCTCTCTACTATCACCCTCAATAGAGAAACAGTTGAGCTTAGTTTGTAAACTAACGCTAATACGCGTGCATACACGTATACACCCACACCCACACACACACACACACACACACACACATCAACAAGGGTATGTTTGCGCGAGGCGTTTTCCGTTTGATGGCGGAAACTACGTAGCCAACTGTGACTGATTTGGCAGTTAGCGATGCGACTAATGCTTTATCTGCGCCTTGCTCGCGCGCATACTCCTTGCAGCAGCACGACGCTCATCCGCGTACCCGCGCGCGCGACGCTCCGCAACTCCGAAACGAAGTTACTTGATGAATCTGCGGTTGCTTGCGCGTATATGTATAGCCTCCAGCTGCTGCTGCAACTATTACTTTTATCTAGAAGCTTCTGCTGTTGCTACTATATATTCTATACAGGGGCTGATGCCGCTGTTATTCTTGGTTCCGCACTTTATGGAAACAAAAATGAGTCAGGAAGGCTGCTGAGGCTATTTTTTTTTTTTTTGCTTCTGTCGAGACATTCTTTTGATATTCTAAAAGCATCGAGAGTAATGTAAATTAAAAACTGGCATAAACAAGCAACTGGTTCTAAATTTCCAAGCTTTCGTAATTATATGTAAATTTTAGTTATTGTAAAAACGTGTTGTCATTTGATGACTGAAAAATTTTCGAGCAATACATCATACTTTCTCTGCATTACAATTATTAAACTTTTAACAACTTCAATAACGGCAAAACATTTTTGTTGAAGTAATTATTTAATACAGAGTGCAAAAAAAAAAATAAATTCTGTAATAGTAACATTTAGCTAAATACGACTAACCAAAAAGGGGCGTTCCGAAGGACTCATCTTTTGTGGATCTGTGTGCTTGTTTCAAAAGACGAGGGTTGACGAGGTAAAGGGTAGAGGCAAGGCAGAGGCAAAGCAAACCGCCGCGCTATCGTCCGCCCTTTAAAAGCCGTCGGTGTGATACACAAAGTAGGAGTATAATGCGCACGAGCAGAAATTTACGTTCCGACGGCGGCAGTGGCGCATTAATTCGTCGAGTGAGCCCCGAAGAACGGTATTATACAGTGAAACAGTGAGGAGATTCGATGACTCGGCTCGTTGTTTTCTCTCTTCTTAAGCAGCATAATTGTTAAGAACGTGTATACTACGCTTGGGTATCTGCGGTTGCCCTCAGCCTTAACGGCGTTCCGAATTAAAAGCTCCACTTTTCACGAGCGGAAGTAATTACTAGCTCAACCCTCAACTTTAAAAGCTCTCAAATCCGCTGTTTTCCTATCGCTCATTCTCATTTTCATTTTCACTCTCGTTCTCTCTATCTCCCGTTTCTCTTCTCCTCCCTTTGATATGGTTCAAACTAAAATAGAGCTCGCTAATCAACTTGGTATCTATGTCCTGACGTCCTTGAAATGATATTCCTTGGTCTATTTTGATCTTATTTTATTATTATTATTATCCTCTTAATCAAATTAAAACTATCAAGGCTCAAAATAACTAATTAAGTCAAATATTTTTATTTCATATAGAGATAAGACTTTCATAAAATTATTGAAGTTAATTGATTTATAGCAACAATTAATTCGCAATAACTTTTAAAGCGACTTCGTCCAACAGCTCCAGTGATTTCGATGCAAGATAAATATGATTATTCTTTGCGAATTACTACATTTTAATTTCTTATTTGACATACTAGATGGCGTGTACCTTTATTGGTAAATCTGCAAGTGGCACAATAAAAATAATTGTATAAGTTGAAGCATCATGGTTTAGAAACCATTAACTTTGTTGCCAATCTAAAATGATTTACTTTTAAATCCATCACTTTCTTTGCAAGTAAAAAAATCATAGATTTCCGAACAATTTATTTGAACTTATTTTTCATCATTATTCTAGCATTGTATTTTTTCAATACAATTAGAAAAATATGAAAGAATATAAATTTTCCTCGGTGGAATTGTTAACGTGCATCAACTCGTAAGTAAAGAATGATTGAAAATTTACCTTATCTATTTGTATAGCTTAACCGAAATTTTCGAACGAAAAACTTCCTTGAAAGGATTACATGAACATCGAGCGATGCAGATTCATTTGTATCTGTCGAAATATTGGAAGGCGCCAGGCGTACGTACCAACCACTCGGTACTATGTAGATGTTTAAATCAATCATACGCAAATGCTGTAAGAGAATGAGAATGAAAGAGAGAGGGAGAGAGAAAGAGGGAGAGAGAAGCGAGAGGAAGGGAATGAGAGAGTAGGGACCTATGCGTATTAATAAGCAAACACGCCACTTCAAAGGGAGATTAATAATAATGCTGCGACTACGTGAATTGCCAACTGGAAAGGCGGGGTTTTACATATAAAGAGGAGAGGAGAGGGAAACGGCAGTAGCGGAGCAGCAACAAATAGAAATGAATCGAAAGCTCATTCATGGAGTAAACATTAGCGGCGGATCCGAAGCTAATTTTGACTTTGTGTTGCGCCGAAGGATGCAATTTGTACACACCGCCGCCACAACGGCTGACAACTAATGGAAACCCGATGGATTGACTTGTCATTTCAATAAAATCACTCATGTGTGCGCGTATATAGTTCTCTATATCCAACAGTTGCATTAACTATATCCATGATCCGATATGAGACTGATTAAAAATCATTTTTTATTGATATATAGTGTAATTATTTTTAGTAGATGAAAACTATTTTTAATTTATAGTTGATGGCATAAATTTTTGACAAATGACGCATCGAATATAAAGCACATCCAATTAATATCATTTATTTAATACCAACTGAAAGGTATTATGTGAAATTCGCATGAATGTTACTTTTAATAATAAAAGTGTAAATTATGTATGAAAGAGATATATGATTCAGTTACGAATGTCTTATACAACTATATTTTCAATGGCAGTGACATCTAGTATCGACAATAAATAGCACTTTTGGATGTCAAACAATTTTTACGATTAAGTTTATTTTTATCAAAACATGTCCGGTATCTTCATTTGACATCATAGAAGTAAAATAACTTATTATGGTTACATTAAAAATTCATTGCTTATTTAATATCGTTGTTTTTTCGTGCCTTTCAATCGCTATTTTCTTTATTCGATTCCACAGCATTGGATATGGATGAATAGTCCTCGAAAAATCGGCCCTCTCCAGTTTATAAAGTTTGCAAATTTCAATCGCAACGACACTGGCGACTCGTTTAGAATCCGGCATGATTAGAGCTATTTCTCCAAAATGCGATCCATCGGTTAAATGACAGACTTCTTTTCCCGAGGACGTGTATATTGCCACTGTTCCGGTGGCTATAAAGTACATACAATTACCGGTTTGATTTGCCTTCACAATAACATCATTGACGAGAAAAATTTCCGACTTCAGTAGAGCCACAATTTTCGATAACAAAGAGATGGGTAAATTATTGAAAAATGTAACATTCTCCACCAATTTGCGGCAGGAGTGCATCCTTATTTCTTGCCGCATATGAGCGGATAAAACACTCAATATTTCAGGCTCTCGGAAAAACCTCCTCTGAAATCTGAACTCGTAATAGTCGACTAATCTCTTTCGCATTCTGCGTGGCAATTGCTTGTGATTCATATACTGCGATAAGTGAGCTATGGCCGCTTGATACTTCAGTTTCGAGGAGTTAGCTCCTTTGAAAAATTGCATTACTCGGGCAACGAGCAAACAAAATATGAGAACTCCTATGTAATAGAACGCAATAACCTGGAAGAATACCAGTCAGATTATCAGTTTTCCAAATGAAAATTCAATTGATGAAAAATAAATATTTTCTAGCCCATTGCTACCAAGTACTGATCCTCTTCGTTCTTTGGTTCGGTTTGGGCCAAAAAACCCGAATGCATGAAAGTCACGACAGCTCTCAGAAAACAGTGACCGTATTTATTGGCGTTGTTGTCATTTTCCCAAAGATTGATTGAATTGATCCACGAATCGTTATTGGGACGCTGCGGTATAGTACGCGACTTGACCAATACCGGAATAATCCAATAGAGACAGGCTTGCCAGTGCAATATTATCAATAACCAAAAGAGCGAACTCATGAAATCGTACAACGCGTGTCGTGATTCACAGTCCCTTATTAAGCCGCCGAAGTAATTTGAACAAGAACAAACGCGAAAGACAAATAGCAACGAAAAAATCTCTCTGATAACGATGCATTCCTCCCAGCAATGAATGAACATCAAATCAGTAGGAAAAGATCCAATAAAATCCAATACGAATCTTGTTTTAACGTAGTGCATCGCTATCTTTTTCCATTCCAATTCAACCACGTTTTGAGCTTTATCAAAATATCTGTTGAAAAAAACCATTGAATCATTATACTTTTTTAATGATCGTCTCGAATTATGTTTTTATGCTAACCCAGTGAAAAAATTGACCAATATATCGCAGCAACATATGAAAAGCAGAAAGTTTTTTTGAATGGTCCATGAAAAATTATCCCTGTTCATGTTAAACCCTGCTTGGTACGGAAAATTGATCATATTGTACAGAATTAATACAATAATGAAAATATTCCACCATTGCCTGTAAACATTATTTGTCTTATAATAATCAGACGCTATGATACAAAGAATAATCAAGATTCTTGGGTACCTAAATAAACTGAATGGATGAATAATGTAAACGTGATGCCGTTGGTGATATCGCTTTTCATAATCTATCGATGCGTGGCTGCGTAAGTAACGTTGGGCACTTTTACTCTGGTGCGATACTGTGAGACATCCTCGTAAACAAATTGGAGTATTTGAAAGACGATTGAGAATATCCGAAAGAAATGAGTGCTTATTTTTTTGCCCCATATTCAAGTCATTCAAAACATTGTTAATCGGTTTTTCATAGGCTCGCGAGAAGGAAGAAAGTTATAAGGTTAAGAGTAAATAGAGAACCATGCCCTATACATACTTCATCGTATTGATAATTCATGAAACATTAGATAATCAACTTGAATTATGCATGCCAGTTAATGAATGCTGAATCACATCAAATCCACCCCATTATAGTGCCTTCTTTGTAATTATTTTCTAAAAACTATTAATTTCGCACTTTTATTTTAAAAGGTTTTTAATTCAAAGTCATTGTTCATCATTTCTTGATATAATTATGAAACCTTAATTATTTCAATTAAATTTACGACTTTTTCTTATAAAAAAAATTATTGTTTATATTTATGCCAAACTTTATGAAATTGATTGTAGGATGAAACATTTTAAATTACTTTTTTGCTCTTTCAAATTATGATTTTTTCGAACGAACGATTAACATTCTTGCGCTTATAAAGTGAAAATATTCTTGGTTGATAAACTCCAGATATAATTCAATAAAAGTTGGAAAATTTTCTTATAATCAACTAGGTTTTCATTAAATATTGAGTATATTGAAGTCATAGTCATTAAATTCTAAGAGAAATATTTTTTATATTGCATTACTTGTCATCAAATCAAAAAATTGTCAAAAAATTTCAGTGTATAGTATGAAAATTTAATAAAAAAAAAAATTATATTTGTATGAAGCATAATGATTTATTGCATTCTTTAACATTAAATATGTCTGAATTGATACATATATAAAAATTCTATTATTATTAAATTTTTCAAATGTTATAATATATTTACTCATTTTAAAACAAATTATAATTATCTGTAAAAAATTATTCAGTTTGAACTCTTTCAATTCATTGAGTCTCTCTGAATTTATAAGTCAATCAATGCTGATTAATAAACCTTTACTGTACGAAAATTAGATCATTAGTTATAATAAAACAATACTAAATTTTGGTATTATCATTAATAAAAATTTGATTGTCTTCTTTAATTAATGAAAAAAATTTTTATCTCAAAAATAAAATGTTGCAAAATAAAAAGAATATTCACTTGCACATGAAATTTAAAAATACATTGTAAGTATCATTCTTCAATCAGATTGTGCTATATTTTTTTCCACTAAAAAAGATTTGTTGCTTCTATTTCATTTCAACATAGACGCAGTTCTTGCAATTTTACTTGAATTATCAAGAGTTAAGTATAATTTAACTCTCAAATCAAGCTTTTGTGGAGTTTTATGTTCTAAAGTTGCAATTGTATTGATATAACTGAATTGCATTACAAAACCAACTATTACAGTCTCAGGCATGTCACCTGAACTTTTGGTAACATCTGGCAAAACATGTAAGCGTATTATTAACTTGTTACCTCTTCTCCAAACAACTACCCTGAAAAATGTTTTAATAATAAAAATATAATTTGAAAATGACTATAATTTATACTTTAATTACGTGTTTCAATTAAAATTTGAATAATTACTTGGGATCATCTTGGAAGTTCTGAGTTTCATTAAGTTCATCATACTCAGCAGTTTCATCTTTCTGAGGTAATGTGAATGATGAATTTGGTAATAATATTTCACCATTTGGAACAACAATAATTGGTTTTACTTCTTCAATGACTGCTGTTTGACGAATTGCAGAAGGTAATAGATTTGGAGAGTCACAACCCTAAATTACATTATGAGAGTAATAAAAATGTTGAATAATCAAAAAAAAAAATAAGTACCATTTGAATCCTTTCTTTATTAATTTCTTCTACTACTCCTTGTACTTTTGTAGTTGTTACAACTGGTGTTTCCAAAGATAAAAACGTAATTTGCATTTGATGCTGAGTTGGATTAGATAGTTTTAAAAGTAGTTCACTTGACTTTCCAAATTGAAGTGGTTCATATGTAACAATACGAACTTCTGGTAGGTGATAACTATAATTATATTTATTTCATGTAAATTACTAATAATTATCAGAGTCAACAAAAAAAAGCAAAACACTTACTAAGCTGCTAATTGAATTTTAAATTTTGTTGATGTAGAACAATAATCAGGTTTACTAACATTGTGTTCACATGTCCTACATCTTTGGGATCTTTTAATTATAAATTGTTTTCTTTGAGGTCTTAATTTATCAATGGTATCAGCTTGTAGTTCTGGATGCTGCAAACGCTGATCTATTGTAGTAGCTAAGGAAATAAAATACATTATCAAAATTTTTATTTCTGAAAGTGTTTAAATTGTTTTAAACATAATTGTTATTTTTCAAGCTTTGACAATAATATATAAATTGAAAAATAATTTTTAGGTATCTCAAATTTATATAATTTTAATTTTGAAATTTAGAAAGAAAAAAATGAGTTTGATATTTTTGAACTGGTAAATTTATAATTAATCATGAAACAAGTAACTTACTTCTTGTTATATCTATTGATTTAGTAAATAAATCAGATAAAGATTCATCCACATTTTCTTCAGCTACTGAAGGGGTTGGTGTAGTGACTGTTTGATTTTGGGCTTGAGTTAGTGGAGGTCGACCAGATCGTTTCCGAGCCATAGCAGATGTAATTCCAAATTTTTCCTATACATTAAATGAAAGCAAAGTTATAAATAACAATTACTAGGCACAATTATATATTAAAAAAAATAACCAAATTTCAAATACTTTGAAAAAATACCTACAAATTGTAAAAATGAACGTTTAATGTGGAACTTTTTCCTTTCTTTTTGTTGTTTTTCAAATGAAGCTAATATTTTGTAATAATTGATAAGTGCATTAACTCTATTTGAATATGGATTTTCTTGTTCTTTCCAACTGCCCGTGGCTAAATTTAATAGAAACCAAGAATTATTGAATGTTTTAATTAAATATAAATTTCATTTATCTTACCAACAGTCTGGTCTGGAATGCCCGCATCTCTTGAACTCCATCGACAAAGCGAACAACTTAAATAATAAACCTTCTTTGTAGTTGGTTTAGATTCTTCTTCAGATTTTGATTGAGATGATACTGAGAAACTTTGTCCCAATCGAATTGATAAGGTTTGTAAGCAGCATGGGCAGTCAAAACAATTAGAGCACCTAATCAAACAATTATTTATGTTAACTTTGGTATTATTAATTAGTTTCGAAAGTTTTTATTTAAGTTATTATAATTTCTAGCAAATTGTGTTAGATTAAATTTTGTATAGTCTTTAGACATTTTTATTTTTAGGTCTGATAAATTTTTGCAAATTGTTTATCTTTGATAAAGTTAAATGAATTAAAACATTATTATATTGTGTGTAAACTGAAAATACTTACTTATTCTTCTTTAGTCTCACTTCTGAAGTTGGCAAATTTTCTAAACAATTAGGACAGTAATACGAGTCAACCTATTTGATACGAAATAAAAATTATAAATATATACACATCAATAAATTTATACTCAATTGTAATGGAATTTATAAATACATACCTCATGGCATACACAAAATCCGCATCTAATACTTAAACAATGCCTACAAAAGTAGATTTTTGAAATACTTTTTAGGGATCCACAACTGCAGGAATATTGTACATATTCAGGTTGACGTAAGTAAGCCATGATGTACTTCAGACGCGAGTAAGAATATTTTATTTCATTTACGAAAAACTGTTTAAAGGAGCAATCTTTACATTTTTGCAGCTCTCAAAAATTATTGGCAATAAGATACATGACTATATATCTACAAGGTGTTTAATATAGCTACTGTCAAAAACGTTAAGGTAGACAATAATAACAAATAACAACGTCGATCCGTCTCACAATTAAGGAATAGGAATGAAGGAACACGTTCGAAAATAATATTTGAAAGAAATTTCGATTTCAATGTTAATTTGAAGAGCTTCATCTAAATCTGTAATCAGGAGTCTCAGCTCTTTTTCCGTTCAGCCAATAAATAACAATCAAACTTGAGTGCATTTCAAAGATAAATAAAAGCACCATATAAATTTGAGTTTCCTTCGTATTCCTTATTTTGTGTTCTCCTTTCACAAGAAGCTTGAGACTACTGTCACTTAACAAGTTTGGCGCGGTTGTTCTAAATCAAACCATTCCTGTTTTTGATTTTTGATATAACATTGAATATTAATTCATTTAAACATGAATAAAAACAAAATGGGTAGCAGTGACGAAGAAGAGTCCTTTAGTAATGAAAATAATTCTAAAAATGAAAGTCCAGAAAAGTTAAATGATGAAAGTTTGGATGAAAAAGACGTTATGAAAATTCTTGTTGCTACAGATCTTCATTTAGGTTATGAACAAACAACAAAAAGAGGTTTGTCACTAATACTTAATGTATGCATTGTTGTAGCCACTAGTTCTGTTCTTTTAAGATTGATTTGAATTTTTCCAAATTATACTAAATTCCATATTTTTATATGAACAAAGTTGTTTGCATTGTTTTTGAAATTGCATGCCTAGTGTATAGTATTTAAATGTAAGACAACTTTACAACTTATATTTACTACATGCATCAATGCATCAATAATTAGATACCGTAGTGATTTTTACAATCAATCACTCAAATTATTTTTTCATATGAGTCTCAAAACAAAGTTGCACCTTTGATAATGAAATATATATGTAAATTTTAGCTTTAATATCTTCTAAAATCATGATCGTAAGTAATCAGATATTTTACATGGTACATCATGGTCTAAGATTGATTATAGATTAAAACTAATAAAACACAATATTAAACAAGATTGATGAATAATTATCTAACCAAAGGTGCATGAATAAAACTTTGAAAAAATTTTACCTGGCTAACTTATTAGTGCCTGCCTAAGAAGCATAGAAACAGGACAGTTAAACCTAATACATTTATTCCAATGACATACTATTTTTCAAAACTTCTGCAATGAAAAAAATTATACGTTCGTCCTTACGGACCTGTCAACGTGTGCTTTAATACAGTTTTCATTCTTTGACAATGTGTTACAGGACAATGTTTACAGTGCTGTTCACATTTATTACTGTAAGGAAAGAGTAGCAGTTGAATAAGTTTTTTCTTTTTAAACTCATATCTGCCCGTTGCACCATTAAAAGTTACATGAAAGCCCACAATGTTTGGATATAACAAAACTTGTGCATATTTTTTGGACCCCTTAAATCACTTTATACCAGAGTTTAACATAATAATATCAATAAATTGCTGCTGGTAATGTTTTATTAAAAAATTGTCCTGATAATAACTGTAAAACGCCAAAAAGTTTAGTACAAGCTAGTAGATTTTGTTCGCTTTTGACAAAACTTATTAAGATTAATAGTGACATAAAATAGTTGAGACTTTTCTTCAAATTTATGTAATTATCTTATAAACAGTTTCATAGACATTTTGTAAGATATTTGTTTTCTATTTGATTGATGGACCAATAAGGAGCATTTCTTTCTTTCTTGTACTTTGTAATATGATCTAAAAAACAACAGTGACGGCTCGCTGAGTATTGAAAAAGGCTGCTATCTGTGTTTTTCGAAATATTTTCTTTTATTAAACAACCTAGTACTGTACAAATTAGTGCTGTAAAATAATTAGGCCCTTTCGAATAGGTGCACAATGTCGAATTTCTATGTAAGATATTCATAAATAAAACTGAAATATAATTAAAATACATAAATTAAAATCCAAACTAATTAATGCATTTAATTTTATTTATTCATTTATTTATTTATTTATTTATTTGAATTTTATGAAATTTTTGTACAATTTATGTTCCTACGATTTTGGCCTTTTTGGAGCCTTTTTGGAACTTTTCTGGCTTTCAAATCGATCCTCACCTTCGTCATTATCGGCCAAATTCGAATCGCATCTTTTGTTGTCAGCAATCTGGACAAATTCTCGTTGCCGCAGCGCAGAGCCAATTGCAATGGTGTATTGCCAAACTTATCCTGAGCACTAATGTGCACCGAATTATATTTTTTCTGGCTAAACTTGAATAACATTTTCGCCAGGTCATCGTCGTCCCCGTATTTCTGGCAAATAATGTGCAACGGCGTCGATCCTTCTGTATTTGCTAAATTCATATCGGCACTGTTGGTCAGTAGCAGTTGTAAAATTTCCTTACAATCCAAATGTACATTCAGAACCAAATGTAGGGGCGATTCACCAGTTGTTGTCAAGGTGCAATTCGGATCCTGACCGAGTTCGAGGAATTTTTTGACAGCATCTTTACAAGGAGCCATGCACGCTATTTGAAAATGAGTTAAATTGGTCTGTTCGTGTATGTAATTGAGATCAAATCTATTATATATTGTAAAAAGGTCAGGGACGACGTCATAGTCTTTGTTTTGAGCCGCAAGATGAATCGGTGTGGTGCGACGCAAAAGTGGCTTGCCGTCTTTATCAAGGCGGGGCTCGTCTTTGTAACCGGTGCGAGCTACAAACCCGATGAATCCTCTCCTTCCATATTCTAAAAACCGATCTTCACAAGTAAAATAATAATCTGTAGAATGCGAGAGCAGATGCTCAATTTGTTCGGTACAAAAAATTTCGCGGGGGTCTGGAAATTGATCTACCCAATTGCCGATTAAAGGGTCAATTCGACAGAGAAATTGATGTCGCTTCGTTGCGAGCTGCCAATTCACTCCTTTTAGTAACTGCTTCAGTTGGTATAATTTTGAGTGTACGTCAAAATTACCGTCGATGACTTCAAAATCTGAATCCATGATCTTATCGTGAATGTATCCCCTTGTCTGCAGGTACATCTTTCACACACAAACACGATTGCTAATATAAGCTAAGCTTTTTTAAAAATCACAAAATCCTTCGATGTAGTCGATGAAATTTTTCTTTGCTGTCTATTCTTCGGGACTGATAGCTGAACTGACTATACATACGCTTGTATAATCTTTATATACACGGAGTCATTCCCCAACTCCACTTTTCTGGACATACCCTTTCTAATTGTTACTACGTGCGTGCGTGAGCCATGGTCACAATTCGAAATGATAAATATTAGGAATTATGAATATTTATCATTCCGAAATGTGAACATGGCTCCCGATATTGTTTTTTTTTAATAATTTAAATTTCTTTGTCAATTATTGGAAAATTTCTAAAAATTAGAGCAAATTAAACAGTGTATTTTTAACGTATTGCAATCCTCAGAATTTTAAATTTTAACTGTTGTTTTCTATTGTAAGTCATCTTAAGGTCACTCTAGTACGAAAAATAACCACAATTTAATCTATGATAATGCTCATATAAAGAATGACACTAAATGACCTTAAAAAAAAAGTTAAATTCGAACGTAAAAATTTCCGCTCTTTTTAAATCTACATTAAAAAAATTAGATCAACGCATATTAAGGGGGCTCAACACATTATGCAAAAGATCATCCAACACGATAAAACTTATATCAATCGATTTGTTAGATTTTCAAAATGAGATTCCAAAAAAAATGTGGTTGACGAACTAACTTTCGAGATAAACAAGTTTGAAAATCGCGATTTTAACACGGGCTCTTATGGGACGCGGTCTTTTATTGTTCATAACTAATTTAAAAGATCAACCATCTTAATAAAAAATATATTTTCTGAAAGAGAAAGTTCCAAGCTTTCAATTGGTGTGTTAAAAATTACCCCTTAACGAATTAACTAATGAGTAATTAAACAAAATCATTGATTTCGAATAGTGCGAGCGGTTGTCTGCCTAATGCGAGAAAGAGACAGATAGATGCCTCGCTGAACTATTGTTATGATTGGTGTAGAGCCTCCTTAATCTTGATTATTCACATTATTTATATGAAACTAATTAATGTATCCCTTTTAGTACAAGAAGATGACAGTTTCAGAACTTTTGAAGAAATTTTACAGTATGCAGAAGAACATGAAGTAGATATGATTCTTTTAGGTGGCGATTTATTTCATGAAGCTAAACCTTCACATAACGTTGTCACGAAATGCATTAATTTATTGCGAAAATATTGTTTAAATGAAAGGTAAATATGAAATATCACATCATACAACTATGTAGATATGCTTTATTAGCGATAGCTTTAAAATTTGTATGCTGCTTCAGGCAGGTAAAAATTCAATTTCTCACTGATCCAGAAGTTGCTTTTAGTCATTGCGAACAAAAAAAAGTTAATTACGAAGATAAAAATTTCAAAGTTGGAATTCCAGTATTTTCAATTCATGGCAATCACGATGATCCAAGTATGTATAAATTATATATTGTGCAAATTACACAGTATAATAAGTATTAAATACTAGTTACGTTTTGTGCAATTTTCGCTCTCAGTTCCAAAGAATCACAAAGAATTACAAAGTTACTTTATCGAAAGACGCGCTTCCTTTAAAAAAAACCAAAAGCATATTCGTACGTAAAAGTTTTTACTCTTTTCAAATTTGAAATAAAAAGAGGGGTTCCTATTTGAAAAATCGATTTTTGGTTTGCTGTAGCTTTGAGATTATGCTCAAGGTCAAATTCAAGGTCACCATTCGATTCCTCGTCGAAATTTACATCGAACACGGGGTTTTTTAATTTTTATTGCGCTTGTTGTGCAAGATATCTAGGGGTTTTTATACTTTTGGAACACCCTGTATAATGCACCTAATGGATAAGTTTGACTAAACGAATTGACGGGTTACTTTCTTATTTCATTATTCATTTTGATGAATTAGTCTAAAAAAAGCTTTCAAGATAAATCAAAATATTGCATGTTTTTTTTCTAATTTAAAGGTTTTGGAGCTGTTGGAACAATGGACGTTCTTGCAGCTACTGGGCTCATAAATTATTTCGGAAAGTGGTCTGATGTCACGAAAATTTCAATCGTTCCTTTACTTTTTCGGAAAGGAAGTACTACTGTTGCTCTTTACGGATTAAGTTATATGAATGACCAACGACTCTCCCGGCTGATAAGAAACGATAAGGTTTATAACTTGAATTTTAATCAAATTACTTCTAAACAAATAATGCTTCTATCGCAAATTCTTAGTCAGTTTATTTAGAAACTAGAATAATTATACATAGTACTGTAATATTTAGATAAAACGTTGGCACTTAACTATATCAGTTTCAAAACATCTGATTATAAGTGTTACTATTTCGTTTTTTAATAATAGTTTTTTTACGTGAAATGCTCATTCATACATCAGCTTGGCCTAAGTAATGGTTCATTTAGCAAAGTGTTAAAGTTTCATAAACATTCAACATTTTTAAATGAACTTGCGCTAGAGATTTTCATATTCCGCTGAATTCATGGTACATACAAAGTGAGCGTTAATTTTGTCCGGTCCAACAGAGTTGTAGAACGTGTATAGGCATAGGGAAATTCCGGCGTTCCATCGGACAGAATCACCACTCACCTAGTAAATATTTTTGGACAGGTTAAAAGAGGAACTAAAAGGGAAACAAAGTAGTTTTTAGAAAATGATGTAATTTTTAAAAGTAACAATTAAGAAAGAAAATTCTCAAACGATATATTTTCAAATAAAATTATTGAAATTTATATTTGTGATAAAAACTTATAAAAATATTTTAGTTTCATTTTGTGCGAGGTGAAGAAACTGGAAACCCCTTCAATATGTTAATTTTGCATCAAAATAGGGCTCAACATAGTAAAAATTCATTTGTTCCTGAAGATTTACTGCCAGATTTTCTAGATCTTGTTATTTACGGGCATGAACATGAATGTTTAATAATGCCTGAACGATCAAAGCTAAATCCGAAAATTCACGTGTGTCAACCTGGTAAATATGTCTATTAACTATATTCTAATGATGATTGATACGTATACTATAATAAAATTAATCTATCCAATTTGGTATTTTCCAAATTGGTTTGGTATTTTCCAAATTTGGTATTTTCCAATCTATCCAATTTATAAGGAAGCTCCGTAGCAACTTCATTAGCTCAAGGAGAGTCCGTTCCAAAGCACGTTGGATTATTGAGTATTTATAAAAATAAATTCAAAATGGATCAATTGCCACTGAAAACTGTCAGACCTTTTGTTTTCGAGGACTTATTACTCAATGAATGTAATGATGAAATTTCTACTTTTAAAAGTAGGACTGAAGCCGTAGAAGAGTTTGTTGATAACTACGTTGAAAACGTGTTAATTCCACGAGCTACTGAATTATTAACTGGTATGTATTGTTACATTCTTAGAAGATATCTATAATATTATAGCCCCTTTTTCGGTACCGATTCTGAAGTTTTATTTTCACTTGAAAAATCGAAAAAAATTGACAGAGGTAACTTTCAACAGTTCAATAAGACCAGAATTTTTTCAGATTTTTCGGATACTTAAGAACTTAATTATTGAAAAGTTCAGAAGTTAATTGCAATCTTATTTGATATCAAATCTGAAAATCTTTTTCTCTTTTTCTTGAAAAAGAAAAAATCTCTCAAATGTGATCTCTCAAAAAATATTATTTTGACTCATATATATTTATTTATGGGTTATAAGCTTGAGTCTTTTATAACTTTTATATTTATAAATCCATATGTGCTCTCACTTATTATAATTTATTTTTTCACAAAGAGTGACACTACATTTTTTCCGGATATTTTCAGATCATCCAATGCAGCCTCAAAAACCGTTAATCAGACTGAGAATATTTTATAGCAATGATAATGATATGTTTGATCCATTAAGGTAAATTTATTAAAATATTTATTTATATAAAGTTTGTTTTTCATGAACGTTAAAATAATTCCTTGTAGGCTTTCTCAAAAGTATTACCATGTTGTTGCGAATCCACATGATATATTTCTTTTCCGAAAATGTTCGTCAAAATTGAAAAAAAAAGACATCATTCCATCTAATCAAGATCTTGGAGAAATAGAAGAAATATTTCGTTTTGATGAGGTAAGTAATTTAACTTCTTATGATTATGCTGACTATAGTGAAGCAAAGAGAGTATCAAAGCTCTAGCTTTGTGTGATTGCAAGTTCAAACGATTTGGGATGCCACTTGTGTATGCTTGATGAATAATGAATAATAATAATTTAAAATTAATTGGCGATTGCCCTACGCATAATAACTTGTGTGATGAACATTAGTTACTTTGCCAAAAAGTGAAAGTCCCAATTTTCGTTATAAAAACTATAACTTCCTACTTTTCTTCAGACAGCACAAACCGTCCTGGCACCCATTTTCTTATTTAAGACATCAATCTTCCTTCTTTCGATAATATACGGCGTCAAAATACCGAAAGATAGTCATATTATAAATCAATTATTGTAGTTCAGTACCACATACTTTATGTACGACTGAATTAAACCGTACTTATTGTTTAGGGGGACAAAGACTGGAAACGATCTGTTCAAGGAGGAATCAGTGATTACTTTAAACAAGATGACCAGGTGGGCAAGCTCACTGTTCTCTCTTTGAATGAACTTAATCGAGCACTGTCACGTTTCGTAGACACTAATGATGGAAACGCCTTCAACGAACTTGTAGAGTAAGTACGACCGTAGGCATATTATTGAATAACTGCTAATCATAATGCTTTTTTAGGCATCAAGTTAAGGAAACTGTCTCATATTTACTAGAAGATGGTCGTGATTATAAAAATAAACAAGATATTTTAGAAGGAATTAAAGATTATTCTATTGCTCGTGAATTGTCTGAAGAAGATAATAAAGTAAGTAAATTAATTCTGATATTTATTATTATCTTCATAAAATTTAATCATAAAAACTTATTAGGAAAAAAATTTTAATCATAATGTGAAGAATGTAAACAGTAACGATGATGCTCTTCCTGATGACACACCTGCTAAAAAAAGAGGAAAGTATCAAAAACTTGATGATGAAGAAGCTGATTGCTTGCAAAATAATACAAAACGAAGTAAAGCAAAAGTATCAAAAAAAATTTCAGCTCTTGATATAAGTACTTCTAGTGGATCTAAAAAAATTTAAACTAGAATCTATTTGATATTTTAAAATATCAGTTTTGATTCAGAATAAAAAAATTGACATTGTTATTCAAATTCTTACATTTATGTGTCAATATTATTGTTCAAACTCTTTTATTAAATGTTATTTAAACGTTTTTAAATATAATGTCGTTGTTAAATCACAAAAATAATTCCTAAGAGTGAATAAAACATTTTTATATTGAAAAACTTTCATAATTTATTGTATTAATCATAATTTATTGTATTAATTAAGGAGCATATAGATTTTCAAGACAGTAATTAATATCTCTGAAATCAACTGTACTTTGAATTTTTAACTTCGTAATACTTATGATTCCTTTTGGTCCATATACAATGGTACACTTATCATTGTGACAATAAGACTTGTCTTTTATTTTTTAACATTTGTTCATTGCTTTTCTTTGAAACTTTATCAAGTATTCTCCATAATCACTGAGGTTTTTGAAATTCATGGTAAATCTTCAAAGAAGTAGATGATAAACGGTCTTGAAAGACTTTTTCTAAAAAAAATTCAAACGTATGCCGAACTAATTCATAAATTTTTTGTTTTATGTATATTTTATCAAAAGTTGTTTCTTTGTGAGATAAAGTAGACTTTATAATAAAAATAGAAATGATTTTAGGTGAAGACCATGCGATCAAACAAAAAAATACCAGTATTTTTTTTTGTGAAGATTCTACAATAATGTTTGAAAACAAGTGGTCTCATTGTTCATGACCTAGACCATTGTACAATTGATAAAATTGAATATTATCGTTAAAACTAAATTTAGATCAAACTAGCTAGATCATGTATCATGGAGTGATTGTTAAAGTTATTAAAAAACAAGGACATCGTTATCAATAATGTGTAAATGGGTAAAAATCCGACATAGGCGCCAACAGTGGCTGCATCAGCTTTATAGAATTGTAAGTTATGACTACAAACAGAAAAACAGAAGTTACACCGATACATAGACAACAATAAGTTGCACCCATGAGGTAACGGATCCTATTATGGAGTATTTTTGAAAACTGCCCCTATTATGAATTAGCTATTAAATACAAGATCTCAACTTTAATAATTTTTTTTTCTTTATTTAAAATGAATATTGAATGTCGATTCATATTCAGAAGCACAAGTTTTAGCGACTAAATCACATATGAAATATTTCATACATTTTTTATGGGAATTATGTACATGTTTCTTTGATTTTCTCATAAGTTCCATAATGGGGTCCTTTACCTTACATTATGAAAGGAAACATTCCAGCGATGGAAACTAATGGGACTGAAAAATTTATCGGCTATTGAGAGGTCATCAAACTTTACACAAAAAATCATTAACCAATATTTTTTTCAGTATTTTCCCATAAAATAAAAATAAAATTTAAAAAATGAGAATTCAACTTTGAGCCTATGTATTAATGAAGAATCAAGAAACTTGAAAGCTCAAATTTTGGAAAGCTTCCTTTGATGTTTACTTTTGAAGTATGCAATTTTATTATACCCTGATCATTCTCATATCCTTAGTCCTGTGTCAAAAAGATAGGACTGAGGCACATTTTTGGCCCTCAAGTTTTTTAAAATGGGTTTTCGCGCTGGGGTGGCGATATGTATAAATCCTATAGATGCATTAGCAGCGACCGGCAGAGCAGCCGGTATTACACTACATATACAACGTATCGAATAGAGGGAGATAGCTAGCTCTCTGTCTCTTCCTTTTTCAACTCGACGCGCGCGACTGCAAAAGGTGGGAGAAAAAGAGAGAGAGACAGAGAGAGAAAGAACGTCAGTATCATAGCAGTAGCAGTTGCATCGGGACGTGGGCCCGGGAGAGGCTAACTTACTGCTATCCATACTTTAATTAAGTCGTGACAGGTTTAGTCAGTGTATTTGCTTTTACACACACGAATGCCGCGTACTCTCTAGTCCGTTTCACGCTGCAGTGGGCCAGTAGTCGCGGAAATAATTCACCGATTGCACCGGAACCCGCTCTGTTTTTCGATTTTCTTAGCGAGTCACGATATCATACAAAAAGCCAGCAGTCCCATCGTTTTATTTTCTTTCGTAAGCAAGGCTGACGTTCAAATATACACGCGCACGCACACCACTCGTCGCCGTGTCTCGATCCATGCACCTCTAGCTCGACAGTAGCCGCCATTTTGCTGGCATCTGTGTGCGTGCGGCGGACGCACACACGCACACATATTTATTCACATATCTATACAGTTGATGACAATCGTATACTCGCAGACGGCGGCAGTCGCAGACTGCAGACGCACACCATAGATCATACGGTATACGATACATAACATCTGTGCTTAGTTCATCAGAAATAAAAACTACACTCTTTGACGAAGGTATTGGTCACTGAAAATAAACCTGCGTCACTGAATGTACGCATGTATCCCCGATGAACAGTCGAACTTGAATCTTCGCTACTAGTCAATGCTGTTTGCCGCGTTCAAACCATTCATGTATGTGTTTTTCGGCACCGCAGACGATTTAGCATCGTAATCGGCTGCTTCGATATTGCTCGAGTTTGCGATCATCGGCATCCTTGAGGGTCGGTGAAATTTTTTATGATTGAATTACTATAAAAAACAATTATAAGTGACCACTAGTGACTCTGGATACAGTGACGTGTGCATACGTACCCCTTTACACTCACTTACAATACTCGAGGGCAAATGTACACACTACATCAGACCGTGACAGTCTGGCATTATTGATGGCAAAAAAAAGTTAAAGATCGATTTGTGAATATTGCCGCGACTCGCGGAAGTGGCATTGCGTTGCAAATTTTTCATGAATTCGAGGCTACATCGATCGTGTGCATATTTACCATTCTCCGTGCTGCGAGCAGAAACAACGCCAGTGTCAATGCACGCAAAGCAGAATCTCGCGTCACCCGCGCTCTTTTGAGGTTACAATTGCTGCAGGCAGTGGTTTGCAGTTTGCACTCGTCTCGCCGAATCGAGATCGAGACATAGAAAACCACCACAAGACGGCTGCTAAGTATCCGTGCGATTGTGCATCGCTTCTTTTCTCCTGCGCTTGGCTCAACCTTCGTTTTTGTTGTTGGAAGATCAAAACAAACCAACGTCAGCGGTAAGTAACTAGTGTTTTTGATATGTTAAACATAGTAGCATTAGCGTATAAGTTGCTCTGCTGTTTGTTTGTTTTTTCTTTACAATTCTATGGTTTCTCGAGTGATAGTTGTTATCATAATGTGCCTCTAACTTATTTTTCTATTTTTAAATGTTTTTTCATTTCGGCAATTCATTTTCTGAATGGTAAAGTGTCTCTTTATTAAAACATTTTTATTCACCATTTCCATCATCTTTTTAAATGGAAACTTGAAAAAACGCGCTTCGTTTTAAAATGTACACAGTTTATAAGCTAGTTCGTAAATGAGAAATGAGGCTCATCGAAAGTACATAAATTCGCGCCTTATCTCGAGCACGTACTCGATGTCGATACTCAAAAAAGAGTCTAGATTGCGTGATTGATCAATATTATTTTCTTTGAATCATTCGTACATAGTGTCCATCGCTAATTCTTCGATACAATAACGGAGCGGTCTTTTCTAAGTCATACCTGCATATTTAATAATGCAGGCGTGTGAAATCGTGACGATATCATAAAAGTCACCGGAGATTCCGTAAAATTTTAATATGCCTCGAATGCACGAAGAGAGTCGCGAATTCGTTTGTTTCACTCTCTCTCTCTTTCTCTCTCTCTGGCTTGAAACTCGTAAAATTCAGTATTCTGCCGCTTCCACCTCCATGACCATGAGCCCCCACAGTGTACGTATGTACATGCACACATATTACGTGCACACTATCACACATGTGCAGGAGAGTATAACGATGGCACATACATGGTACACCGTTGGCAACGCGCATCTGTCCGCCCGTTAATTATTGCTACTGCCTTCTCTCTTTCTCTCTTTCTACTTCTCTTTTGCTTCGTGCTGTCTACTCATTTCTATCTCTCTTTCTTGGTTTATCACGTATGTGTGTTTTACGTAAACGTAGATGTGCATAAATACGTGTATTTTGTAGCTCGACAAATCGACCGCATAAATGCACACGTTATTTTTTCTCGTTTATTTCATAATGTCATTTTTTAATAAATCTCATGTTCAACGCGTGGAGAGAACGAAAGACGCGATGAACGAATTCAAAAATAAATTTGCCATTGTTATGGGGATTACTTTTTTCAAGTATTCGCGTACATACGGGTTGTATGACTTTGAGTATGATATGATACAACCAAAAAATGAAATCTATATTCAAGTAATAATTTTATCTTCATTGAAGAACTGATGAAATTATTTTATTTGGTGTCAATGGGGGTTTGAAATCACGTACATGGTTTTTAACTAATAATTTCGATTGTTTGTCAATTTTCACATGAAAAATTAGCCCATATACCTAATTCAATACCCATATGTATATTATAATACACGGCCTATATGTATATTATGTATGCACACATAGGTAAAATGCATTTAGAGATGCATAGTCTCGCGCAAGACTACTCGCTAAAACTTCCGCATTCTACGGACTTTTACATGCAGTCCTGTACATAATGAAAACTCCACAGTATATATCGTGCGCGGCTCTCCTTGCGCTCGCGCTCCAATGCTATATAATTTTTGTAGCTCTCATTATGGGTCTCTCTCTCCGATCTATAGCGCCTTTCTCTTTAACTGCTTCAATAATTGCCTCTCTGTCCGTGCACACATGCGTGCAAAGAAGTCCGGCGGTGTGGGCTTTCTTTGCGAGAAATTGCATTTTCATGATTTTCGACGAAAAAAAAAATACCATTTCGCAAAAGAGGGGAGAGAAGCGTGTTTACTCGTCGTCGAAGTTTACGCTCGTTTTATGTTGTTAAAAACCTGCGCTCGGTACTGATTACGAACCCTCGAAAGGGCGTCTCGCACTTGATGAATTTTCCGAGTAGAGCTCGGTGTCTCTCGCGGGCGCGTGTGTATATTACAACGCATGCTCGTACTTTTTATTCTTGACCGCAAGAGACTCTCCATCCCGTTTGGAGCGCTGAACCCTGCCGCGCGCACCCGCTCTCTTTGCCTCACGATATGTATCGCCTCGCCTCGCGCGGCAGTAACAGCAGCAGCAGCAGCAGCAGCAGTAACAGCGGCGCTGCATTTACTTACGCGGACTCCTTTATTTTTATGTATCGCATTATATTTTCGTTCGCTCGTGGAGTCGTGCGCACGTATAAGTAGTCGAACCATCGCTTCCGCAGAGCACCGCTGTCGCCACCGCCACCGCGACGCTCATTAAAATAAAGGCACACACACACGCGCACGAAATGTGCACTTATCTTCACGCTTTAAGCTGTGCGTGTGTTCGTGTGTGCAAGTGACTTCGTATCATACGCTCGACGGTCTGCAGTCATATACCGCCGCATTCGGCGTTCGGCATGTATCGCATACGGTGTTCCGATATCAATTGATGGATGTGGCACAGTATACGACCAACACTTGGGTTGTTACGTGCCAAGTGCATTCGTTTCGGTGACTATTTTTCTCGTCGCTTCTGCTGAATTCCTTACTTATATTTACTCAAAGTTAAGGACAAAAACCTCTCACGCATATAAAGTCAATCAACTATACAAACATCATTAATTGGACTTCGTCGGTGGAAATAATAGCAACTGATCAAAATATCAGGTACTAAATATACATACATGCGTTTCTCCTGTTGTACTTGTTATACATATACACAAGGTCGTTTCGATCTGCAATAAACAGGCTTTGTATAATGAACTGTATGAATCTGTATGCACTTTAACGCTTTGGCAGGTTTGTCTGAAAAAAGTTGTACATATAGCATATTCGTACGTACATACACAAAAATTGCCGAGATGCACGGTAACTCTTTCAAACGAAGGTTAGGTTTTGTCTTCTTTCGTAATTGCTCATTGATTGACAGAACTTTTTATTTTTAGTCGCTATTAAATTAACTCAACGGTGAGACGCTATTTTCTGTTGTTGGTTAGTTTACTGTTCTGTTTTTATAAATGTTATTCATGAATAGATAGGTCGTCTGATTATTTATGTTTGAAAATAGCAACTTGCACTCTATCAAATGTACCATTTTACTTTCGATTATATTGAAGTAAATGACTTACTTGAATTTTTTTTTGTTACAGATTATTACACCATGGAATACGAAACTGATGTGGTTGATTTAAGCGTGGGGTAAGTTTTTGATAGCAGTACATGATCTTGAAGGGTAGATACCATTTTTCAAGGTTTCTTTTCCTTTCTATAAAAGGAATAGCAGGAGAGAGTCACCTAGTATATCTCTTAACTTAATTCCTGCATCATCGAATGCAACCAATTCAGCAACTAATGAGCCTAGGGCAGTTCCATTAAATTTAGGTGGTAATTGCGTAAATAATATAAATACTGAAAGCAACATGCCGAAAGCATCAAGAAATATTCAGAACTCCTCGAGGGGGATTCTGGCTAATCAATCTCGCAATGAACGCCAAACTAGACGTAATCTCAGACCTAGAACTGAGAGAAGTTATGCAGAAAGTCCTGATGAACACAGAATGAATGGCTATCTTAATGGATCACTCACTAATGACAATGAAAAAGGTAACTTTTTATAATAATTAATAAATTGGATCTGTGACTTTATGTATATATTAAATTTCAAATTTATTAGATGATGCTGTCGAAATGCATCCAATTAAAGAACTCACTCCTGAAGAATTAGAAGAAAAAGAAAAGCAATTGAGAAAATTGAGAGAAGAAGTAAGAACAGAAGAGATGTTACTTGTGCTTTTAAAAAAAATTAAACAATCACAGCTTAAAGAAAATATTGCTGCTGTACCAAAAGTACCAACTAAATTACCACCCCCGCCTGTGACAATGTCACCAGTGCCACCACCTTCGCAGCATGGGTTAGTACGGTGTTTATTTATAAACTTTTCTTTTTTCATTTTAGCTTTGCATTTACTATATTCTTTTGAGGAATTGATTTATATTGCAATTAATGGTTAATTTTTATATGATCACAGACACAGAACTGGCAAGGGTCCACCACCACTGCTTAGAGGTCAGCCAGCTCCCTCAAGAGGTAGCACCAGTATGCATGGTCCTCCCCCCGGAATGCTGTTAACTCCAACTGGTGGTAGAAACTCCATGTCTAGTACTGGAATGGTTTCAAATATGGTAATACCTCATCCCCCACACCCAAGAGGGAGAAACACTGTCAACACATCAAGTTCTTATCATTCTGCGGACCGCACAGAGAGATCAACCAAAGACCCAATGCCATCACCTGCCCATCAGGTACACTTAAAAGTAAGTTTTCATGATTTTATATATAATTACAAAGGGTTAGTGGAGATTGTACTAGCATGGTGTTGGAAGTACTAATATGGATGTTTTATCTCAAAGTTTCACTTCCTATAATAGTTAACATTAACTTTACTGATTCACAATAACACAAATATTTTTATAATTATTATCAACCAGCTTATTGGATCACAAGATAACAAATCTGCTGTGCCTCATACACCTGTGATGCCTGATCAGGTACACATGTATGCTTTTACATTATGAGTTGAACAAGTTCTCAAAGTGCATAATATATGTAATAAAAAATTTACTCAAATGCATAGTTAGTTGACTAATGCACAGAGCTTGCTTAAAAATTATGATTTTTGAGTATTTTTTATCATATATTTTAGTTATATAATTTTTAAAATTCATTGAAAGAAATAAGATAATTACTTGCTTTACTCAATTGATTTCATTTTTAGAGCTACAATTGAGTGTTCTTATTTATTGATTGTTCCTTAAAGTTTTTTTCTCCCATTTTTAATGTGTTTTTCAATTTATGGATTCTTTAGTAATTTATTCAATTGATGATGTTTTCAGGAAAGAACCAGGGAAGATCCACAAACTCCTGTGCAACGTCAAGCTGCAGCCAAACAGGCTTTAAGAAAACAACTAGAAAAAACCCTGTTGCAGATTCCTCCTCCCAAGCCTCCACCACCAGAAATGCATTTTATACCTAGCCCATCAAATCCAGAATTTGTGTACCTTCTTGGTTTAGAGCATGTGGTAGATTATATAACTAAAGTACCTCCAACACCTCCACCATCAGAACCATTTGAGTGCACACAGTGTAAAACAGACTTCACAACCCTCTGGAAATGGGAGAAACCAGCTAGTAGCAATAAAAAAGATGGACAAACGGGTCATGCAACTTTCCAAAAACCATCAGCTGGTCCTAGAGATCCTAGAGTTATTTGTGAACATTGTGTAACTACCAATGTTAAGAAAGCTCTCAAAGCTGAACACACTAATCGGTATGTATAATTTTGATTCAATTATGATGAAATATTTTTTATTTTTTGTAAAATGGTATTTCAATTGATTTAAAATTTATTTTAGATTGAAGACGGCGTTCGTCAAAGCTTTAAAACAGGAAAAAGAAATTGACGAAAGGTTAGCGCAGACGACAAGCGCTAGTCCAGATCCACCTGTACACATATCTGTTTTACCTAAATCTGTACCTAAAGTACCAACCCCTACAAGACGTTCCACTCCACCAGTTCCACCGCAGCAAATGCCACAGATTTCAGCAACTCCTCCTGCATCTAAAGCTTTGCAAGATCAGCAGGCACTCGCTAAATTAGTTGAATCTTCTAAATATGGACACCAAGGATTTGCAAATGTTGCAGCAGCTGCTGCGCAACAATTACAACAACAGCTTTTACGAGGTAAGATGTCGTGTTGTGCAATTAAAAAAAAATGTTCTTTTTCATGAAAAACAAAATTAATTTTTTCAATATTTTTGTTGAATTTAAAATTTGAACTCATTTAATGAAAAAATATGAATTTTCAGAATTGTCGAAGTCTTCCCCAGTAGGTGGATTAAATCAACATCAATCAATAGGGCCTCATATGATGACCTTTAATCCTCTACTGTACCCGTACCAACTTGCTCACCAAATGGCTCAGGCCAGCGCACAAAATAACGCCGGTAAAAATTTAGCTGCAGAGCTTCATCGACATACTGCTGATATTCAACGACAATATTTGTTGGATATGATACCCTCTCAAGCAGCCCAAAATCAATCCAATCAAACTCCTTCACGAGCTCATCCGCACAACTGGAAAACGTAACCAGAAGTAGTGAATCGTCACTTAAACTTGGACACGCTTCGATTAACGTAAGGCTCTGAACTAGTTTTTCAACATTCAGATAGTATAAAAAAGGCTGAAAAAAGAGAGACCGAGAGACTTGTATTTTAATTCAGTCGCTGCTGTCTTAGCCACACGTACACATTTGCACCTGTGTCTCTGAAAATGTGCTTATTAATACTGATAACATTTTCTTTTCTTATAACTGAAGATACAAATATTTTTGACAATGACGTCAAAAAAATTGACTGTGTTAAGTGTATTTTTAATATTAGGTTGAAATTATACGAAAGCGAGTATAAAAACATGCTTTGAACACTGATTATTTATTAAAAACAGTGGTGTGAAGTTGAGTGTGTAAATTTATCTATCTTTTGATTGAAATTATGTTTGTAATTAAAACATAATTATTCAATAGTGTCAATGAAATGGAAATAGAATTGAATTTTTATTTGGGAAAAAATATTACACAAAATAATCCATCAGGAGTATTTTATGAGTTAAGATTGGATTAACATTCATAATGACAATCGACTGGTTTAATATTAAATTAGTATTAATTTCTTAAAAATTAGTAGAAGGTTGTAAAGGTTAATTAAGGTAAAATACAAATGTATAATATATACGTAGGTATTTCGATAGCTTTTGCAAGCATGCAATTTGTGATTTTTCACGAAAATGATTTAATTTAGATGATCAAATTAAGATTTTTTTCAGAAATGTAAATTTCGAAATGTTAAAATTTTTCTATAACTATAATCAGGTGATCAGGTGTAATTATTAAATATTTATGCGATAATTTATTAACACAGATTATTATTTAAAAATTATGACGTATTAGGATTCTGATCTATTACTACGTATTATCAATCAAATGATAAATATGTTTTCAAACAAATATGATACATTTTTGTATCCATACTTTAAGAACATTTTTAATCGGTTATTTTTAACTGCTGTTTTAGCAATGATAAATTATAATATATACTCTGGTCAAGCAATTTGTAAACAATATTTATTATAGCAAAAATGGACTTAATTTTTTTTAATTTTTTTTCTAATATAATTTTTTTTTTCAAGTACTATTACAATGTTCTATAACAATTACAATACTGGCTGTGTCTAACCGCATTTCTTCACCTTTCACTCACACGCACAGAACCTACTTCACCATCGGTTTTCAAGTCAATTATATTGTACTGCAACATTCGGAAGACAGCGTTTTTAAACAAAAACTTATAATTTAAACTCATAATATAAATAAAAACTCATGGAAGTCTATTTTACTCGTCTATACTAAATATTTTTCTTTGTGTATAAGTATTGAATGATCACTTTTTCCATACTATTAATTACGAAAAAGTGAAAGCAAGTAAACTGAATTATGCTGATCGTTTATAGATAAATGTACATTGGTATGACACAAATTTAAATTTAATGTATAACTATATTTTAGGTAATAAGGTATTTGAATCTCTTTTAAATATGTATTTCATAAAAAGCAAAAACTCGAAAATACAAACGTCGAGGTACAAAAATTCGTATGATTATATCTCTGTAAGGGTTGAATCATCTGTTTATCTATTTAAAATACTTGAATCAAATTAACGAAGTCATATGTAATCGAAATACCTTTAAAAAACAAAAACATCACGCTCTGTACATGCGTAAAGAGAAGGAAAAATTATTAAGTATTTAAAAAAAACTCGTGCAATTTAATAAGCGCGCATTCACATTAACAAACGTATGTATTTATCGTCACCTGAAACAAACTAGTCTACTTCAAAAATTACTTCAAATAATGTCCAAATAATTTATTGAAGAGCAGTAAAAATTTGGAATTTCTTTCGAGTTCAAAAAAATCTTTTTTGACGTCATAGAAATTGAAGTACTCAATTCCCAGCCAAATTATTTAATGGACTAGTTTTTCTCTCGGGTGTTGATATAATAATATGATATCGCGCTGTCTGTATAATAATTATATATATAAATAATATATATATAATATTATAATGGCGAAACGATGCGATTATGAAAGAGAAGGCATTACGTGTATATTACAGTATCCCGATCGTATTATACGACTGAGCTCATGTTGCTTTTCGATATTTGTTGATTGTTTTATAAACCAATCTTGCTGCACCTCAATGAACATCTCTATAGCTAAGAAGTTCTTTTTCCACAGCAGTCGAAAAGATACACATGTGGTTTCCAAAACATGACGACAAGAGCTCGAGCAAAGAATAATTAGTTTCTCGAAATGGACAAATAATTTTTCCGCTCCAACAAGAAAATTAAACTTGACTGTTCTTGCCGCATTCAATCTAATAGGATAAATTTACGATCTATCATCGCCGATTTTTACATTATCATGAAAAAAAACTTGATAAAGTTAACGATAAAAATATGTATATCTATTGTATACGTATATACACTATACATAATATAATTATTATATACGTATTCACTTTATGCGAACGATTTATCCACACTTTTTCCTTTTAATTGACAAAAAAGGAAAATAATTTGTACATAAATTATTACATACAACTATTCTATGAATATAAGTGTAGGTTTTCTTTATTATATATTATCATTATTATTATTACTATTATTATTATTGCTATTATTATTATTGCTATTATTATTATTATTATTATTATTATTATTATTATCATTATATGATACACAGCATTAGTTTGGACAATAAAAAAAAAATTTTTACACAACTTAATATATACATATTGAAATTATTTTTTTTTGTTACCCTAATCAAGGTGTCTAAACACGATTGTATTACAATTTGACGTCAGGGTACAACCGCTATATATTTATAGTGGCTGCTCGTTTTATTGTTCTAAGACCGTTATGCAATTATAAAATGCTCGTGCACACCTCTATGTATAAGAGTGAATTCCACTCTAACAACTGAAAAACGCTTTTTATAATGAGTCTTAGGAGTACAATAGAAAATGAAGGAGTCTCAGTAAACCGAGCTTCAAATTTAATCGAAAATAAGTTTTTTTATTTTTACGTATTTTTAATCTTATGCCAGTATTCAGTACAATAAATAATTCATAAATTCCTATCTGAACGTAAAAAAACCACGAACATGAGGTATTTTTCACACTTATTTTGAGTATACGAGCATTTGATTCAAAAGAAAAAATAAAAAAAATCGGTCAAGATCCTGTCGTGAAGCGAGGCTGGAACCGAGAAGGAAAGGAGGTGTATGTCTCTTTTCAGAGCAATTTTTTATCGTTGAGTTGATTCAGGCACTTTTTGAAGCTTTTTGCGCAAAACGGATAGAGGACCGGTTGATCGCAGAGTCGACAGGCTGCGGCCAGATGAGAGCAACATTTCAGGCTCTCCTTGCAACAAGATACCCATAGTTCGGGTCCGGCCTTCGCGCAGTTGTAACAGAAACAGTCACCTGCGATGCATGTTAAAATATTATACTTTTATATGAAAGTCTATATACAATGTGTACGTGTGTGCATTTGTGCGATTGCGATTATATATACGCGTAAATTACGAAACGATGCGTCGGACGAACAAATTATTTTTTCGAGGGGTTTTTAATTATTTGAATTTTCGAAGCTGTTAAATTAGCTAAGTTCAGGTAAAAATGATGCTTGCACCGTGATAAGGCCAATTTCGAAACGCGATGGATTTCGATCGCCAAACGTGATTAAACTTTCGAAAGACATATCTGAACCGATTACCGATTTTTCCCGCAATAGAAGTGGGAAAAATGAGCACGCGAGAATAGATAAAAGACCCACCGATCGCTGGCAATATTTCGATTTCACTTTGCAATCATGAAGATATATTTATATCCCTAGTTAACAATCAATCGGTAAAAAAAATATATTCAAAATCAGTGCAATAATACTTTCACTCGTTCGCAATGATTACGAGTTACTATATAAATATACCCACACATTATAAACGCGAAAATGTATGCGACAAAAACGAACATATTTACCGATGCGATCGTGTTCGTAATGTGCAGGTACGGTACGACCGACACGTGCGTGTAAAAAATCGCGCAAAACGCAGCTCGCGCGTACCCATGTACGTACGTGTACGTACATGTCATTGTCAGGATGAAAATTTTAATTCGAGAATAAAACCGGGGAGCGGTTTTATACACGTACATGTGTAATACGCGTTCGGATGTGCGAAGCGCGCAATGTTTTGTCAAGGGCATCGGCGCGCTGCAACATTTGCGCCGATTTACAGCGTGCAGTACACAACACTGCCTGCATCGCGGAAATCACGTGCGTGCGTGCGAGCGAGCGAGCGAGAGAGACTTGAAGCACTGCACTGCGCTTCGACCGTACACTCGTACGTGTGTGCAAATGTGTACATGCTTAATACCATACCTCGGGGACAATCGACGGAACGTCGCGCCTCCGCACGTCTGCATTCCAGACCTTGCTCGCCGTCGGGACACCTTGTGGTCGTGGTCTTCGTGGTCGTAGTCGCTGATTGGCTCGAAAATCTCGACGCGGCTTGCAACTGTTCACGACTGTTGATCTCGTACTCGGACTCTTCCTCGCTGAATATCGCGTCGATCTATAAAAGCACGCGACAAATAAATCAATTAATAATTCGTCAACGTGTGGGTATTTAGATAGTCTTCGAGGGGGCTTGTTAGAGAAAATAGGAAAAGTAAATGTATCGTGTCTGAATATGCACGCGCGAGCCTTCAACCTGTCATAAAAATGTAAATCCGCGACTGGATCAGCCGCGAGCGCCGCGCGTCAGCCGATCGGTTGCGACATTTCAATCGAACCGCATGCATATATGCAGTTGAGTTAAATTTTTACATTAAAATCTCGCGCAACGAAAATACAACTGTAGCAGAGAAATTCAGAGAAAATCGGTATATCCGGAAATGTATGATTATTATCAGTACATGTTCAGACAATCGCGTAATCCCAACGACAATTAGCTATTTTTAAGTGCATAGGAAATAGTCTGATCGCGAACCGTTGATTCAACTCTGTGAAGATGTTTTTTGATTCATTGAGTTCGCGTGAACGTAAAACACGGTGTATACATATCGAATCGCTGCAAATTATATCATACTGGTCATGCACTCTGGAGGAATTGCGGTTCACACTGTCAATGTGTGTGTCTGTGAATGCGTGCGCGAACTAAAAATGCCAATGAATTAGAAACTTTAGTGTCCCCTCTCCTCCCTCCCACGCGAACCGCAATTTATAAACGAGTTACGAGGTGATTCGTTAAATTAAAAAAGATCGAGAGGTATTGCGTTCACCTGATTGAAAGCTCCCGGTTTGGAGAACAATTTGACGAGCTTGGCCAGGCGATGCTCGCTGCTCATGTTCTTGACCGATGTTATCGTCGTCGATGCTGCTTCAGTTGTCGATGCTTCCGTCGTGATTTGGTAATTCGACGACGAGGATGACGATGCCGCGATCGCCGTGACAAAAGCGCAAAGCGTCAGTCCTAAAACGATGGAACTTTGCGAGGCCATGTTGATCGCGATCGGCGTCCAAGTTGCGCGAATCATTTGCGCTGTATAATCGACGCGCTCCTCTCTTGGCGACCGAACGCGCGCCCGGCGACTCGTTTACTGAATCGGTATATATGCACACGGAGTACTCGCGCGTGCACTGCCGTGTACACCTTCGCTCGCGTTTTTCACACATAGGCACGCTGCTGTGACTGCGCTCGAGCTATTCTGTACGACTAAACGACGTGCGCGACGAGTGTTAAAAACCAATCGACGTACTGGCTCATGTACCCACACACATGTACAATAAACTCGATATCCTCGTGGCGTCGATCGAGTTCGTGCATCTACGCGTAATCGGCACGAATCGATTGCTTCATTTTTAGTGTAAAACTCGTTGGCGAGCAATTTTTTGTCGCAGTTCCTTAAATTTTTCTTACTGAGAGCTCAAAAAATTTCAACAAGGACTTTTCGATTGTTAAAAATTTTAATCATTTCAATAAGCTAGCGGTTCCAGCAAGGTTTTAAAAAGCTTGCGCATGTATTTTTCGTGTTCACTCACGAAAGACAGTTACAAATTTACATTTTTTTAATACTGATTATTTTTCCATTAAGGGGACAAACCGGTGTTTCGTGCTAAAATGTAAAAATAGCCATATAAATCGAAATATTTGAAATTTTTTATGATAGTAACAAGCCCTGAAATTCCAATCATTAATTTTTTCATAATGTTAAATATTGTGTTCCTATAATCACTTGCTGCATGTTCCTGAAGCAAGTTCTCCATCAATTTTGATCTATGGGGTCCCAAAGTTTTCAGTAAAATCCTCTCTCGCTTAAGTGGAGCAGAATTTAAAAAAATTGTTTGCTCCTCTTCCAAGAGCTTAAATATGGCATTTACCGTTGATAAAATATTGTTTTTTTTTTAAATTTTTTTGTACTTTGACGCGTAAATTTTAAGTTATGAGCTATTTTTCTAAATTTTGCTTCGATTAGGTGTAAGAAGATACTTTTCTAAAGATTTTGAGACCCCACTGTTCAATATTGATGAAGAACTCACGTCAGAATCACGTAACTAGCAAACACAATCACAATATTTAGTATTATGAAAAAAGATAAATGTGATTCGGATTTCAGAGCTTAGGTAGGAGTGTTTTGTCAATCAGATGCAGTATGAATATATTTTATTATCATAAAAAAATGTCAACTATTTCAATTTATGTGGTTATTTTTAAATTTCGGTTCAAAACATCGGTTTGTCCGTCATATTCAATCGTGATTAATGTTAAGTACCGTATCAGTTTGCAAAGGAAAATTTATAAATAAAGGTAACATCATCTGCAAGTTTATAATATTTCAAAGCTTTTACGAAGCTTACTTTCATTTGAATATAATTTTTCTACAACAAGTTATTACATTTCGATTTGGCTTTTATTTTAATCAAACTTTAAACCCTCGCTCAATCAAAATGAACTTTTTGAAATTTTTATTTAATCTAAAATTGAATAAATCAAACTTTGGAGAAAAGAATTAAAAAATGTTTTTATGTAACATGGGAATGATTGAACTGAAGAAAAGTTTGAAGTTAAGTTATTGTATTTGAAAAAATTAAATTCAAGAGCAGCAAAGTTATAGATACGCATTACTTGTCACGTTACACGGCAACTATTACAGCAAACCTGCTGCAGTTTCGAGACGTCATATACATATTCGCGAAATACCCCTGGATGATTGGCTACCGAACGTACATTCGGCTTACTAAGTATAATACAACGAAAAATGCGCACTTCTTCCTACTCGTAATCTTGTCAACTTTGAGCGAAAGAAAAATGTCAAAAATTCGGAAAGAAAATAAAGTAATGTAAAAATAGATTTTTTGGCGAAATATCGCGTGTAACTTCGGAATTGGGTTCGAGCTGCAGCTGAGTAGACCGATGATAATACAAGCGTAATCGGACATGTAACTACACATGCACCTATAGCTATACAATTTTACGTCTCAAACTCTCCCATACAGAGCGTACATAAGGTTTGGTCTTTCTCTTTTGGACGTGTACGCTATAGCGCGAAGATTATACCTATATATATCTTTAAATGGGTGCGCGAATGGTTCTCGCGCACCCAACTGACGATACGACTATACGAGTACAGGGTAGGGATGTGTCGCGTTACGCGTATGTGTTCCGTGTGTGTATCTACACATCAAGCCAAAAGAGAAAAACAGAGAAGGAACTATTTCTAACAGAAAAATGCGTCCACCGCCACGATCAGGTGGCAAGGTACGTGTATAGGCCAACGATTGAAATTCCTGTGTACATACACACTGCGAGTGCATATAAACGCAGGGCCAGCACAATAAGATGTGCACGAGTCCAATGGCTTGCTAGAGCGGTAAAAATCTCGAATAGGGCTCGAGTTGGGTGTCGAGCGCGCGCGCGTCCTCGCTGCAGTCGAGCAAAGTTTTCCTTTTTTTTTCTCTCTTGTATACATATATACATTGCAGCGCAGGCAGGCGCACACAGACGCGCGTGTGGTGCGGCCGTGTTGTATAGTATAGATCTCGCATACATATACATATATGCGTTTTCCGATCTGCGCCGAGCGAGACGTTCGCTGATGCACTATATACACAGCGTACATATGTATACGTACACACGCACATAAGCGTTGGCAAAAATTTGGATTCGCGCGCGCGTTGTTGTATGTTTTCCCACTGTGTTTGATAAGGCATTTCTAACCTAAGCCTGCTGGTACAATTGCACAGTGTATAAATCTATGTATACATACACCTACGGTTATCTCGTTTTATTTCTTTCGCCGAGCGTTGGGTTGTGTATATAAGTTGTGCTACCGAGTTGTGCTACTCAGTGCTGCTACTCTGAAAAAGCTTTGTTTCTCTCTCGGGCCCGCTGTTATTTTCTGTGCATGTGTGAGTGTTTCAACGCTTCACGGCGATGAGGCAAGTTTGAGAAGCCAAAGTGTTGTGCTACAGCTGCGGTCCTGTTTTGATTTCTCTCTCATCTCGGTTCAAAAACTACAACGCCTTTCACCCACAACAAGACCCATCTCACAGTCATGTACGGACCCATATAGCATTAGTACGATTGAAAACTCCAAGGGCCACATCGAGGTTGAAATTTAAAACTCGATTCCCTACCTGGATGTGAGTTTGATCATGGCGTCGTCTCAGGACGCTTGGTACCTGTCTCTCCTCGGCTTGGCTGAAAACTTTCGGACGACAAACCCACCGAACATAAAATGCTGCATACAGTGTCTTCAGGCGGTCTTCAACTTCAAGCCCCCATCACGAGTTGAAGCTCGTACGCACCTACAGCTCGGTAATATTTTGTTATCCCATACGAAAAACATCGACTTGGCCAGGACTCATTTGGAGAAAGCTGTAAGTTTTGTCATCTTTTAACCTAAACATGAGTGATTTGATAGCTCATAGATAAGTTTGTTGACATTTCTTGTTTGTTATCACTCTAGTGGCAACTTGGTCAGACTATAAATGGTTTTGATGATGTCAAATTTGAAGCTGCCAGTATTTTGGCAGATGTCTACGAACAGCAGCATCAACAGCCTAGTATGAGCCAAGCTATACTACGTAAAGCTGTGGAACTTTCTCAACACAACGTTTATTGGCATTGTAGACTTATATTCCAGTTGGCTGTAATTATATGACATTTATTTATCTTATTATTTATGAGTAAAGTTATTAATTTCTTGTATTATTTTGTAGCAAATTCATGCTTCGGAAAAGGATTTCACAGCAGCCGTAGGCTTATTGGCTGTTGGTGCCGATTATTCACAAATAAGCAATGTCAATTACACAAGAGCTTTATTTATTCTTAGTAGATGTATGCTTTTACTTGTCGATAAAAAATTCACAGAAGTGTTGCCTTTGTTGAATACTGCTGGTCATCAAGTGGAAAATTGGCAAGGAAATCCACATCAAAAAGAATATCTAAAAGTGTTCTTCTTAGTTTTGCAAGTTTGTCATTACTTGATGTCTGGTCAGGTATGTTGGAATTATGGTTTACTTGAATTCATTATTCTTTAAAGTTTGCATTCTACAAAATATTGATTGATACAGGTAAAAAGTGTCAAACCCTGTCTAAAACAATTGCAACAAAGTATTCAAGTCATTATGGCACCAACGTGGCCATCGGATGAAAATGTTACTGGTCCTCAAGTAGGCGATATGTTTATTTGGATGCCAAAAGAATATTTGTTTGTGCTTGTTTATTTAGTTACTGTAATGCATTCCATGCAATCAGGCTACATGGACAAAGCCCAGAAATATACAGACAAAGCTCTTGCACAGATAGAAAATTTAAAGTGTAAGCTTCCGATTTTTAATCAAAAGTCATAAAAACATAACATTTTAATAATGAATTGAATTTTGTAGTAATTGATAACAAACCAATTCTCTCTGTCTTTCAACTGATGCTATTGGAGCATATTGTAATGTGCCGTCTTGTAATGGGAAACAAAAGTTTAGCCTTGTCAGAAATATCTCAAGCATGTCAAGTATGCAGGGTTCAGCCAAGATTAATGCAAAACCATAGGCCGCAACTTCATGTTTTATTAGGACTTTATGCAATGTCTATGAATTGCATGGAAGCAGCAGAAGTACAACTAATTGCTGCTTTAAATGTAATGGATCAATTCAAATATTAGTAAACTTTATACATGTTGAATGAATATATTACCTGTATTTATTTTTTATTTTGCAGAAATCTCAAGAGAGAGAATTAGTCACTTTTGCAAATTTAAATCTAGCTATTGTATACTTGAGAATGAGAAGAGATACAGAATTGGGTACACTTATGGAAAGGATAAACCCAGAATCTTTGCCTTCGCTATCACATTCCTTGAGAGCAGCAGCATATTATGTTCAGGGACTCCAAGCATTTTTTGGTGCACGATATAATGAAGCCAAGTACATTTCGTTACAATATAGTAAAAAAAAAATTTTGCTGCATTGAAATTTATACTGAAATTATTTATTTTGTGGTTTTAGGAGGTATCTACGCGAAACTTTGAAAATGGCAAATTCAGAAGATTTAAATAGATTGACGTCGTGTAGTCTTGTTCTTCTTGGTCATATATTTTTGTCTCTCGGCAATCACCGTGAGTCAATGAATATGGTAACACCTGCTATGCAGTTAGCTTCTAAGATACCTGATGTACATGTACAATTGTGGGCAACTGCAATATTAAAAGGTACGTAAAATTATTGTTCTATAATAAACGATAATTTTGAACATAGCTTTAATAATGCTTATATTCTAGATTTGCACAAAATCTGTGGAGATCAAAATCGTGAAAATGAGGCGTATCAAATGCATTGTGCATTTTCTCAAACTCTATTAAAAGATCATTATCAAAGTACGCAGATGAGTGAACATAATCTTTTACAGTGGACTGATGGTCCAATACCAATGATACCAAATAATTCACCTGCTTCTACATCTCAGGCAATCCTGTAGAATCTAAAGTTGCTAAATTATTGAAATTGTACATTTTGACAGAAAATAATTCTATGGTTGGTTTATACTCTAATTTAAAAACAATTATTTTCTGTATGTGGCTCTTATTTTGATATGCATTGCTTATAAAGTCAATCATTTCAAAATTTTTTTGGAATCGTAGGAAAAATTTATCAAAAGGTATTGGATGAAAGAATTATTTGCCCACTTAGCTACTAAGAGTTAACAATTATTTTTCGAATGAATATATTTTAGTGATTTGATGCCTTCAGTACAGCCTAAACTATTGAATAAGCAATCAAATCTAATATATTATTGAATTTATTGTTAAAATGAGAATATAAGTCTCTGATTAAAAGACTAAACACATTGTATGAAAGAATGCATGTTTCTAAGAATTTTATATGTACAAAATTATTATTGAAAAATTATTTATGTACCATTAAAATACTTGATACTTTCAGCTCTTTTTATGTACATTACTCTGAAAAATATTAATATTTAACAAGCTGAATAAATTGAGTATATTTTTCAACAAAAAATATCATATTTTATAGTATAACTTTGAATTCGTTTTAGTCTATTTGTAGTCATTAATTAATTTCAAAAACTTTTTCATCTTATTTTTAAGTTTCTTAGAAGAATATTAATTGTAATTAGACAAAAATAACGCAAATTGACATTATTAACATTTAATGTATTAGTAATGAATGTTGTAAATAGTATAACAGTACACGAAATATTTCGTTATCTTTGTTAACTTATATTGCTGATTTTTTAATGCTCAAAAGACAAAGTCTGAATGCGTAGAATTTATAGAAAATATATTACTGTACATAGGTGAAAAATGTGAATGTACCATTAAATTTTTTATCTATTTCCAAGTCTTAGATAAAACTATGATGTATGCAGCTATGTTATATAGGTCATCAGTCACAAAATTTTTTATTTACTTGTGAAAATTTAACTTGATAGTTCTCCTATATTATGTACAAATTTAGAATATTAGACGGATAAATTAATGTTTATCAATTAATTTACGTTAGAATGTTAAAAAAATTTGATTATGAAGTAAAACCTGTACTAAAGTCATTTTGTATATCACTTTTACAAACTACACAAAAGCTGGAGCAGAGTGTTATGCGAAACATAAATTTTTAAGTACATTTTATATGAGCGTTTTTAGCTTGATATATCTGGTTATGTACATGATTATTCAACTTTCAACTACAAACTTCAATTTGTAAATAAGTCTTTGTATCCATTATATAATGGGCTTTATGAAAATAATATCATGATCGTCTTATTATTGTTGTTTCTAATTCATAAACGTACCATGAAATCCTTACGTTATTTCACATGCAATAATTAGTCAATATGCATAATGCCCAATGATAAATATATTAATGAAAGGAAAAAAAAATATTTCTCACTACAAAGAATAGAAGAATTAAGTAAGAGCAGTTCTCATTTTTTTATAGATTTTATTTTCTTCATTTCTTGTATAATTAGATTAATATCATTTACAACATTATTGGTATAATCAGAGCCTAGATTTTGTTAAAAAATAAAGCAAAACAGTACATGAAATAATTTAATCCAATTTTTTTATTTAAACTATTAAAATTTCTGAAAATAACAGAATTATTATGGAAATGGAGCTAGAAACATGATTGGGCTACCTCAATTTTTATAATTTAATTATATATGTCTGACGTACTTTTTACAGAGTAAAAATTCTCATAACAAGACTACTTAGTTTACAATTAAAACAATAATGCTTTACTTCCTGTACCAAACTTGGGTCGTTTGCATTCTCTTCACTTTCTTTTGCAGCTGTAAAATTCCATATAGAAGAGCTTCAGCGGTTGGTGGACAACCTGTAAAACAAAGTAATGTAACTTTCTGTTAAAATAACTTTACCGTTAATAGTTTTATTTACCTGGTACATAAATGTCCACAGGAATAATTCTGTCACAGCCCCTAACAACTGAATAACTGTAATGATAATAACCACCACCATTGGCACAACTGCCCATAGAGATTACCCATTTTGGGTCAGGCATTTGGTCAAACACTTTTCTCAAGGCGGGTGCCATTTTATTTGTAACTGTACCAGCAACTATAATTACATCAGCGTGTCTAGGTGATGCTCTGAATACAACACCAAACCTGTCCATGTCATAACGAGGAGCAGCGATGTGCATCATCTCTACAGCACAACATGCAAGACCAAAAGTCAGTGGCCACATGGAACCTACACATCAAAATAATTTTATATCCAACATATACAAAACTCATAATTTACAGAATGAGTAGATGATCATATGTTACTTACATCTTCTTCCCCAATTGAGTAAATCATCTAATCTAGCAAGAGCATATTCTACTGCATTGCTAGAGTTTTGAAAAGGACTCATGGGTTCTCTGGGTCCATCAGCAGAAGATTTTGTTTGTGGCACAGTTGCCATCGATTTACACTGCTGGAGCAGAGGACTTTGAGCCGACAAAACAGCGACATTGTTGTTTTTTGTCACCTGAGACACGATTTGCCCAAAGGTGTCTGTACAGCACAAACAAAACAGTATGTTATCATTATCTATTTCATATACAGTGGATTGATGTAATTTATGTAACTTGCTACCAGCACTCACGACTCGTTGTTCGCTTTCAAAACATTGTTCAATACTTTGCAATAGTTCGTTAATGGGCAATTTTGTGCCAAAATTTTATATCTATACATATCTATGAGCATTATAATTATTCACTTGCAATTAAAAATATCGTTTAAAAAACTTAGAGCATGGAGGTTAGGCGTGTATCGATCGGTGACAATGTTTTGAAATTCAACGTCAGTGAAAAGTTCACTGGTAAGTGGGACTAGATCTTGACATTTTAGCTAAATGACTAGCAGAAGAAAAAACAATTGATGAAACTTACGATTCGACAATAAAGAGCGCAACATTTTGGGGGTGAAAAACAAACGACGACGTCTCCCCGGGGGCAAAGTGTCGTATCCGAGTTTGGCAAGTTTCAGACGTCAGCCGAGCTCACCTCGGATTTTAGAGCATTCGCGCAAGTGCGTCTCATTTGCGTCGTCTGCTGCTCATTGTCAACTGACACAAGCTCTGCCAGATGTCAGGACAAGCCGTTCGTCGTAGGAATTGCACTTTAGCGCGTAATCGTGCCGCACGTTTTATTTCTGATCTTCAGGTTTGCGATCTCTGAAAAGACGAAAAGTGCAGTTTGCCGTTTTTTTCATCGTCGCAGCCACGCTTACAGTTAGCCTACTTTTTGGATATGGCGTTGTTTTTTTTTACGACAAGGTGTGAACTCTCGGGCTCGAGATACGGATCTCTTCCCTAGAAATACAAAATTACCTAATGATAGGTTGCTCTTTTAGGAAATCTGCAAGGGTGCATGTGCGGTGGTGTCTTGCCGAGGTAACGAAATCACCTGCACGCTCTTGGACCTTCTATATAGCACCTGGAGGAAAGATAGCACATGCGCTTATAGAGTAAGAATAGTTGAAAAATGACTGTTATCGAGTTGAAAGAGGAGCGTCGAAAAGAACGAGTATGAACTTTAATTTCAATTAGTCAAGTGAGCGGGGTTAAAATTTTAACCGCAGAAATTTTCGTAAATAAAAAGACCTCAAGGATTGTCGATGAAGTTATTAATTTTAAAAATGTTACAATTGATCATTTCACGGAAACACGTGAAATTTATTTAACAATCGTGCATCGTCCAGCTGCTTTGCACATCAATTACTCATTTTCCGCGAGCTTCATTGATTCACTTGCACGCTCAGCAAAATTTTTCGCTTACTTCTTTTTGTTTGAAGAGAAAAAAAGTCATTATGCGGAGAAATCTGGCAGGAGAGGCTCTTTTTTCAAAATCTTGCAGCAGCAGCTGTATAGGGTCGCTGCAGAAGCATTTTTTTATCGAACGTCTTAATTGCTTTTGAGTTGCAGTACTTACACACATTGCACCTATGTACTTGGCGCACTTGGCGGGAATGGAAAATCTTTAAAATATGTTATGAGTATGCAATTGCAATATGTAAGTGCACTTGCACAGGCACCTTTGAAGTGAACCGCGCACAGGTGTCTATGTGTAAGTATGTGTTCGCGTTTCATAATTCGCTATTCGGCTTATCGTTTGAGCATATCTTGGGCTACGCATTACGGTTTACGCTTAATTCCATCCTGGATTACGAGTAAACCATTTTACTCATTTTTTTTTATTGTAAGAAAAAAATAAATCATAACTGTTTTTTTGTTACTTCGGTTGAACGTATCGATCTTAATGGTCGATATTACAGACAGTCGGGAGCACATATAAACATACTTAAATTATTTTCTGTACCACACTTGAGTCGTTTCCATTCGCTTGACTTTTTTCTGCAACTGTAGAACTCCGTAGAGCAGAGCCTCAGCCGAGGGCGGACAACCTGTACCCAGCACCACAGACGTGTTGAGCGTAAGTGAAAAAGAAAATACATTTGTAATCAACGGCAATCGTCTTACCGGGTATGTATATGTCCACGGGTATGATCCGGTCGCAGCCCCGAACGACCGAGTAGCTGTAGTGATAGTATCCACCACCGTTTGAGCAACTGCCCATCGATATGACCCACTTGGGATGGGGCATGAGATCGTAGGTCTTCCTGAGGGCGGGTGCCATCTTATTGCAGACGGTGCCGGCGACTATGACGACGTCGCACTGCTTGGGGCTGGCGCGAAACACCACGCCGAAGCGGTCCATGTCGTAGCGCGGCGCTGCCATGTGCATCATCTCGACGGCGCAGCAGGCCAGGCCGAACGTCACCGGCCACATGGAGCCTACCATAAGGAGTCCCGGATAAAAGAGGCCGCGTGAATTTATATTCAATGGTTATTATTTTACACACAAGCACACACTGCATTTATTTACTTTTACGTCCCCAGTTGATGAGGTCGTCGAGTCTTGCTAAGGCGAACTCGGCCAATCCGTCGGTGTCTTGAAACGGGCTGAGAGGCTCTTTCTCCACCTTCTTCTTGCCGAAAAAACTGCGACGAGCATCGATGCCCCGGCACCGTGGCCATCCACCTGTAGAAGCACGATAAAATCGACAAAGTTATCCGAAACAATAGGTTACACGTCACGCTTGCTCGATCTCGCCCTCGCCAAGATCTTAGCCGTGTAACACGATAATAGAGACGCACAATCGTCGCGAGCAGTGCCAACACAATTTCTTTTATCTTTACCATGCGTCGTTGTCGTCGTCTCCGTCAACTTCATTATCTGCGACGATTCGCCAAAAATCAACCGTGACAATGCAAACATCTTCGTGCGATCGATCCTGTCTTCTTTTTGTGTCGCCTCTCACTATAAGCATCACTCGCGCGTGCCAATTGCAGCGAACAGTTCACAGTCTGCAACAAGCGTCTCGGTCGAGCGCTGCTGATGACCGCTGGGCTCCGCCGACTGTCTCGGCGCACTTTTCCCGCGCATAAAATATTAATGGGCCGCCGTCGCGACTCGCCGATCGTCTTTTCTTTTTTCGCCGTCGCGACGGAAGCGATTTAGATTCTTCGTCGCGCGGAAACTCACACGTATCTGTATGAATGTCGAGTGTCTGGATTGCTTGACGCTAGTTCCTATTATAATTTTATATTTTAATATACGTAATAATTTATAGGAGCTATATAACTGTAGTTACAATTTCAATTGAAAACGTGTCGTGCAGCGAGGCATCTCGCGCGACGCCAATCCGCAATGCCTCATCATCCGAAGGCAAACGATTATCAACGAGGGCTTCAAAATCGTAAATAGTCCTGCAGTGTCGGGGAAGATTGGCCTCGCGCGCTGCAGGTGAATCGCGCACCGACCCATCGGCCACCCAAACCAAATGGGAAAGCTATAAAATATCCACTTTATACGTGGGCCGCGCGATATGTATCGCTTATATGGATCGGCGGCAGCAGCAGCAGAACCGATAATAATACACATACAATATTACGCTCGGGGCTAGCAAAGACTTTCGGCGGAAGGTGTGTATGTGTGCGCGCATCTTGACGCGTCGGCGGAGCAGCAGCCTATAACTCCGATATAAACGGGATATATAGGTATACCTATACATAAGCGAGCGGCGCGTGCAGTGCTGCTGCCGATGCAACTGCACAACGACGGACGCGAGCCGCCTATACATGTTATATACGTCGTGAAATAAAAAAGGCGTGCGCCTGAGCTCGAGAACGGGTAAACTTGACGGATGCTTATACAACGCGTATAAGAAAGGGTCTAGCCGCTCGCCTATAGATCACTTTCTTCAAGACACGTCGCATCTGCACTTGCACACATACACAGTCACGTGACTCTCGGTGTTTTAAGGCGCGCGTTCCGCTTCTCCTTCCACTTATTCCTTGACTTTTTGTTTCTCTCCGCGCTTCCACCCTCCGCGCATACATATTCTACTTTTTTTCGCCCGAGCGCAAAGAAGAGAGAGGAACAATCGACGATCGATAACCGATTTATACGTCCGATAAAGCTGCGGGCAGGCGGCGTGGGCCGCAGCAGCAGCAGCTCTCATTAGGTATAAGTAGATGCGCGCGTGCCACACGTTCTCTCTTTCTCCCGCTTCCGATTCCCTTATATAAAAAAAAGCTACCGTGAATTATCGGTCTCGTTCATCATTCGCTCGATTCGCTCGTATAATGCCTGCCGACGTTCCTTTCCTTTTTTGCGCGAATTTTGTGGCCAGGCCGCCAAATAATACGATCGTTCGACGAGCCGTAATGCGTATGCATTTTAAGCATCTAAACGGGTGAGCATAAAACAATGCAAAATCGACTGCGGGTAAATATCATGTATTATATAGGCAAACAAGACAAATTCTACTAGGTAGTTTAGCTCGTTTGAACGCGAGTACTCCAGACGCAGATGCAGAATTGATGAGTAGTTATAGTATCAGTATGCTGCTACTATACTTCAAGTCGTCGATGTTTTGCCCACCCAACTTTTTATCTATTCATAATCATAAATGAATTATAAAGTTCAATTGTATTAAAGAAATGCTGCTGCTTACCGATCGCATTAAGTGCCACTCGAGTGGATTAATGGTGATAAAAAAACAGATTTTCCACCAAAGTAGACACACAATATGTAGTAAAAATTCTCCTCTGCATGGTCGGAAAGACTCGCAAGTTCAAAAATTATCCTTCACACGTGCAGCAGCAGCAGCAGCAGCAGCAGCAGCAGCAGCATAAAGGGCCAATAAATCATGCCAACGGAGCTTATATCTGATCTGGCTTATATTAATACACACATGTAATTCACATACGAGGATCGCTTATATGTATAAAGAGAGAAGTGGGATGGAATAGAGAAAGATGATCGAGACGTCGCGTGCATCCATCAGACTGAGAGAGAAAAAGCCCGGAGCGTTTTTATAATTTCCTAGTCTCTCTCTATATAAGTATACGATATATGCGCGCAACGCACGTAATAACCCGTGCAAGGATCTCTCCGTATTCTCTTGCGAAAAAAAGACGCGCACACGCACTACGTACTTATGGTAGCGGGTGCGTCTATATACATATATACATTCGTTTGGTAATGCGAAAATTATCAGTACTCCAGGATCAAAGCCGATGCGTAACTATATACAGAGAGCCCAAAGAGAGAGAGAGAGAGAGAGAGAGAAGGAACAGGTGCATATATACCGTATTTATACACAGGAGGAGAATTTACCAGGCAGACGGAGATGGAGTAAAGTCCGAAGGAGAGAAAGAGAGAAAGAAAGACGAAATCTGGGCCGATTTCGCGCGTTAACAAACAAGGCCACAAGCTGCGCACTTTATGTATAGACTCTTTTTTTGTGCACGACTGTCCGCTCCGTGTATACATACAATATATATATATATATAACATAAAAGTGACTTAATGATTGGCGCGCGCCGCGGCCTGGACTCGATAATTCACGAATACGCGCGGCACATAGGCTGCTGCAGCTACCTACATATGCAATTTCACGGCGATGCAACAAACGGCTGCGTGAGCGGTACAAAAAAAAATCGGACGCGCATATGCCACGTGTACACACAAATATAAAACATGATTTTTCTTACCGATTTCGGCGAGGAGATTAACCCAGGAAATGATTTTCACGCAAGGGCGAGTAAAAATACAGAATTTTTTGCTGTAGCGGCTTCGCAAGAGTATGCAAGCGCAATCTCGCGAATTGAAACGTAATATATGTTTATGTTGCAAACGAAGGACGAGACTATCTTTTATAATTTTTTTTCCACTCTCCAGGCTCGATAACGTCTCGAAAAATTAAGGGATTATTTAAAACGTTACTTTGCGACTAGTTAAGCCGCACAGGAAAACAATAGCAATTAACAATTAACAATTTACTATTAGCCGCAACGGAGACTTGTGTTTAACGGTGTGTCTGTGTACACGTCCGACGTTATACGAGCTCGCAAAAAACAACAAAAAAGAGAGTTAAAACGATCGGCAGACTCGAAGCAGATGTCGTATCGAGGTGCATACATATCTCGCACCAGCTTCATACATAATAAATACGTTTATAAAACATTTACAGTATATAATATAGCCTTTTTTTTATGTTCGGTTTCTCTATCTTTGTACAAAAAAAAATCGCAAACACAATCGCACGCACACACGCACGTACACAGTCGCACAATTGCAAAGGCAAAGAGGTATGGTATTATTTAGAGAGAAAATTTTCTGATACGCGTGTGCTTATAATGGCTAGTTATCCGCGCATGGGTCCCGGTCGCGAACGCGCGCGCGCGCGCGCCCGTGGAACCGCCAGGTATAGAGAGCCGAGAATTATAAAAGGCCGGGAAGATTTGTTCGGGCGTATACAATAATAAGTGGCAAAATAGCTGGCTTGGCTGGCGTCGAGAAAGCGTAAACGGAGCGTATAAGCGACGATCGACTGCGAGAGAGAGAAGGAAAAAGAAAACGATCGTTATCGCGCGACTGCGCCGCTGCAAAAAGGCGCTCTCGCTCCGATGTATTAAGGCCTCGTTGCGCTCGCGCGATGGCGGTGCAGGCGGCGGCGGCGGCGTCGGCGGCGCTTCTTCCTGCCGATCTATCTATCGGAGTTCGCGAGTATATTTATATGTATATATGTGCGGCGCCTAATTGATGCGGAAAGCGGTTGTATGCGCGAGTGTGTGTATACCTGTGTCTTCCGTAAAATGTATAATGCTATTGTCTTTTGCCTGCCCGCCCGGTTTGCGTACGCGAGCGCGCGCGAGCACTCCTCCTACTTCTCACTGTGCGATAATCATTTGCAAAGCGTTGCACTTTGTGCACAGCGCGCGAGGGGGAGAGCGAGACGGGGGCTAAACGACGGCAAAAGATGGAGCGGAGGAGAGGTTAATTATAGATACGCGTGTGTTATAAGTTGAAAAGAACGAGGATTCCCGGGCGCAGAAGCGTTTTAATGATTATTGCGCGACGAGGAGATAAATCGATGCAAAACATTTTTTGTTACTCATTCGTTCCTTCGTTTCGACGATTGCTCGAGGAGGAAATTAGGAAGGACGAAAAAAAACACAATAAAAATGTAGAGATGAGTTTTCGACCGGACGCGGCAATGTCTCAGGCAACGGGCCCAGAGACTATTGTTACAAAGCGATGAGAATTAGAGAAAGCGCGAGCTTTGAGTTACAGTTATACGAGTGTCCTTCCGAAGAGTCAATCGGAAGAATCAGCCTCCGTGCATGATTCCCTGGAAGAAACAAAGATTGGGCACGTGTTAAATATTAATCACGACAGAGACAAGGAAGCAACATTATGAGGAGCGCGAACGAGCACGACGCGCACTTTAAATGACAATAATGTGTTACTGCTAAATTTCCACCTTACTTCTTGTGTTCTGCTTCGCATTCATCTTATCCAGTTAAAACGTCTTTATGTACACGTATCTACTCCAGTCTCGAGCATCGATTCTCTTCTTTTTTCTACCACATAACGTACATCCTTTTATACCTTCTCAATATTTTTCCTCGAAGAGGCGAGTACGAGCGCGCGCGCGTACATATCGTATAAATGACTAACTCGTGATTCCGTCCGCGCGCACATCCATCACGCACTCGCATGCGCGCGTGTGAACGATAATATACATGATTTTTCTTTTTTTTTTTTTACTTTTTTGCGAGGACAGGCGCGCGCGCGACGAGGAAGAAAAAAAATCGCTCGAAAGAAAATGATAAAGACGAGACTCATTAGACTCGAGCGATATCGAGTGGAATACCCGATGAAGTCGCACAGCGGGCGCGCGCATATATGCGGGTGTGGTTCAGCCTTTTTCTCTCTCTCTCTCTCTCTATCGCCCGCTCGCGATGCCGATGCTCATCGGGTAGTCCCGACACGCTCGTACCGACAAGTGTTAGTTTTTTCGCCTCTTTGTTACGCGCCTGCCCGAGTCACGACTATACATTACAATAATATAATATAATACGCGTCGCGTTTGACATATTTACGTATGAGACTTTTTGCATATTTATGCCGCGAGCGTAATTATATTACGGTCTTAAGCGATATTTAAGCATGGACGACGCTTTACCTCTCCTCTTGGAACTAGCTACTCGTATTTTTTTTCCTCTGCTCTCTATCCTTCATCCGCTTTTAGGTGAGCCTTTTTATGCGCGAGTTTTTGGAAAACCGTGCTTACACACGACGTACGCGAGCATTGTGGATAATTAACCAGACTGTAGATCTTTTATTTTGGCGCAACTTTTCCTTTCTTAAAAAAAGTGACAAGTAAAAAGTTTGGCATAAACAACTGTCTACACTGTAAATGAGATATTGTCAGTCGTTGCAAGGTTAATTGAAATATAAGTGGCATTATTTTACATTTTATCTTTTTAAATTATTTTTATTTACATTAATATAAATATAAGAAAATCACACAATCTAATATAATATTTAAATTGATTCCAATATTGATATTTAGACATTGTACATTTTCCCAAAAAAATTTACTGACATTTTTGAAATGGAAGCTTTGTTTTATATAGTGCTAAATAATAATTGAAGGTACATTGAGATACATAATTACCCTTGAATTAATTTGAAAATGGATAAATTTCAAATACTTTTGAAATAAATTTGAAGTTCAAATTCAAATAAAATGAATATGATTACAATTCAATGTAATAATTTCATGCACAATATCACATTAAATTCGCATTAACAGTTTTAATTCCTATTCATTTTGCTGCAGTTTTACAATTTTTTACTTTCAATAAAATCTTTGTTCTTTTTTATTCGTTATCCACACAAATCAAACTACTTGGACTTGTATAATTAAGTTTACTTTGCCACTTAAAGATTTACAGATAAAGGTACTCGCTATCTAGTGGTCAATGGTGGAAGCTCTTCAGATAATAAAATTTTCATTGAAAATCAAATATATTTAACTGAAGTATTTTACAGAAGAAAAAAAATTGAGTATTAAATGTAATTTTCCAAAAAATAGAATAAAAAAGTGACACAAAAGAATTTTCATGCTACCTCAGCCGAAATTAACCTTTGAGGCATTTTATACCCAGTGTCCTAGCGTATCGTCGCACGGCCCAATTAAGGAGGCTGTAGCGAAAATGAAAAAAACTTTAGATCGAAGTGGAATTTTAACCAATGATAGTTCATGAAATTACAAGATTTTTGGTATAAAAAAAATTTGGGGTTTTCATGCAAATTTCGATCATCGACCCGCAACTCAAAAGGAGAACTTTAGTGCTGCGCGTGTAGATCGAAAGCGGAGGTGATTTAACATCGAAATGATGGATTACTTTTTTCTTCTTGGTGCGTTTCGATACTTTTTACGTGAGTTAAAAACTGAGTAATTTCGCTTAATTGCGCCGTGCCCCGACGCACTAGGACCGTTGGTATAAATGCCTCTTTTTCGGTCATGCAGCCAAAACGAAAAAATCAATTTCTGCTGAGGGACTCATAAAAAACAGTAGACAATCCTATGAAGTGAAAAATGAAAACCTCGTAGAGAGTAATCTACTATTTTTACAGTATTGCACGCGTTTCGATTTTTTTCTCAGCGCAAGAATTAGCATAAAAAAATATAAAAGCACTAAGAATTGCCCTTTATTGATTGAATTATATTTATAATATGATTTTATAACGAATTGATATATTAATGATACTTCATTGCAAAGAAATATTGAAGTTTTAAAACGAACCAAAAACGCGTAAAGCGTACTATTATAGAGCCAAAATTGAAAGAAGATGTGATGATTTGGTGGACAAACGATAGATCGCCGGATAACATGAAAGATAAAATCCCAAAGGACAGATGTATCTAAAATTGCTTCGTATTGAAATCGAAATTATATAGAATAAACACTTTTTAACACGTATTTGCATTTATCGTTGAACGCGTAATAATACACATAAATACGTTTAATAGATGGCCTTGATGAAGAACTTGCAATTGTCATAAGCGCACATAAAAGGACCGTGAGAGACCGAAGAGAATTGAACGTTAAAACATGCGCATTGAATACATATTCAATTTACAATACAAAAGTTTGATTTTAAACGAAAATTTATAAAACTTCTCCGACTGCTACGCAATCGGCAATACGGTACGAGCCTATACATAAATCTCTATAAACGTTACGTAGGTAAAAATCATCACAGCGCAATTATCTATATGGTAAATAGCGGATATTATTATGCGCGTGTGTGCAGATGTCAGAGCAATGCACTATTTGTACTCTTGGCCATTTATTACATACATATAAATATATGCGAGCGTGTAAGCGATTGGAGTCGACGATCGATACGAGAAACGGAAGTTCTCACGCGAGGAAATGCATCAACAGATATAATAGGAGCTTGGTACACGAGTAAAGTACAGATTCGTATATGAGCAGAGCAAATATTATATAGCATTTACGTAAGCTATTTTTTTCTTTAAGCGTGCATGTCTGTACGCGAGTGACAGATATTTTTAAGAATATATCGTCTCTCTGCGTGATGTGCGATCGCGACACAATGTAGGGCATTTTTAGCTCGTAAAACACATAAAAGACCCAACGAATAATTGTTACATCGCTACTACGGAGCGCTGGAATAATCGTCATTAAGAGGAAAAAAGATTGCGAATCGAGGCGCAGATGCGCGCCGAGCGTGATTGCCACCTCCGCGTGTTCCGACCTCCGCGTCGTGACAATGGCTTTGCACGCATGCAGATACTGCATTCGCGCGCGGTTATAATAATTCTCCAACGTCACTGCACTTGAACTGAAAAGCTCGCTCTTCTCTTGTTCTCAAAAGCTCGGCTTACACGCTATTTATGTGCGTGGGTATAACTTATACGTATGCAAAAGGAAAAAAAGAAGGTGGACAAAAAAAAAGAAGAAAAAGAAAAGAGAAGATCGCTCTTATCCTTGCGCCCGAAAGGGTAAGCCTCGAGTGCAAGGAACGCGACATGTGTGCAAGGAAAAACGACGTAAATAAGAGAGAGAGAGAGAGAGACAGAATAAGCTAGTCCGCGACCTTGTTTTATTATATAGGCGCGCGCGAGACAATGAAACGTCGAATTACGAGCGAAGTACATCTTTTGTAATACATTTTAAATCGTATTTGTAAGCTATATAATGCATAAAGCACTTATTATTAGTCTCCACGAGCAGCAGCTACATACGAGGCCGTGACTTTTTGTTGTTGTTACTGCATATTATATGACTCTTAATTCTCGAAAGAAAAGAAAATTCGCGCGCGCCTGCATTGCTCGTAGTAGCTCGACTCGCACATTACATTACGAGGGATAATTTAATTATATAATAACGCGGTTGGTGCGAGCTCGAGCGAGCTGTGACTGAGAATTGCGTAGAACGAAGCTTGCCTGAGATATATCTCGGTACACACACGTGCACACAAGCAAGCCTGAGCTCGTAATACGGCGAAATAAAAGTATTTTATTTTTAAGGAAGAAGTAAAGGAAGAAAAGAAAAAGCTGCAAAGACGTGGGCCTTTTCCTCTAAATCGAAGAAAATTACGAACACGACTGGCGAATGAAGTATAATTTTCACGAGGCGACATGCGCTTCGGAGTTGCGGAGATTAAGGCCGGACAGGCCAAATCCAATATATATTCGTCATTGCGGGTGCATTTGTCTATGGAGCACATACGGCAAATAAGATTTGGGAAAGTACTTTCTTAGTTGGCGTGGCTCTATGTACTACTACAACGTATGCAACGAGTGCCGAGGGCGAAGTGAATGTGCCACACACACTATGTTCTGTACGTATGCCCCGGCGCGCGCATCGCTGCGACGTCTATACACAAGTGTAGGTATATCTGCGCTGCGCTACAGCGTGTATAGCTATGCACTAAAACTCGCGATGCCATACAAATTCTCTCCAGACTTACAAGTTTTTAGCTTCGTTCTCACGAATATATTACTTCACGCACTGAAGTCGACGCGGCACGCGTATAGCTCCATCGCTACTTCCCTAATACTCGAAAATGACTTTCATCTAATACCTGTGTGGGTACATCACAATGATGCAAATCAGTACTGTAGGAGACGCGGAAATAAATTGCTCGTACCTTTTCCTTGTCAAGAGTAGACGTATGAACTAGATTAATAAAAAATTGTGAATAAAATATTAACATATGACAAGTGTAACGCGTATGAAATTCTGTATTCTTGGCCTCTGTATGCACATATAGTATGTGTGTGTGTCCGAGAATACAATAAGAGGAGGAAAGAGTTGACTGCTGCGTTCGTGCGCGGGTGACAAAAGCCAACATCCGCTCCTTCGTCTCACCGGCGCAACAAAGATATTATACTCCAGGGGTCTGGTCGCGTATGTGCATGTATGGATGCGACAAAACACGCAAAATAATAGGATAAATTCGGTCGCGCGAATTACCACTCGACTCTTTCCCTTTTTCTCTTATATACCCTCGAATCCCAAAAATAAAAAAAATAATGAGGCATGAAGTTTGGTTAAACGCTGCTCGCGCCCGACTGTCCATTCCACATAATGCGTATAAGAGGAAGCAGGAAGAGGGCGTGTGGGAGAGCGAGAGAGTGAGAGATGCATATTATACATGTAATAATGATAGTAGAGAGCGAGCAGGACGCATCACGCAATGGCTTGATACGTATGTATACGCGAAAATGTGTGTGTGTGTGTGTGTATTATAGCGCCGTACTTTTGCTCTTTCTTTTTCTTTTTCTCTTTATTTTGTGGCTGCAATGCGACTGCACACACATAGCGTTGGATCTTGTCACTCGATACACAAACACACACGCATATACACACACATGCTCACAGCTGGCAGAGTATTTTTTTCTTTTTCCCATTTTTACACGTACGCATACTTACATGCACACGGGGCTTATTAATAAATGATATCGTGCTCGCGCTCTACAACTCTTGCCTGGCTATTAGACAACTCGAGCTCGTTTATACGGACGAACGCGCGCGCGTCGCTCCCGTTGCATTACGACGACGTTGCGTAGAAAAAATGTGCTCATATATATACAAGCTGCGGGAGAGCTCTATATCATACACGCATATGTTTTTTAACGTGTGCATCATGTGCAACGTTTTATTAATATGCGTGCCATGGCGCGTCCGTTCGATTCGCGCGCGGCTATTGTCGGAAGAGAGAGAGAGAGAGAGAGAGAGAGAGAGAGATCTGCCCGCCTCTTTACAATAAAAGTTAAAACTCGCTATGTGTGCACGTACACACGTGCGATCATTGTGTAATAAGCACATCATTTGAAAACACGTTCGCACCGTCAAGGCTCATGCGATACACATACATATAAATGTGCCTCTATATATACGAGTGTGCGTCTGTCCCTCTGTCTGCGTGCATGCCCATTTCGATTCTTTTCTATAATGATATAGATCACAATTATATTTAAATATATCGTGTCGGGCAATTCGAGTCGTTGCATAATCCATGAACCAGCGGCTAGAAAAGTGTAACGTCGTTGTTTTTGCAATACAATGGATGATTAAAAGCAAAAAAAACGAAGGGAAAGGAAAAAAAGAAAAGAACGATTGTACTTTTTATTGAACTTTTTCATTTATTCATCCCGCAACTTACAGGTACGTAAGTGAGTAGCTTCGATTTAATAAGTCATCGCACTTGTTTCTGCTGCTGCTGCTGCTCTCTCTGTCTCACTCGCGGTCGTCGCAATTTAATCCAATCGTCCGGTTATTTCATAAACGGTTCTTTTTTCTGCTCGCTTATGTACGCACGCGCCTATAAGTGCGCAAGTAGCGCGAGTATTGGCCCTTTTTAAAAAGCGTTAAAGCTAATTACACAGTGTGTAGTGCGTTGCATTGTACACATGCGTACCTATATATGCAGTACGCGCGCAAGAAGCACAAATCGTATAATGAAAAGTGCAGCAGCAGTCAGCTATATCCCAGTAGCAGCAGCAGCGGTGCGCGCCGCCTGCAGGTGTTTCATAAAATTCTTCATAAATCATTAAGAGTGAATTTAATACACACACAGACGGACAGACGGACGGACAGATATGGTACGCGTGTACGCGAAAGCGATGACAAATAGACTCGAGTTGCGACTGCGAGTATATTTCGAGACTCGGAGTTCCGAGCTCGCGCGTGCAACTCAAAAAAGGTGCCAATCAACGATTTCAGGCCCGCGCCTTATAATACGTATTATCCCACAAAAGAATAAAATGAGCTTCGTACGTATATACGTAAAACAAAAAGATACGACGATAAGGATGTATTATATACGTATAGCCGTGCGCGCCTCCTTCTTTTTGTTTTATTTTTTTTCTTTCGGCGCGATTCCACGAATGTAACGTGCCGTATCTGAATAAAATCGCGTAAATTACCGTAATAGTTGTAATCCGAACGATTCCTTTTGCCAATCGTCTAATTCCACGTTCTTTCTCGTCTTTTTTGCCGCATACTCCACCACTAGAAGATTGCGTGGATCAATTTTAGAATTGCGCGTGCACGTTGATAGATCCAAACGTGCGGCTGCATATAAATGTACACTATATAAACACAGCGATTATAGCAAGAGAGAGTCTAAACCTGCAATTAACACACGCGTATAACCGAAAAAAAAAGTTTTAAGCGATGATACCGCATCGCGCGTAAAAACTCGCTGCATAACGTGTGCCGAGTGTGTCGGCGGCTGCGGCGGCGGTGCATCTGTATATATATTATATAAATACGTACGTATGTATATAGGCGTGTGTGTAGGTGACTTTTATTATGCCCAGCTGCCGCCGGACTTTTAGCCCTTTCGCGGGCCGCGGCGGCGGCTACCGCTGCTTCTGTTTTCTAGAATACAGAGACTTGTCTGCGTTACTTTAATAAAATATATACAGGTGCACACTGACTGCAACTTTTGCGTTTGTGTGGGGGTATGTGTGAGTATACGTACGAGAGACGTATCAAGCTACATCTATTATGCATTCAGGGATGAAAGAAACAAGACAATGGTGACATCTGTCCAGGTTCCGTATTGCACTTTTTGCGCTGTATACATCTACACGCATAATAAACCGGATCCTTGTAAGAGTTTAATGCCTGAGCTGAATTACCCATGCGCCGACAAGTAGCAATGGCAAATCTACGAGAAATTTTTCTTCGCTCGATTTTTCATATTTTCAATGATACTTGAATGGTTTGTATGAAGCGGAAACTGATAAATTATCAAATATATCGCCTTTGGATTCAAACTCAATGAAAGACCGAGCCGATATGATTTAGTTGTCGAATGCTCTTGAAAGATTAAGGAAACGAGTCATACACGCTCGACGTTTAATTGTCTCGTTGAAACACGTTCATCTTCCATTCAATACCAACAAGCGTACGACACAAAAATACAACAGAAAAAAAAGATTATACATGTGTATGATTCACAGCATTTAGACAATATAATCGTCAAAACAATCGATCTCTTTTCAGCTTCCAAGTTCAATGACTCAAACGATTTTTTTGTCGTTTCGAGTCTCGAACCAGAAAAAGGCTAATCGGTATTGGATTGTTGGATCGGCAGGAAAAAATGGAGAAGAAATAGCACACGCGATTACAAAACTACATATCATAACGTACGAGTCTTATGGAGCGGAAGTCTCTCTCGGCACGCGAAAAACAACCTCAGCCAAGTCGAACGAATTTATCCGCGTATCCGCGCGCGCGCGAGCCTGCGTTATATTATATATACTTGTGCGCTATCAGCATTTATAATACAAAACGAAACAATTGCGATTCTCTGTCTCTCTTCTGCTCTCAATCAAGAGAGAGAAAACTCGTTCTTCCCTCAGCAAATGCTAATCCATCAACAAACATTTACAGTTATATAGGCTCCACCTAATTCAGAAGCATGGCAATAACATACATAGGATAGCGCGCGAGCGAAGGGAGGCACGCAGCGGAGACGATTCAATGCAAATTTTGCACAACGAGTTATGTACATTATAGACGCGGAGTCTTGTAATTAGTCTGATTCTTCGGCGATTAAACGGTTTTATCCTCTGGCAGAGCAGCAGCAGCAGCAGTGGCTATTGACTGGAATGGAACGCATATACATGTATATATAGTTTAAGTTTCTTGTATGTGCGCAAAAGGCACAGACGCTCGACGGCGGTGGCGGCGGCAGCTATATCTGGAACACGATGAAGGCGATTTTCATGCGTGACTGCTAACGTTTAATACGCTCTCGATCCCTCGGCTACACCTGTATTTAAAGGTGATGAATTTCTAACTCTTGTTTTGCCTTTTTTTCCTCTCTCTCGCTCTGGCTCGCTCTTTTCTCTGCGTTGCATGGCTCCACTCGACAAAGTGAGAGAGAGAGATTCTTCGCGTGGAGCTGTATATGATTGATGCGTGGCTCCGCTCTATTATGCACTACTATACACACACATGCATACGCATTCATACACGTATATAAATGCAATGTTTTCTCTCTTTATATACGTATCTATTTGAAAGGTCTCCTCTTTTTTTATGTTTTTTTTTGTCAATCCAATTTACAAGCACGTGATTATTAGCGGTAGCTGTTATTGGTCATTTGATGCACGTCTCTGTTTCTCTCTCTCTACCAAAACAGAGGCGCTATTCTGCGAAAATATTTTGGGACCTCTATTAATATACTCTGTATTATTCAGAGCTGTTTAAATACATTATCATCATTTGTGGGTTATTTTAAATAAAGTATACAGCAATCTATGTGGGACGAATTGACATACACACACACGAATGCAAGGGACTTTGCGAAAAAATTCGTTTGCATTCAAACTGAGCTATAATTTTCTAGGGTCTTTTAAATGCTAATACGATTGGAATATAATACTTTTGGTTAATTTTAAAAATAATTCAGGTCCAATTATTCAAGCGGTATCATTATGCTGCATCCTCTCTCGAAAAAGTGTATAATATATTTTTCATATCCATACAATGTGTGTATCGCGCGTACAAGCGCGTGCAGCACTGCGGATTTGAAAAATAAAAAAAAAACTGGTAATTTTTCGCAAACATAATCGCGCTCCGCGTTTTGTAATTTACGAATAGAACCGTACGTGTATGCACTCGGTGTCGTGCGCTAGGAGTGCAGTTTACGTAAGTTGACTATAATTTCAGCGAGCACGAGCGCGCTCGCTTACCGATCATTATAAATATTTCTTCGTGCGCGGATCGTTTAGCAAGCACTCGTAATACATTTAAAACTTGCGCTATGTGGATCTTATAAATCGTCGAGTGAATTTTCGCCCCGGTACGAGTTGCACGTAGCTACTGTACTGCCACGAAAATGACGACGAAAGGTAAAAAAAAAGAAGTGCACGCAATCAGGGGTAGGTAGGTAGGTACACCATGGGTGCGTGGAGAAGAGCCAAGATCTGGAAAGAGAGAAAAAGGACGCCGATGAGCACACGCAGTCTTTCATGCCTCGGGCCAATTAACTGCACGTTATATATCTATACATAAACGATACATGACAATTCCTCGGCTTTGACACGTGGATCGCGCGCAAGAGCATATATTGATGCGCGCGGAATAATAATTATTCGCGTGTACATGTGCATCGATCCGTGTGCTTGTACCCGCATACACGATTATCTTTTTAATGACCCGTTTTTATATATATTTATATAATATGAGCTTTTTTCAAATATACATGTACAACGCGTGTAAGATCGCGCGCTCGTCTCGTTTTGTTGCGGATGTATAATATATGTTTTATTATAAACGAGGCACCGAGGGTAATGATACGAACCGGTTGGAAAGCGTGCTCGATCGATTTTCCTATGGCTCTCTTCCGCGTCTGTGTCTGTGTATGTTTCTGTATATGTGAGCAGAGTACACGTCGCGGTCGTCCGAGAAAATTATTGCTCTTGCTTGTTTATGTGACGCGAGTGCGATAAATTGACGCGTTAACACTATAGCTTCTTGTCTGTGCAGTCGTAACAAATTTGTTTACTTTTAAGTTTAGAGTCGAGTACTCACAGCCACTTCTTATTGAAGGAAGAATCATTTTTTATAATTTACTTCAAGAGATCAGATGAAAAATCGCAACACCAAATCTTGCGTGTATGTAAATTTTGATCAACTCTTTTCAATCTTTTTGGAAAAATCGATGGATCCCGGAAACTCGGTTCTGTTTGGGGCGTTATTTAACTTTACTTTTACTTTTATAGAGTTTCTTTATTTGGATTTTTTGAGATACAAGCAGAGCACGTGTAGTATATACAGTTTAAATGGCTTGTTTTAGGCGCCCATGTTTCCACTAGCATGGATTTGGCCCAAACTTTTTCTGGTCATTCAGGACAGTTAGAAAACATGCCCTGTTGTGTTAGGTTGTGTGAATATGCCCTAGAAGCCTTAGGTAAAAAATAAACGTTAAAATAATAAAAATAAGCATATTAAGCGCAATGAATATTCATTTCCTATCCTCAAACTATTTTGGTAACTTATTCTAGACACCTGGATCTTGAAAAAATTACATTTCATTTTTAAGAAGTTGTTAGATCTCACTCGTGGCCCAAAACATTGCAATATTGCACAAAGGCATGGCATGAAATCATGGCAAATAGTGGTCTTATGTGCAAATATTATTCACCTCGTCACATCATTGATAAAATTCAACTCTGCATAGGTACTTGAAGTGTTAAATTATTCAGTGAAAAGTGTTTTAACAAGAACTTGTCGAATCTCCAGTGCTTGTATTAAAATTATAATTATTTTAAGCGTTTAAGGCCATAAGTATTGATAGTAAACGCTTTAATTTAAAAATATTGCAATGTTTTGGGTCATGAGTGAGATCCAATAACTTCTTAACCCGTTAACGCCCAGACGGACAGAATTTTTTTCTCTATTGTACTCTGCAATTAAATCATCTAATCGGAGCGAAAAAAATTCTTAAGTACTCATTTCTTTGTAAAATTTAATGTACTTTTTGAATATGGGTTAATATATTAACCTCTGATAAATATTAAGAAAGTTATTAACAATTTACTGCGAAAAAACACGATTTTCAATCTTGAAAAAAAATCTTTGATTCAACTTTTTTTATGAAAGAGACTTAAACTGCGGCCAACAATACCTAAAATTGTGGAATGATAACCTACAGTTTAAAGTACCGTAGGTGGGATTTGAGTATTCAAATTGTAGACTCCAAAAAATACACTTTTGCAGAAAAATTTTCCAAAAAATGAACTTTTTTGTTACTTAACTTTTACTTCACCTTACCCTGACTTATATATTTATTTTGACTTTGCCACTTGCAGATTTGCAGATATTGATATTCGCCATCTAGTGGTAGAGTATCAAAGTAGTATTATCGTAGTTACAGTAGTTGAAAACAGGTCTAAATTTTTTTGAAACAGTTTTATCGTCACGTTCAATTCATTTAAAATAATATAACATATATCACATTATTGAAACAGTGAAATGGCCAAAACAATAATAATGTATTTTGAAACAATTAAAATTTTTAGTTTACTGATCATGGAAATATTATTAATATTATGGATTTCTACCAAGGGCTGTTATTAAATATAAGTGATGATCTCCTAAGCTTAAACAGGCATTATCAACGAATTCTTTGCCGAATACATCGAATTCGTTGCATTAAAAAGTATTAAGTACTTGAAGTTTCGCCATTGTTCCACCACCCCCACGCAATTCTAAATTTCAGTAATCGTCGGTGTGGAAATGAGTATCTGACAAAATAAGCTATCGCAATCATCCATAAATCCTCGAATAATTCGAAAAATAAAAATGGCGAAACCATGTGATTCAATGAATTTCAAGCAAAAGTATAAAGAGCATCACGTACACCTCGGCATACACACATATGTATACGTATGGATACATATCGTTCCATAGCGTTGGAGTGCATTCGCAATACACATACATAGAATGCACATATAGCAGACAAAGCGAGGAGAGGCGTGTGCGCCGTACGGCTACGAGCGATGCAAGCTCCGCCTATGTGTACCTCCACGACCAATGAACGTGCGCAATCGAACCAATTGTACGTACGGAGTCAGTCTCTCTCTCTCTCTTTTTCTCTCTTTCTATCTCTCTTATGCTCTATCTCTCTCCTTTTCTGTCTCTCTATCTTGCGTCGATTCTTCCTACCCCCCACACTTACGGTTCGAGCAGGTCGAGCTTTTCGTCGCAATATATAGAATTTTATGCTGTATGTATAGCATCGATACACGCAATGCGCGAACGCAACTGAGCTTAATTAATCGTCGGCCAATGTTTTTTTGATGTGGTACGCGGCTGTGTGAGTAGACTCACCGAGTAATACCTGCTTTTTTCTTTCGGAATATCGATGTTTCTAGCTGCTTCTCAATTAATTCATAAATGAAAATTCGTTAATTTTAAAGTATCTTGCAGGATTTATTGTTACATCGTTCATTTTATGCTTACTCCTAGAAAAAACTTTGTGACTAGTATAAAAGCGACTTTTTAAAAAAGAGCTTTAAACTAACGTTTTTCAAAAATTTTGAAACCATTATCCTTTTGCATGTGTATGAATGTATATTTTTGATAATGGATTATCCAATAGCAATAAATTTTATTTTTTGCATTGAATTTTATTTTTCGCAGTTTTCAACAACAATCATGAAATTGGTTTGATTTTCTTGTTAATTAAAATATAGTCCAATGTAATTGTAGAAGTAACACCTGTTTTATGTGTTACAAGATTGTAGCAATAATTAATTCACGACACATTTGGCTAGATGTATGCAATAAATTTAAAGGTATTCTTGAATTGATCACGATGAAAACGTTGAACGGTGCATCGTTGGAATAATTCAAAGTTGGTCTACGAAAATTGGAAGAAATTTCAATCGGCTATCATGAATTTTCGTCGATTAAATAGTCAATTAGTGATTAAATAATTGCGAGACTATATTTTTAACTTTTCCAAAACTAAAATTTAAGTAAATAGGGCTACGTAACATATTATGTATCATGCAATCAAATTTTTTTCATAACAGCGGCTAAAAAATTACTTTTCCAGTCATACGGTTAAAAGCGAATTGGCTGTTTTCGGACCACCGGTTATGAGAAATAATATACTGACCTAGACTGGGAAAAAAGGAAAAAGTGGAAGCCCCTGCGAAGGAAAAATTCTTCGAGGTACGATTTCTTTAAATAATTTTATCTTAAATTTTAACAACTTGTTTCGTTAAATAATTTTGTTGCCCTGGTGGAAATGCTCAACATTAGTGATAGCCTAATAATGAACGAAATGTTTTAAAATACATAACCATTTTCTAGCTATTTTTAGTGATTTTTTTTTTTATGATTTTAACTTAATAATAAGAATTATGTTACAAATATTAAGAAAATTTTAAATGACCTAAAAATGAAAATTTAATTATTTCAACAAGTTTAGACTAAGTATGAACCCCTTTCAATACAATAATACTACTTCGAATCTTCACCATCTATAGATGTCAAGTACCGTGATCTGTAAATCTGCAAGTGGCAAAAACAAAACAATTATATATAAGTCGATGCACGGTGTATAAAAGTTAGTATAAGTTGTGTAATCACCCACAACGATTGAGATTGTAAATAGTTATGAAGTCAGCCTGGGCGCTGAGCGAGAAACGATATTCTAAAAACTGATGTAAAGTTGAATTGTAAAGGGCTGATAGCTCAGCGCAGAGGCTGGCTAGAAGCGAACTCCGAAAAAACAATTGTTGTTGAATAAGTTGCCAGGCAATGGTGAGATGTTATTACCGGCGCTCGCTAAAATTGTTCGTGCTTCGAGGAGTCTCTAAATACCTGTCACTCATTAATAAACTACTCATAATTATTCAACCTTTGCATTTAATTTATTGCTCCATTAATTTTTAACGTTTCTTCAATTACAACCTCGTTTATGCTGGCTCAAATCAAGGCTACAAAAACCATTTAGACACTTTAAAAGCTCATCGGAATCGCATACTTTTGTATAACAACTCAATCGTGAAAACAAATGGTACGTGTGTACATTTAAACATCGGTTATCGGTATCGGCCTTGCGAGAAACTTATTGCGGTGTATCGAACGAGTAATATAAGTATAAAAAAAGAAAACAGCACAGCAACTTGGATACGAAGGAAGGAAAAAAATGCGAAAGGTACGTTGCAGGCAGCGCATCGATTCCCAAGAATGTCGGGTTAAAATACATTCGTGACTGCAGCGCGCTAAGAGAGCGAGGAACGAGGCAAGAGCTCTCTCTGCGAGGCCAGCATTCAAGTCATCATCGTCATTATCATCATCGTATTAAAGATGAGTCAATTTTTTTTCTTTTTCAACTCGCTCAGCATCTCTACTCTCTCTCTCTCTCCATCCAGTATGCACATTAAATGAGCTTAAATATTCCCATAAGCGCGCCGGAGGATGGACGTGTTGCATAGGAGAAAAAAAAAGCTAAAACAACAACAACAACCTGAAACAACAATAATGAAAAGTCTTCACGCGTGCGCGTGTTTTTATATGTGCGTGCATGTGTGTGTATGCACACGCAGAGAGGCTCACAGTAGCGCGTTGGCAACGAAGGGGTGGGCTAATATATAATACAGCGCGTCGTCTTGGAAGTCTACCCGCAAGGCATTTCTCTTGCGAGCCGCCGCTGCTGTTGCTACTGTGATGCAGTAGTCGAGGTAGTTGTGCAGTAGCAGCGAACTACCACCACCGCCAGCAGCAGTAGCAGCAGCAGCAGTAGCACCACCACCACTACCAGCAGCTCCACCGGCTAATAGCGAGCGGGAGAGAGGCGCATTTATGCTAATCGGTGCATGCGAGCCGCAAATAAAGGAACGAGTGAGCGGGAGAGAGAGGCTAAAACAAGCTTCGCGAGTTCATGTACGTACATGAGGAAAGAATAAAAAATAAGGTAAAGGGTCTGCGCGGCGGCAGGGCAACACACAACACGTATAGCGGAAAGAAAAAAAAAGGCACGCCGCAGCGAGAGACGTTTAACGTCGGACCCGCGACCGCGTGCATAATGTATGCATAAGTTCGAGTAGCTCGCGAGCTGCAAGGAATATATCTATAGCTATATATTTTCATATGCAAGTACACTGCGGATCGTGCACTCATTTGATGTGTGCGTGTGTGCATGTGTATGTGTGTGTAGGGGGGTAAGCACCTCCTTTCGTGGGAGCCGAGCCTCCGACGCTCTTCAATCGCGTAGTCGTGAATTCAAAATGGCTCAAAGTGCTCGCAACTTACTGCCAGCTATAAAGCTCTCTCTCTCTCTCTTTTCTCTCCGCATGGGCGCAGTATAACTCGCAGGTAGTGCATGTATTTGTACGTGGGTGGCTCAACTTATACGAGCTGTGGGTACTTGGTAGCCCGCGCGAAGAAAAGCCGCAATGCCTGCGCCATTTTGCTTAATCCACCGGAAGAGGATAACTTAGGCTGAACTTTGCGCAAATGTGTGTGTTGGTGCTATTGTATGTATATATGTGCAGCGAGTCCATGCATACGATTATATCGTGCATCGGTGCAGCTCGCGCGGGAGGAAGAAATCGATAGACCAATGGTTCTCGCGAGTTTGGCGCCTCCGAGATAGCTTGCGCGAGCGTGGTTGCACCTCCACCACAGCACTGATGCTATTAAGCTGCGCCACTCTGTGCGCGCGCGCGTGTGTATGTATGCAACTACCTGCGCTGCACATACTTATACGCGGCTGCGTTTTATATACATCCAGCAACGAGGAGCTCCTGTGCATACTTAATGCCCTTTTATAGAGCTGATTCATTGCCTACACCTCTGGCTGGCCATGGCTGTGTGAGCGCGAGCCTATATACCCCTAGACTTATACTCGCACATGTATACCGCGAGTGGACGCGCGCACGATGATTTATCAGACTCAAGCCCGATTTCTACCGATGATAAATGCTATTATCAGCTCTTACTCTCAACAAAGCTACATACATAATACAAAGTGCCGCCGCTGCTGCTGCTGCTGCTTTATACCTATCCCCAGCAAGTGCGCAATTTATTCATGAAAAAGCTGCTCACGTAATGCAAGTCGGGGTAGCCGCCGCCGCCACCGATGCAATTGCGCGCCCCATGGGCACCAGTGGCGTCGTCGTCGTCGTCGTCGTCGTCTAGTAGCCGTATACAGATCGGTGGGGATAATGATAGCAAGTGCAGCGCGCGCAAGTCGATTTGCTTAGGCCTAGTAGCTGCTGCTACCCGCTGCTGCGATATAATATACATACGCGTATAAGCTCCACCGTTGATTGCACCGCGATGATAATGATGCCGCCGACGCCGCTCGGTAATGATGATTATAATATATAGCTGCAGCTCCGCACGCGTACGTATATGTATATTGACAGTCTTATAGTTAATGCATAAATGCATGCGGCGCGACATGCAGCATACAGGCATATACAGGTATAGGTACACGATGCGAGGGAAAAAGAAGAAAAGAGCTTGGGTAGCTACTAGGCGACTGCGCGCGCGAGGTGCGATGAATTTTTCATCGTCTCGACACCGAGTGACAATCAAAGAAACGCATACAGATATACACGTCGCCGTCTACTGGGCACGCACACACACATGCATGTACGCGACGCGTTCGTGCGAAACTTGAAAGTTATCGTGCAACGACCGGCCGCCACCGACACCACCGCGTCACGGCTACCACTTCGTCCATCGTCGTGTTGTGTCTGCTGGTACTACACACATGCAGCTTTGGCCCCCGCGCTCGCGCACGCGGATAGTTCTCCAAGTGTGTGTATGCAGTTCGCAGAAATTGTTCAAAACATGTTATTAAATTTTTATTCGCCACGCGCCCGCTGCTACTGCTGCTGCTGCTGACTGACTGATTAATACGCACCACCGAGAACCGAGACTTTATTATATTACATATATACTATTGCCTCTTGCACGTATACTGCACCACATCTATATGCATAAATTTAACGAGTAGCGACAATTGCAAGTACGACATTATTTATACACGAAGAAAGGAGAGCTGAATTATATATAATTATTCTCACGCGCAGTCTATGCTTATATAGTAGTGCGTATTTACACAGACGCCTTGCCATTTTTCGTCGGACTCGAACCGCGATTGAGGCGGGCTTGAAAATTAACGTCCGTACGTAGACGCGTACCCGTGTCTTCAAAATGTTTTTCCACCTTTTTCCACCTTCGTCAAAAATCGTATCACGAATAATGTATACATCTTGATACGATTCATTTTGCATGAATATCGTTATCATTTTCGCGGTAGCGGAATCAATGATTCATCGTCGATTAAATTTTCAATGGGGCTGAGCAATGATCCATGCATAATTGAAGATATCGCATGATTTCTAGGATATACATAAATTTATGAGGGTACGTTTCAAGTCCCTCCGCAGCTTTGCGGTGATATTAACCGGAAAAACCATCGACTGTGTACACGGCCGCATTCATTTAATTGCGACGTTCATAAAATATTTGCAAGGACCGTACACCGCGTTTAGATTGAATTTTATAATATATAGAAACGCCAATCGAAGAGAGCGTATACATACAGAAACAGATGTGATTTGCAATGTTGCGGCGCGGCCGTATCGAATAACATCGAAATTTCGCGCGTTAAGAAACGTAGCCGAGGGTATATCCTTTCGCGTATCTCTCTCTATACTGCCGCTCAATCGGTGTGTAGTGTGCGCGCCTATACGTGCGAGTGTGTATATAGGCAAAAAAGAGTCCAAGGTCTGATTCCGAAAAATCTTAGGAATATACGACGCTACCCGAGCGAGTATCGAACTACCTTTTTTTCAGGTAAACACCTCCGAAAGGGACGATTAAATCGCTTGTCGCTCGAGATCTTCGATCTCGCTGCTCGATGTAACCGTCTGCTAAGGTGTTGAAAAAGCTACTATATTTACACTGCCGCTATAAGACGTTGCTGCTGCTGCAGCCAGGAGTAGTTTCTGTGTAAATCCACTGCTATGACATGACCATACGCGCGCCAAACGAGCCAAGCTATCGAATTATGCGGTTTCGTCGCTCTTTTTTTCCTTCTCTGTCTACTTCTTTCTCTTGTACTCTTCAATTTTTCGACTTTTTGCGAAAGAAATCACGGAGAGAAATATTACGACGGAAGCTAAATAAAACCTATCACTTATGCAATTAGACAGGCATTAGGTACGCATATATAATACAAACATGAATCTCGAATAAGTATTATCCCCCCCCCCCCCNNNNCCCCCCCCCCCACACACACACATACACGTGCACATATTTATATCGGAAGCTGTAAAATGTGTAAGTAGCTTAGTGCCGATTGAACCGTTACGCGTAATAGTAGGCGAGCGAATATAATAATGTCAATTAGAGCCGCCTCTGGAAAAATACGCGAAAGGCAGAGAAAATTGCCATTATATGCACACGCGCGCTCGTGGCTCGCTCGACTATCTAATTATGCGTATGACTTTGGCATGACAAATTGCTCGAGCGTCGGCATCACGGCTAAGCTGCACGATGTGTTTAGCGCCGATGCACCACGCGAGTCTCGATCGTAATGACCGCGACGATGCTGCGCGGAAAATCGCGCTCATTTGCTTTGCACATACATGCGAGAAAAAAACTAATCGCAAAGATGAGCAAACATACGTCTCAAATCCATCGTCGGAGCAGATGATTTATTTTTCTCGGTGTCATGAGAAAAAAATTTGCGTGTAATTGCTCGATTCATGCTCTCCTCACGTGCAAATGTATTGACGTACTCGAGTTTTCCGCATGATTGAGGCGGATATGCGGATAAGAAATAATAACGCTCGGAGTTATCTGTCTCGCGTACGATTGATTTTTATCTGTTTTTTTTTAATAAGCAGAATTGTGCCTGTAGGAAGTACTTGTCGGGGAAGTGAAATTATTGCAAGAAATCAATCGAATTCGACAAATGTCGCTTTGTTCTAGTTTTTCATTTATTAAACGTATCCAGTGCATTTATGACGACGTAATAATCTAATTTATTGCTTCACCATTAATTGTAAAATAATTAGAAGGAATTGTTATGTTTCGAATGTGTACACCTTTCTCTTATTTCAACAAAAAAGGGCGTTGTCCGTATCATTACTATAAAAAGAGCTTAAAAAATATGTCTAAAATTTAAAATTAAATAAACTTCAATTACTAAGAATAATTTTTCGAATTAAGCTTGTACAGAGTAGCTTGTAGAATTTATCTTTTAGTTTATTTTAATTAGATGTCATTATTGCCATAAAATTTAACTTCATGACTTATTTATGCGATTTATTAACTATTTCATGAAACCAACTATTCATGAAACCAACTATTCATGATTTGCTTCCTGCTCCTATGATGCCCTATGATGTACTATTGAAAAGTAACTTTGAAAAGAACAAACACGTTATTTGATGTTTTATAATTATATATGACATACATGACTAAAATATTTTATTATAGTAAGTTTGAAACTTGAACTCATTTTAGTAAAAGTTCGCTAATTACTATAATAAAAATTGTATCGATTTAATTCTACTAGGGTGGCGGCACCAGTGAATGAATGGATTCACAAAATTATGCTTATAATCAATTGATTTAAAATCTAAATTTGCATTAATCCCTAGCGTGCATTCAAATTTGTGTTCATTAGGACTTATTTCATGAATAAAAAAATTGAAATACATGAAAAATAATATTTCATAAAGTTATAAATGATATAACTCAATAAAATGGGGTACCCCAGTGAATGAATGGTAAAGAACCAATTAATGAATACTCTGGACCCAGTGAATGAATGAATTATATTATGAGAGAGCATTGACAGGTTGAGAATTTTATCGACATTATGTCCAGTTTTTTCAAAGTTTTTATTTTACGTTTTTATTGTTCGTTTCGGTTTTAGCCATCTTTAATAACTAGTTTAAATTAAGTTAAAATTAGCTTATAATTAACCTAAATCTAAACGATGTACGCACTGCGCCCTGCATGCATCGTCTGCGACCTAACCTCAAACGTTGGCGGGACGGCAAAAACATTGTCTTTTCATTTACTGGTATCGCGCCATGCCAAGTCGCATTATCCCAGTAAATGAATACATTCATTCACTATCGACTCTATATGAATTTTTGTGAAAAAGTGAAGCTAGTTTAACTAAAACTGATCATAGTATTTCAAACTTCAAGCATCAATAAAATAAAAATAATTTTTTGACATGGGTTAAAATTTCCTTTCATATTTTAATTTTAATCTTTTCTTGGTCATTCATTCATTGGGGGTCATTCATTCATTGGTGCCGTCACCCTATATGGCGCATTGGGAACCTGCAAGTAGCAAAATATCAAATTCTGCAATTTGTCTGTAAATTTAATTCAAGTTATTAGTACTAACTCTTAAATAATTTACAATTTGATATGCTATCTTGCATAGCTGTGCCGAAATAAGTTCCGGCCGGAATGTGTCTTTGCCTTAGCAGCCTCATAAGACTCACGCTTTCTTGTATCCAAGCGAGTGTAGTTCGTCATGGGATAAATCACCTCACGTATCCCCCTTTTTATGTATTAGTGTCCTATACTAGCGCTCGTATGATATCGCTCATTATTTTGCAGAACTGATCAATATTTTTTTAATAAATCATAATTTTCGCTCTTTTTATGCAAAGAAGAACAAAAAATGTTATAAAAAAAATCGTGTATAAAACATATTATCTAAATTTTTGAGAATATCAATATTTAATATTATGATAAAGGTACAATTTTTATAAAAACGCTCAATAAAAATAAATTAAGTTGGTTTTAAATTAAAAAACAGCTGTCATATTATTATTTGCTTAACAGCTTTGACATTATTTGTATTAACAGCTAGCATATACAAATAATGCTCTAAAATTTATGAAGAAATCGCTTGGATTCGATGAAAGAACCCGTGTGAATTTTTTCGTAATTTTCGGAGCAATTTATGACAATATAGTGGTAGTAAAAAACCGTTGTAAAGTCATTGGCAAAGAGCTTTCGGATAAAAAATGTTATTTTTAGGTATCACCACTAATATAAACTAATTAAAGCTTTATTATTGATAAATTAATTATAAATCTTTAATTTGATCTAATAAAAAGAGGATAAAGTGTGATTACATTTTGAGTCTATAGCTGCGAAAGCCAACAGAAAATATTTATTGGCAATTCAAGGGAGTTTACAAATGTATAAAATGAATGACCCAATAATGTCTGGTTCAAAATTTCATTTTCAAGAATCATAGAGCTTCTATGAGGATGATATTCATATCGCTCCCTCTATGAAGAAGCAATTACTTTATTCAAAATAGTTTATTTTTTATGTAGCGTAACTTCAGTCGATAACTTAAACGAATTCAGTAGAGCAGAAGAAAACAATCTCAGTAGGCAAATTTTTATTAATACATCTACATCAAATGATTCATTATAAAAATCTCTATAAAAAAAAATATATCGTACGAGAAAATATAAAATAAGAACTGAGAGATGGATGTTAAAATTTTGATCCGTTGAAAAATGAATATTTATCTGGCGTCAAACTATAGCGTGTTCGGTAGATTATTTCCTTGTAATTTACACGCAATATACATACAAAACACCATTTTGTTTAGCTGTGGCTCGGATTTACGCGATTTTCAACATTTGCACGCGTTTAAAGAAAGTTGGATACGGGCGAGTATACATCACCTGTCAGCAGCACACGCACAAATCGCAGCCATGTTCTTTCACACAAGCCAGAAATTATTACGTGTACGCGTGTAAGAGCCAGAGGAAGGCTTTTTAAATTGCAGATCGTCTCGATGTGATTCTCTCTCTTTTTCTCTTTCTCGAACAAGATAAATTTTGCTCAAATATATATGAGCAATTACGAGTAGTTATAAGCGTGTCAAGTTGTCGGCCGGTAACAGCAGTAGCAGTAGTAGCAGCAGCAGTAGCAGCAACAGCAGCATGATATCAAACAAAAGATATACAAAACTAGCTAGTCGCATTATGTATGTAAGTAAGCAGTGCGCGAGAGAGCAGCCATGACGCGACGCCAGCGTTAAATCAATTGATTTGCATCGCATGTCTCGGCTCGCTCTCTTGGCTCTGTGCGACGAAAAGAGTTGCAGCGATGCTCGGCTACTCTACCTCGCGGCTATCAAAGTGGGAGCCTCCACTCTCTGTCTCTCTTTCTCCTTCCTTCTTAGCCATCGTACAGGCGCTGCTGCTGCTGCTGCTGCTGTGCGCGAGCAAAAGAGACGGGCAATGTGCATGCATGTGTGAGCAGTGCTCGTGCTGCATATACTACAACATGCGCTGCGCTCGGTGGGCGTCCGCGAGGCCGAAGGTGGCGCGTCCAATTGGAGATGGTGGGCGAGCACTGGGTAGGCGTGCTCGCGCTTCGAGCTCTAACCCTATTGCTCGCCCGAGCTCGAGCGAGTGCGCGACTCCGTCCGCTTTCGTGTATACCTGTACAGGCGCGCACACTCATACACACGTATACTCACGTATACACCTGTGAGCGCTGTGTGCAAGCAGCGCCAGGTATAAGCGCGAGCAAAAGAGAAAGAGAGAGAAAGAGAGAGGAAGAAGCGGAGGTAGCAGCGGTAGTAGTAGTAGTAGTAGTAGTATAGTTGGTAGGTAGGTAGGTAGGTAGGTAGCCGCTGCTGGCGCGCATCACCCCCGCCCTGAAAGTCAGCGAGGCGCGCGAGCATCGATTATATTTTAAAGCTTTGCACGGCCAGAGTGCTCGTAGCAGTCGAACGAGTCGCATCGCGTGTTGCTGTTCTTGTGTGTCGCGATCGTGTGTGTGTGATATATACGTCGTGAGAAAGAGAGAGAGAGAGAGAAAGAGGAACGACTGGTGTGCAAAAGTGTGCGAAGATTTGTACATATACATTGCGTACGTACATACACTGCAACACGTTAGAAGTTGCGATACGGCCTTTCTTGCATACGGATATACAAGCATTTGCGTACGTATACTACAATGCCGACGTTGACATCGTCTTTATTTACGTCGTCGGTGTCGCTGTTACCGTTGCCGCAGTCGTCGTCGTTGTCCACGTCTACCTTCGAATCGTCGTAGCAAAGCTCAACGTAATTCTTGTTTCTGTTGCTGCTGTCGTCGTTGTTGTTACTGCTGCTGATGTTACTGTTTTGTGATTCATTTGGTGCAGTACAAATTAGCATACGGACTCGGTTTTTGTAATCGAACAAAATCGTTCATCGACTGGACGAAAAAAGGAGCAGAGAGAAAAGTCCGGGCTGTCAGTCGACTCGGTGCGCTATGATAGGCGGCAGTGGCGGCAGCGCAGGAAACAGCGGCGTAGTCGTAGCAGCGGCAGCGGCAGCGGCGAGTAAACCAGCGACACCCGCCGCGACGACTCCCATGCTCGTGGTCGAGGAGCAGCAACGATTGGCCAGCGCCAGTCCAGCTACTGCGCACACCCCCAACAATCGCGAGGACTCCAACAATAACAGCAGCAACAACAACAACAGTACCAACAACGCCGCCGGCACTACGAACGGCAACAACAACAACAACAACAGCAATAATGGCAGCAGCAGCAATCACTCGATTATCGTCGCTTCCACGACTGCCGTCGCAGGAACGACCGCCAACACGACTGCTAGTGCCGTTTCGAGTATAATCAGTGAAAACAGTGGTAACGAGGATGACGAGGACAGTAGCCGGGAAGTTAGTAAAAAGAGAGACGATATCGTTAAGGAGCAGCAGCAGCAGCATCAGACGGTGCAGCAGAGCATAGTTGCAAGACCCTGGGAGCAGCCCAGGCATCATCAACAGCAGCAGCAGCAGCCGCCACATCTATCGCGACAGCATATGGCAACGCTTCAACCGGGCCTCGTTGGTGGTAAGCCTCCGCGCATTATAATGTCGATTGATCGATTAAGCTAATGCGAAATGATTACGCGATCTTGACTCTGCTATTTCATCAATCGAGTATTGAATAAATATATCAATTTATAGGAGTAGATAAGCCGCGAAAGAGACGAAAAGAGTGAAATTTGCATATCGCGAGACACATGCCGCAGTCGCAAAATCAAATCAGATTTTTCGCAAACACTCGTGCCCAGAAGCGGTAGCCGTTCCAAACAGCGACGTGAATCGACGTAAATCGTCATCGATATGACGCCCTTCTATATATTACGATATACACCTGCCCAAAGAGAGTGAAAAAAAATTAAAGAAAAAAACGCCGCCCCGTAAACGTCTTATCTCGCTAGCGAATCTACAATCTTAAAGGCATCTTGGGCAAATTACACGAACGCGTGTGCGCACAGCGTGCCCATTTGTAATATTATTTGCCGGGCAATTATCATTGAAAAATCATCAGCGTCGCGATGAAGGGTCCCCGCCGCTCGTGCACACGCGCGGCCACACCACAATATGAATTATTTAAGCTCGCGCATCGTCGTCGTGTTAACACGCTTGTTACGCGCATATTATATACAATATACATGATCCATACATCATGAACGACGATCGCCCATATATATAAATCGCAATATAATCGCGGCACTCTCCCTTCTTACACTTCTTACATGCGTGTGCGTACCTATTGCTCTGCGGTTTCATCGGCCCGTATAATTAATTAGCGACTTCGGTCCGCGTGCCCCGATCTCATATATTTTTTTTTGCTGCTGCCGTCGTTGCTGTATGTATGTGTACGCGCGGGGCGCCCGAAACACGGCCCACGGTGCGCGCGAGCGATAGAGTCTAAATTACACGTGGATAACTTATTGGGCCTGGAAGCGCGAAAGAGATAATTGAGGCTGCGGATAGAGATGGCTATCGTTGAAGTGTTGCCCGCGCGAGGCCTACACTATACTACCTCTAAAGATGCTGCTGTTTCTGTACTACAACTGCAGACAGACACACACACACACACACATACACACACACATTCCACGCAGACTAACACATATGCAGAAAAGAGAGAGAGAGAGAACGACAAGCGACTGGAGCTGTCTTCTTTTTATTGTTTTACACGAGGCGCAGGAAGGAAGGAAAGACTCGTTGCACTGCTCTGCAATATTCTTCTTGTGTATATCTCTCTTTCTCTCTCGCTGCAACACACGGCAGCATCAGCAGCAGCACTTCGGGATTCGCTCTCTCAAGTTTTTTCAACTTGATTTACGAGATGTATATAATACTTCTCAGTGTCTCGGCTACACACACGGTTATAACAGCTCCGAAGCTGCCGGCTTGTGCTGCAGCACACACTCTTATACTCTCTCTCTTTCGCTTATCGTTCATCTTTCGCGCCGCGCGCTTCGAGACGCGTGCGCGCGCGAAAAGGTGAGCCCTCGGAATCGCCATTGATGTATATATACGAGCGAATAGTAGAAGCTTTTATTGCCGTAGCCGCAGCGGCAGCTTCGGAGCTCGTTGTTGTGCAGTGTCGCGCAACGCGGTCGGAATCCCGGGACGATCTTCTTTTATAACAACAAAAGAAAGCGCACGATAATCGTTGCTCACGTTCGATCGGGCCCCGCGTGTAGATATGTTTCATTATTACGAACGGGATATTCGATCGATCGACGCGATGAGAAGAGAAGAGGCCGCGGCTAATCGAGCTCGCACGATATTCGCTCGCAGCTTCTTAAGAGCCGTAACGCCACACGTAAAATTAGGCTGAAAATCAGTGCCTACCCAAGAATGAAAGATTTGACGGAAAAAAAGATGTAAAAAGCATTAAAAAAAAGAAAAAAGGAAAGAAGGAACGAAATTACCCAGTTCATCAGGCAGTTAATACGTAATGTACGCATCGCTCGCAATGATGATGATAATAAATGCAAGTCAGCGGCTAAATGATTAAAAGTTTTGCTGTATATATGCGCGAGTTAAAAGAGCCAAAGTCTATGTAGGGCGAGCGCAAAAAACGGAATCGCCTTTAAACGATTTGCCACGCTTGTCGACGGAAAAAAAACAACAACCAAAAAAAAATTGAAAAAAAAGGAAAAAAAGAAGGAGAGAGAACTCTCGACTGGTCTCACGTGTTAATATTATATACGCAGCGAGCAGAGATTATAAATGAATTTGGTATGCTGATACTTTTATGTTATTAACGAAAAGACAATGACTTATAACACGTAGAGTCATGATTGCTCGATTAACTCGGCTGGCGGCTCGGCTGCTGCTTATACACTCCTTTTTTATTCCTTTTCCCTTGCACTCGGATCTGCGGATAAAAATATTAATCGATCGAACTTTGACTTTCTTCCATTCAGGCGTTGTATATATATATCGCGCACAAGAAACAAAGATCCGCAGCGACTTAACGCGAGCGCGAGAAAGAGAGAGAGAGAGAGAGAATTGAGAATAAAGAAAAGAGCGATGGCGTGTGCAGGCTAATTGGAGCGAGAAAGAGAGGACTATATATGTGTGTCCGTATGCGCGCGAACGACTAATTGAAATGCTTCGCGTGTCTCTGCTCTCGATTTAATCATTCCGAGTTCTGCGCGCAGCAATAAAATTTCACTCACACGCAGATAAATGTTATATATATATACGTGTGCGCGTATGTGTATATGCGAAAGAGCGAAAGATTGTGCGTGTCCGTGTGACGCGAGACCTTTTAATTCGATTCGGTGTGAAATATCCCTTGTGTTGTCTACCTTGGGCGCGAACGCATGCACGAGCGCGGCGACGACGACGACAAATAAAAAAAAAGAAGAGAAGGAAAAAAAAATACAACTGGGTATATATCCTTTAGTCTTCTGGCTTGTTGGCGAGCTTGTTGTGTATATATAGATACAGACACCGCGAAAAAGATCGGTGCTGTGTGCTGCAGCAACAGCAGCGCAGCTCGCAGCTCTCTCGCAAGAGAAGAAAAGGGGAATATGTGGGTTATTAGTCAGGCCGATTACTCCTAATGTTGCGCCATTAATTTGCAGCAGCCGCTTCTTACTCTTCCTTTTTTTTTTTTTGTTTCGTTACTTTTGCTTTTGTTGTTCGTTCTCTCTCTCTCCTTCTCTCACGCTGCGCGCTCGTTAAGTGCGATATAGAGGCCAGTTTGAGAATCTTTTTTTTTCTTCTCTTACGTTCCTTTTCATCCTTTTTCCTGCTTTATAAGAGTAACGCGCGAATGTGCGAGCGCGCGCACTGGCTAAAAGAGAATACTAAATTGATTTTACGTAACGAGGTGGGAAAATGAATTTCGCAGCTCGGTGAGACTCGAGTTGTTTTTTGTTTTTTTTTTCGTTGCCTTTTTCGTCTCCTTATCGTTAAGCGATACTCGTTTTCTCGCGGCAATTTTTCAAGCTCCATATAATGTATTCGAATCGCACGCAGATATTCACCACCGAGCGGCCAGTCTGAATCTGCCCAATGCCGCTGCAGCCGTCTTCGCCAATATTTTCTCGAGTGTCGGCGGTGGTGCTGGCGGTGCTGGCAGCAACAACAACAATACCACCACCAACAACAACAACAATAGCGTCAACAGCAACAACAACAATAACAGCGGCAGCAGACACAGCAGCGAGTCGAGGCAACAGCAGAGACTGCTCGAGCTGCATCACGGCATCGGCGTGAGGTACTACAGCGAAATAGCCAATCACGTGCTCAATCAGCCGGCTGTCAGTAAACTTTTCGGTGAGCATCTTTTTGTTTACTTAGCGGCTCGATACACATCAACAGCCGCGCTGATAGTAATCGAATCTTGATAACGCACGAGAGTGTACTTTTTAATCGAGACAAGCAAGCGAATAAAATAAAAAGAAAGAGGAAAGAATCACATAATCGATTACACTTTAAAGAGGCGCGCGATAGTCATGCTAATTTTTTTCTCGCTCGAAAGTTATTAACAGGTGTTTGGCAGGCGACGATCGACTCTTCGACGCACCTCATTTGCGCGCGTTTTAATATATATTCGATTCGATATAATTGACAAAACCGCAATCAGTTTGGGCGATCTCGAGCCTCGCGTTACTGCTTCTCTCCTCTCGTTCTCTCTCTCTCGCTCTCTGGCTTTTAAAACATCAAAAAGTCATTTTGCGACGAAGAAGGCGAGTAAAAAATAAGGCGAGAGAGCTTGCGAGCAAGCGGGACACTCTCGGGGCCCCAAAGGAAATCGAGATAACATCCTTATACGAGCAGTGCCCGCGCGTGTCTCGTCCTCGATCGCATATACATACAAGGCACAGACGCACACCTATGTAACACATACATAGCATCCGTATCCGATTATGCTAATTAATTAAGCCGTTAAAGCAACCTCAAAAATCCACACCTTTTGCCAGCGATGATCATTTCTTCTGGAAATAAATAATAGTCCTGCGCCTCGGCTCGGTATACGTGTATGTAGCGCAGCACACGAGTCCATTCACGATTCCGCAGCGAGCGATGCTTATCTGCAAAAGCTCGATTTAAGTAATCGTGCGCACGACGAGAGATGAGAGGCTGCCTCTCGGCTCGGGCCTCTCCCCGATTATCGGCACATTATGCGCGTACTAAATGAAGACGTTATGCGCGCCTCGCTTTTGCTCTCGAGTGTCTGCGCTTGTCGACTTGCACACGTGTATATAATATAACATGCGAGAAAGAGAGAAACGATACGAGTAAAAGAGTGAGAGAGGGACGTGAGCAAGTTTTGCCAGGATAGTCTCGAGATTTTTACGAGCTGCTCGTAAAGTTAACGAGCTAAAAGGGATGATGATGCTCTGGACTGTGTGTGCTGCAGCTATATAGACACGAGCTCGCGCGCGCGCGCATTCTTACCGCGCCGCGAGTCTCCTTTTTTTCGCGCGCTCGCTTGGTCTTTAAATTTTGGTTCTTTTGTTGGAGGCGCAAACCTCTATATGTGTGTATGCACATGCGATCGTTCGGTTTGGTCATTATATATTATGTATAGGCGCGAGAGTTGCGGCTGCTGCACGGGTTGAAAAAAAAAATCAAAGTTATACGTACACGTTGCATGCATTACTTGCACCAAGTTTGTCTGCGGATTACGAATAAACAGCAGTTTTATGAAGTTTCGGTATACGTGTAGCGCGCGTTCTACAGTTTTTTTGTGCATGGCGAAGAAGAAGAAGAAGAATCGGGTTGAGAGAAATTTTATGGTCTTATAAACGACGTGGTAGCATATTCGATGCGTGGTGCTTGCTTTGTTTGATTTTGGATCGATGTGTGGGTATCGTTTGACGCCTTTACCTTCTTTAATCATTTTTCTTTCTGGAGTCGCAGAAAAAGATATTGAAAATAAATCGATTATCGGATCGCGTTTACCAGCAGCACGGCGCAGCAGCTGCGAAAATAATGTACATACACGGCTCGAGACCGGTACAAGGTAAATCTTACACGCTTTCGACGCAAATTATGTGATACGGCGATTATTATACAAACATCGATTTCGAGCAAATTTATTTGCTTTAAAATTAAATTGATCTAAGTAGCAAATCGATTATTAGATAAGCTTATTTTTGTAAAATATTATGTATACGATCTAAATAGGCAAAACCACATATTAAACGTAAATGTTTCTAAATAGGAATTATGCTTATTCAAACTCATATTAGATAATAGAAAAGATTAAACAATAGGAATGATGATTGCTCAAACATTACGTGGAATTTTTGCAGTAATAATTTCTCACATGCAAAATCATTGGTCTTAATTATCTATATAGTTTCTCAAACGAACTGATATGTGCCTCTAAAAATCGTACCTAAGACAAGCGCGAAATCGTTAAACTCGCGGAAAACTAGCCGCGCGAACTCGTAAAATCAGTTTCGCCAAGATTATCCTCGGCGAGGCTGAATTGCAAAAGGGCGCTAAAATTGTCTCGAAGCTCGGCTTCGATGGAACGTGAATCGCACATAACGAGTCGATCGTGAGCCTATATAAAATACCGAGCAAGTTCGTTATTACCGGCTTATATAATTTGTCGGATAGTAGAGTTGGAAAATTGCGCGCTCGGCGGCTATTATTGACTTGTTAAGCCGAAGCGAGCGTGTGTGTATGCTTGAAAGTTTTTGTGCTCTCGCGCCGCGACTCGCACATATCTGCTACATTCGCGAGCAATAATCGACTCTTAAAACGACGTTATGCTCTCTCATATATAGAACATGAAAATACCTATATACGTATATAATAATAAAGGGAGGGGCGAGGAAAAGGAAAACAATTGCTTGCTGGGCAATAACAATGATGAAGATGATGATGGTGATGATGGCGATGATGATTGAAGCTCGCGGAAAGGTGCAGAATACGAGGTGTAGAACTGCGGACGCGCGCGCAAGCCAGAGAGGATTTTAACGACCGGTAGTATAAAGTTCGATTTTATGAGCTTGCCGCGCAGCAACTGAAAAGTCCATACACATACACGCAGACCCTAACGTAGTTGCCGGCTTTTGATTTCGTGGGAATTTGGATCTAGCTAGTCCAGCAGCAGCAGGAGCAGCAGGAGCAGCAGTGGAAGCTTTAAACGTCGTGCGCGTATATAATACATACACAGGGTGTGGTATGTGCTCTTGTTGTTGTTGCAACGTCTTCAGTTCCTGCATATAGATACGTAGGTACGCGCGCGCGCGCAGACAGAGGCACTTACGGGAAGATTTAGAGTCTTCGGACGCCCATTTGAAATATATTTATTGGAAAAAATTCGGCGACTTTTTGCTCGATAATTGCCAACGCCAACTCGTTCGAATAGTCTATAAACGTAGACGCGCGCGCGCATATATACAAACTCGTCGATTGTATCTTTATCGTCCGGAACGTCGCGCACAATCGATATTACGCGCGCATCGTCGTCGTTTTTCCTTTCTTTTTTTGCTTTATTGCGCGCGTGCAATCGATCGAATAATGAAAAACGAATGTTTGTATTATTCTGTTCGGAAGCTCGCAGCTACTCGCGATACGCGCGGCGGCGGCGGCACCGCTTGTTGTTTTTCTGATGAATAATAAAGCAGCGATTAATTTATGCGCGCAAAAATTAATCGAGCTCGCTTCGCAAATTGATTTGTAATCGAGCAAACTTTTGCAATCGCGTTTTATAAAACTGCTACCGCGGTTAGCATTTTTCAAACATCGAGCTAATTCGACGCGACAGGTATGAAGTATTTTCAAGGCCAGCTCGCGCACAGCACACACGGGTTTGCACTCGCTGCGCTCGTGACTATAGTTAATCATTACATATTTGTCTCGCGAAATTGATTCCGCGATTTTACTGCGCGAGCTTTTAACGAGTTAACTTTGATTTGGTTTTATGGGCAAATTTAGTTGCTTCTTTTTTTTTTAATATTAGATGAATAAAGGTTCCAGTAATTACCATAGTATTACGCTGGTTACGAGAGATCGCAAAAGCGGATATTTCAATCAACATCGTAGTTTTGTATAGTATAAAACTCTTTCAGTATAAAGATGATCGAATCAACGCAATGACCGAGAAAATAACTATACAAAAAACTGAATAAAGCAGGTCGTGCTCGTATGAATGTATGCACCTTTGGTCAATTATATGAACTGAACTTTTCTGCAATATGCCTATTGCCGATTCATATACACTCTCGAGATGCACAAGTTGGTCGTCGCCTGGTATGTGTATTGCGCACACGGAGCTCTAAGCAGAAAGACAGTCGATACAGCCGGTTACGGGACTATTTCCACACTAATGACAAGCCGACACCACTGCGCCACCACTTCCCGGAACCCCTTAGTCTTTCTAAATGTGTATATAGCTATACGTCGCCTCGATATAGTATGAATATACGTGCACACATGTGGAGCTCGCAGATATGAGCACGTACGTACACACGTACACAAGGCGTATGGAAATTCTGCTCTAGCCGCATCTTACTTACACTAGAAGTGCACGTAAATATGTGTTTGTGTGTTGTGTCGTTTGCGATACACATGGAGACACAGACACGACACACACATAAGCTTTGCGCACAGCTACATGCGCACACATAGCGATAGAGAGAGGCGCGGGCCGCAGTTTAATCCAATTGTAAGAAGCCTTCATTCTGGACGCGCATCTTCTGTGCTTTTTCATGTAGTTTTTTTCTTTTCTTGTTGTTGCTTTTTTTTCTTTACAAAATTCCACTTTCACGTAAAGTCACCCGCGCGGTTTCACCATTATCTATATGAGCTGCAAAACTACCATAGTGAAAAATTTGCGATACCTGCCGATAAACAGCTGCTGCAGCTAAACCCTTTGTAAACTTTTTGTTGTTGTTTGTAGTTGTCGTAGTTGTTGTAATGAACCCAGCAAAAGCCCTTCAAGTCGATCGATGCGCGATTACGATTCGGGCCTTTGCGCGCACACACGGATTTCAATCGTTCGATAGGTACAAACGACGCGTACATCGACGTATGTATATATTTATACGGATGAGTTTTTTACTCGCATTGTACACTAGCCTTTGTCTGCTGCACACACACAAACACGTATAAACATATAGGTGCGCGTATACACACGCTGCGTAAGGGCACTTTGCACGAAGAAGAAAAAAGACCAAGAGTGAAAGAGAAAACAGAGAGAGTCGGTGAAGAGAGCTATAAGCTGGTTTGTCTGTAGGTGAAGTCAAGGGGTAATTTTGCATTAGCACGACTTCACGGGTGTGAGCATCGATGCGAATATTGCTCATACGCGGGTGTACGATAGTGTATACGCGTAAACGCACACACATACGCACATGTACGCGACACAAAGGTAGGTACGTACAATGTGAAGCTAGCTAGATGAGAAAGCGAGGTGCGAACTTACATGGACAAGGGCAACCTTAGCATTTTTATCGGATTATCGATGATCAATATACGCTTTTACATACGCGCAGCAGTAATATAAACGATAGCTACGTGATAGATCCTCTATATCTCAAAAAAAGCAAAACAAGAATGTTTCTCGCGTCAATTGTTTTCTTTGTTTTTGTAAGATTTGAAGATTGTTATAACAAATGACTTAATTATTGATTATTTTCAATAGTCGAACGCGTAAGTCCATTGAAATAAGCAACACGAAATTTTTAATCGTATACTGCGTACGGTAAATCATCCGGGGGGTAATAAAGATTAAAAGCCAAGTGAAGATCTGGTCAGGGTATCATCATCGTCGCCGTCATCATCGCGATCAGCACGGACGCATTGCCATTATCGGCCAATCAACGGCGAAACAGCAGCCAATGTATTATATGTGCATAGGAACGAACGATGAGAAAGAAGAGGCAGAATAATGCACCGTACGAAACACAGACCCGCAAGAGCTGAACACAACCGAGCGCATACGAGAATGTACACACGAGCGAGAAAAAAAGAAATAAAAATTGATATCTCATCTCTTGCACAACACAATGTGTTCCGACGCTCCTGAAATACTCAATAATTACATACTCCCCGCGTGTAACGTTCCAGCATACTATAATATATGCTTTATAAGCATCATCGCGCACGCGGGTCGCTTTGCACGTGCATTTTCAGAACGAGGGGGAGGAGGTTGAGGAGGAGTAGCAGCAGCAGTAGCAGCCGTCGAGTCGCATGCATTTTTCATTTTCTGCCTTTTCATGTGAACGCTTAAAAACATAACGATCTCTAGCGACGATTAAATGATGCGCATAAAAGAAAAAAAATTTCTCAGACAAAGCTCATCGAATAACATTAAACCCATGATTTCTCTTCTGCCTCGCGTGTTTGATATATTGTTCGCTAGAAGAATCGTCTAGCCACCGGGAACGGCTCGTTACGCATACATTATTTATTATAATGCATCATCATTGCGCGTATCAGCTCGATAATTTTGCTACTTATTTTTCTTGGACGTTCTTATATATATTCGTGACCTCGAGTGCGTATGCTATACATAATGCTGCACGCGAAGACGTATACACGCTCGCGCGAGGATCTCGAGCAAATACGAAGAAAAATAATTGAAAAAAAAAATGATTATTTTATGAATCGTGTGCGATCTCATTTGGTCGCAAATTATTAATGATGCGCGTAATACCAGCGTATACACGACGAGACAAGAGAAATTTGTCTTAAATTTTTTTTCTCGTCCTTGCAATTAATTCGCAGAGATTAACGAAAGGCGTGTTTTGTGATTAATGTATCGGGATGTACTTTACAATGCACATCCGTGTTTTCATGCGTACGTATACGAGCGACGAGACGAGACACAAAGCGACCGATCGAAAGTGAGAAATCGCGTGACTCTTTTAAGATGCAAATATTGCCCAAAGAGGAGGTGAAAAAATCGTTTTGTTCTCGTGCACGCGGTAACTAATGCCGCAAAAGACTATTTTTTCCATCGCCCTTAAATAGGTATATTTTCTGGGGAATTTTAAAAATATCGAAAATGGCTCGGTCATCCCATATAATTTTGTGGCACACTATTTAAGAGAAAAATTAGAGAATATATACATCACGTAGGATGCAAGAGCGAGAGAGAGAAAGCGAGGCGCTCCACACGTCCGCATGTCTCCAAAAGGACTCGTCGAATCGGTCGAAGAATTTCCTGTAGTTTGCCTCATACGTGCTGACCGCTTGCTAATATAATTGCTCAGATTATACACACACACACATATTATATATAGGAATTGAATAGCTGGGTAGCCTTCCAAATTATCAATACACAAAAGATGCGAAGGAGAGAGAAAGAAAGACATAAGCAGAGAGAGTGACTGAAGCCACGGGGCTCTTAAAGCTGACACGCCAAAATCTTACGGTTTTTTGTTTGACATGCAAGCGCACAAGTCTGGAAATCAGCGGTCGAATGGCCCATTTAACGGCCGAAAAATTTCGTAATTACGGCCCCGCTACCATATATCTGTAAACCTTCATTCACTCTCGTTTGAGCACATAAACTCACAATGATATATAATATATAGTGAACTTTTTCAGTGGCACACGAGATTGAAATATCCGATCGCGGTTTTTTTGGCCTTTGTATTTTTGCACGGATTACCCTATTTTTTAGCCCTCGCGAAACAATGCGAATCGCTTTTGGTGGATGGGTTGCGATCTCAATATATCGATGAAGTTTTCATCGAATGCATCTGGCAGCTGCATCGAAATCAAGATCCAAATAACTTCTCATCCCAATTTTATTTCATCTGCGCAGTTTGTAATCAATTTTTTGAATTTTATCTGAATATTATCTAAATTATAAGGTGCAAGAAAAAGACTCACTGAGTCGGCGGTTTTTCAGCCAGAAGCGTATGCGCGACAAGCGTTTTTGAATGTATGTATGAGTCTGTGTGTACGTGAAATCCAGCGGCAGAAGAAAATAAGCAGGAGCAGGAGCAGCGAGCAGCATCGGCACAAAAGAGAGAGGTGTTGATTTATCCTTTGTGTGATTGCAGGCACCCTCCGCCCACCGGGTCTCATTGGCGGTAGCAAGCCTAAGGTAGCGACGCCCGCGGTTGTATCCAAGATCGAGCAATACAAACGGGAGAACCCCACCATCTTCGCTTGGGAGATACGCGAGCGATTGATCTCCGAGGGTAAGTCTCTAGTCCCATCATCATTATCACTTTTATTCTTCTCCTTTTTTCTTTATTTACCTCCTCATCTGCTTCTTCCTATCTTATTTTCTATATTATAGCTGCTGCAACACGTGTGCAATCACAATGTGCTTCTTTCAAATTCATCAATCACTAATTAATAAGAATATATTTGTACATGGCTGATTTTCTGTAAAATCATCAAATGGAATCATAATATTTACAAAATTTATACGAACGACATGTTCGTCACGTCACTATTTTTCAAAGCTCTGAGAAGGTCTTCATTTTGCTCTATCTATGGTCGTTTTTGTACTTCTTTTCAATTATTTAAATTTTTGGTAGTTTTTTTTATCAAGGTATCATGAAAATTTTATATCTACTTTATGACAATTTGATGAAATTTTCTGATTTTTTTTTTATAAGAAAACGCTTTCATTGAAAAATTAAATAATTTTTAATAAATAATTCATTAATTTAATCAAATCTTGAAAAAGGGTTTTCTTAGAACAATTTAAGAATCTTAACAATGTCTACGATCATTTCTATTGTGACAAACATGTTCATACAATATTTATCTCATGTCAAATGAAAAAAACGTCTAGCATCATTAGATTTTATAGAGAATTGAACAAATATTAATATACCCGAGCGTACACAGGAATATAAATTAATTTTCACTGATGTACATCGAAGCATCACTTGGCAAATGCAATATTATGACTTATGCAACGCGAGCATGAAATGTGCGTGTGTACGAATGAGTGTAAAATGTAAATTCGAACAGCTGTTACTAGCACTTTCGCGTTTCCTCGGGAGGAGGTCTACAATTTTTGCAGTATATTATATCGTTGTTGCAATCGTTTTACTCTCGTGCTGTGTGCAGCGTACGCACAATAGCTATCGCTGCTGTTTGTGTTGCTGCACGAAGCTGGGTGTCTGTTTTTTTTTTGTTTACCTTAACTTTACACGGCAGCAAAAAAAAGAAAACGAACATTTGGGCCAGCGTGGTCTTTTTTTACATCCAAAAGGTAAATAATAATATACGTGTGAGGTAGTTCTTTTTTTTTTTGAGCCCTCATTGAATAAAAGTCACTTAAAACGTTGGTTAAAGAATTCAAAGTAGCGAAAATGCGCGAGCAACATATGCGTACTAGTGAGCATAATGCACAAACGCACACGTAGAGTCACGAGATTTTTTTCAAGCTTCAACGAATAAATACCACTTGTCATTGCAAAACCTTCACATCTACCATCCATTACATCCATTTGCTCAGCAAAATGTAGCGTGCGCCATTTGGTCCTGAAAAACTCACCCGTCATCCGTAAATAGGTGTGTGCAGTAACGCAACGGCCCCGTCGGTAAGCAGCATCAACAGGATACTGAGGAATCGTGCCGCGGAACGGGCGGCAGCGGAGTTCGCGCGATGCGCCACTTACGTCAATGCCTACGCCAGCAATCCACAAGCGTATTTGCAGCAACAGCAGCAGCAACAGAGTGCGGCCGGCCAAGCATCGGGGGTCTCGCCCTGGCCACCGGGCACGGTTCCGAATTCGGCAGCGGCGGCCGCGGCCGCTCACTCCTGGCTCTTTCCCGGCGGTCTCTCGGCGGCCGGCATCACCGGGTCGGCTTCGGCCCTGCTTTTGCAGCAACCCCTACCCTCGGTAGCCGCGGCCGCGGCTGCAGCTGCGGCAGCCGCCACCAGTCCGGAGCACGCGCTGCACGCTGTCGACGCTATCGCCAGAGGATACTTGCATCCAGGTGAGTTCTTTGGTCATCTGTAAAAAAATTTCATTTTTACAAATAAATCCTTCTACAGGATTTATAGAGGAAGAAAAAAAATTATATGAGCCGAGAAACAAATTTAAAAAGTTATTGTATGCAACACGTGCCCAAAAACGTCTTTTGGGCACTTGTTGCATAAATAACTATTATACGCGCAATTATAGCTTGAAAGTGCGCATAAATAAAACACGTAAAACTGTAAAATTTTCTTGTTGGCCCGCCATTCAAGATAAATGGAAAATTATACTTCCTGGTCAAAATACTCGACATTTTAAGGCTACTTTATGGCCAGCGAAAAAGTTTGTTAGTGTAACTTTTTTGCAACATTTTATGGCCTTGTAATGTTCCACATTTGTTGTATAATTATTTTTTCACTGCATATAATTCATGAAAATCACCATTTTTAATCACCATTAGAGGAAAGAAGTAATTGAAAGTTTTGCAAAACAGAGCCGTGCCTTATACAGTAATCATTACTTTGCCACTAGCAGGTTTCCTGATACAGGTACTCGCCATCTAGTGGTGGTGGTGGTTTGGAAGGTGCTGGAGGCTTAAAGTAGTGTTATTGAATTTAAAAATATTAAAAACGAGTCGAAATGTTTGAAACAATTAAATTATCATTTTCCGGTCATTTGAAATGTTCTTGATATTTGTAACATAATTGTTGAAATCAAAATTTTGTCAGAAACAAGTTAACTCATAGTAATAATTTTTGAAACAGTTCAAACGGTCACCTTTTGGCAACTAAGACATTATTTATGTTGAGAATTTTTGCCAGGGCTGTGAAATTTCAATAATCGATTACGATTATAGGTATCCTTAACCGGGCATAATTATTTTTTATTAGATGGGGACGGTGACGACGGCAGTTTGGACGGTTCGGAGCAACCAAAATTTCGACGTAATCGAACGACTTTTAGCCCGGAACAGCTGGAGGAATTAGAAAAAGAGTTCGAGCGATCTCACTACCCGTGCGTCTCGACGCGAGAACGACTCGCATCGAAAACATCGCTATCAGAGGCAAGAGTGCAGGTGAGCTTCGTGTAATGGAAAAATCGCGAAAATCGATTGTCACTGATTTCATTAGTAGCTAATTCGTTGGTACCACGATGCATTGATTCTCAGGTATGGTTTTCGAACAGACGTGCCAAGTGGCGCCGGCATCAGCGCATGAACCACTTGAAACGTTCGCCGCCCCATCATCACCATCATCATCCACAGCTTCATCATCATCAGAATCCGCTGAGCTCTCTGAGCCCGGTGTCAGCGCCACCGCCGGCCGCGGTGTTGGCGGGCGCGACTACGCCTCAAGCGCCACCGCATCAGCCGTCACAATCGAGGCTCGGTAGCGGCGAGAAGAGCGCCTTCAAAACCGTGGAGAAATTTCGACCCAGCGCCTTCCGAGCCATCGACGATCTCATCGGCTCGAGGGAAGAGTCGAGGATCGAGCGTCGGATGGACAAAATGGACGTCGACGACGACGAGGACGAGGAGATCCAAGTGCAAGACTCGCCGAACTCGTGGCACGATCGGTGGCCGGAGCAGCAGCCCCTCGAGCTCACCAAACACGACCGTTGATGTGCTTCATGAAAATGTATTAAAAATACATTTTCCCTCTTTAGTGGTTCGAAACTCCGCGTGAATGTGGGTATAAACAAGTGGAACTTAAATCATAGTATGTACATATCTGTACAATACCGCGATGATTGCTTTACAATTGAGGTGTGTGGTTTCGTTTACGGATATACCTATACTTTATTATAAGTAAAATTTAGGCACACTTTTCATGAAACCAAATTCGTGAGATGTGTGATGTTTCCCGAGTGATACTTTTATCTCGCCTTTTTCAGAAGTCGTCTTGTTCAAATCGCAGCTCCGAACGGAAGTATTACTATCTCGTTACTGTTAGTGTCTAATTGTGAAGACTCTTTCTACAATATTTAATATTATTTTTATCGATGATGTAATTACAACTGAATTACGCAATAATTAATTTGTATAAATGCAAACTGCTGCTATTGATGTTGCATAATAAGAGCGAATTGAATCAATCAATTCGATATAGATTTGATAAATTTATGTTCGAGTAAGCTTCAAAGACTGTCTTTCATTGACTCTTTTTCATACGTTACGTGATTTCAATTTGCGGCTCGTGCGTTAATGTGCGAAAAATTCAATGAGTTCATCGACCGGGAAATCGCGTCGTCTCGATATAACAAAGGAGTTCAAAACTAGTCCCAAATAGACAAAAAGTAAATAAGAATGATTATCGAGAGGTGAATATAATCGAAAATTGCGTGTTAATTTCACACGGATTCAGAAAGAAAAATGTTTATATGTGAAAAGTATAAAGATACACAAGCCACGCAACTTTTGTCAGTTCGAAACTTCGAGATTTTGAACAAGTTGTGTTCGTTCATTGAAATACTTATTATTATTTGTTTTTTTAGCAAATGACTAAATGCACACGATTTAAAAATCATTAGCAAAGATTTATAAATATATATTATACATAGACAAAAATATATTATAATTAAACCGTGCTGTCTTAAGGGCTTATAAGTATCTTGAAATTAAATTTTTTTATTGCTTTTTTAGTTGGATTCTTCTTGTCATTTGAGAAGATCTTGTTTGAGTTTAATTTTTTATAACTATTCATCAAGATTCAACAGTTTCCGTAAAATATTTAGTGTTCATGAATCGATTGATCCCCTTCTCTAACATTTTCTGGCAATTCATCTTTTTTAAAAATTCATTCACCTGTCGTAATATTGAGAACCAACCATTTGAGCTACAGCATCCAGGTGGTGTATTCTTCGGAACATCAATGCTTATCGCCACAACCTCGGGCGAAGTGGTTGAACCCGTAAATCGTTCTGCACAAAACACTTAAGTATGATTTTATTTTTCTTTATTTTTTGTGATCTCCATCGTGAAATTATTCATCCGGAGTGACCTATGGCTACGATCCCTTTGCCCGAATTCGCGACCATGATGTCCGCAATGATATTCCGCAATGACGTTAAATTTTACTAAAGAAGTAATTTGAGAAATTCGATTTGAAGATGCCTGTAAGCCCTTAAATAAATATTCTTAGGATTGAATTATACATAAATTATAAATACATAAAAATATCGACATAATATATGTGGAAGAAAAGGCTACTGATTCTATGTGTAAATTTCGTGCTTGTTTTTTTGTACATATTATAATATAATATAATGATTATACTCATATCAATACCAATTGGTCAACATTTGTCATTGTATAAAAGAGAAGAAATTTATTAAACAAAACACGAAAAATAATAATAATAACGAGTAAAAAAAGAAATAATAAATGACAATGCGTGTACATTTTCTACATCGAATCCGCGGCTAAATCCTTTAATGCTCCCTCGTCCCCCTTCCTTCGCCCTGTCTTCAGTCAGTTTTCACAATTTTTTGGTCGAAACGGCAGAATTCACACGTATCGCAAGTATAGAAGGCAAAAGAGGCTTTTTGCCGATGCGTATACAAATGTGCACGCTGTATATAAAGACGTGTGTGCGCGCAGGTATAATAAAAAGAAGAAACACCGGCGACGCGTTATTTTGCAGAATTAAGACAAGAACGTCGTCGCGCTGTAGTCGTCGTCTTCTCGATTAACTCATTCGCTTGCATCCCAAAAGAATATGTGAAAAGAGAGAGAAATCAGCAGAAGAAGGCGTGAGAGAAGCCCTTGTATACATAGTACATAACTGGTTTTTCCCTTATTTCTTCTTTTTATTTTTCGCGCAAGTCTTACTCTCTTACTCTGCGATCGTGCTTGTGAGTGTGACTGGATCCGTGCAAAAGCCAAGGGAAAAAGATTAAGAGTCACACTTGGTACAAATTTCACATCCTTGCTCTCTCTCTCTTTCTCGCTCACTCGAATCACGAGCACGGAGCAGAAGAGAGATGGCAAAGGCGTCCTACCTCTTCTTATATTGAGGACTATAAAGTCGAGCATTACACCGGAGCGATAAAGGGCGGCGGCGGCGGCAGCAGCGACGTTGGCTGGACAGCAGCAACCGCAACGCGCTCCGTCAATTTGCATTTCTTTCTCTCTGTCTTATTCGCGCGCACCTTATATATTATACTATTTTTTGCGCTTCGCTTATCTCCGGGGTCCCGCGCTCGAGTGTATATTATATGCGCGCAGCTTCTTCTTCTTCTGCTTCTCTCCGTCTGCTTCGTTCTCTCTTCTCTTTCGTTGCAATTCGTACGGATGTAGTATATGTATATAAATTCGCTTGTATATATCTTGAAGCGCGTCGATTTTGGCTGCTAAACTGAGGGAAATTTACGACTCTTGTCGTGTATTATACATTGGTGTACGCCGAGAAAAATAAAAAAAAGGAAGCCGCGCTTATTACTCATGGGTGCAGTTATGCAGAATTTTTTTAGAACCAAGCAGAAGCGATAGGAGCAATTCGGCTCATATAAAAATCGGTATAGTACAGTGTATTTTATGTGAGTTTAGTCTGTGCGTTGAGCTGGACACAAAACAAAAGTGTCCAAGATTAGAAAAAGTTCCACCTCCCACGTAAACTTTCATTTACCACTGAATTAAGGCAGTTAATTTTTGGAAATTCGGAAAATTAAAAAAAGGATTGCAATAAGATTTTGGATTAATGAAAGTAATTAGGAAAAGGATAAAAGGAGCTTCTAATCATCTTTAAAAATGTGGAAATTAAATTACCAAGTGGTTTTCACGTTAGTTTTTTTTTATAAGAATATATTTTTATTACTGATCATAAAGAAATAATCGGTTTGTCAGCAAACTTATAAAAATCTTTCTCTAACTACTTAAATCAACTTCACTTACGTCATTACGTGAGGTTTATAAAAAATTGAGTAGCTACTATATACTCGCTTCATTCACAGTTCTAACAAAGATTCCAATAAATAAAAAAAAACCCCTCAGCTGAATATTACATCAAAAGCTGCAGTAAGTAAGTAGCCAAAAATGCACGAAGAATAATTAGCAGTACATAAAATTTCGTCTGGTACAAAAATAAAACACCACCGCGATATTAAATAAACATATGCCAGCAATGATTTCGAGATATACGAATGATCAATAAATTATACATAAAAACTTGATTATTATGAGACGCACAATTGCATGCTATTATGTATGTTCGTGACAATGGGAAAAAACTAATTGAAAATTCATTACTACCATTCTTTAATCGCGACGGGCTTGTTCACCTTTATTTTAAGGGGCTACATATCTTTGGGAGATAGACTTTTTTTTACTTCAAACCAAATTTCAAATCAAAATTAAATTTTTACTCAATGAAATTTAACCGTTAAACAAGCTGAGAAAAAATTTCAGCTATAAATGTTGAAATTTATCAATTTTCTATCATAATCAGTTTTCTTCGGCCACTCTTATATTTTCCGGCTAGGATCATTGAAAACGAAGAATGTATCATATTTCTTAAAGTTCAAACTTGGCGAATAAAGGAAAATAAAAATGATGAAATTTGATGAATTGACACGAGTTTGAATGAATTTCTTACCATGCCCATATTGGGAATATGATTTTTTCTTCAATTTTCATCATTTTTTATTTTCCTTCGTTCAATCACTAGCTAAGAGTATATTCTGCCAGGAAATAAAAGAGTGACCGATAAAAGTAAAAGGAGGATCGGTTATTTTCAACATTTTTAGCTAAATTTTTTTTACAGATTTTGTAACGATTTAACGTTATTGTGTAAACGTTTTGAGTTGGTTAAATTTTTAGTTTTTGAAATACAATTTAAAAAAAAATTACATCTCACAAAGCTATGTAACCCGTTAAGATATCAACGTTTGAATAAAAAAATAACCAGTGTTAGTTGCATAGCAAGCAAGCTATCATAAAAAAAATTATCGTCATGAACACGATTATTATACAATGAAGTTAAGCAATGGCTTTGCGACCTTTGTGTACTGTCTTTTGATGAGAGAGCAAATGAGATTTTCGACCAAATGTCTTCTGGCACTTGTCGCATGTTAAATCTTTGCGACCCGCGTGAACTAATGTTTGGTGTCTTGTCAAATCACTTTGTCGTCCAAATTTTTTCTCGCATCTGTCGCATGTAAAATCTCTACGATTTTCTTGTATTGTCTTTTGGTGCCTAATCAAATCTGATTTAGCCCCAAATTTATTCTTGCAATTATCGCACGAGTAATCTTTGCGACCTTCATGAACTATCTTTTGGTGGATGAGGAAATTCCCTTTTTGAACAAATTTCTTTTCACATTTGTCGCATGCGAAATCTTTGCGACCTTCATGGACTGTCTTTTGATGAAATATCAAATTTGATTTTTGTCCAAATTCCTTCTCGCATCTGTCGCATGCGTAATCTTTACAACCTTCGTGGATTGACTTTTGGTGTTTCAACAAAACTGATTTTTCCCCAAATTTCTTCTCGCACCTGTCACATGCGAAATCTTTGCGACCTTCATGGATGATCTTTATGTGTACGGTCAAACTCCTTTTTCAGTAAATTTCTTCTCGCACCTATCACATGCAAAATCTTTGCGACCTTCGTGAACTTTTTTTTTGTGTAAGAGCAAAGTCGATTTTCGTGTAAATTTCTTCTCACACTTATCACATGCGTAGTCTTTCCGACCTTCATGAACTGTTCTTAAGTGGACGAGCAAAAGCCATTTATGTCCAAATTTCTTTTCACACTTGTCACATGCGTAGTCTTTCCGCCCTTCATGGACTGTCTTTAAGTGGACGAGCAAAAGCCATTTATGCCCGAATTTCTTTTCGCACTTGTCACATGCATAATCTTTACGACCTTCATGGACTGTCCTTTGGTGGACAATCAAATGATGTTGAAGTCCGAATTTCTTCTCGCATTTGTCACATGCGAAATCTTTGCGACTTTCATGGACTGTTTTTATGTGTCTGTTCAAAATACTTTGATCCGCAAATTTCGTCATGCATTTGTCACATGTGAAATCTTTGCGACCATCGTGTACTGTCCTTTGGTGTTTTAACAAATTTGATCTGATTCCAAATTTCTTCTCGCACCTATCGCATGCGTGATCTTTGCAACTATTGTGTACTCTCTTTATGTGCACGAGCAAAAGATGTTTAGTATCAAATCTCTTCGCGCACATTTCACACAAGTAATTCTTGAATACTTCGTGAAATATTTTTTTATGCTTAAGTAAAGTTGATTTATTTTCAAATTTTCTCTCGCACTTGTTACATGAAAAATATTTTCGATCTTTGTGTACTAATTTTATATGCATAACCGAACTCGATTGTTTCACAAATTTCTTCTCGCACTGGTCGTATGGAAAATCTTTGCGGTCTTTGTGTAATGATATTTGGTGTCTACTTAAATGACTTCGGAACTCAAATTTCTTTTCGCATTTGTCGCATGCATAGTTTTTTTGTTCATTGTGTGTTGTGTCTCGGTGTGTTATCAATCTTGATTCCAGAATAAATGCTTCCTGACAAATATCACACACGTACTTTTTATCATCTGAAATAGCAATGTCGCGTTCACTTAAATTATCTTTTGAGACAATTTCTTCTATTTTCTCCTCACTTTTATCCATTTTGTTGATTAAATTAAACGAAGGATATTTCTATTTAGTTTTAATGGTATGACTTGTTTCATTGAGAAAGACAATATTAAAACTAATTAGTATTTACATTAAACATAATCTGTATGTCAAGGGAATATGCCAAATTGTTTATTATCGTATTGTTTACAATTAAGATACCGATTTATCTGTTTACACATTGTCCTTCCAATATTTGAATTAGTTTAAATACGATGAATTTTTTCGAGGAATTTTTTTGACTTTTTAAAACTGAGTAGTTCAGAATAACCAACTGTAATATCGAGTCAATAGATCATTATACAACACATTACACATTAAAAGAAGATTTATTATTCATTACGAAATTCGCCACTGGCATGCGTTGCAGCCCCACGCCATGTCGTAGTTGGCGTGCTCTATAACACGCTACCGCCGGCAAAAGGTAAATTGAAGCACATTACAAATGTCATCTCCTATGATAGTCGGCGCGTAGTCTAGTACGTGTTCATCTCAAGTCGATGGCAACGCTTGGACTGCACATGGCAGAATTCATAATTGCACGAACGACAAATTTTGCCATTCAAGTATGAATTTTATGCCGATTACAATGATTTTATATTTTTTTTAATAAGCTAAGAGATTTATACATTTTGTGAACTACATTTATAAAGAAAAATGTAAAGGAAAATAATATAACATTGTCATTCATATACAACCGATAAATCACTGAGCAGATTATTGGCATGAGCAGTTATCGGAGTCATCGCATAACTGTTGTGCAATGCTGTTTACCAATGTTTTGACAGATACTGCCGTCAAATTTCAATTTTTTTCCCCTGTCTTCTTACAATGACCAACGCCGTAATGGATGATCAAAAAATTTTGAAAAGTCACGAAAACCAAAAAATTATAGTATAAACCGTAATAAACAGTTTGTTGGTATATGAAATTTGACTGCCTGTATCGGTCGTAATATTTCTATCCAGAATTACACAAGGCGGATAGTAAGTATAAGCTCGACGCTTTGGTCTCTTATCCACTGGCTGCTGCTTTTGCTGCGCTGCCCCGGCGCTGCACACACATACAATCATACATACGTATATTATATGTGCTGCTCCTTTTATTTGCTGCGTGTTAACGCGCGCGAGCGAGAAGAAGAGCAGAGCAAAGTCGAGCTTCCCCAATGAGATATATTGCCTCGAGTCACGGGCGTGGGACGCGCGAGGCTAGCTGTTCTGTTCACTCGCTCTCTCTCTTTCTCTCTCTCTACCTGTACGATACGTGTATAAATATACCATGGACTAATTCGCTCGCGCCTTCGCGTGCTCAATTAAGCGGAAACTTCGTCTCTCTTTTCTCGCTCGCACATACTCTACACACACTTGTTCTATAAGGCAAAAGAGGAGGAGGAAAGGAGGCGAGGAGCCACGAAAAAAAAGGGAAGAAGAGTCTAGCAACAAGAGAGCGTATATCTTCTTCGGTTCGCTGGTGAGCAGCCGAGTCCTTCGTGTACGTAGGCTTTTGTCTCTTTCTCTTTCGCTCTTTCTTTTGCCGAGCTTCTTGCCTTGTGCGAGCTACACATACTACGTGTGTGCGAGGCAAGGAAAAAAGCGAGTAGAAACTGCAAACAGGCGAGAAAGAGAGAGAGAGGGAGGGAGGGAGGGAGAGAAAGAAGACGGTGATGTACTACGACAGGTTCGATAGCGTTGTAACAGCTACTACATTGGCCGTATAGAGAGTCCCTTTGCGCAGCTCCTTTATCGCTTCTTCGTCCTCTTCTCCTGTTGCTGCTGCTGCTTCTCCTTCTTTTGTCACGAGGCTCTGTATAGTAGTATATACGCAGCGAGGACGCGTTACTCGCACCTCCAGCTACTTTTATTATTTTTTTATTATTTTTGCTGCTGCCCTCGTCGCGCTCGCAGCTCGACTCGTGTTCGAACAAAGTATTTTCAACCCCCCGCGAGAGTACCAGCTTACACGCATATAGGCCTCAGTTCTAGTCGATGTGCGGGCAAGGCAAATTAGACGATTTTTCTCCCCCCCGTCCCTTTCTCACTTGCTCCCAGCTCTCTCTTCGATTCGCGCTGCACACGTACTGCACAGCTCGAGTCTGACGTAAGGAAGATAAAGTGCGTGTGCACGCATGTGTCGAGTCTCGCGGCTTATCTGCCTCGTGCGCGCACACACGTTCTGTCTTTGTAGTAGAAGGTAGTAGTTACAGCAGTAGTAGTATAAGTGTAAATGCACGATGTGGCGGTGCAGGGGGGACATATAAGGAGGCCCTTGGTGCGCGCAAAGTCCAGAGAGAAAGAGAGACAGAGAGAGAGAGAGAGTTGATGGCAGCCATTAGCGCATGTTTATTGGCGCGAATAAGCGAGACGGTATGCGCCGAGCGCAAATTTATTTCCACTCAATTATCGCTGCCGCCGCTGCTGTTGCTACGAGGAACAGTTCGCACACCCACCCCCCGCCATCGCGGCCTCGTTATATGTGCATCAGCAGCAGCAGCAGAAACAGAGAGCCCTATATAATATGGCGCGCACTAAGAGTTGCTCCCGCATAATATGAGCTCTCTGCCCTCTGCATACTCCGTCTACAACGTATCTCGCCGCGACGATACAAAGTTCACAATGGGACGGCGTATTAGTGCACCGACGGTGTATAATAGCAGTACGAGACGCACCGATATTATAGCTCTATGTATACAGAGAGATAGGCACGTAATGGAAAAACTGCGGCTCGCGCTTATCGCTCGACAATGGCCCCCATTTAATTTGCCGACGCAGTTATTATTACGTTCGAGACGTGCAACCGATTAAGATTTTTCTAAATAAATCGCGCGGCAACGTTTTCGCGTCGTCTCGAGCAGCTAATTATTTTTTCTCACCCGAAACATCTCGTCGTCGTAGCCAACGAACTTTTTAATAGACTCGCTCACGCAGAGGCAATTTCATTTCGAGTATATATAACTTTTTCGCACCTTTTATTTTTTAAACGGTCCATTTTGCGAGCTTTTATACACGCGCGAATACACTCATTCGATATGCCCATAACTCATATATTACACGCATATAGACGGATAAGGCGCACGCGTGCGCGCGAGCCTTTCAATTTAAACGTCCGATTCAATCGAGCGCGGCAAAAGCGGCCCGCGCGCGCTTATACACACATACGTACTCGTATAAAGGGATGAGCCGTGCAGTCGTATACATGTTGTATGAATGTATGCATAATATAGTCACTTAAAGAGGCGCGATGTGTATCCATATAACGAGCTGCTGTTTTACTGGCTTGCGGCACTCTCTCTCTCTCTCTCCCGACTCGAGCCGTCTAGAGGCTCTCGCGACTGCCGCGCCGAATGACAAATGGAAGCGAACGATCCTCGCTTATATGTATACGAGTCGAGCGATAAATCTCTGGCACTTCGAAAGGCCAACAGTCATACGCCGGCTAAATAAAACGATAAAAATCCCTATCTTATATGGCTTAATGTTTTCTGCTCTCTTACCCTTTTTTTGTTATCGTGTCTTTGATACCGTGGCTGTTGTTGCGCGTTGCTTTTGTTCGCATGGACCCATGGCCATTACAATAAGCCAAGCTAATGATTGTCGCGCGCGGCTAAATCAATCGAACGCTCGAATCGATCGAATTCCGTGTAAAAATCAAAGAGAGACCAGTGAATCCAAATTTTTGCGTAAAATTCACGAAATCCTGCCGATTACATCTATTTTGTGCACAATTGCATATAACGCCGATCTCAAAGTCGTCGGAGCGTAAAAAGCATACATTTTCAATAGCTTCGCAGCTTCATCTTACGCTTTTGCTCAAACGAATGCTGCGGAGGCACGCGCGTTAGTCTCTATAACGTTTGGCTCGTTCGACACCTTGCTTTTTCGTATACACACAGGCAAGTACCCAGACACGCGCATTTCTCACTCGAGCGGCGCTTCTTCTTTCCTACGTTTACGTCTCATTCTCTCGCTGCTCTCGTTTCGAGTCGACTCTGCAATGATCACGCCGATAAAACGAAATTATTGCTTTTGTTATCTCACGCCACTTATGCCGTTAAAATGATGCTCCGAGAATTATATGCAACTCGCACGCGTTCGATTCTTTGTTCTCGTCTTCTTTTTTTTCATTACGTGAGTACTTTTTGCTTTGTAGGCAAGCACAAACGATTTTCTTTACTATTTGATGTCCTCTGTTATAAGTATTTCAATCGCTTTAAATGTATATAAAAAATATTAGAAATTTCGACAATTTTGAATTTGGTTTTTTTATATATAAGTATTAGAGAGAATTTTAATAAATTTAAATTAAAATCTACAATAACATCATTCATTATTGATTATCACTTTTAAAAGACTATATTATTTTTGCCTGCTTGATTTTACTAAAGTTTATAATAAAATAGACAACAACGCAAAATTCAGATTTTTTTAAATTATAGCCACGTTGAAATTATTTTATAAAAAAAATTTATCCTGCATTATTCGATCAAAATGCGATATTGTCGGTATTCGAAATGCCTGTAAGTTCGGAGTCTGCTATATCACTCGTTATTTTCTTTTTTGAGAATTGGTAGAATTGGTAGAATTAGAGAATTGGTAATACAATTTGTTGAAAAAAACTAGAAAATTCTTCTTAATCGCGGGGAATTATACAAACATTTTCACAAAAAAATTCTGACATATTTATTAAAAAAAATTGAATCTTGCGAAAAGCTCGCCATTCGAAAGCGAGTGGTGGTCGAAAAGGTTTAAAGATAATGACAAGATATTTGTTCTGCTTACAAACTATTGTCGAAGTGCGAACATTTTGATTTAGTGAGAGCGATATTAGTATAGTCCGGTGCCCCAGGGGGGTTTTAGAGCCGATGAAGGTACATGCGACCTAATAAGTATTTTTGATGTATTTTGACCTTCTGAAACTGAATACCTCAGGTGGATTTGGAGCAAGTGGCCAGGAAATTGTTTAAAAACAAAAAATTACTTTTGGCAAAACCAAAATAATTTATAGATTTTTTGACCTATTTTAAACAAAAAGTTACACTTGTGATTTTTTCGTCCAATGCAATAAAAATCGTTTAACACTTGAAAAAGAACAAGATGAATAAAATTCTAGAAAGAAAATGGAACCTAGGAAAAAGACTCTGAAGTTTCACTTCTGGTGCTTTCATATACCATGGATTCTATTTTGGATACTTTTACACTCCTAATACATGAACTATGTATTTTTTGTAGCCAAAACAAATAACATTGAAACCAAGGGCACACGCATATTGTATAGACACGTAGTCTAAGATCAACGCGGCATCTCTCGGAGTGTCCTGTGCGGTTAGAGATGACTTCCTTTCGATATTAGATCGGGTGAAACGATCTCTTTCATAAACACACAGACGCACTGATTCACGGTCGAGCATGAGCAGTCGAGTATTAAAATTTTTTGACACCTAGATCAAGTGGTTTTGGTCCGAAAAAATTGCGTGAAACTGCTGCCGTTGCTGCTCCGTGAAACCTTATAGATCGGGGCCAAGCGCGCGCTCAGTGGCTGCGAGTATATGAAAAAAAAGAACCTTTCACACGTATGCCTTGCAGGCCCGTGCAAGAGTCTGCTGCGTGAGCGAACGCGAATCGTGAAGTAAATCGACTGCTATCGAACCTGTATTAACATATCTCGCATGCGCGGATATATATTATTCTAATCATGCTTGCTGAGCGTAGGTAGAAACCATCAGTCACGCGGCCGCGTTATCCGTAATCTCGAGCGATTTCGCGCAGACATATCGACGAGCCGCATATTAGATAAAAATTTGACGAAGCGATTTTGCAGGAGCAATCTTTCCTAGCGCGTATAGCAGCAGTGGCATCGTCGTCGTCGTCGTCGTCGTCGTCGCCATGAGGAGCTTTCGTGCCACGAATAGTTCAGCATTTATCGATTACTCTCTCTTTCACAGGTGTAACTATATAATATATATCGGCTGGCTTCGAAGCAGCAGCGCCGCATCGATTCGTGTGTTGTGGTATAAGGTGAATTCCAGATTTCCAATTATCCCTCATCAACTCATCAAAAGGCGACGGTGTATTGCAGGTATACAGACTGGCCCACGCTCACACATCTATATACACGTCTACATTTCCAACGTTTGTGAGTGTGTGCTGAATATAAGCGAGATAGAGCGAGGAGTGCGTGACTTGGCCTTTGCTGCTGCTGCTACTATAAGATGATGATGATGATGATGATGATGATGATTATGATGATGCACCGGTAATTGCTTCGTTGCCGCTGCACAAATAGGGCGCTACTTGCTCGCGCTCGTCTCTCTTCCTTGGCAGGTGGTCTTTCTCTTTCTCTCCAGGGCCTGGCCACAAACGGCAGCATCGAAGGTCTGCGTTGGGCAGCCAGGCTACTGATTAGGATTATGAGAGCAGAGCAGAGAGAAAAAAGTTGGGCGCGTATATCGACCAAAGAGACTCCGCCAAGTCATGGATGGCCCATTATAAAATCATCCAAGGATGAATTATTCGCAGCGGGGGTGTTTGTACGTGCGTGCGTATATATATACGGCTCGCGTGCAGAGCTGTGCCGCGCAGCACGTCATGCAGATCGTATTATATACATTTATATACGCACACACACACATACAGACACTCGACGCAGAATTTGCGCAACGGTAGCGAAATGGACGTCTCGGCTCGACTCGACTCCTTGAATGCACCCAAGTTGGCTACCGATCGTCGTCCGCCGCGCACAAGCAAGCAAGCGAGCGAGGGGGATTATGCCCGCAGACATATACGCGCGTCTCTCTGTCTTATTTTCCAGCAGCAGCTACCGCTTTCGTATCGTTTCATAACGCCAATCAATTATATTATACGAGGTGTATATTATAATGTGCGAGCCGTGCGCGAGCTCGAGTCCATATACTACCACTACTATACTACTATTGGTACTGCATCGCGGCAAACGAAAGGATTCGGGATTCGCGTTGTATAAGCGTTGTCGGCTAATCGTCGCGCGGCGGCTACTATATCGGTAGCTCGAAGAAGTACTCGCGCATGTAGATATTATTATAATAATACGAAGAGAGAGAAGAGGAGCTGTTATACCGCCGATGCTGCCGCAGCAGATTACACAAACTGCATCGCGCGGATCATCCTGATTATATTTATATTTTTATTTATTTTTCGCTGACACACCGCCGCCGCCGCTGCTGCCGCTGACGCTCGGCTCCATTGGCCTTTCGAGAGAACTGCACTTGTATATCTTTGTGGGAATCATCATCAGCTCGCGCGCGCGCGCCCGCATACAAATGGATCGATTTCGTTGCCTTCTTCTTTTTTTCTTACTTTAATTTTTACACGCCGTGCTCGATCAGCTATATTTATATGTGCGGTAACACGAGAAAGGGCGCAGTTGCAGCCTCGATTTTGTTTGTAATACACAACATTGTCTTGTGCTCTTTCGCTCTCTCGCGGCTCTCGCGATCGGCTTTTGTTCGGTGGCCTATACCATCGAGCTTATTCGCGCGCGGTCCAATTTTTATTTTTGCGCTCGTTTCATCCTCCTCCTTTTGTGAGAGATGTGTTCTGTGTGTGTGTATGCCGAGGATGATGACGATGATTTGCGCTTACATGCGTGCGCGCGCGAGAACGAGAGAGAGAGAAGAGAGAGAACCTCACCGTTCGCCGCTTCTGCGCCAACTGCCCACGATAGGCAGCACCAACGGCAGCAGCAACATGTATACAGCCGCGCGCGCTTCTCTTTGTATATTATGCACGCCGCGCACTACGTACCGTGTGCATATATATCGGCGAGTTTGACTGCATTCTCGAGATTTCGTCGAGTGTGAAAACATCTCGAGACTCTTGCTCGTCTGTGTGTGTGTGTGTGTACGAGGGTGAGTGAGTGTCTCTCTAGACATATAGTATTTGTAAATGCCGTATTAAACGTTCATTCTGCTAAATTCGTGGAATATCGTCGATTCGACGAGAGAGAAAGAGAGAATGAGAATTCGCTAGACGGTTTATTGTGTATCAGCTCGCGACATTATGACGAAAAAAAGGAAGCAAAAGAAAGATTTGTAAGACGAGTCGATTATTACGCGTGCATCAAGAGTAGCCGCCTTTTTTATGCATTCGCTGATGCGCAAATTTTTACGCTTTCGCGATTGACATTCGACGCGCACGAGAGAAAAGGAAGGATTGCCTGGATCGATGCTTAGACAACGACTGCAAGCTCATGTTTTTACATCGAAACTAGCCCTTAGTTTTGGGTTACGGAAACTACAATAGCTACTCACCTTCGTATATGCACACCCACACGTGAAACTACTGAAAAAGTAGATATCGAATTTTCAAGCTGCACCGGCGTGGTGCGCCACGTCGACTCTATCGTATGACACGATGTCACATATAGGCCCGAGGCCAGACATCTCCTCCCGAGACCTCTTTCTCGAGAAGTTTTTGGATGCAGACCAAAAACTGCATAAAATATAGAGTCATATATCATAGGCCCGGAGCTAGAATACGCGAGAGATCGACGCGTATTATTTTGCAGCTCGATCGCAAAACTGCAACGATCGACTCGAAATTTCTTTTCTTTACAGAATTTCGCCGAAGCTACAATTTCGACAATAAAAAACTTACGGCCCGACGAGAGATATATCGCTTCTCGGCCGAATCGAATTTCCACTCGAATGGGCGCGCGCGCGATGAGGAAAAGGACCAAAAAATGGCATGGCATATAAGTTATGCGTATGAAAAATCTTGCTTTTATTAAAATTATTGCACACATAATGAGATTAATCGCGGTTTCTTTTTGCTTTCTGCTGTGCGCGCGTCAGGCATAGGCCTTATATTCAATAGTATACAGTCTTGGTCGTGAACGCGCGCGCGAGCTGCTGCTGTCGTTGCGCGTTATAATCGATGTCACACCCTTTACTTTCTCTCCCTCTCTCTGCTCTTTCGTTTACCGATTTTTCTTTATATTATACGCGTCGAGCAGCACAAGCGAGGTTTACCTGGAATTATAACACGAAAGACGCGCACGCATATCGCACACGTGCTTATACATAGCAGACATACGCGGCTGAGCCCTTCTCACGCCTACGAGGTTGCGAATAAGAGACGACTACTGACTTTTTGGTAGTTTTGCTCCGCTGCAAGCGAATTCACGTGTATGGATTTTTTTCTTGCCTCTTCCGAAGCATTTACACTCACGTGTGTATGGATATATAGACACACTCACACGCACCCAGCAGCAGAAACGTATACGTACGCACGGTGAGCTAGCCGTGTGTGGAGCTACTCATGCAAGGTTGACTTACACACATGCTTTTCCATATACATAATATAAAAAGGGCTTAAGTTACACGCAACATCGACTAACATATAGAAAGTATACACATCGACGTGGCTCTACTATGCTCAAAGTGGCTTTTTGGAGCGACCAAGAGAATGATCATTCGAAAATGTTTCAAAAACCTGCACTTTCGACTATAGCGATTATCGATTGTATTGCGAGTGATCGCATAATATCGAATTGAACGTAAAAGCTTGGATCACTTTTTTATTTCATTCATATTTAAGTCTATGTTCATCGATTCAATAGAATTTGTTATACAAGTAGCATTAAACGTGAACTCAAATATACTTTTATATAAAAAGTTCGGTATGAACCGAGTATAACACGCGCACATCACACACGCGTTAAGGCCGTTTATATTTATCTGAACTCAAATTCGCGCGCGGCACGAGGTTGTGGTAAACGTACCGACCAATCGGAGCATCTAAGATATATCTTTGAGTTCACACGTGTGTGTGTGTTTCAAAGTCACCTGAAAATTGCTCGTTCGGCCCTTCCAGACGCGATGCCGGTGTCGATGAAATTCTAGATGCTTTGACGCTTCGCATTCGTGCGCGTCTCGCTCGTGTTCGACATTCTATGGTCGCTCTTTCCAAGTACAAATTAGTGTTTCTCAATTTTCAACGCCAATATATGCATTCACAAATAGATCGACTCTGTATGCATAGCTCGGTGCGTGATGAATCTGATGCATCGCGAGTGTGATAAATATAAATGTAGGAAGATATGGTTAATCCAGTCCGATCGGTACGGGTGTGGTTTTTTGCCCCGCACTCGAGCTAAGCAGTGCAGCGGTGTGGTATAACAAACGGAAACTACACGATCGTCGTTGAGCGATGAGACGAGCGGGATCGAGCCGTGAAGTGTGAAGATCAGAGAGCTAGGAGGATAAGATCCGGTGCGGCGTCCATCGCGGTATAGATTTTCATTTGTAGCTTTATGATTTATAGCTTACACATCAGTCCGTCGTATTGGTATACTAGCTTGAGCGACTGCTGTGTAGCTCGCGATTATTTAATTATCATTATTATTTTTAAGTTATACTTTGTTTTGCCCATTGATTTTGAAAATGAGTCATACTTTTGTAGGTACATGCAACAATTCAAAATTCGTTTTAACAATTAGATTTATCAAGTCAATCAGTGTCACCTGCGACTGTAAGCTTATTGATGGAACATCGGGAACTCGCAAGCGACAAAACCATTTTCGTAAGATTTATACACAAAATATTTTCGATATTTCTATGATCCTTTTTCTGGCTTCATAATAAACGTCAACATTGCGAAAATCACGCACGATACACATGTGCGCGCGTGCATGGGCACATACTGCTTGGACATACAGGCTCTTGCATTTCTTACCACATATGCAAGTATAAAAGGAATTAAAATCAATTATTAGCCCCGATGGGCCTGAATTACGCACACCGTTGCAATTGGTATCGAGCGAAGAAAAGAAAGACGGAGTGGAGAGTCATGAACACGCGATCGATTTCTCATAATGCATTATAATAATCAGAAAATCACGCCATGTACATCGATTAGCATTACATACGTACGTATAAATTTTCTCTGTGCATATACGTACACTCATACGTGTACAATCTCGGTTCGCGCGGGCTTTTACCTTATAATAAATAAGAAAAAATAAACGCAGAGAAAGATGGAAGAAAAGAATCAAGAGTTATGTGTGTGTGTGTGTGTGCAGTGGCACGTCGCGCAGCACCGACGGATATGGGCTCACCGTTTTATACACACACACACACACACACACACACACACACAGATAGATATGTGTGTATATATAATGATCGTAAACCGATCGCGTGCGATAAATTGACTCTCCTGAACTGTGCGCGCCACTGCCGCCGCGCTACCGTAAGAGACACGCAGCGCGAATCTCTTTCTCTTATGCTACTGCTGCTGCTGCTACTTTGCTCCGTCTCTTGCTCTCTCTCTCTCTCTCTCTCTCTCTCGCTCTTTCGTGCATTATGTATCTCTCGCTACCGCGCTCTGCACCGTATAATACTCTCTGCAGTTCGCACAGCATCTCTGAGGCAAGCGAGGAGCTTATGAAAAGAAAAAAAAAGGAAGAAAAATAACTTTCGGAGAATTCATCAACCTGTCGCGCCGATCAAGACAACGACTGCATGAACGCGGCACGTGATAATAATTGTGTACATAGATTATATGCATGGTATGGCCATCGACTGCGGGTTGCATGGACTCGTCGACGTCCTGTAGCTCGCGTATACCATAGCACGTATCGCATGTACTCGATGCGGCAAGTGGCGAACTTTACTACCGACCGCGCACGGCGCTGCAGAGCAGCTCGAGATCGATCGAGCGTAGGCGCGTGTCGACCGTCGGCAATTGACTAGCGCAGGATATGCAGAGCTCGCCGGGCGAGTCAATGCAGTGCACCACTACGGTAATCGACACTGCGGGGAAAAATTCGTGCATGCGAGGGGTCGCTAGCTCGCGCGCCAAGCTCGAGTTTCTGCATAGCGATCCTTACACATATAGCATCCGCGTAATGTACATGTGCGCGTACTATACGCGATACTTTATAGGAGCGCAGGCTAGAGTCGAAGTGCAAAAGCAGCCCAAGATAGATGGGGAAACTTATAGGTAGCGGGAAGTTCTGCTGCGCCTGGCCCGTATTCGAGTATACGAAGTAGGAGCAGTCGTAGTAACAGCAGCCGCTCGTATATACTGCACACATACGCTACTACTTCTGCTACTACTGCTGCTGCTGCTGCTGCTGCTACTGCTACTGCTCGTCGACTAAGCTAAGCTATGTGTGTGCATATAAGAAAGGTAATCGATATGTACGAAAGCGCAGGCTCTATTTTCAGAAGGTGTCCGTGTAAGCTCGGCAGGCAGTACTACCAGCACCAGCTCTCGGACCATAAACATATCGTGTGGCTATTTTCGTCCGCTCTCAAAAGTCATTGCTTATTTCGATTGGCAAAATAAATTAAACGTACATACGTCTATACAGCCGCTATAAACATTTACTCTGGACTGCCTTTGAGTAGACGCGGAGCGAGAGTCGCGTCGTTTACGCGCGACAAAAAGCTCGCGTTAGAGTGAGATTGAGAGAGCGAACATTATTATTCCTTCTTTGTTCGCCCAAATATATACGCGAAAGCTTAGGCAAAATTCAAATGTATATTTTCGCTCGAGGGTCTGAAAGAAGAAAGAGTTTTTCCGTACAACTGGCTTTTTTTGGTACGCAAGTTCAGAGAAAGAGAGAGAAAGAAACGAAATACGCACGCATATACACGTGCGCATGTTTGTACCTGCGTATATGTGTGGGAGCGAGTGTACGCGTGTGCATGGAAAAAGAGCGAAAGAGGGTTTATGCTCTCTCGCTCGCAGCAGGCGCCCCGTGCTGCACGCTAAAAGTCACTCGGCAAAACGATCGAGGGTCGTTAAAAGTGATTCGGACTGATTTCAAAGCCGACGAACGAGCGAGCGAACGAGAGGGAATGAACGAACGAACGAGGCTATTGAAAGTACACATAGAAAAGAGGAACGAAGCGAAGAGAGAGAGAGAGAGAGAGAGAGAGATAGGATGGTTGAAAACGCAATGAGAATGGCCGCGAAATGAAGAGGGCGGAAAAAAGTTTGCCGCTGCTGCTGCTTCGCTCTCTTTGAAGCACAGTCCCGCGTGCATTTTGTCTATACGTAGTGTACGCATAGCTCTATATGCACACACGCAGACAGATGTACGAAGCTCGACGGTGTGCCGTGCAACACAGTGCTGCAGCAAAAGTAGTATACTGGTATGGTACGCACGGCGACGTCGTCCTAGTGGTAGTAGTGATGGTAGTAGCACCTATAACCTCGGCGTTTCGCTATATCCTGCTTCGGCGCTGCTTGCGACGAGGTGCTTGATGAAAAAGAGAGGCAGGAAATTTCGCGTTTAATTTTACGCGCACGGATTTAAATGAGACACGAGCGCGCACACCACGAGAGACACATACACACATACACACTGCGTGTATAGAGAAGAGAGAAGAACAGGCACAGTGAGCTTGCAGATATAGCACGAGCGAGCAACAGCAGTCGTCCTCGTCGTGTACGCTCGCTCGTTATAATACACGTTTTGTACAAAATATATATACGTATTGCGCTGTGTATACTTCTGCTCGGCTTATAGACGTATATCAAGTGAGAGCTTGCGACTCTAGACGATATTTATAACGCGCGCGCGAGCTTACGGACGAAAGTAAAGGACGACTCGTGCGCTGCGTAGAAAAGAATTGCCCGAGCTTTGCGGTTGAATTCTTTTTCTCCATCTTATATATACACGCATATACACACAGTCGCGATGAAAAAGTATTAAAGCGGTCCTCGTGTGGATGATAATGGCCCGAGTATACGGCGTACACACGCGGTATACGTATAATCGCTTGCGTCCGTGCAAGCTCGTTGTCGTGCCAGCCCGGCCAGAGAGGTGCAGTGCTGCTGCTGCTGCTGCTGCTGCTGCTGTTGCTGTTGCGCGTCTCTCGGCTGGATGCTGCTGCTGCTGGCCACACGCGATACGCCTATTATAATGCGCCTCGGATTTTATTGTTTGAATCGCTCGAACGCGCCGCAGCAGCCTGGCAGTAGCAGCAACAACAACAGCAGCGGCAGCAGCAGTAGTGGCAGTGGTATAGGAGCTCAGCGCCGAGGAGCATTACACTTATTTCAGCTATACGTATATACATAGCGGGAGGCACTGGACTTTTTAATTAAACCAGCAAAGAGAGAAAGAGAGTGTATGAAAAGTCATGCGAAATAAACGCCACTGCCTGCTTTCATTTAACGACCCAGCTAGTAGTGGCCCCCGCTGCGTTCTTGCGGCCGCCCGTGCGCCACCCGCAAAACCGAGAGAGAGAGAGAGAGAGAGAGAGTGAGCTGCTATAACAATCCTCTTGATCTACTTTGAAGAAATTTTATTTAATAAATGACGCTAATGCATAATACACCGGCCGCCAAGTGTATTATAATACAACACATTGCGCGGTGGCGACGACGACGACGATAATGCAGCGCGTGGAAAAAACTGCTGCTGTTGCTGCAGCAGCGAGACGCTGCTATGCGATAGCGAGTGTATACAAAAATTTGCAACACGATAGCAAAAAAAAAAACTTAATTGTGACGTTGATTTTCGCTGCTCGGGGCAGAATTTTTTATCCCCCACACCTCTCGCGTCTTTTTACAATATATGCATGTATACGCGGAATAGCCGACCGAGCCGTCCAATTCCTCGCGCGCGCGGCAGACTTTTTGGCGTTGCACCAATCCTATTATTTATCGCTACACGCGCATTGTTTATATATTCCCCTTTTTTGCACGAATTATAAAATAAAACTCGCCGATTTTGTTGTCTTTTTTTATTTTTTGACAAATTTGCATGGAAACTTATAAACAATACATGGTGCACAGGGCAGATTTATAAATAACTACATTTATTACGCTATAAAAGGCTAAAAATAACACCATGAAAATTTTAGCGATTTATATAGCGCGCATCGGAATTCCTCTGGAAATGAAATAGCAAAAATGCGGTGGAAAAAAAAGCCAACGAGAGAAAGGAGAGCGAGAGAGAGAGATAAATAAAAAGATACGATGCGTGGCGAGCTCGATTCGTCGCTGTGTGTGTGTGCAGTAGTGTGCACGCGGGCTATGTATTATACGTATCGGTGTATGTGTGCGAGTGCAAAGTGGTCATCGGCACTCCTGACACTCGACTATATTCTATACAGTCCGCGTGCATATACTCGTGCCTCTGCACTGGCAGCAGAAACGAACGTTTCAATCGCTGCTTGTATAAACATCCGACGGCGCACAGCGCAAACCGAATGTCTTTTCATATCTCTACTTCAACCTGTCCCTCTCTCTTTCTCTCTTGAGAATATGTATATTATATGCCTACAATATACGAGCCTATATATACATAAAATTCAAACTATACATTCCTCTTTGGTCAGCGGCGGTATTTATGGAAGGGGTAACGCGCGCGACATATGACTCGTCATTCGCGAGTTCTTTTAAAGATAAATAAAGTGTAAAGAGAGAGACGAGAGAGAGAGAGGCTCTCGACTCGTATTGTGCGAATTACTGCACTTAGTCGTAATCCAAATGCCGATGTGACAGATCGTGTGTGCGTGCGGTGTATATGTATAGTGTAACTCGTACATGTGTACTACTTCGATCGAAGTGCATCGTGTGTTGCAAGCTATAGCGTAATCATCCCCACACGCAGCAATTCGTTGGCGCCTATATATTAATCGATCTCAGACGCGCTTATTCTGCTCACGTGCTCGATATAACGAGAGAGAGAGAGAGAGAGAGAGAGAGAGCGAGACAGAGAAGGAGAAGCGCACTGCACACCAATAACAATAATAATAGCAATAATCATATAATACGTACGACGCAAGACAATTTCGGAGTGGATGGTCCTTGGTGGAAATTACCCGCCTCGTTCTTAAGGGGGACAGACATGACCAATTGAGGAATACGAGTAACCGATAAACGCGCGTAAGCATCGACACAGATACAGTAAAGAAAAAAAAAACGAATAACAATCATGAAGCAGTGCAGGACGATACTTGTATTGTTGATGCTGATCTTAGCAGTGCTCTCGATACACGCTCAACAAAGACAGCAGCTAAGTCAGCAGCAGCAACAGCAACCCGAGCAAGAAGTACAGTTCATATCGTTCGCGCAGCTGCTGGAAGACGCCAAAGCCCGAAAGATCCAGGAGAGCTCGATCATAAACATACCGACGCGCTGTCCCGGCAAAATGATCAAGATCAACAATCGTTGCCGCAGAGTTTTCAGCTGAAAACATCTCCTCAAATATTTATAATGCACTACGTAATATCATAACGTCGTTACAGTCGGAGTGCGCGAGCGAGGTGAGTCGTTGTTGTTTTTTTTGTTATTTCGTTCAGCAGCAACATTGATACACGCGCACACAACATAATATGCGTGACGCGCGGCATAGATTCACGGCACGCGTCTCGGTGTGTGCGCGCGCGTGCAGCCCGAGTGTAAATACAGATAAGTTTGCGAGGAACGAGCTCGAAAGAGAGAGAGAGAGAGAGAGAGAGAAAACGCGCATTCTCAGATTCTATGAAGATAAATGTCTCCATTCTCGGGGCTTCTCTAACCTGGCTGCACCTCTGAACGCGAGCACACAAGCACACGCACACACACATAAACTTACACGTCTTTATAATACATACATATAGCGAAAAAGCTGCTGCTGCTGCCTTGGCGCGTGGCGAACGAACGAGTCAGGTGGCGTTAAATCAGTCGCCTTTCGTTTAAAATTACTTTGCCGTGACGCGGGGGCGCAGCGCCGCGTGAACTTGCAGGGTGATATATATACGTATGTGCTAGTCTGGGGCTTTCGAGTGTGTGCGTATAAGTCAGTGTATGTGTGTGCGGAAGACGGAGGTAAAGGCTACGTAAGACGGAGATTAGTAGTAAATATCTATGAAATCCGACGTGCCCGAAAAACCGCCCGGATAAGTCGCCTCGGGCTACCATTCACGTATCAATTACATTCGTCCAGTTACGTTAAATGATCGACGTAAACCTATAAAGCGCGTAAATCCATAATCGAGATATCGGCTAAGGCGTCTTTATCTTATCGCCGAGTACCTTGAAAACGATTCAATTGTAAATCGTACCTCTTTCAAAGCTCCAAATGTGTATTAAAAGAGAGATAGACCGATAATTTGCCGAGAAAAATAAGCTTGGCACGTTTACAGCACGATTTCATGAATCAATCACACGTATTTTGTAATGCACTTATACGCGCTAAGGCGCTGTGATTCTCGACTTTCTGTCTCCTGCTTACAAACGTAGTCGCAGCATACAAATACGCACACACTCTGGTATGGCAACGCGAAAAGGATTTGCGATTTCGTTTCATTCCCATATATAAATCCGATAAACTTGATTCCATATCCCCGGGTGAAGCTCACTGGAACTCGTCGAATATGCATTTAAGCGCGTACTTCAGTGCACCAGTACACGGCGATCGCTATACATACACAGTCGAATCCATTTTAATCGATCAATGGCAAGGATTCATACATACGTTACATTTTTATCATCTCTCGCTCTCCGAAGCTTGATTTTTTTTTTACTACACGAGCGTAGAGACGCGGAGAAAACAAATGCTCCGGTTCCAGCGCAGCACGCGCAGTAGCACGAACAAAATGACAGTCAGTTAAAAATGCGATCAAAAACGAAACTAATAAATAACGAACATCTATAATACCGCTTCAAAGACGCACGCGCACAGCGATATTGCTCAGCTCCTATTTCAAAGTTGGAGACGTTTCTTATTTAAGGGCTCAAAGGTACCATACATGTATTTTTTTTTAATTTTTTACAGAATTTTATTTTTAAAATGTAATACTTGCATTTCCTAGTAAAAATGATCATTTTATGGTTAGTTCAGCTCAAAAGTTTCTCGGGTATAAAATCACAACCTTAACCTCAGATTAACATTTAAATATACTTTGACTTATATAATTATTTTGACTTTGTCTCTTGCAGTTTTACAGACAATGGTACTCGACATCTAGTGGTGGAGGATTAAAGTATATAAAAAGGTTGAAATCGGTCTAGCACTTATATTCACAAAGATTCCAAAAAATTGTAACCACCAAATATAACCCCAAACTCTGAGCGTTATATAAATTATTTATTTTAGTCACTGTTGAAAGATTCCGTTTCAAAAATTAACTACTAAGTTACAAAAGGTTTCTTATTATTCGATGAATCATTGATCCGAACGAATCCTTGAGCTAAACATAAAATGAACTTTTATCATTTGTTGTCATATTTTTATCATACAATAAGGTACAATTTATTACTAAAATAGCATGGAATAAAAAATTAATCATCAGTCTTATAACTCAAAACAAATAGTCCTAGAAAGGTTAAGTTTGATATTGTAACTATAAATTTAACATTTTTTGGGTATCGTTATAATACTCACAAATACAGTAATAAAAAACGCAATAATATTACCGGTAGTAATATTAACACAATAATAGTACGGTAGTTTTAAAAAAAAATCTTTTTAGCTTTCCTCAGCTAATATTCAGTAAAAACATCGAATGAGAGTTTGAGGTTTCCTTAAAGCTCTTAATGACTTTCATCGACGTGCATTTATCTTTGAAAACCTCCTCCCTTCAAACGTATACGTAATTTTATTATTTATTCACCTAAATATTACTCGCAGCACGTGATATTGCACTACGCGAAGCTGCAGTTTCCTGCGGCTTGTGCCCACATGATACTATAACGCGTACGAATTCATATACTCCGATAAAGAAATAAACGATCTCGCATTACGTACATAATGTACGATTTTACACGCATAGCAATATGTACAGCTCGTTCGAGTTTAATTCTGCAACTGGTAAAATTGTAAATACAGCATAGTCGGAGCCCCGACCCTGCTAGTCGATGTACCATTGTTATTGTTGCTGCGCAAGCTCGACGCAGAAACAGCCCCTTCTACGCTGGACTCACAATTTCAGCAGTTGCGGAGTAAAACTCGAACGAGTGTACAATATGGACTTTATATATCTGCTGTAAGCATCTGCTACTTTTGCACCATTAATAACATTACTTCGAGGCTATATATAAACGAGCAGAGACCGAGAGAGCACTAGGATTCTACCGTAGAAGCTACTATCCTCCCGATACGTATAATCGAGCTCATCCTTTATTACTCGGGCGAGGAAGTCGGCGCCGCGCGCGAAATATTCGCACGTCGTATTATACGATGTCGCTCTGTATGTGCATGCGCAAAGGAAATTAGCGCTCGAAAAATTATCGCTCTTTGATTTGCACGTTTCGATCGCTCTCGAGCTAGACGCGCTAAAAACGTTAATTTATATACGTGCGTGCGTGTATTATTACGCGCGTCTGCTTGTTTTGCGCGCGTAGGTATTGTGTAAGCTCAAAAAGCAGCAGCAGTCGGTTTCAATTGCCGTTAAAAACGATAATTACTTGTTTTTGCATGCCGCTATTTTCCGAGGCCCTCCCCTCCAGCTAGTCGCGATCTCTTGTATACATCCCAGCCTCTTGTATTCTTTTTTTTTTTTGCTCAACTCAAGCCCTCTCTCTCTCTCTCTCTCTTTTTCTCCTATTCTTGTTCGAGTCATTATATACCCTCTAACTTCTAAATTACCCGAAAGTGAAAAAGTTTCATTCTTTTCTGATCTTTTTTCCGTTTACTGTGCTCTTTTACGTTTATATATATACGGTGTGTCTGAATGTATGTATGTCCGTGTATACACACGGCCAACACATCTGCACAGTGTAGTACAGTCGGCCGTCGCGCGCCCGTGCCGCACGACTATTGTTATTGTATTTAGAGCTAGACAGAGAAAACACAGGCCACCCAGGACTGGCTTTTAAATTCAGTTTACAGATAAAAATCTCTGTCCCGAAACGGTCTAGAGAGTTTAAAATTATTGCACTTTTAATCACCATATAAATATATGGCCCCTGCGTCGGAGATATTTACCTGTATATAAGAGCGCATGCAAAAACGGAATTTAAACTGACACAAAATTACCTAAGTACTCCACTCGATCTGACTCTCTACTGTGGGCATCCCGCATCGGGGGTCGCACACATAAACATTTTACATTTTTCCGTGTTAATATTTCGAATCGAATGGTTCGATTCGACGTATACGTTTATAATTCGCGATATATACGTACACGTGTATATGTGCGCCTGATTTATTATTCTTCAAACGCACTCGCATATAAAAGGCGCACACGTACGTTTGAGGTATTTAATTTATGCTCCGATATATATAATTATTTTGCATGTGTGGGCTCGTCCTCTTCATTTGCGCCGGCACATTAGCGGCGCAGCAAATCAGTCGGGAAAAATTTATCTACCGCGGACCACGAGTATGTACGACGGAAAATTACTCTCGGGAAAATCCTAGAGAGAGAATGATTAAAAACATTTTTTTCATTTTCATATACATACATATCTGAAATGTGCGAGCGAGCGAGCTTATTTATCTTTGAAAAATAGCAAAGGTATGAATAATATGCGATACGCGAAGCGCGCAGGTGAGCGTCGATGGTATAAATTATCAAAAGCCAAAAAGCCATTGAAATTTATTTTAAAAAACGATAACATATAAATACAACAAAAAAATCTATTATATATGTAAGTAACGCACGCTGCAAGAGCGCAAACGTGCAAATGAACGAAGCCAATAAAGAGCTTAACGTTCAGGCGTTAAATACATTTTCAATAAAATGTACCGACTTGCCGAGGGAAAAAATTCATCGCCGTGCAATTGGAGGGATAGCGTACATGACATACATGTATAGCTGGAATCACCGACAGTCCGCATATTATTCCGCGTTGAGCATCGCACAATGCAGCAGCAGCTCGGCCAACGGTTATACGTATGACGTTATAAAGTCGCATGATCGTCGCGCACGTACATTACATTCTGTTTTGCATAATGTCACATATCCGTGATAAAGGTCCGTACAGACGTAAAAATTATCGCACTTGAGCCTCGAGCAGCGGTAAAAGCATCAGCAGAGCGCGGCAAGAAAAACGAAGAGCATTATACGTCCTCGTGGAGTGTGAAATCCCCCAGCGCGAATGTACATCTCCTCCCTCTCCCCCTCTCTCTCTCTCCCAGTCGTTCATTCTCGAGCGAGCGAAGGTCCTGCCTAGCTCTAGCTCTGCCATCCCTATATTAGGTAGCTTTATTTTTATATCGAGCTCGGCCCCTGCCGCACGTGTAGCACGTAAGAAGTAAAGCACAATACGTATAAGCGAGCTCACATATGAAAAATCTCATGTTATAACAAAAGACTTTCACGGCTCGCTGGCCGTCCTGTACATAGTCCTGTCGCACTGCTCACTTCAACCTCGAAAGCTCTTCACTCTCTCTCTCTCACTCTTTTATTCGCGTTATCTCATTGCATAATGCAGAATACGTAGGCTATATTCCCCCTCACCCACACATTCTCCGGATAGATTATATGGGTGAAAGAAGGGATAAGAATTACTTTTCCGAGCACCCGCTGGATTTTTCTCTCGCTTTCGAAAAAAAAGAAGAGAAAAAAAACAAAACAGGAAAAAAAACGAAACGTGCGCGGGGATCAAAGTCAGAGAAATAATAAGAGCTGTTGCTGCTGGGCGCGATGTGCGCATACGTCACCCGTGCATACGAATACTATAGCATACAAAGTACAGCAGCAGCGGCCGATCGTAAACGTACACGCGAACGAGATACGCGTTTTGTCCATTGTTGCGGCGCAAAACGACTTGTGCGGAGCATGTACAATGTGTGTGTGTGTGTGTAGGTACGCGCGGGCCGGGCAAAAAGGGGTATGAAAAGCCCCGCACATGCGGCAAGCCTCACGTATATAATACGTGTATACAAAAGAATCCGACGAAAACATTAGGGACGCGATGATATACGTTATGTTTTAGATCGACGCTTTGGAATGTATAATGTAACACACATAATTCAGCGCAAACTCGGGCGCACGGCGGCGGTGAAAGGAAAACTATGCTGTATGCGGGTTGACAGCTGTTGCTGCTGCGCGTTTCGTCGAGTGCTTTTGAAAACTTCTATAAATTTCTATACATAGATTATGTTCGAATGTTTGGACGCGCTGCAAACGCGCAATCTCTCACCGCCTCTCTCTCTCTTTTTCTGCTCTGCACTGCGCTTATCAACGAACTTGATGATCGCCTATTGCTACTTTCATGTTTCATTCCGTTTACGGCATTTTGCGTGATATGGATTAAAAAGCCTACTCGCGCGGATCTTATAGCGTATAGTATGTGTGTGCACGCGTGCACGGGCTATATGCGCCGGCGTTTTTCGGGGCTATTGAATTATTTCACACAGGTTATTCGAGCTTTTGTCTACGTATAATACACTTGGTTTAACAAAAAGCACACACCCACGTGCACAGGAGACCATATATATGTATACGATGTATAACAACAATAACTACGCACTCACATGCACACGAGGTGCTTCGGGGAAACGTCATCGTTCGCGGTTGCGGCCAAAAAAAAACCACGCGAAAAATCAAAAATGCAACAACGCAAAGTAAATTCGAGCATATTGTTCGGGCAAACGATTTTGGCATGGCCGCGTACGCGAGAGCGAGAGAGAAATGTCTTTTGGAAAAAAGGCCGTGCGCGTACGCATGCTGCACGAATCGCGAGAATACGTGTATGTATAATGCTGAAAGCGCGAGTTTTTTGCGCAACAATTGTACGCGCGCAGCCATCGCGTTTCGTTTTTCGCTTTTACGCTCGCGTAACTGTTTAATTGGTAACGAATAAAAGGAATATAGACGGAGCACGAGGGAGGGAGAGAGGAAGGGAAAAATCGGTAGAAGGGGAGAAACATTTGCGGGTGTGTAGTCATTCGTTACGAATGAAAACACAAATACATACACAGGATCAATTTGCTGAGCTTTTTTCTGTACATGAATAGGACAAAACTCACGCTTGTGTACGTCGGTGCAGTAGTCAGCATAAATAGATCAAATTTCTCTTTTAGTTTTTCGGTGCCTTGCTGGATCAATGTGACAGCCTATAAACAAAACAAAATCATACATAAAGAAAGGATCTAAGCACGAGCCATTGACGCGGATAAATGATTCCGACTGAGTTGAAGTATTATCGCACGCAGGTTTCTCTCTCTTTTTTTTTGCCTGCCTGAACCTGTCTCCTATACTCTTTTTTATTTCAACCTCCTCTGACCGCTCGCCGTTTGGTGAATAAAAAAAAGGACAAACAAACAAAACGAATCGATGGGTCTAGGGCTGCCTGGGCGTGGAAAAAAGTGGACGTTTGGGTAAAATTATACCCCCCTTTCGCGCGAGCGAGCGTGCAGATACGAGATTTTACACTTGGGACCCGGGTTTTCTGGAACCACGTAAACACACGCAAACATACACACACACACACACACACACACACACACACACACACACACACACACTTACACTGCACACTCACACACGCTCGACAGTCGCACGAGTAGCTTATAAGAGTGGGGGCTAATTTAAAACCTCTCTCTCTCACCCTCGTACGGTGTGTATAATATAGTAGTAGTACTAGTAGTATAGCGCGAGCGCCAAGCTACCAGTTTTTAAATCCACTGTGAAAATGAAAAAAAAGGGTAAAATTACATATTATGTACTCGCGACCAAAAAAATGTGGTCTGAAAGTTTTTTAAATTACACACTCGGCTGCGGCACGGCGCTTTATACTCGTAATACGAATACTACACGGGAGAGCAGCAGTAGTGCCAGCAGCAGCAGCAGCTCGCACACAGTCCGAGAGAAAGAGCATAGGTCTTTCAACTATTCAACTATTGTACGCAAAAACTGGTCTATTAAATGATAGTACCAGAGCGCTGCCAGGCCCGTGCGCGCGTTTTTTATCTACTTATGCACTTGCGCGAGTGCACACGTACATGAAAAATGTACATATACATATAATATACCTGTGTATGTGCACACGAGCGAGAAGCTCTTAATGGAAAGCTAGCAAAGGGGATTAAACAATTTTTTTTATATATGTATGTATTTTAGGCATAATTTTATTCTTTGAAACGTAGCATGTGTGTGCGCGCTAGCTAGCTACCGAGGATTTTTTCATCTCCGTTAGAGCTTTGTTAAGCCTCTGCAAGCGCCCGTGTGCGTGTGTATTAAAATAAAGTAGCAAAGTAGCTGATATAAGTAATTAGCATGAAGAGCATTAACCCCTGCGCTTCGTTTTGTTGTTTTGGTTTTTTTTTTTTTTAAATTTTTTCTTTGTTTTTCGCTCGTTTCTTGTTTTTCGACGAACAAATGAATGCCCGATTGTACTACTTCGTTTATAAATGTGTTGGCGTTGAGTGTGTGTGCATGTATGTGTATCGTACATTATAGTATTGCATTATGTCCGTAAAACAAACACTGACTAGCTCGCGATAAACGTTTCTCTGTCTGGTGTGCTGCTGCTGCTCCGCATTGCTCCTGTTGCCGTTGCCCCGTGTGCGCAAAAAGATATACAAAGGAAAACTGTCGGGAGTCTGACACACAAGAAGCGAACATTTTTATCCTAGCGTTCGCCTATATGTATAATGCCGGGCGCGCGCGTATATGCATGTATTTGTAGATATGTACATTATGCAACGATAAGTGATATGCGCTCAAAAATGTCGACGAGCTTTCCCTATATGTATAATATATAAATATGATATACATGTATCGCGCTGCGCATTTCAAATTGACGGAATCTCTAGAATTTTTTTCTTTCTCCGAGAGCTCGCGCAGCACAGCTAGTAGTAACGCGGCAAAATTGAAGTTACATCAATCTTTATTTGTGAATGTGTGTCGGTGTGTGCTGCGTGTGCGTGTTGAGTATGACCGCTTGCCGGCCTGGACCGGAATCACTCTTGCTCTGTCAGAGAGAAGAGAGAGAGAGAGGCCCTCGCGGGAGAGGGAAAACTGATACAGAACCTAAAAAAACACACACATACACGGACGCACACTGTGCTCGGCTTGTGCTTTGGTCGCCGTAGTATATCTGTATAGATAGGCGTACGATAGGTATATATATCGTGCTACACGTAGTATATAGCTCTCGGCAACCATCTCGTCCTGATTAAAGTGCATTTTTCACTCTTGATAAAGGCTCGGACAGAGCCAGCCAGCGCGCGAGAGAGAGACTCTTTTTTAGCGCAGCTCTGCACGCCGTCTAGCTCTCTAATTCCCCGTTGCAATTCGTTTATAGCGTGTCCGCGTATACGTATATTTTTTATATGCACCTGCTGCTGCTGCTGCTACTCTCTGGCCGAAGTGTGCATATACGAGCTGCTTTCTGTATCTGTTTTATCACGTATATAATGTACGCACGACTGCAAGTCTGCCTAATTTCCGACAAAAACAAAATAACGAAAAAAAGAAAAACGAGAGATAGAGAGAGAGAAGCGAGCGTAAATGGAAAAAGAAAAAGTTCGCATTTCCACCCTCCCTCTTCTCCTCCCACGTACAATCGTTCAACATTGATTAAAAATGACGCGCTTGTATACATTACACATACACACGTACGTAATACGGCGGGGGAGGGCAAGCCTAGCTCCGCTGCAGTTCGCAGAGCGCTTTGGTTTATGTGCTCCCGCGCACTGTATTTACATACATGTGACGTGTACGTATGTATGTTCACGGTACACGTCTATCTCTGCATATTTACATAAGTCATATCAATCGAAATCGCTTACAACGCGCGCTCGTGCGCGCCTACGCACGTATGCAGCCGACGTGCAGCGCCCATTAGGCAAATTATTGAAATGTACGCACGCGTTCTCATATATATCCTACCCGTATATACGCACATATAATGCTAAACGTCGGAAGCGGTCTCAAATTTAATAAGCTTAAGTAAGGTATTCGCGGCGCGCGTTCTTATTCGCGCTTAATACATATAAGACACGATGATAGCTGGGAAATTCGTATTCTCGCGATGGGATTGAGAATTTCACGCTCGCGCGTTTCGCGATTGAGGAATAAAGAAAAAACCGATGAGCCATTGATCGTTAAAGATCTTACGGATTTGAACGCATGAGAGGTTACATTGTGTGTGTTTGAAAGTAAGTGTTATTGTCGAGTTATAGTGGAGCTTATTATATAGACTCGTCGACGTCGATTGTGATCTGTTTGCGAATAAACTCGAAGGCCAGGAGATAAAAGTCAACAAAGAATTATTTTCTAAGTAAAGAATCGTAAAGGCAGCAGATTTCAAAACAATCTTACGCGTAACTTCTCTCATAGTATCTATCGAAATTTTCCGTGATTCAATAAGCTAAACACACATTAGTTTCTGCATTCTACCTATATCAAAGCCAACCTAAAAATGCAAGCTTTTCAAAATGATAACAAGAATCTAGAAAATAACAAAATAAACATATTAAACACAGCTTTATAGTACGGGGTCAACGTACCAGGGAAAGAAGGGACGAGTAGACCCAACATTTATTTATTTATTTAATTTACCCTGTATAATTTGGAAAAGAAACCAAAATTATTTCGATACTTTGACCGTACGAATCAAATCTCGGTTTATACATCAAACATCGTCAATTAATTGAATGGAGATCCCGCCTCCTTCTGCTTCGTCTCTCGCAAATATCGTAGGGGCAAATTTTCAATAAGCATTTCAAATTTTAATTAACTTCGTTAGCACGCAGAAGAAGTTTCGCAACTTTTCTCACTCGTCGTCTCCGACTGGTTGGCCAGCGCAGCGCAGCGCTCGAGCTCAGTCCGCAACATTTTCTAGGAAAAGTATTTCGAGATCCCATTTATTAAATTTCTGTAATTTATACTAATCAACTGTATATGCCCATAATGCGCATTAACCGATACATCGATATTGAAAGAGAGATAGGAGTATAGGCGTTATAGAGTTCTGAGCCGCGGCGAAGGCAGAAAACTTTTTTAATATCGATGAGCGCGTTTCGCGCTCCATCTGGCAAATAGCTGCAGAAAAGCTGCGGTGCGCGCTAGCCTCGTATACATCCCAAGCGGTATTTTCGCGAGCCGCGAAGACTAATTATCCTTCTCGTTTTAATTTGGTGATAGCTACGATCATTTTGAAAAGTCCTATAGATAACTGATCAAAATTAGGACTTCCTGATGCTCAACTGGCACCACTATACTACGTGTATTTATTATACGTAGACTGAATTTTTTAGTACAACAAAAAAAATGTTTTTGACCAAAAAGTACTTATTTGCACAGTTGCTAATTCTAACGGTGAGTCATGCCAAACTTATACAGTTATTTTGATTTTATTAATTGCAGATTTACAGTTAAAAGTATTCGCCATCTAGTGGTGGAGACAGTTTTTAATGATGATTGAATTTTTAAAAAGTTTTCCAGCAATCAATGTAAAAAATAAATTAGTATTCAAACATAAATTTTGAATCAAAATTAATTAATTTAATAAATAATGCATATGATTTATTTTTTAATATAATTTATGTAAAAAATAAATCAGTTCTAATGTACTAGGTATGATTGATGTGACTAAATTTAAGTATGAAAATATTAGTTAGTTATTTTTAAAATACTACTAGTATCATTAAAACATAGGGAAGTAATTATGGAAGATTCGAAATTAACTGCAGTTTCAAGATTTTCACCTACCTATACATACGTATATTTACGACTCACGCGCGTTTACTCTTTTTATCTATCTTTCTCTCTCTCTCTCTCTCTCTCTCTCTCTCTCTCTTGCTATATAGCTTTCGCGTCGATGCGATGCGAGCGAGGTGGCATTGATATAGCCTAATCGTGGGTGTCGGGCGGCGCGGGGTCGAAGGGGGGCCGGCTGGGTGAGCTTGCAAGCTCGACGCTCGCTCGCTCGAGAATATACGATGAGGCGCGCATACATATGTACAATTGTGAGCGCGCGTATTTGTACGCAGCAGCCCTCGAGATGCCTATACGTGTACATCATACGCATCTATAGATATATTTACATAGATCGCGTACGCTCTGCGCGGCAGTGTGGTGTGCACACGCACGCCCGAGCACACTACCACTATACCGTGTGTGGCACTGGGATCGAATTATTTATCGGTAACGCGCGCGCGCGGACGAGAGAGAGGAAGAGAGAGCAGAGCTTAAATATAGCAAGTCGAGCTATAGGCCGCAGAATCGAGCGTATATTGTACACGCGCAAGGCAAGCTCGTTTCATATATGATGCTACGTGGAAAAGCACCGGTGCGTTTTCGTTGCCTTGCTGCATGTTGTTGTTGTTGTTGTTGTTGTTGCTGTTCGATGTTTAGAGTATATACATACGCATATACGCAAATACATATATCTATATACGCACGCGTGACTTGTGTATTGGTATTATCGCATTATATACACGCGCCTATCCAACCTGCTCCGTGCGTACATACATATATACGTGCTAAATATAGGTGTATGCGCGGGCATGTCTGCGTGCGTCCATGTGCGCGCGTTCGCTTGATTTATGCCGGCTCGATAGTGCACCGCTAGCTACTACTTTGCCACGCTTTGTTCTATACGCACGAACGCACACAATCCACCCACACACACGCTCACCTACGCATCCACATTTATACGTACGTATACGTATCATACGTACGCCAGACTACGATGTGCGCTTGTATACAATACATATATCCTGCATATATATACGTATACGGAAAACGTTACCAACTACTTGCTTTTCTGCCTCCGAATGCCTTGTGCCGTATTTATGTACGACGTGCACCGGCTATGATTTAGTAATTTCTTTGCACCGTGATAAATAAATTCACCGGTTGCGTATTTCAATCTTTTGCCTTGCAGAAAAAGCATTTTCATATGCGCTGGTCTTAGGTTTTTTTTTATGGGGGAGGAAATGAGAGAAAAATGAAAATTAGTAAACCGTGAGTGATTGAAAACATGAAATTGAAAAAAAAGCGGTGCGTCAAAACAAATTCACGAATTTTCGTAAGTTACAAATGGTCCTGTCAAGATGATACCGCAGCCTCGTTCTTTATCGATCGCACATTGAAACTGTATAGTTGCATAACTATTTTTCTCAGCTGATTTTCCGATATTGTTGCTGTGAATGACTGGATGAAATTTCAACTAATTTTCACCGGTAGTATTCCTTGACAGGCAAATCGTAATATTCATTTTCAGTTTTCCTTATCGAAGATCGGCTTAGAAAAAAAATTATGAAAACATTTTTTTCAGTGCCCGCGCAATGAAACCCTAGCGTACGAGACAATCTTAATAATTTGAATTGAATATTATTTGCTTAAAAAAATTAAAACTATAAATAACAATTTTTTTGTTATAGCTCGAGCTTTCTTAAAACTGGATTTTTTTTTAAAGATTTTGAATTATTTTATTTGACTTTTAGCAATGTTTCCAGTGGAATTAAATAAAAAATTGTTATAAATTAGAATTTTTGAAGAATTGGGTACGAAACAGTTTTGTCTTTATTGCATCATACAATGAATTGAATAATAATCTTCTTTCTACAAAAAAAAAATTTTCATGTACAAAAATAATGTACAAATCATTCTGATAACGTAGTTCAATATTTTAACCACTATGGTTGAATTTTTTTATTGCAAATATATTTTTGCATGCTCCCATGATACGTTCATCTTTCACAATCATGCTTTCTTTTTCTAAAATGTGAGCAAAGCTTATTAATTGAAAACTCAAAAAAACAGTTGATAAGGTGAAAAAAATTTACCTAAATCTTCTTTTCCACAAACAAGCTAATAAAAAAGTAAAACAATCCTATTGCATATAATAGCATGATCTGTAAAGAAAACAGTAATAAACAAATGTATATACAGGTATCAAGCTGAAAAGTGAGATCATGCAGCTTTTAAAATGTGGTTTTACGCCTAAATACCATTAAAAATACTCACAGTGCACCATATAATTGCACCAATTGTACACTTGATTCTTGAAAGTTCGAATTTTTCCTTTTCACTTTCCCTTTCTCTCGCCAGCTCGTCCAATCTTTCGCGTAACCTTCCGACATACCTTGGGTCTAAGCGACTCAAGGCCCTAGAATCTAGCTCAAGATAATTATTTGTCGATGAAAATCTGTCCTGGAGATCACGAAATGACGAATAAGTGTCCGTGCGTCGAAGGGTACTGACATTAAGAATGAGCTGTGGGTCATCTGCTGTATGTTGATCCGTAGCTGAGGTAGGGTGCTTTACCGAGTCGATCGTTGTGTCCACCGTTGCGGATTCACAGCTGTCTGACGTCCGCCTCGACGCGAGCTCGTCGGTCCTGCGCTTCACTTCCACTTTATCGCTCGCAGCATCATTTTCCGTTATAGCTGTCCTTGATTCTAGCGCTCCACGATTCATTAAATCATTCACGTATTGATCTGATTTTTGTATTCTGCGGTAAAAATCGATATCCGAATTATCTGAATAAGGATCTTCGAGGGTCCCGGTTTCGTAATTAAAATAGACACCATTGGGAGACTGAAGCGGCCTCGTCGGATCGAATTCAGGCTCAACGGATCCTGGTGCAATAGAAACACGCGGCTCTCTACCTTGTGCCATTTTTGCGGCGAGAAGACTGAACAAAAATCATGTTATTTCTCAATCGAACGCTGTCAGAGTTAATCGAAACTATAATATAAAACGCGTGGTGGGGATTGTTGACAGTCGTAGTGTACGTTTTAGATCATTTGTAATTAACGATTCTTCAAAGAAATTAAACGTCGAAACTAGGATTCCTACTGACAAATTAAAATACTGCTTCATTTATGAAAAATAACATCATCTTTCTCCTGTTACGAATAATTCCGCTGCAACAATCATAAGTTAGGTAAATTTCAAAATTTTTGACCCTCACAAGGTATTTTTTTGTATGATGAGCTCTATATATCATAATATCAAAATATTTTTCTCGTATAACTGCAATGTTTACAGTTATTTTCGGCTTTTTGTATATTATAAGTAAGTAGTTCGATTAGTTTGTTTACAAGTTCGAAATTTAAACTAAGGTAGTCAACTTTGTATACGTTGTTCTGTCACATGGAAAGGTATTTAAATTCTATGAAAACACAGACCAATAAAATTAAGTTTACAGCTGCGAGAAATTATAACAACAATCGTCATGATTTGACGCTCTCTTACTTTACGAGCGTAGCTTCGCAGTCCAGGCAGTTCGACGAGTTCATCACTGGCGCTCTATCCATCGACCTTTTCAACTTCTGTCTTCGACGTCATCTCGGCACTCCACAGCATTGACCATGGGACCCATTGCTTTCTTCTTGCGTATTTTTTTCTTGTATTTTATGTATCACGTATCTTATTATTTATTCGATAATTACCTTCCTACAATTTTATTTAATTTATTGGTCATGTCATTTTATTTACTTCTCGCTTTCCCTGTTTTTATAGTTTGTGAATACCTACCACCAAGTTATGTAAAGTTTACACAATATTTCCTTATTGTTTTAATAATAATTTATATGATTGTTTATCCGTTTAGAGGAATTCGTCTTCCGTTTTTCATGTAATTTTCCATGTTTTCTTACCGTGTAAAACTGATTGAAATATTGTATCGAAAATGTACGACATATTAGCCATAAGGTAATTACACCTAAACGCAATAAAATTTATAACAATAAACTCTTTATCTTTTTTTTTTGAGCCAATAAATTCATGTTTTCGATACAAAACGTACCATATACTTCACGAATATTCCTCCATACATCTGTCTTAGAAATTTTCTATGAAATATGTAATAAAGCAACGAAGAGTTAATTAATTAAAAATAAATGTATCCTCTCGTACCTGCCAAGAATAAAAGTACTCTCCATCATTCGACCTCACCAAACACGCAATTAAGTACCATACACACAAAGTTCAATTACACAAAGGATTCATTCGCTCTTGTACATCACACTCGCACAGATTTGTTATTGCGGTCGTTTTTAACCCCTTGCCCCTCTTTCTCTCTGTCCGCACTCGAGAAATTGCGTAAGTTTGTGTATTATAATATATTCCAGCTCTGAAGAAGGTTTTCATAATTACATACAGCGCGTGGCAGTAGCAGCAGCAGTGGTAGCAGCAGCAGTAGCGGTGCAGGCAACAGAGAGGATGATGAAGTAAATAGTGCCAAGTCGTCACGTGGATTATTCAAATGTAGGTAGGATGGAGGCGACGCGGCGGTGATGTGACCCATCTCGGCAGTATTTAAGCATTTGATTGAAACTCGAGTAGCAGTGGTAGCGTTGCATATACACTCGCTCAAATGCTGGCACTGCTGCCTCTTCTATACAGTCCGCATGCACCGGTACAGCAGCGGTTTAATTGAAAAAGAGAATTTTCATATTTAAGAAGCGACCGAATGGCAATCTCGATGACGTGTCTCGTCGGCAAACGTATATTACTTGACTCACGCGCTCTCTGTACAGCTGCTTCTTTTTTCCTTTTTTTTTTGCTTCACCTTGCCAGAGAATTCGAAATTTCGATTGATGCCTCGGCGCGATTTATAGACTATTTTTGAAGATTTTTTTCACAGCAATTATACACGTCGCTAGCTTCTGTTTATAAACGCGAAATCCGGACGTTGGCGGGTGGAAAAAAAGGCAACGTGCAAAGTGAGAGGGATCTGGCACAGCGAGAAAAGTGCGTCGCGTTATCGAGAACAAATTTTGATCGATGCGCTCACGTTCTCACGGCGATCGCAGCCGGATTTGATGGATGCGTGCGAGCGTTAGGCAAGATTCCCTCTCCCTCTCCTTCTCACACTCACTCGTTGAAGCATTTTTATTCCCGCAAATCGAATGCAAGCTCTGGCTAAGACTCGCAGGAGACGAGCAACTTCCGCTTGTATGCGAAGAAAAATGTATACCGGTATACATTTTTATTTTCCATCTGTTGCCCTCGCGACCGCACTCGTACAATTTAAAATCAATTTGTAATTTTGACGCGCCGGTTGTGTGTGCTTTTTCCTCCTTTTTTACGGTTCATACGTGTTTTCTCATAAAAGAGCTTGCACTGCACACGCACACCCACACACATACACATATGCGCAGCCAAGGCTCTGCGCGTATTTATAATATATATACTAGACACGCTGTGTATTATACACACACGCGAGATGGTGCGCCTCGAGTCTATCTCTCTTTCAAATATATATCGCTTGTGTAGCACATGCACAGCAGCACAGCGCCGAGCATATTGGAGTCTCTGTCGCATGGAGCGCGCGCTGCGCCGTACCGTACACCATGGCACCGGCAAAACGTTTTACGTATACATATGACACACATACACACTTGCACAGAGGCCGAGAAAGTATAGCGCGTATATACCTTCAGCCTATACGTTGGTACGGGTATAAATGGAGAGAGAGAGAGAGAGAGAGAGAGAGAGAGAGAGAGTATAAGTGCGCAGCGGGAACCAGAAGTTTTACGAGCTTGAGCTATGCGGAACGTGAATAGAACGACTTGGTATAATGCGATGTTACGCCAGTAGCGAAGCTTTTACTTTTCGGTTCCAACGTTCTGGTGGCGGTACGCGTGCCACGCCGTGCACGCTCGATGCTCGGCGCTGTTTTTGTTATCATATTTTTTTCCTTTTTCTCTTTTTTTTTCTTTTCTTTAAATTTTGCAACTTACATGACATTCACGGATATTAGCAAAAGCTTCGCGGCAGAGGCACATTGGAACGCGCCCGGTATCGCATGTGAGACTTTCTTTTGAATTAACTTGTATATACATAGGAAAGCTTATACGTGCGCTATTGCTTTTTTCATATAATACTTTTAAAGCGATGCGAAAGAGTGAGAGAGGGTAGGGAATAGGTAAAGAGAGAAAGAGAGAGAAAGAGAAAAAAACATTTTTTTTTCCTCGACTTTACGGATGATTTATTATGTGTATCGTACGGACCTTTAATACAGCAGTACCAGATGGATTAATAATTCTACCCGACGAACGCAATTATGAAATGCGCACGCGAAACAGGGAGGGAGCTGCTTTTGAAAAAATACAATTTTTTTTCACATTTCGAAAAGCTTATCGATTTTTTTGTGTTCGACGAGTTCAAAGTTGATTGCCGCTTCATGTATGCGCGCATCAAGAGCAGAGAGAGAGCGAGTAAATACCTGTAGTTGATCGATTGACATTTTGCGTAAGCTCAGAGAAATCTTTTAACTCTACGCGACACTGTTTTTTTTTTTTTTTTTTTTTTTAATATATATTGAGCTGTTTCAAAGCATTTACATGGGAATGTCCACCTGCACTATATCCAAAGCCCCCCAAGTGAGCGAGCAGAGCTACCCTTTCCTTTTTTATCTCCTTTTTTTGCATAATACAAGCGTCTTTTTTGTGCATGTAACTTTCCACGCAGTATCAAATGCAATAGAGATTTGAATGTAAAAGTAAAACACAAATCCCGAACTTTTAGGAATTTTTAAAAATGTTTGATATTTTTATACAAAAAAATAAGGGCTTTCATTTCTAGTCGTTGATCATCCTTTTTGTTCGACTGTCTGAATGTTATAGTCAATTTCTTGGGTGTTGTATATTTATTAAAAAAACTTTTGTTTTTACTCTTACCTTTGAATAAAAATCTCCATCCAGTATTTTTAGAAAGGATTCGATGCATTGTCGCGAAAAAACATCATTCTTGTTAACAGGATCAATTCATCAGTGTCTGTAAAAAAAAACAAACCAACAAAAGTTGAAAGTGAATAATTGTCACTTAGTAAAGAAATTCGAAGCTATACAAACGTCATTTCGACTCCAAAAAACACCTCAATAGAATTAAAATTTGTCGTCGAATTAAATGTCTATACTTTTTTTAATTGATCTGAAAAGTCAAGGAATTAAAAATACAATACCAACCCAAATTCGTAGCTAAAAATATATTTTCTCTCTTACTTGCTGCAGCTAGTAGCGTTCACACGAAAATTCCGCAAAATTTATTCGATTATTTTGTCGGGCTTGGCGCGCGCGCGGATAAAAAAATGATATAAGGAAGATATATTACGGTAAGCGAATAAATGGCACGCCGGGCTTCCTTTGTGCATATGCACTGCTGTCTAAGCTCAGCAACAGGGAAGGGGATGGTCGAAGAAAAACTTCTTTCTCTAGCTCTCCGTGTGTATACATATATGCTAATTCTTCAAGATGTCAAGTGGGCATTATTCACGCGTCGACGACTTTTTGATCTAGGAGTCTCACCTCTATCCTCTGCCTCTGTGTACATGCATACACACACGAGTTTTTATGTGTACAAATAAGCTACCGTGAATGTGTGTGTATACACACGTAAAAAGTCAGAGAGAGAGAGAGAAGAAATAGCAAACGAACATCTCACATACTTTATATACACAGCAGCAACAGCAGTAACAGCAGCGGCGCAGTGCAACAGTAGGTAGTAGATGTTAACTCGAGCCTGACAATTTGCATTTCGCGCGTATTTAAGCTCGCGCTCACGACGAATATGCCGTTCTCTCGCATTCAACATTGCATTCCGTATACGCCGAGTATAGCTCATTCTTATATACAAGCTCGCGGACAATTTACAATGGCTTTTCTGCATGAAATATGTCTCCTTCTCCGGCTCTCTCTCTCTCTTTCTCTTTCATGCTCGCCGCCGACTCTGTGTATTATTTCACGTTTTATCAAAAAATCTTCCGAACGTGATAATGTTTATAAACGCGCCGAGCTCGGCAGCCCCGGACTTTATATAGTATGTTTCGCATTGCTGCTTTCGCGCAAGCCCCCACTACACTCGTGTGTTTCGCTCTGTGTTTGTCGCGCGCGCGCGTTCGTATCGTAAACATCGTTTATTCTCTCCACAGGCTTGAAAAATGATTTGGCGCTCGAGGATCGTGCAGCAGCGCGTCAAGCACAAACCTGTGTGCATAAGGTCACAAGGATCTCTCTCTCTCTCTTTCTCTCTCTCTCAGTACGTGCGCAGAAAAATCCCGTTTCGCTATTAACCGGTCAAATATTTAGACGCTGAAATTTTCAATCGAGGATCGCATGCGCCCGGAGTGAGTGAGAGAGAAAAGCATAAAAGCTGCTTTCCCTCGCAGCTTTATACAGAAACTAATGTTTGGTGCCGCTCGCTCGCGTTCAGCTATATTTTGTATATCGTGCATATTAGAGGGGGTGCCGCTGCTGCTGCTGCTGCTACGCGCACACGTTCCACCATAATAATTCATACGGTAAAACGCTTTGGCGTGTAGCGTAGATATATATTGCGTATACCTTTGGTATACATATATTTATTTACATACACCTACACACGCACACACACACCTATATATACGATTTTCATCGCTGCAGGCGCGCAGCAACGGCTGGCCGTTATGTATAGTCAACGAGCTTGCATTCAATAAAGCTCAAATTTCGTAAACTGCGCGCGGGAGCTTTACGTTTCTCGTTGCCCTCCTCGCGTCTCTGCAGCAGCACCACCCCCTCATCCTCTCACTTTCAACATTTAACGAGGTCTTACAAGTCGTTTATTAAGAAGGGTGAAGGGAGGGAGTACGAAGGCAAACACAACGAACTTATAATTAGTTCATAATCATGAACACATGTGCTTGCTTACGAGAGAGCTGCGAGCGACAATACTTATATATGATACACGCTATATGTATACGGTAAGCACACACGTATAAACAACTTTGGCAAAGATGTTTATCATACGTATCGGGATGTATGTACATAAACTCAAATGATCAAACGAAACGGATAATTTGGCTTCTGCAATATCGTCTTTTCGATCGCAGCAGCTGATCGTATACACATTCACAGGATATGTTCTAGGAAAAGCTCGCGCGCGTCCGATGGGGCTGTTTACCGAATTTTCTAATAAAAGATTTCTCGCGTGAAAAGCTCTCGGTTGGTCCGCTGTAAGCGATACATTACGTTGCCTCTCTTTCGTTTCTCAATAGAATAAGAGTTTTTATAGCGGAAGAGAAAGAAAGAAAGCAAAAAGAAAATAAGAAGGAAAAGCGCGCGCGCGCGGGGGCTGCGAGAGAAGAAAAAGAAGAAAAGAGATTTTCGAGCTATTATAGGCCATACAAGGAAAAGAGGTATCCTAAAATGCCACATGGCTTTTCTTGGGTTCTGATATAGGTAACACAGCAGCCGCAGGAGTAGCAGCAGCAGCCGAGGTAGAGGCAGAGTCAGAGTGAGGGAAAACGATGCATTCAAGACGTGCAGCCAGAGAGATGGCGGGTAAATGGTTTCGCGTTACTCGACGCTATATGGCGTGCGATGCCACTATATATCTATACACCCACACAGACACACACACGCATACAAGCACACTCACACATCCACGCGCACACGAGCACACGATTTCTGCAGGGTATAAGCAGAAGAAATTTCTTCGAGAAAAAAAGGAGAGAGAGAGAGAGAGAGAGAGAGAGAGAGTTAAAAGTTGCAAGAAGAATCATCGCGTGCGCTCTCTGAGTCTTGTGTGTCTGTCTGTGTGATAAAAAAGAAGTATACATACATGCGAGCCGTGAGCTTTATACACATATATCTATATACATATACACTTAGGCTATATAGAGTATGAAAAGGAGCGCGCGAGCGCGGAAATACCATCGATCGATGCTACTGCTTCTGCTGCTGCGAAAAAGCCTGCTCCCTGGCTCACCTTGACGATGGCGCTTTCTTGAAAATTTTTCGCTTTTGTCGTCGTCGTAGTTGTCGTCGCCATCGCAGTCGTTGTCGTCATCGTGCGCCTTGATGCGAAATATCCTATATCATTCATCGCGACGCACAGATACGCGTCGCCCGCTATATCAGAATTTGATGCGTTTCTACGATTTTCACGTTTTTTTATAATTAAACGTCACGACTCTTTTTCGGCTGGAAAGTTGGTCCAATTGGAAGGTGATTTTTTTTAGATGGCAAAAGCGAGAGAGAGAGAGAGAGAATTACGTTGACTGAAGTGGGCTGAATAATCATAAAAATTTAATCGCTTGGACAATTGGAAAGAATTGTAGGAGTCATTTCAACTCTTGAAACACAAATCAAACTAAAGAAATCGATAAGTTTAATTATTTCTAAGTGACCTGAAAATTCTGTTCTTTCCCTCTTTGCGCTTTTTCTCTCCCTTACGCCTCGGTCGAACGGTCACGAAAGGGACGACGAAAAGATGCAGAAAATTTCAATAATTCATCCCTCGATTTTTCGACGGTCACATTTTATGTGACGCGGTAAAACTTTGTTAGCCCATCATTTCGTATGGCGTTGAAAGGTAAAAAACAAACAATACTCCCTTCGTCGACTGTTACTTCTAATAATTATGATTTCGTATTATACGAATGAGCCGTTTCAGCTTTTGAGAGGTGCACTCGCGGATCGTATCAAATATAGAAGGCCGTTGAAATTTATATCTGGTTAGTCGAGAGATCGAGTCGCCGCGTCGAGTGGTAGCGTGTGCGAATTCTTCTCACGAAAAGAGAATATTCTTCCATTCTCTCGAACAACGAGCGGAACTCGAACGGAGTTCGGAAACGTGAAAGGGCGATCGTAATTCAAATCATCGCGTCGCGCGCGGCTTCTCCCATCCCATCCAGAGCCGTGTTTGCATTAAAAAGCAGCTGCGCCGCACGGTCGGGCCGTGTCCGTAGTTTGCATAAGATCATTAACATTTTAATAGCTCGTGGACACTGGTTGCTTATAAGAGGATCGCGAGGTGGAAGGGGGAGGAGGGCAAAAAGTTAAATATTTACCAATAACCGCTGAGCGAGCATGAAAAAAAGAAGTCGTGTAAAAAGCTCGGCCATCCGCGGCAGGGAAAATCTCGACTGAGATAAAATCTTCGAGAGCTTAGCCAAGCTGAATTAAGCTCAAGATTCATTTAATCAAGTTAGTAAATAGTTTGATCTTAAAATAATTATAAACTGGGGCAAATATTCGGAAAATTAAGTTAATTACCTATATTTATTCGTCCGATAATTTTTCCGCTGAAAGTTGGCCCTTGTGTACACTACTAAATCACTTTCATGCAAAGGCATTTCAACTTTTCTCTCTCTCGCTCTTTCTCTCCCTCGTTTTGCTTTTCTTTTGCCAATTGTATACGATTAAGTGCGTGTGCTGTATGTGCGCTTTTGTGCAATATACAAACAAATCTCGATATGATTAATATGCGAAAGTCTCTTGAAAAAATTGGCTCTTTTGTCCTTTTTTAATTTTAATTTTAAAAACAAAACAATCTCGCGAAAAGTTCGATAAATTAATTCAAAAACGAGGTAGAGAAGCTAGAGAAAGAGAAAGAGAAAGAGAAAGAGAAAGAGAGGAGGAGAAAACAAAGAAAAATGGGAAGTTTTGAAGTTGAATATTCAATGGAAATGAAAGAGTTCTCATTTAGTAACTGGTACACATAGAAAGTCAATGCTTCATACTCACACTGTTAGGGGGAGGAAGGTAGAGAAAGACTTTTACATTCATGGCGAAAAAAATCGGGAATTCAACATCTTGCGCTTATATCTAGTATAGCGCTACAAAGCTTTTTACCTGCTTCGGGAGTATAAGGAGGAAAACGAAATTGGCGTCTCCCTTTCCTCGTCTACCTACCCTCCTCTCCCCAAGCCCCTTTCCCTCGCTGTTCTATTTTCCTATACCAGCCCCCTCTGTAATCTCAATGTTATTTTAGATTACACGTTATATAGATGCTCGTAGAGTAAAGGTACAAATACTCTTATACTCGCATACACACACATGTATATTCACAAATAAACGTATACGCGTTACAGAGGAAAAAAAATTGCTCAAATTTCGTAGATTCCTAGTTTTTTCTTTTTTTCTCTTTTTTTTTGTATCAGCGCGAAAGCAAATATCATCCGAAAAACAGAGCCATCGAAAATACGATTAGTCTAAACAATTTGTCGGTTGATCTAGAGGGATTAAAATTCCCTCAAATCGAACAAATGCCCGCAGTTTTTGATTCACGCGTGCGCCCGACAAATAATATCATCCTCGATAGTTCGATTGCCGCATATTGCGTTTGTGTTCGTGTATATGTGTGAGAGAGAAAGAGAGAGTAAGCTGCTACTCGGTACCGGTGCAGCGCTATATAACACGCATATACGCACCCGATAACAATGCGAATCGGAGATGTCAGGCGGAGTGAGCGCAACGTAGAGCTCGCACGGCTGTATGCAGATACATAACTAACGTCCACGCAGAGTGAGTGCGAGACACACACGTAGCCGCCATGCACACATTCTTATCATTATAAATAGGCTCGCAAGCGCGCGTCCACGTCTACATACGCCGAGGGAAAATTGATCCCAGCCATTAGGTCGGTCTTTCTCGCAGTGCTCGTACAGACACGGATACGCGTTGCGCAACTGCGAGAGCAGTGGTAGCAGCAGGGCAACAACGCAGACAGTCTCTAGCATATAGCGCGTACACATGCACGACCAATTCAATTGGATGATGCAAGCTCTACTACGTGCGTATATAGCCTCCCGGTGCGGCGGCAATGTGTGTGTGTGTGTGTGTGTGTGTGTGTGTGCACGTACGTATAGGCACGCGCACACATCTAGGCGCTTATAGTGCGCGCCTGCCAGACCAGTCATCATCGGGGTAAAACCCTAGTTACCCGACGGTACTACGTGTGTGTGCATGCCTGCGAAGGTGTGTGTGTGAGTGAGGATGCCAGTGCAGCTCGAACGCGACTATCATTATACAAGATCGCTACATTGCTCTTGCACGCCGACGTATACATGTATAGCACGCACGACTATCTACAGTTATATTGGGCATGTACAGTAATAGATGCTGCCGGCGCCGTCGACGCCGCTGTGTGGGTGTATGTAACGCAGAGCGCGCAGTGCATGTAAATGCATGAAAGCTCTTGGAGCTTTTTTGCCCCGGCAAATCAGTATACACTCTCTGATTTTACTTTCGCTCGTACTCGCTCGCTCTCTAGAAAGAGCAATACTCGATATCCTTCCAATACGCAGCTTATATGTATATTCTATACTGCTGCTGCTGCTGCTGCTGCTGCACTACGTATGCAGCCCTCTGCTATATAGGTCTACCGTAGTACACTGTGCAGAAATATACGTACACGAGAGAAACCCAATCGAGCACTGAAAGTATTTGGTTTCTCTCTCTCTCTCCCTCTTGCTATGTCTTCCTCCCTATACATAAAAGCCCGATTGTGCAATTCCATAGCGTGTATAGCTTGTTCTCTTCCGTGTGTACGTAGAGGCGCACACGAGTCCGCATGTGCACACACGTATGTACGAGCCGCACACTTGGAACGCGCGAGTGCACAGTCTACACTTCCTCTCCTTCCTATCCAATTTTCTTCTGCCGTCGTCGTCGTCGTTGTCGTCGTTGCCGTACATCGCAACCCTTTCATCTCGTATGTACACGTGTACACGCGTGACCCTCCCTCTCCCACACACACACACCCACACGTTCTTTCTCACCTTAACTCTTTGAACTCGACTTCTCTCTCTCTCTTTCATTCTTTCTCGGCCATACTGTGCGGAGCCAGAGCCAGAACACGAGATGAGAAAGAAAAGGAAGAGTAACAAAAAATTCCAACTACATGATTTTTCATTAAAGATCCGTGTGCTGCAGCAGAAGCCGTCGTGCAACAGCCGGGTTCAATTAATCCAATCTGACTGTCGGATGTATCGAGAGTAAATTTCTATACCGCTCGTATATGAGGCAGGCAGGCAGGCAGTAACAGCTCACACTGACATTTCGGCCTGATCGACGTGGAAAATTTGAGGATGAAAAGAAAAAAATATTGTAAACAAATAAATAGACGCGAATGTTCGCGCGTGTCTGTCGAAAAGCAGAAGCTATCAAACACATCGCTATAAGCGCTCATCATCGTTCGGACCGATACATTCCTTATAGATTGATGCGCGATTTAGGTATCTGTATAGGTATATATAACGGGTGTAGAAGCAGCGGCAGCAGCAGCAGCAGCGACGACGGACAGTTACAATTCAATTTTTGTTCTCCTCGCTATATACACGTACACGTAAACGCTGCAAGCTCGCGAGATTTAGACTGTGCGTGTAATCGAGCGAACGTCGAAAGAGAGAAAGGAGAAGGATATAGACGAAAAGGCGGAATCTTGTTGAATTATTCAATGGAATTCACTTTCAAGGTGATACAAGCTTCAGCTCTCGAGCACACGCCGTGTATATGAGGCCACTGCATATATATACTTGCGAGCTGCAGCACGAACGAGCCATGTTCCCTGTGTACACATACGTACACATACACACACGCACACACGTATACAGGGAGAAAGAGAGCTATATGTACGTAGCGGCTATATAAAGTAAAAGAGGGCGAGGGCATGAAAATTGATGCGATTACTCGAGCGCAAGATTGAAAAATTTATTCGACGACTATACGACGACTACGGGGCTATGCTATGTGCAGCGCGAGCGCGCCAATGTATTTTCGATGCGCGCACACCAAAAGATTGTACGTTCGTACATACATATATCCCGGGTACGTGTATAGGTACGTATGCCCCTGCACGTTTATACATGTACGGCCCGGGCACTTACTTACACGATACCGACGCTGTCTCTGCGTTTGGAAATCTGCTCGAAAATTTTGCGCCCATCTCCCTTCGGCCGCCGCTGCCGACTACCTTAATGAAACTTACGGGCACAGAGAGAGAGAGGCCACGACCGAGTAATGAGCAAATACTACAAATGAAAGGGATCGCCGAAAAAGTGCAGCCAAGTAGATACATACTATCAGCGGATTTCCATTTATATACACATACATATATAAAGCCGCTTGGTTAATTCAAAGAATAATTAACAGCACCCGAGATAATATGCGCGCGCGCGTTCGTATATGGAAAATACGAAAAATTTTTGTGGTTGAACTTTCACTGTATAATCCGTAAAAAAAAATAAATAATCGCCAGCGAAATATTTACTTTTCTTTTTTTCTTTTTTTTTTTTTTTGCTATGGCGTACGCATTATATAGACACAAAGTACATAATACGCAGCGCACGTTCGCTTATATCAATGCGTAAACATTTTTGTCATTTTTGCTTCGTCTCGAGCGCCGATCGCGTCAGTCGAGTTAATAAACAATCTGTTAATTTCAACACCAGGGTGGCGAAAAGCACACATTTCGTTATATTATACCGATGGCGCGCGTTTAATTTATAATGTGTGGCGGGGGGCGAGGCAGCCCCGGCAGCACTCCCGATGCACATCTCTCGAATCAAAAATCGTTATACGAGATTTTCTCAGTTTCGCCTCGATATGCATATTCGTTGAATATAAATAATTGATTTCCACACAATGAGCGCGATATACCTACGTATACGTATAATAATACGTGTATGCGCGCGGGATACGTGCAAGGTATATACGAGAGTTTGAACGCGAGAAAACATCGAGCGTTAAATTAATTACATTATATAGGTAGCACATCGCATCGTGTGCTTTTTTGCACTCTGTGGCGCGCGAGCACGCCAGAGTTGAAAAGTATGGCAGAGAAGTATTTATATAGATACAAAAGCGCGCACGTACATTATTTAATTAATAAAAATGATTTTTTTCCCCGTTCTATAAAAGTCTTTTGTGAAAAATAAATCGTCGGGAAAACGACCCAATTACGGATAACTTTCGATGAAAGCAATAATAACGCGCGGCTTTTGTTTGTTTGTTGCAGGTTGTGTGGATAGAGATAAATTTATTGCCACTAAGGAGTTGCACGAGGAGAGAAACATCAACGAGCTTGAGCGAGGGAGGAAGAAAAAGGGAAGACACGATCGAGAGCGTGTGCAGGACTATGCACTTCAATTAGAAACGAGAATTGATATTATACACGAGCGTTTTATTGTACATAAATAAATGTTAACCATGCCGACATAAACGTCATACTGCTGATCGAGTATTACATCCAACGAAAGAAGAGAACAATTTTTACAATATTTAATATTTTCAATGAGGAAGGGAAAATAACAATCTTCTACCGAGCTTACAATAAACATACGCTCGCGCACAAAAACCAACTTTTTTTTATCTTAGACTAGACTCTAAAAAGTACGCAGTAAATATAGATCTTTCATTTTTAACCACATAACTATAATAATATATAAATAAAAAAATATTCAAAAAATATTATTTTTTATCTCTTATGCGTATAGCTTGAAACAAGCTTTGAAAAAAATGTTCTCCGCTAAGGTGTACAGCAGAGATAAGGGGGAAAAATCGACCTAGATTTAAAAAAAAAGTACGTGTAAGCTAAATCCGTGGCTGCCGTATCGTCGTGATCGCCGCCGCCGCGTTGGGGCATCATCGTCATTATCATTATCCAGATATATATCTTGTCTTCTCGCGCTAATTTCATCAATTTTTCTCAATTTTCTTAAAGTTCTATGTCTTTCTCTCGCTCTCTCTCTCTCTCTCTCTCTCTCTCTCAGACTCTTAGTGCCCGAGGCTACAAGAAAACTAGCTCTATGCTCTCCGTATATACGTGTATGATATACGTATATAGAATCTACTCAGGCGCGAATGTAACCTGAAGATGCTTTTGTTCACTGATCACGATCAGCAGCTCGACTCTTTCTCTGTAGACTCGCGGGCCGCGCCGTGACGCGCGCGCGCTCGCCAACCACACGACCTAGTTACTTTTTTCTCTTTTATAGGTTAACTATTATATACAGACGCCTTGGATTTTTCTCGATTATAAGAAGGCAGGCACAGAGAGAGAGAGAGAGTAGAATGAGAGGGAAAGATAGGGAGCTTCTTTCGATTATAAGTATCTAGCCTGTATCAAGCTCCATCGTCTACATTTTTCCTCCGCTGCTTCCACCTCGCCCTCTGTATCTACGATGATGTAGTCCGTTTTACGAAAGATTGCTTGTATTTGAATTTCATGCAACCAAATAGCTTCTTGGTTCTTCTTCGCTTCTTCTCCTTCTAGTTTTTCAAAATAAATGGCAAGGAATTACCTGTCTGAACATTCACCGATACCCGATACTTTCCTTCTCTCTCTCTTCCTTCCTCAAGTTGTTGATACTTTCTATAGGTATATAGCGGTGGTAACCGGTAAGGTAGGTATAAACATCCCTAAAGAAAGAAAAAACTACTTTGAATACAAGAGACTTAGGAGGAGTGAGTGGAGGAAAAGGAAACAGCTTGAATTTTAAAATTACGATATAGTTACGAAAGGAGAGGAACGGACGACTGCTAGGACGACGACGACGACCAAGCACTTGATCTAAAAAGTTTCTGGCGGTAAGCCATGCCAATATAAGTGTCTTCTTCCTTCTTCTTTCTTACCCTCCTCAACTGTCTACATATATAAAATATAGATATGTGCATGCACACCGCACACGCCTTATAGCCACACACACACAGACACACAGCGAGGCATGTATACATATCCATCCACCTTCGCTCAGTCACTACTCGGTCTAACGCGCTCGAGAAAAAGCCGCCCGCAACTTTTTTTTAATGCACCCTATATAATGTCAAACTGCTGCACGTGTGTGGGTGCGGGCTCGGGCTCGAGCCGTGCCTTCGCAGCTTGGGCTTTCCTCTCTCTATCTCTCTCTCTCTCTCTCTCTCTCTCCTACTCTCTCACTTATTCTTTGACGTCAAAAATGAAGTTTTCTTTATAGACGTCATACATACAGGTATACATACTTAGGGAGCACGAGGTAGCATGGGAAAGGCTGCCAACTTCTTATATATCGGAGGGCCAGAGCAGCGGTGCGCTCGCGCGTGGGCGTGTAAGCCTCGAGTAATAAGATTTAATGATATTGTGCCCAAGCCGAAGCTCTATAATGTACAAGTGGGTGGTATGAGCTCTGATTTAAGTAGTCGTCCTGACTGTGCCGTACACTACGTACGTATATACGTATAGACATAATGTACTCTCTCGCGTTGTACGTCTATATAAGTAAATTTCACCAACTAAAAGTAAGTAATAGTTACAGCTTGTGAGCAGTAGGGCTGGGTGGGCAGAACTGGCAAAAGTGCACATCTTAATGAAATCCTCCAACGGCGGATAATATAATTATGAGCGGAACTTCAATGAATGGATTCGTGCACTTGCCGAGAAAGAGAGAGCGAGTGCCAAGCTTTAATGCACATTTACTGCTTTTTATGCATTTAGTCGCGTTATATATATATAAGTGTACATATAGGTACGAGTGGCCGACGCTTTAAAACGATCGCCGAATAATGAAAACAACTTACGAATCTGTTAGCGCGCCCGGCGCACTCCGAGAGCCCGTTTAATTATTGTCCCGTCTAATTAGATCCTCGCTGGTATATACCCTCTATATAATAAATGTATCGCGCTGATTGTTTCGTGTTCCCGATTTGTGAGAGCTGCTGTATTACATGCAGCACGCGCCGTATAACACGTGTGCAACCCGCGTCGCAGAACCAAATTAGTCACTTACCCGTTTGTGTGTGTGTGTGTGTGTGTGTTTACATCAAGCAGCAAGATCGCATCGATGATTCATTTCTACATTAAAACGTTTTGCGGATTTTCACCCGCCTGCCAATGGGGATTAAATAAATTTGAATCGTTGCAAGCTCGTGCGCCTGCATCGTGTAATAGTAGCATTAACGAACGGAATGAAATGAAATTCAATGCGCGCGCATGGCGTTTGTGTCTTGTCTGCACACAGATACAGACACATACACACACACGTCACCCCAGACCTGTATACAGAGGGAAGCTTGCGGCGGCTTTGCTTCGTCGCTTGTAGCTCATGTGTCTAATCAAGGTATTTCGAGCTCGCTAAATAGCACGTTTTTTTCAGGTTACTTTTCTGTGACTCTTTCCCTCTCATTCTTCCTCTCTCTTCCCTCGGCTTTTTTTACATTTCGTATGCAAGGGAGTACGCGTAATTAAAAATCTGCTGAATGTCTTTGTCCTAAGTGAAAAAGTATTCCTTCGACTCTATATATGTATATATCAACGTGTATATATTCACACGGGGATATAAAATGTACCAAGCACAAAAAAATGTGACAATTTGATTGTTCTCTCCGTCTTTCCCCATTTTTTTTCTTTTTTTTTTTTTTTTATATATATTTTTTTTAATGCTTCCGTTCCACTCTTTCGCCCTCCTTCCCCTCTGAACCGTTGCGCGCGCGTTTCGTTCTATTCGGGGCTACAACATGGTAATTAAAATGCTGAATACGCGAAATGAGGAAGTGAGTGGGAGAAAGATTTTTTAAATTACCTAAGATTTTGAATTTGCCTTTTTTTTGGCTGGCAAATTTGTGCCCCGAGCTTGCAGCGAGTGGGGAGAAAATTTATGCGCCTACGCACCTTCACCGTGCCTTAAAAGTAATAAAATCAAATTATAATAACTCGAGCAAGAAAAAAAATTCGCTGATATTAGTTTTTCTCCTCCGCTCACTCTCTTTTTTTTCTTTCTATCTTGGCTATGAAAAGTTTTGGGTACACCTTTAAGCACTTTACTTGTAATACATACGTAAATATATAGCGCAGCAGAGTGAATTTCATGTATGCGCGCGCGCTTCATGTAAATGATACGTATTTCAATAAGAGGAAGCAGCTTGCACGATATTGTTTTTCTGATGAAAAAACAAACATATACAAACGCTGCACACACGACGACGAGAGTTAGGTACGTAGTAGAAATGGCCATTTCAGATTTAATACCGCTGAGAAAGCAATAGACTCTGTGTGTCGTTTCCTCTCTATTTCTTTCTCTCGCTCGATCGTTCCTAAAGCTGAATGGTATTATTAGTATGTGCTGCGATGCTCGGACACAAAAAATCAACTCTTTTATTCATTTTTCATGCAAATAGCAATCTAATTGTATGTATCGGTGTAGCAGTGAAAAAAATTCTACAAAGGCTCGGTTCCATAGAGAAAAAATAAACGACATTTGTACAGAGCGAGTGTGGAGCGCTTGGAAGATTAATGTCGACAAGCATATTGCATTTTTTATTTTCAAATAAGACGATGTAATTGATGCTAAAATGATTAATATCGGCCGCGAAAAGCGATGAACTTGAGCAAAAAGTTTCTCTCTCTCTTTCTTTCTCTCCTTCCTCTCTCCCACTTTTCTCTGCATTATCGCACACAGCTAGCTCACGCGCGCGCGCGCAAACATGACAAATTGATAAGGAAATTCGCAGTAGAACATAATCTTTAGACCTACATTAACCATTTTTTTCGTGATGGATGATCCTCGGAATTTCTCTCTTTCTCCTCGAGGATATATGTATGTGCACGCGGTGGGTTGAGAGGCATTTGAGCGGTGCGCGCGCGGCGTGTAACAATCTTTATTCAGCACTCGAGAGCCGAGAGTATGTGTGCGCAAGAGCTGAGAGAGAGGAAGAGATCGCGCGTGCATATTGCGCTGCATACTACACTCACACTCACATATAAACGTACACATATATAAAAAGAGAGAGACGTTTGCCCGCGGAATTAACTTATTGTAAAAAGGCGATTTTTCACGACAAGATTTCGAGGGCAATAACATTTTTGGGATAAGAATTTTCTTTCACAAAATGCGAGGCATCTCAAGATTAAGCCACGTCTAAAGTTTTAAATTATCTTTCATATTGTCGTATGAAATAAAACCGCGACAAGCAGGCTCTTTTTTTTAATTATAAGGAACTGTGAATTGGATCCACAAATTTCTTCATAAATTTTATGCATTTATTTCAATTTTTGCAAACGTAGTTTTTCAAATTGAATGATAATCGAGCAAAAATAAAAAAGATGCAGTAAAAAACCCATAAAACATAGCCAGCGATTTTTGCATTATCTGATTTCTCTGATGGATGGATCAGCGATAAATAACATGAAAAAAAACACGCATACGTGAGAGGTGTACATTTAAAAAAAAATATATATCTCATTTAAAAACGCAGCAGCTCGGGTCGTGTCATGCCATGACCACATAATTAAAGAGCGCATATGATTTTTCTTAATAAAAGCAATATTCGATTTTATCGGATTACGCGCGCCAGCAGAATGTTGCGGCGCGCGAGCTCGCAAAAAGTTGCATTTGTAAATCGGACCACGGGCCGCGCACAGATGTGCACGTGTACATCAGCGTTTGACCTTTTATCTCGAATGTCTATTTGTAAGAGGTCACGCGCGCACAACAGAGATAAAGAATAGTAACGAATATACAGTGGAATCGTCTCGTCTATTACACGAATAGGCGATCTCACTTTTCTCGCTCGCTCTCTCTCTCTCTCTCTCTCTCTCTCTCTCTCTCTCTCTTTTATATAAATGTGCAACATTAAAACCGTCCATCTTTCTCTGCGCTCCAGTGCGCTATCTACGCTTGCTGCTACTGCTGCTTCTTTTTCCATCACTTTATATTATCTTTCGATTCGATCGACCGAAAGCGAACAGTCGATCTCCCTCGCTCGCGCGCTATATAATAGAGCTCGAGTGTGCATATCGTCAACGTATCATTGAATTCGATTTCCAAGCTTCCAACGTATTCCTTCCGTTTTTTCTCTGTTCTCTCGCTCTCTCTTTCTCGCTGTATACACCTTGGGCGAACATCTCTCTCTCACTCTATATCTCGGGCACACTTTGGTAAGTCCTCCGTCTCGCTTGTACGCGCGAGACGTACATATATAAGTTTTTATGCGCGTTTCCTTTACGCGCTTATATACATATACGCGTACACATCATCTACTTTTTTTTATGCATTTTTAAATCTTCAAAAGCATAAGGTTTACATTCCATTAAAAAAAATGTACCTCCCAAAGAAAATAGGCAAAACTGTATCGCGTTCCAAAAGTTTTTAACCGAGCTACCTGCCGCGAGTATGTGCTTGCATACACTTTTATATACGGGATACGAATACATATAGCAGTGGCAATACGTACATTGAAAGTGTATAAATATATGCTTATGAACGCTCGCTGAAAATTGAAACTCAATTAAGAAAATAAATATCAATTTTCCGTGAAGCTACAAAGGGAGAAAAAGAGAAAGAGAGAGAGAGAGAGAGAGAGAGAGAGAGAGAGAGAAAGGCGTGGGAGCGAACGGGGTAAGAGAGGGAGGAGGTGGGGGGGGGGGACTGAAAGAGAGAAAGAAGTTTTTAAACTCACCAGGGAAATAACGCAGTATGAAAAGCTCGCGCACGTACGCGTATATGTGTATGAATGTATGTATTATATATACACGCGTTTATATGAAAACTGCATGAAATCTTGCAGCGCAGCAGCAGCAGGAGCAGCTACACTAGCTTGCATCTACATGCGCGGCCTGCAGTCACTGTATCACTGCGCGCGAATACACTTGTTCTCGTATTTATTTGTTCTAGTCCTCTATTTTTTCACTTATTTATAAATACAATTTGCATATACGACTCCTTCAGAACTGCTCCTTCTTTTTTTTTACTTTTGCAAGCTCGCACCGTCACGCGAAATTGCGTTCTCAATTAATTTCTAGAATTGAATTGCCAGCCGCAAGAGTGCTATATATTGTGAGTATGTGTGCGTGTATAAATTTTCTATTGAAAACGCATCGCAGAAATTTTTCTCGCGCTCCCTTTCGCTCTCTTTCTCTCTTTCTCTCGGCGATTGCGTGTAAATCGAGGAACGCGATAACGCGCTCGCACAGCGCGTGTTTGGTTAAAATAGTTTCAAATATCAGAGCCGAAAATGGTTCGGTATTTTCGAACACGCGCGCGTTGGAGAAGTAAAAAAAAAACATAAAAAAAAAGGATAGAGAGAGAAATCGTAAGGGAGAATCGAATTTAAAACTCTCGCTCTCGCTCTCTCTCTCTCTCTCTCTCTCTCTATGTATCGCGTGTACGCGCGCGTACGGGGGGCGAAGCGAAACGCACTTTTTGTACAAGATGCGGTTGGGAAATTTTACACACTGCGCTCGGGAATCTGTGGTTTTGTACGAACTTGTATGGTTTATTCGCGTCTAGATTCTTTTTTTATTTTTATTATTTTTTTCCCGCGCGAAAAAAAGTAAAAAAAAAAAAAAAGACGTGCTCTTGGTTGCCACAAAAACTAGAATCAATGGCGTAAGGCAGGTAAAACCAAAAACTTTGGCCGTGTGCGCGCGTATAACGAGAATCCTTCGTCCTCGTGTGACATTTACGCTTTCTTTTCTTTCCCTCGCTCCGAGTTACCCTTTAACTATACGAGACGCGCTAAAATATATCTATACATACCGTAGCGGGTGAGTGTAAAGCAGCTGAGTGTAAAGGGTCGAGAGAGAGGGAGAGACAGAGTTGCTATCGTGAATAGTCCAAACTGGCTCATTCGTTAACTGCTTAGCCTTGTACTTTTCCTTTTCCCCTCCTCCCACATCCTCTCTCCCTCTCACTCTTTCCCTCTGAGCTTTCGCGCGCGTTCGGGGGATAGCCCAAGTTTTAAGTACCACTCCTAAAGTACTCCAATTTGATTAGTGCGCGGTTGTTAAAAGTAAAGTTAATTTCACATGATTATTTACCTTGTAAAGATATATGTAAACTTCAGATTGTTGCACGTATACACAGCAGTTGCAGGGCCTCGTGCGCGCACGTAATAAGGATATTTCGTATCGCAACCGCGCTCACTGCAACTCTCGTAATGCGCTGCGTTATTTATATTACCGCTTTATTGAACGTGTAAACGTCAATTTTACTGCAGCTGTCGGTTCTGTATTGGTTTGTGGAATGCACTCGCCGACCATTAGTGCGGGAGTATCATTTCGAATTGTAATTCGATTCTCAAAATACCGAATCCGAGCCTCATTATACAATTTTGCTCCGACAACGATCATAAAAACTTCATAGTCATCATCCGCGCGGTAACTCTTTCTTTTTTGTTTGCTGCTGCTGCTGCAAAGATCCATCTGAAAGTTGTTTTATAGCCATTAATTAATCCAAAGTTTCTTTCCCATTCTAATATTTGCTCAGTGCGCGCGCGTGCGATAATACATCTGATAGTCTTCAAAAGCTTAAAGAAACACGTCGCGGAGTCACGAGCAAGTTTTTTTTACCTCTCTCTCTCTCTCTCTCTCTCCGTGCTCCCGATATGACCTATATAAAAGAGTCGAGACTCACGGATCTCACCGAGCACGAATCTCAATTTCAAAATAGATCGAGCGACAAGGGAAATTCAAAAAAGGGGAAAAAAATAATCACAAAAAAAATCTATTCATTTTAACGGAGTCTACATTTTCAACTATTTTTCAGCAGAAAAGTGAAAGAGTCGCACGAACGTAGGATGTGTCGTCGAGGACCAATCTTTGTCGCACTGATGCTGATCATTGCGCTACTCGTCCCAAGCACAACAGCCGGCCGACTACTCGATCGATTGGGTCAGTCCATCGACGGGCATATTCATCGAGCTGCTGAGAAAATCGACGCTTTTCTGGCAACGACGCAAGCGACTACGACGACGACGACGACGACGACCGATAGAAGCACATCAGATGCGACAGATGTCAAAGTATACCAAGACGTAACGACGTTTCCTACGACGATGACGAAAGTAGCTATCGACCCAGCGAGAAGTATTATTTCTGGTGCGCCTCGTTGCGGGCCGGGACAACTCTTCTTGGCTGACGAGTGTCGTGATGTCGATTAGAGAACGAGCACACACACAGACACATACACAGACGTAAGCGTACACTCGTCGTCGTTCGCGAGAACGAGAGAAAAGCATGTGTATTTAGGAGTCACTTCGGGACTTGTTGCGCGCGGCACACGAGCTTTCAAGAGCTGGCTTATATATGTTCGACGACTGGCTCTACCCCCGGTGCTACTGCTGCTGGTATTCGTCGAGTGTAAGACTACGACAAATCGACGTATGAAAACAGTCGATTACTGCTTGTACCTATACACATACGAACACACACACACTTATACATCCGAACGGTGTGTAACAGCTTTTATATGAGATTTATGACATGGTTTTCTCTCTTTCTCTTCGAGTAAGTCGACCTCGGCAGCATTTCTTTTCTTCGCCGCTTCTTTTTTTTTTCTTTTTTTCTGCCGTTGTTGCTGATGCTGCTCTGCTCAATGCAGCAAGCGATGAGGTATAAAAAGATTACGTGCTTGTGTGTACATAAACAGACTGAGAAGAAGGACAGATACTATTTTTCCGGCTAAATTGCCCTTTAATTCGTTGACTCTGTTTAATTATCAATAAACCTTTTTACAAGAAATATTTTGATAGTTTGTGTGATTATTTTTATTTTTTCATTAAAAGGTAATTGTGCTACTCGTGTAACGCATTCCCATGCTCGCGCCAATAAATGACTTTACAGATATCTGACGACGAAAATTACCCACATCCCTCTCTCTCCCTTGCTCGACTTGCTTCGATACGCATACATTATGCCTAAGCGTCTCTCTCTCTCTCTCTCTCTCTCTCTCTCTCTCTCTCTCTCTCTCTCGCAGTGTGCACGTACAGAGTACAATCATTATATGAAAAAACGATTCAGACAAAATTTCCGACGCTAGCTCGCGCCTGCATTCCATAACTGATTTTCCTAATTTACATATACACATGTGCAAAGCGCGCGTACGAGACGCCTCGAGCGCGAGAGTGTGATGTACGTTATACATTTTACCATGCTCTTTCTCACAACCTGTATATATATTATATTATTATTATATGGGCTGCAGTGGATGAATTAAAAAAGCAAAATGCGAAAAAAGAAGAAGCGAGAGTGGTAGAAAGCGATGCGTAAACGCGCGTGTATAAGGTTAAGCGAAACATAATACAATTAGCCGTTAAACTGGTCTCGAGCTCACTCGCTCACTAGCGAGAGAGAGAGAGAGAGAGAGAGAAAGCGAGGCTGCACGCGCGTGGGCACATTAAATATTGCGCGCGAGTCCCGCAGTACATGTAGGTGGCTCTAAATTTTAGCCGAGGGAACAAGTGAGACAGATAGAGCAGACGACAAATTAATTGGCTCTAATATGAAAAATTAATCCAGGTAATTGTCGGAAGGATAGAGAGAATGTACGCGTGAGCGAGAGAGAAAGAGGGAGGGAGAGAGAGAGATAGATAGAGTAAGTCGTACACATTGATTTATGCCTCCCTGTGACACGCTCGTGTTGCTGCTGCCGAGCTGCTATCTGGAAAGCACTGCGTTGCTAGCGCAAAGAGAAAGAGAGAGAATAAAATGTCTCTCTTTCCTCCGTATATATATAGAGTACGCGATAAGTGATAAATGGTTTTCTACGTTGCTCGAGCGTCTCGACGCTTTTTTTTCTCTCCGAAGGGATATCCCAAGGAAAAAAATTAATTTTTCGCTGCATTAGATGAGAATTTTTTTGTCCGACCTCGCGTCACACAAGCTTGCAGAACGACTTCAACGTATAAATATATAATAATAAATGTCACTTAACTCAACTTGCTTGAAACTCATGTTCTTGCCTTGCTTCGGTTATTGTTTTTTTCGTCCTCTTTTATCTTTTGCACCCTCTATCACTCCATCTTCTCTCTACTTTTTCAAATATTTTGTAATATACCGACATTTTGTAAGTTCATTACCTCCTCGAACTTACAAGTTTTTCGCGGAGTCGTATTTTTAATGCTCGGAATTAGGAAAATGTCTCGCAGCTTATATATTATTCGTCGAGTTGGCCTTGTCACGTCGGATATATTTTAAGCGCTGCGTTATACCTCTCTCGGTTGTCGATTCATTTTTGATAATGGCAAACGAGCGTATAAAGTAATTTCGCATAATGAAAAAAATCTATTTTATATAATTGACGAGCGGAATCGCGTTCTAAAATAATGTTTCTTTTTTTATTTTCGCTCTTAAAACTTACTTCGGTGCAATTATCGGCAAAGGGAAAAATGGACAGACCGGGGGTTAAAAAAAAAAGAAGAGGAAGAAATTTTCATGGAAACAGCCACTTAGCATGCGAAAGTTCATATAATTACGAAATTTCCTCTCCCTATATCAAAGAAGAAATTATTTACGCTCGAAAGTATAGCCTAAACTTTCTCCAAAATACCTTATGCGCGCAGGCTTTAAAAATTATTTTCAATAGTAGTAATTAGGTTCGTTCGCGCGGGCGCGCGGCGCTCTACGTCGAGCACAAGTAGTACAAACACATCAGATAAGTCGAGGCAGACAGACAGATCACCATTGAAACAAGAAGTCGAGAAAGAGAGGCACTCGAGGAAACTTTTTCATTAATTACGATAATTCTCAATCTTTCACGTTCGCGTATATAGTCTATATTTTTTTCTTTCTGTCTCTCTTTTGTTTCGAAAACTCGACATGCGAAACTCGCATCATGTAAATTTTTACGTTGTTACACACGTGTTCGCCGCTCAGTGGATAATTAATCATTGCAAAAGAGAACGAGAGAGCAGCAGCAGCAGCAGCAGCAGCAGCAGCAGCATATCGGGAGCAAAAGAGAGTAGGGCTTTGTGTAACCGGTAACTATATATAATCATTATCGCTATCAAAACGAAAACTCGGTAAAATGTTAAAAAGGGGGGCACGCGCGTGGAATATACATTACATAATGTGCAAAAGCTGCTGCGGCATCGTTTACTTTGCATACGCACTCGAACACACACATGCACACACGTATGTAGCGCAGCGTACGTAAAGCGCACTTATGTATTTATTCAAATTGATCGATTGATAAATATCCACCAACAGAGAGGGAGAGGCATAAATAAATGTATGCGCGTGTGGGTGGTTGCGCGTATACATATCCTAGCTCTACATCGAAGGCTTTTGAGTAGTCCAATTGCCAGAAGCGATGGCTTTCCAACTGAGGGATCTTGGCAGTAAGCACGAGGGGCGCACACAGCAGCACCACCACTACCACCAACATCAACTTCAACAACTTTCCATACCACTACTATTCGACGTGGAGCTATATGCGTGGAGCCGCTTCTCTCTGCCGACGCCTTTGCATCTTCTATACCTAGAGCTCGATGCAGACTCGTAGCTGATGGCGGCAGCGACCAGCGCAATAATGGCCGCACGGTAGAAAACTTTATTCAATTGCTTCGGTTCTCTTTCTCTCGCTCCTGCACACACATTATATGTATATAGAGGAGGGTAATAAGGTCCGATATCGCGTGGCAAGGCTCACGGCTAAAACCGCATAAAGCCACGCGCTTGGCCATTAGATATATACGTAGCGCCCACGAGGCAGCGAGATGCCGGCTTTTTCGCAGCTGATTCTGAGATAGCAGCTTTTGGTTAGGCAGTCGGACGTATATTTTATATATTACACACATATATACATTTCTTGATACCCCGCTGCGCATTGCCTCCATCTTTCCTCTCTCTCTCTCTCTACCTCTACCTCGGCTTTTACTCTCTCAGCCTCCTTTACGCGCAAATTCAAAGTTTCTCGTATACCCGCGCTGATTGCTGATGGCCTTCGTCTGCTGCTTGACGCTATCCATATACCTATATACATCTAAGTGTTTATGCGCACGACTAGTGGCTTCCTCGCTGCATTATATATATCTATATACATATATTACTATATTTATAAGCATCGAGGAAGTTTTTATCTCGTACTCTTCGACGTCGGAGTTTTTTCCGCTTGGTAAGTAAAAAAAAAAAAGGAGAAGAAGAAAAAAACGAAAGGAAAAAATTTCCTATACTTTGCCGCAGATATGGAAAAGAAATGACTATACATTCGCTCGTGTGCATCACGCATTCATATATAAATAAATCCATCAATTGAAATCTTTTTTTGAATGTGTATAGAAAAAAAAGGAATATAATATACATCGCGTTCAGAATATAGCGTTTGACTGCTGAGATTGCAAAAAAATCATAGAGCCAACTACATTCGATGAAGCGAGGAAGGAGGAGAGTAGAATATGTGCGGATGAGAAGAGAGAAAGAATCAAAGCCGTCGATCCTACGGAGATTTATATATTTCGAATATAAGTAGGAAAGTTGACGCTTTTCGAGAGAATCGAAGAGCTGCACATTGTGCTGCGATGTGTGAGTGTGTGTGTGTGCCCATTCACGCCTATAATATATGTGCAGGATTCATAATGCCAGTAATATAATAGCCATTGGAATGCCTGCCTTCGGTTATTTTGTATTATTACGCATTATTATATATTCAATTGTGTATATTAAGTACAATACGGATATTCTGCGCGAGTCAGATTCACGCGCGCAATCGATCATATACGATTGGCTCCCTTTCTCTATTTATTTCGAGGCATGTGTCCATAAAAATATATCCATTCGCCATTCGATGATCCACCTTCGATCGATATAGGTGTAAAATAAACGCTATCACTGCCAATACACGAGTTCACCCCCCCCCCCCCCCCCCCCCCCNCCCCCCCCCCCCCCCTCAACTCGCCGCGGGCTTTATAACAAGACGAGCGCCGTAATAACGAGACACCGACGTACATAATGTTAAACGAATTTGATTTATTATTAGCTTTTCTGCATACTCGGTCTCGGTAACCGGGGCCATAATATATTTCGCACTCGGCAATGTGTCAATCCCCGCTGCTACGTGTAAAGGTGCCCATATATATACGACCACGTCGTACAATATATATTTACACAGGGGAGTAAAGCAGGAGAGAGAGAAAGAAAAAAAACGAAGGCGCAAGTGTGAAATTACGAGTCTACGTAAATGCGTGAATGTGTGTGGAGCTTGCAGTCGAGGAGCATATACATAACTCGAGTGGTTGGTAATCGCGTGTCTCACGCTCCGCAACGAAACTACCTTTGCTGCGGTTATAATGTAGGTTCTTTACATGGTATTCTATTGGCCTGCCGCTGTATACATAGCATGCGTATATATAATTCATTTTCTAAGCACGTAATAATAGTCGGCCCGATAGTTGACCGCTGCCTTTAAACGGCCAGCCGCACAGCGCGACAAAGATTATTATCTTACTGCACGCATACACACATACGTACGTCGTGTGTGCACCGATGTCCGACCGTATTACACGCTCTCTTGTTGACTGAGTGCACGACACGATTGTCATTATTGTGAATGGGTATACGTGTAAGTACAATAATTGTGTGTATACATTCATACTTAGGTAGAGAGAGTAAATCGTCGCCGTCGTCGTCGTCGTCACCGCGCAAACAAGCGCACGTGATTTACGAATTAATTAAGAAGCTGAGAGCTGTTTCCCGGGTGCGAGAGCGTGTACAAGGGAGCGAGAGAGCAAGAGAGCGAGAGACAAGGCACAAAGCCTGCAGTGCGCGGAGAACCAGAAGATAATTGCGTCCTGATTCCTCCTGCAAGCTTCACACAAATGTACCCGTGTATGAACGTACGCACAGCTGGCATTTACGTGTGACTTATATGTATACGCTTGCGTGTGCTATACATAACGCGGCGCAACGCTGCTGCTATATACGTATAGCAAAGCTTTATGCCGAGTCGAGACTAAACGATGTCGATCAGCGCTCGAGCTTTGGGACATGGCGCGCGCAAGCGTACGTACAGTACACACACGTGCTAGCTCTGCGCGCGTAATACACACGCACCCCGATATATATGCGTATATAATTACGAGGACATCAATCGACTGACTGATGCCAATGGGATACACACAGCAACGGCGAGGACAAAGTTGAAAAGGAAAAAAAAAGAAAGCGAGAGAGAAAGAGAAAAAAGCTGCTCAAAGCAAATAAAAATATGATGTAACGAAAATCGATTTGAGTCAAAGCGAAAAATCGCTGGTTGTGCAAGTATTTGAACGAGAGAAAACGAGTCCATAGCGTGCGAGAGATGTGCACCGGTGTGGGTGCATGTGCGTCTACGTGTCTGTGTGTGTACGTGTGTACGTGCGCGCTTTATGTATGAGTGCGAGCGAGCTGCGAGCTCTATATAGCGCTCGAGAACCCGAAAGGGTAGAAAAAGAGAGCTAGTTCTCTCTCTCTGCGCGCGAGCTGCGCCGCGCTGTACGCTACCTGACTGCCTGCCTGGCTAGGAAGCTCATCATAAGCCCCTTATGTAGCCGAAAACTCAGCAGCCATACAAGACTCTTGCCCTGCCAGAAGCGAGCGAGCGAGAGAGAGAGATTTTACTCCTTGTGCATACCTATACCCCCGCTAGGCATATAATCCATCACCATTAATCAAGACCCCTCTCTCTCTCTCTCACTCTCTCTCGCGTTCTCTCACTCAGTCGGCGGCGCCGCAGAGCCTGAACGAGCCATATATGAACAAAAGAGTGGCATGGTATATGTATACACCACCACCGCTGTATATATAACCATTGCCTGCGCTGTTTCTGCGGTACGAGCGCGCACTTGTGGTGGTTTACTAACACGCAGACGCAGCGATGCTACACACGTAAACACACGGGCATTTATTTTAAAGCAACGACTCCGACAGCGCGAGTGCGAAAAAGTAAGCTCGCGCGCTCAGACCGACGTAGACCTAGGCGAAAAAAGCAGCTTCCTCATCTCCTTTTCTCTGTCTTCCGTCTTTCTCGTCCTCGCGGCGACGAGAAAAAATCGACTTTCTATATCATGTTTGCCGCGAGTACGCGCGTATGCGTGTGTGCGACGAAACAAAATGAAAAACTAAGGAGAAAAAAACCTGGAAGATTTGCTTTTTTTGTTTCTCCTTTTTGCCCTCGCTGCGCGCCCAATATATGTGTCTAAAGGCCTAATTCCCAAAGCAAACGTACCAAGAGCTCGAGACTCGCACTGGGCCTAGGTGTGTATACATGTATATAGTGGAGTTATAATCGAAAAGCTCAAGCGCTCTCCTGACGCTGCTGTGTGAGAAGCTTTTTGGGTGCCTAGAGAGAGAGAGAGAAAGAGAGAGAGAGAGAGAGAGAGGGATCGATCCTCCAGGACGACGAGAGTAGCAGCAGAGGTCCTATACCAACCTATCCCCCACTGCTACGATGGTTTTAACGCCGTGCAGCTGTGCTGCTACTGCTGCTATACTACTGCTGGATTCGCACCCACCCACACACTCGCCTAGGAAAAAGCTTTTTCGGTCCTACATAGAACTTCTCTCTCTCTCTCTCTTTCTCTTTCATACTGTATGTAATGCTATAGGAATACGGGATATGAAATTTTTTTTGTCCCTGTAACTTTAATACCAAACTTCCGAAAGAATTATTATGACGATGGAATTGAAATGGGTGCGTGTGTGCAGTAGGCAGCTCTTATTCTCTCTTTTCATTTAAAATTCCATATACGAAGCTCGCACGCACGAGAATATAATTTTCCCACTTTGGCCTTTAATGGCTAATGATTTTTATTTACCCTCGCTCGTCAGTAAGAAGCTTCCTATACATATCCTTCTCTCTGATGCTACTACGAGCTATGACACGTGTCGCAGTACGTAATCAAACGACGTCGAGGACGACGACGACGACAACGACGTAGAGTCACGCTAAAATTTCTTCGACGCGCTCGGTTTAATTTTGCCAACAACAATATTGCCTCGTTAAGCCAATCGTCTAGCGTCGCTGTGTTGCTAGATACTACTGCATTTATGTGTGTAAAAGTGTGTGTGCGAGTGTGTTTGTTTGTTTGTGTGTGTGTGTGTGTGTCTTGTTGAATCGGAGAGCTAAGGGAGATTTCTCGCTCGATGTCACACACTTGCACATGGCAAAGCTCCAACGTATATATTCTCTGTGTGTCTGTGTTTGTGTGTATACACGTATAGACGGCTGACGCGCGCAAGAATTAAGGAATTTTCGGCTGTACGGAAGGCTTGGATGATGATGAATCAAAGTGCCTCCAGTAGACACCGAAGAAGACGACGACGACGACGAAGCGAGAGTTCACGAGGCGTATATAGAAAGCGTGTGCGCGCACGCCCCCGAGAGCAAACTCCAGTGCTACTGCTGCTGCTGCTGATGAAGCTTATTTACCCAAGGTAATCGCGTTTCGAGCTTGAAAAAACTTGAGCAAAAAAAGAGTGAGAGAGAGGAGTAAGAGCTAGTGCTGATGCTATGCTTCTGCTGCTTGACATTTTCTTACACGCTATAGCGCGCGCCGCTTGCATACGCCGGTGTATACACACTCTGTGACGCGGCGCCTTCTCGATCGCGCCACGACGACGACGACGACGACGACGACAACGGCTACGGCAATGAGCCACTCGCGCGTTGTATTATAATATACAAAACAAAGTTTCCTCGGCAGCTCACGAGCAGCATCACGAGCAGCAGCAGCATCAGCAGATCAACGCCAGTTTTATATGAAATGCCTCGGAAAATTGTATAAGGCGACCGGGAGAAAAGTATACGAATATATAAAGCTTTTGCGCACGTGCATACCGGAGGAGCCAAGCGGAGTGCGCGGGGCAATTTCATTCGATTAGTCATCAGCGGGTCCTTTGAAAATCATGCCTTAACTCGATAACAAACTATTAGAACTATGCCATCCACGACGAGAAAGAGAGAGAAAGAGGCCGAGAGAGAGCCTGATGTTTACGAATTCATCCCGAAAATTTGATCCCTCGACTTCGTTCGTGGCACATTTCATGCCTCGGAATATAAATCGCGACGTACATCTTATATTGCGTGCGGATCGTACGGATATAAATGCGCTCTCTCGCGAACAAAACAGCGTTTTTACATAAGCCAAGCGCGCACGGGCGTTTGCGAGTTGGAGCGTGCGCGCGGCCGAAGCCACAAACTCGAGGCTGAATTCAAATAATCTTTTGTACATTAAATACGTTATACGCGCCGATCGAATCGTTCAATATTCACTTTTATACTCTCTCGAGCCGCACGAGGCAGTGTATATATATAATAAAAACGTGCGCGCCCGCGTGTATATATATACGCCATTTCACTGGGGAGAGGGAGAGCAGTGCCGCGTGAGTATGAAAAGGCATAATACTCGGCTGAGCTTATTATTCCATCATTGGCAATTTTTCACGCGTTTGCATTAAAAAGAAAAAAAAAACGTTGCCTCGCGCGCTCACGTTCTTTATAAGCCAATATTTACGATCGTTATATTACCCGATTACCGTTTTGTCTCGCCGGGCCGGGTTATATATCCCATGCACGTAGCAACAGCAGCTGTTGTGTGTTGCACGTACGCGCGCTCGGGCAATTAAAAAGTCGATTAACGAACGATCGAGGAGAGATGAAAAGAATCGCTTTAACCTTTGGCTCAAATTGATAATATACACACGACGTTGGCAGAGAAAAGAGAGAGAGAGAGAGAGAGAGGAGAGAAAAAATTATTTCAATTTCCGTGCGGATCCTTAAAGCTCGCTTGCGCGTCCGCCGCTGGCGAGCCGTAAGCCTTGAAGCGGACGCCGCCAAATAAAATCTTGCGAGTTGGCCCGTAAAAAATGCCCCCTCACTAATCACACCAAGTTTGCGCGCTTCTGGCGCTTGCAGACCTGCTGTTGGCTGCTGGTGGGGCCGAATAAAAGTCGCTCGTTATTTAAGAGATTGGAGCTTAGTTGAAAAATCACGCCTAAACGAGCTATATAGGTCTATTTTGGACGTGGAAGAATAACCATCACGAGATATTTCGAAGTGAAAGTTCTTTGGGCATGTTAGTCGGCCGCTAGTCGCTAGTCACCCTCATTAAAATCGAACTTGCGCGATGTTCAGAGGATGACAAATCATGCTTTCCCATTAATATGACTGTTTATTCCATACGTAACACTGCCGAAATTGTCCAAAATTTTTCTCTCTCTCACTTTAAGAATTAGGACAATTAAAGAGGAATACCCTATGATTCAAAAAGTAACATTTAAATGTTATAATTTTTATTAATTGTTGACCCAATATTATACAAATTTGAATTAGAAACAAACATCGACGGTAAAATATAATAAAACAAACACCTATTAAGGAATTCGGGAATCGGACCAGATTTAGAAAAATCCAAAACATTAAAAACAAAAAATATATCCAAAACGTGTTATTTAACGTGTTACACATTTCTGTCATAAAGATAGAACTTTCCATAATCATCATAAAACTATCAACAGTCGTATGTATTTCCAAGTTTTTTACAAAATAAATAGATATTTATGTCAACTTTTTTCAAATATTATAATAATTATGTCAACGCAAATATATCGCAACCTAATGTCTCGGAAATAATCTCTTTTTTTTTTTAATTTGCTGTGATCCTACATGGTATTTATGTGGGGTTTTGAAGTAAGTTGGCGTCCAAAACTACATGGATTTTCTACGAACATGTACACTTATTTTATGCCTTTTAAGAGTGCTTTTTGCTCCAAATAATTTGTGACAAATTTCACATTCGAAGGATTTGCTATCTTTATGTTTTTCATTAATGTGTCTAGTGCGGTTACCCTTGTTGGTAAATGATTTGTGACAAATATCACACTGGAATGATTCGCTGCGATCGTGCACTACACTTGCGTGAGCTTTGAGATGGTGCATTTTTCCAAATGATCTGTGACATATTTCACACTCGAAGGGTTTCCTCCGATTATGGATTAAAATTATATGAGTTTTCAGGTTATGTTTGTCTTCAAATGTTTTTTAACAAATTGCACATTCGAAAGGTTTGTTGAGATCGTGTACTTCATTTATGTGAGATTTCAGATTATCCTTGCGGCTATATAACTTTTGACAAATATCGCATTCAAAGGATTCTCTACGATCATGAACTTCGATTTTGTGTCTATAGAGGCCTTGCTGGTATGAAAATGAACTGTGACAAATCTTACATTCAAAGGGTTTTTTCCCATCATGAACTGTATTTATGTGCATTTTGAGATAATTCTGCTGTCCAAATGATTTGTGACAAATCTCACATTCAAAGGGTTTGCTACGATTATGTACAAAATTTACATGATCTTTGAGAGAACTTTTGTGTCCAAATAATTTCTGACAAATCTCACACTTATAGGGTTTACTGTAATTATGTACTGCAATAATGTGATTTCTGATGGAACCCTTGCGGCTATACGAATTGTGACAAATATCACACTCAAATGGTTTTATGTGATAATGAACTGCATTCATGTGCCTTACAAGGTAATTTTTTATTGCAAATGATTTATGACAAATGTCACACGCGAAGGATTTGCTATGAGTATGTACTGTATTCATATGTGTTGTGAGGGTATGCTTGCGTCTAAAGGATTTGTGACAAATGTCACATTCAAAGGATTTGTTAAAAGTATGCACTGTACTTATGTGAGTTGTGCAGGTATCCTTGCGTGCAAATGATTTGTGACAGATGTTACACTCATGTGTTTTAATTCTTCCAAGTATTTTCTTTGTATGCTTTTCCAGACTTGTTCTTGCTTTATGAGTTTGTAGATGTATTTTGGAGGTATACAATGAATTTTTTCCATCAGTTTCTTCACAGTTTTTTGGCTTCTGATAATTAGCAAGTTTTAAATAGGAGTTTAGATGAAATCCACAATTATTTTCATAATTAAATCCTTTTTTTACCAAAATTATTAGACTTTTTTTATTCATGTAAGCGATTGGATTTTCATTTTCTTGTTTCATAATAGGTTGAAAACTTTGATACTCAGATTTGCATATGATTGTTGGTAGAGACGTCAATTCTGATTTAAAATCTTTGCACTCAAAATCGATGAATACTTTCAAATTCTCCTGTAATGGAAGAACGTTGCTCATATAATTTACATGAAATTGAAGATGTGTACAGGTAAAATTTTTTGATAGTAAAAAACAGAACATAATTAAAATCATTGAGCTCACCGATAACTCATAGTACGGTGATGTTTCAAAGTTTTCAGCTTTGCAAGAGTTCACCAAATCGGAAATATATTCGTCAGCTGCATTCGTCGTAGTATCGATCGGCTTTTCCTTCAATCTGAAGAATAATCAAGTTTGATTAGAGATCGCTCAGAATATAATAATGGCATGAAAACACACAAAAAACCACACCTAATTACGTCTTTGTTGCTATTCATGACTACCTTGATTATAAGTATTCACTGTAAATTTGCACTTTATACACTGAGAAATATTTGAGGTTACGAGCTTCAAGGAGCCTATACTGTACTTTGATTTCAGGTATAGACTTGTACACTATTATGAAAATAATTATTAAACCTTTGCAGTTGCCCGTCCACAAGAATTCCACTTCACACATCAGTCGTATAGGTTAGAAATGATCCCATGACTGCTATCCTTCGTTTGCAAAACTTTCCCCTTCTACTGTCGACCACGTATATCACAGTTATTATGCAGGAGTATTGCGCTTTTGTAATGCCGAAATGGAGACCACAATAATCGAACGTAGCAATAGTGTACGAAAAAAAACGTAAGTCGTAATATCTGCTTTTGAGATCCGATATCAACACTCCTGAGTCACGACCATTTTAGCGAAGTGTCCAGCAACGAGTAGTCGAAACCAATGACTACGTTGAGCCATACGCAGTACGCAAGTGGCGTCCGGCGAGGTACATACACGAATAGTCATAACAGTAAATCGCCAACTACAACAAGACGAGTCATTTTCCGAGTACGAGCACCGATTTATCAAAGCAAAATGCTTATGTTTATAATACTTATATGGTATGTGAGACAGAGAAATAGGAGGTCGACCACAATACGTACTTTTACTGGCATCTGCAGTTCCAATGACTAATTGAATAAATCGTTCTTAAACCAGTTGTGCCCCTGGATGAATCAAACTTTCATAACAATTTCAATGGAATTTAAATGACAAGTGAGTACATCCATGCGTATCGCAGTACATAATTGTGTAAGCTAATCGACGGTTTTTGAGAAGAAAAGTATCGCCAAGAAACTATCACAATCGATGGATGATCTCGCTAATATACGAGTATTCACTGGGGAATGCAAAACTGAGTTTCAAGACGAGCCAGTGTTTGCAAATTAATACAATAGGGATATAATGTTGTTGCTACTCGAGGTGTTTAACCTCAAATATTTTCTTTAAAATTCGCAGTTAAAGCACATAATAAAGCGAGAGATGAAGCCAAGAGGATACGGTTAGGTATGCATTTTTTTGTTCGTGACATCAAATTTTTATAAGCGGTCGGTTTATCAAATATGATTATTCTTTAGGGTAGAGGAAGAGCCGAATGATTTTTGGCACGGTGCAGATAATTTTGCTTCGTTGGACTTTTGTAAAGCTACAAGGACTATGCAACACTCACTTTTCATAAATCGGTGAGTTCAATGATTCAAATCACATTTATGTCAAATATTAAAAATTATTTCTCGTATAACATCCTATTAGTTCAAAAACTCGATTACGCGTTTTGATTCCATCAACAAATGGAGTATTCTAAACTCGCAAGTGCAAAAAAATTTATTGGCTTGTATATATTTTTCTTTCTCATCCTAATTCTTATAAGTTTTCTTGTTCAGACTATCAATGTTTTCCATGGTCAGGTTTTAATAATTAGGACCCAACTGCTTAAACACGTATACGCGACGCACGTGCGAACGAATATTGCTCTCACTAAGGGTCAACGGCCACATAAGCTCGCTGCCCTAGTCGATTATTATCGAAACACGATTCCTCGCGCGTTTCGACTCGCGAGCGCGCGCCAAAGTAGCTGTATATAGTGCACGCGGGGTATAGAGCAGCGCCCAGCGTAACGTTAATTTTTGAAATATCTCTCGTAATAAGCAGCATCATAGCTTGCGCCGAAGGCATTATCTATCGGTAAGCTCGTATTAATTATACGATCCTTTAATGCGAGTTACACGCGCTTTGCACACCGCCGCGCCAGCCACACACGGCCAATGCGAATTTTCGGGCGGGTGTGTGCGGTAGTAGTAGTCTAGCGCGTTGTACTTGTGCCCGGCAAGATCTGCTAACGAGTGCCCACACACTCTACGCATACCTATATAAATAAATACTTAATTTCGCTTCAAATGCTATTCACCGATATAGCTCTATACGCTATACACGTATATAGACGCGGGCAACTAGCTGCGGATAAAAGCTGAGCTTCCGCGCGCGCTATATACGTTTATGCTCGTTTACGCGTGGCCGTACAGCGGACGAGATGAAACCCGATGGGCAATGCAGCTTCCTCTCTCCCTTCCCTCGCCCCCTGCGCGCAAGCTGCATCATCTCTTGCACACCCGCTCAAACGTTATGTTTACGATGAACCGTTGTTTACTTCATTTCTGCATTGTGTTTGGCTAATTAGCGGCTTTTATAAATATACGTATACACTCATAGCAGTAGCAGCAGCAACAGCAGTGGTAACCCGCCCCCGCACGCACACAGGTATGTACATGTACCAGTGCACATTTACATATACAACAATAACAACAATAAAAGCTGCTGTACGTACATTCCACGCCAGCCTATACCTTATGTACATTCGTACGCGCGCACGGTGGCAATGCGTTCGAACTCGTTTCAACGCGCGACATTATTTCTTTCTTTTTCTTTGCTTTTCTTTTTGTGTTTTCATTGTGCGTATAACTCGCGTGCGCTCGCAATCGTCCACCGGACATTGTGTTTTCTTTCGTCATTACTGAGCTGAGGATCGAGCCAGGAAGACCTCGAAGAAACATGTAACGGAGTCGTGGAAATTGTTGTATGCGGACTTTGTTATGATACTTGCAATGATGTTTTTCAACAATTTAAGCTCGATTTCGAACCCATACACCCGTTTCGAAGCGGCGACTCTCTTGATATAAAAATACGAAATGTATTATCTCTGTTTCTCTTGTTTTATTATTTTTATATAAGTGTATCGTTTTCCTTTAAAAAAATAACCTCGGGTAAATATAACGGTGCAGTTTCATATTTATGACTGGCCGTAGTGCATGCCATACACGAGATAAAAACTACCTCGTTGAACGAATCATTTTTCTACTAATTCCAATTGGGCGCACTTCGTGTTTTTGATGCACGCAAAAAAAAATTGATTGAAAAGCGGGTCGAAGTTTCGCACTGACACATACATACGCAAACGCCGCCGCACATATAGATATGCGCACTGAGGCAGCGAAAATTGCAGCATACACGCGAAAACGAAAATCACGCGTACGATATATACAGAGAGATAGAGAGAGAGAGAGAGAAAGAGAGAGAGAAAACGACCTGCTGGGTAGTGGGGGAGGCGAAAATTTCTCGTCTCTATCGTGCCACCCGAACAATATGCAATAAAACAATATCGCAAGTCAGAAATTGCCACGGGTCGTAAAATAACGTCTTTCAGGCCAGAATCGGTTTCTCATCCATGCGAACGCGGGCGCGTGTGTACGTGTACGTAGGCACGGATTGTGCCGTTGCAAGCTCACCTGCTCCTGATGTCGATCGATATATCTAGGATTTTTTTTGTGCCACGCTCGGCTAAAATTATGAAAAAATATTCAAATAAAATCAATTATTCACTCTTATATATATCGATGCGATCGGTATCGGGTCCAGATATAGGCATTCGCGAGCATAATGCAATGCAAGCAGTGCCACGATCACTAGGAAAGCTGAGTAAAAAAAAGGGGAGAGAAGGAGAAGAAGAAGAAGAAGGAAAACGATTCAAAGGGGCAGTCTTGTGTGCAAGCGTATGCGAAGCCGATGGCGGTGGCGGCGAGCGAGTTATACAAGTCCCTTAATCATCTAATGGAGCGAATGCATTTACCTTCAAATCGAGCACAATGAATCATGTTATCGCGATCGACTGAATTTCCGAAAAGTTTCCTTTCTCCCTCTCTCTCTTACTTCTGACCTTTTATATACCAACGCGCGAGTCTATATACGTATGTAGAAGCCCGAACGAATCCATCGAATATCTATAGCCTTTTCGGTCTTACTACCGTAGCAGACATTGAATCGTATTATCTCTTATCGCTTACGCGCCATATCTCTCCTCGCATCTTTCGCGTTCCGTTTAATTCATCGTAAATGTTTTCCTCTGGTCTTCTAGAGATGAAGAACCAACGATGTTGCTGCTGCTGCTACTACTGCTACTACCGCTGCTGGCTTAAGCAAGAGAGAATATGCCCTGCAAGCTCCTTCGATGTAATAAGAGAGCGTAAATACCTCGAGCCCGGTAGCAGCTGTCTTATACGGTAGGCAGGTAGGTTAAAAAAAGCAGAAGGTTGCAGCAGCAGCAACATCAGCAGTGACTATATCTACTTTCTTGAGAGAGAGAGAGAGAGAGAGAGAGAGAGAGAAAGAGAAAGAAGAGAGAGAGAAGAAAGGAAAAAGGCTACGGTTCAGTATTATAAGTAACTTTAAAGCTGATTTCAGACTTTTACACATCGCTGCTGGTATAAGAAAGGAGGAGCAGTAGCAGCGAGGTGAAACAGTGCAGCAGGAGAAAGAGAGTAAGAAAGAGAGGAGGGACTACTACAAGAACGAAACAAGCAAAAATAACTTTAGCCGAGCGTATCTTCTTCTTCTTCTTCTTCTACTGCTGCTGCAGCTACTATACAACTACCATACTGTACCAAGAGTCGGGAGTAGCTGAAGTTGCAGCGTACACAGAACGCCTGAAGGGATTGTGGTTTTAAAATAAAAATTTCTACCCCTCGCATGGGCGCCGCGTTTACCTATATTTTACACGTTCAGAGCTGATATAAATATGATAAATTCTATATACCCGCACTCGTAAAAGATCCCGGCGTGTATGTGTCATTCTCTACCATATTGCGCGCGATATTATACTCGGTACAGCGCTATTTCTTCTTCGAACGATCCGTGCGGCGAGTATAATAATAATAATAATGCTAATGATAAGCATAATTTATTGAAGCAAGGGGCGCGAACATACTTAGTTGTTATTGATAAAAAAAAGTGACAGCATTCGTCGTCGTCGTGGAGCTTATTATAGGCTTTATCAAAGAGACGAGATTAATAAACGGCAAAAAAAGGAGTACGAGCGAGGAGCCGAGCGGCGGGGTCGAGTTCCCACGCTTGAGTTATAACGCGCGCTTAAACGCTATATAATTAATGACTCGTCGCAATTCTTTATTTCGAATCCTCCGAGGAAAATCCACGGCGTACGTGTGTACCGGGCACACGTATTATATACATGGAAAATACAGAGAAAGAAAGAAAGAAAGAAAGAAAGAGCGAGAGAGGGCAGATATTACCAGGAAACGTTTCTACGAATGAGAAATGACGAGAGAGAAAGAGTGAGAGAAAGAGCAAACGCAAGCGGGGGGCAAATGCTGAGGCGAGTCGCAAAAAGTTTCATCGCCGCCGCCGGTAGGTAGCCCAAGGAAAACTTGGCGTAGCCAGTACAAATATACGAGAGGAGAGCAGGTTGCTGCCGCGCACTCTTCGCTCCTTTCTCTCTCTCGCTATATATATATATATATATATACAGACATATCTATACGTCAGACGTCGGGGGCAAAAGTAAAAATTCAGCCTAATTAACGATGGGAAAGAGGGAGGGAGCGGGGGAGATCGTTTGCGGCTTTGCCCCCGAACGAAACCAAACACGTATAAAAGTACGAAAAACAAACGGAAAAATAGAAAAAAAACAGGCAGGAACAGATGTACGTGTGTACGTAGGTAGGCGTGTGTGTGTGTGTATGTGTGTGGGCGCAAGGGTGAGCGCGAGTGCGAGAGAGAAGAAGTGTCAGAGAGAGGGGTATTAACCGATCGAGCGAGAGCTTGCGCGCTTGCGAGAGAAAGAGAGAGAAAGAGAGAGAGAGAGAGAGAGAGAGCGGTCAGAGGTCAGAGAGTTAGCCACTCGGTGTACTAGCGCGCTCGACTCGACTCGGCGCAGCGAACTCTCTCAGTCTACGGGTATATGAACGACTCTCTGCGAAATCGCGATGGTTCGAACATTTTTTTCGCTACTGCTTTTTTTTAATACTCTTTTATGCTATTTTTGCGTTACCCTTTTTTACCTTTTTCGCGCGATTTTTAATACGTTTGGATTTACTTTAACTTTTGAAGATTCATTGACCTGTTAGCACAAAATTTAGGAGTTATTAGTGGACAAAGAAACGAAAACTCCGGGTGAATTTTTTGACGACGCGAAAGGGCAGATCAGACTGGATTAGACTTTGACTTTTATGTTTCTCTCTAAAGTAGCTAGCTCACAGTTTGCTCAAAACCCTTTTGGAGTAACGTTCTGCGCGTGTCCTACCTATTTTTTCCAAAAAATTTGAATAATTTCCAGAAAAAAAAATGAGTCTAACACTTTTTTTTTTTAAATCCCCTCAGGGCTGTAGCTAGAAGTTGTAATAGTCAATTTCAGGTTTCTGAACAAGGGTCGACCGAAAGGTGCCAAAAATTCTAATAAAATTTTGGGAACGTATCCACCACGAGAACAAAGTTTTCGCGTCACCAGGAACTATTTTTTCCTTAAAGCATGTCGATTTCATCGAGAATCGGTCATATATCCCGTATACACTCGCACTCGGTGTAGGTTCCCGCTCGCTAGGTGCAGTGCGAGACGAGCGCAGTGCCAGATACCTACATACATGCATTCCTGCGGTATCTTGTATGTTACGCGTACTGTGTGTGCGAGAGAGCGCGAGGAGGGCAAAAGGGAGGGAAGGTGAAGCTGCTGCTGACCTCCCTCTTTCTGGCTCTCTCGTGGCAGAACGACGCCGACGCCGCCGACGCCGCACACACTATAACGGGTCGATGTTCGCGGATGCGCGCGGCTCAAGTCCTGCGCGCGTTCTCTCTCTCTCTCTCTCTCCGACTCCTCGCTATTGCCATAGCCAGCCACGCGCGCGTTTCGCCACCGCACACTCGCACAGCACTGCCTCGAGCTCTGCTCCGTGCTCTTTTTACCTTATACGTATACGTATATCTATCTATAGATATATAGTAGTGTAGCGCCTCTGCTGCTCGTCCGTCCGGCTGCCCGACCACCCCCGAAGAAATCGAGCTAATCTACCAGCTTGCTTGCTCTCTCTACTTTTCTTCTCTTCTCTCTCGCTCTCTTGCCCTCTATCTCTCTCTTCTTCCCAAACTATATACGTATGGGTTAACTGCTGACCTATACCATTTCGGCTTCGTTTCACTTCTGCTTCTTCTTCGTCTTCCTGTGCGAAGCTCCTTCGCTCATTTTCCCGATCTGGTCATTTCAAGTTCCTTTGTAAAATTGTTACATCGTCGTTATAGAGATTAGAGACAAAGGGTGTAATATCCTTTAGCGCTCGTGCAATTCTCTCTATATACTTTTATACCTTCGTCTGCAGCTCGCATGCACACACATTCGTACATGTACGAAACGTAACCCACACACACATACTTGCGTTCTATACATACGTGTGTATCTCAGGTTCTCGAGCGCTCAAAGTTCGATTGAGTTTACCGACGCACACATCGATGCTTTAATAGGAGTATAAAACTTTGACGAAACCTTATACCACTCTTGCACACGCACGCGCGCGCACACATACGCGGAGAAAGAGAGAGTCTCGACGACTGCGCGGAAAAGATCATTGCGAGGCTGTTTTCGCGTGCTGCCAGTTGAACCGGTGCGCTTTATACTTATATAGTTGCGCTTGCTTGCTTGCTTGCTTGCGCGCGCGCGGCCGCAAACATGCTAGCATAAAAGGAGAAAGGGAAAAGCAAAGATCGTAATTACAATCCGCGCATAGTGAGAGAGCCGCGTACCTATCTGTTGATCCTTGGCGCGGGAGCCGCGACTTTCGCTCTTCTTCTTCTTTACTACATCTCTCGCTCGCTCGCTCGCTCGTCGGAGGCGCCTCTATCTATATAAGCTAAACTAGCTCTAACTATACGTATATATATGTCGCGCTCGAGGAACGTCTGTTTGAATACCTAATAAAAAAAAGGTGAACGAGCGCGCGAGAGAGAGAAAGAATGAAAGAGAAGAGAGGAGTAGTAGTAGAGAAGCAACACCTAGCCCCTTTAGAGAGCAAGTTATATCGGTCGTAAAAAACGAGAGCTGCAAGACGCGAGCGCGTGCAATGACAGTGCCAGGATGATATATAAAAAAAAATAAGAAGAAGACAGCGAGCGAGAGAGAGAGAGAAAGAAAGAGTGAAAGAAAAAAAAGTATAGAGAAGAAAAAAGGCGAAGCGAGGAAATTTGTCTCTAATGCTATAAATGGGGAGAAAAAAAAGTTAGGGTGAGGGTTATTACCCCATACATATCCCCCCTGTAAACACACACACACAGAGTCGGGGGGCCAGACTGAGTGACCGTATATTACAGGTGAGGCTGTGTGTTGCATGTGTACGTGTGTGGGTGGCTGGCTGCTGCTCCGCATGTGTGCTTTAACGCTGCGAGCGCATAGCAGGCCTGTATGACGGCGGCGATATATCTATAGCAGCGACAGAGGGTTGCAATAGAGGAGGGAGCAAGGATCGCTGGAAAGGTGAATAGGGTGGGAGAGACAGAGCGAACGCGTTGCGAAACGCAGAGCCTGCGCACAAAGTTACCTCGAGGAGAGAAAATATCGCTCGCTTGTTGGCGCTCTCGGTATATACGTATAGAGCGAGCCACGCGGTGCACACACAGCATCTACCCTCTACTACCTGTGCTCGTTCGCTCTACTCCTATATATCTGTATACAGTTTCGAAAGCAGCCTATTCCGAGCGCTGTGTGTGCTGTGTGCTGCTGCTGCTACTGCTGCGCGCGCGAGAGAGAGAGGCAGGCGCGGAAAATTCCCCAGCGCGCGCGCGCTCGCGGCTACAGCGGGCAGGCATACAGGCAAGCAGCAGCAGCAGCAGTTTGAGTCAGGACATCGAAGAGAGAAGCCGCCACCCTCTTGGCTCGCGCCGCGCGACAGTTTATACGAGTACGAGTATAGCGGACAGACAGAGGCACGGAGAGAAGAGCTCGGAGTCGCGCGCGCGCGCCGGCACACGCTACTCTACGAGAGACTATATACCGAAAGCTCGACGACGACGCGCGCTCGACGCGATATTATAAGCCGCGAGTGTGTGTACATATATATACGGGAGCAGCAGTACGTGTGTGCGATCATCACGGACTCTCGCACGCGCGCAGTTTGAAACAACATATATAGGAGATAGGATAGTTAAATAGAGATAGACCGCACCGAAACGGCGCGAGAGACTTAGAGAGTTGATTTTAATTAAATATCGTAAATCACATTGACGTTCAAAATTACCATCGTTGCCGCTGCTGCACGCTGTGGCGAGCTGCTATAACCTCGGCTATTAAAGCTCGGGCCAAGGTAGCACAAAAAATAGAAGAAGAAAAAAAAGGAAGAAAAGAGCGAGCGAGCCTTTCTCGAAAAAAAGGAGAAAGAGAAATAAGGAAGAAGAAGCGCTGCTGCCTAACGCAAGCCACCTACGGACACACCACCGGCCAATTGTGCGGAGCAATGAAAAAAGAAGTAGTAGACGACTAATATAGTCCGACAGTGGAGAGAAGCACAGAGCAGTGGTCTAGCAACAGTGTATATATACATCAGACAGAGAAAAGAGAGAGAGAAGGGCCTATTGTAGCTTCTTGGTCGTCGTCGTCGTCGTCTCTCTCCTGCTGTTGCTGCTGCTGTCGTACGCGGGACATAAAGAAGCGGCTGCTGTTGCTGTTGCTTGCTATTGCTGCCACGGCACGACGTCACAGTGTGCGTATGCGGTGGTGGTATTGTTTTTTTTTGCATCATCCCTCGCTTCGTTGTTTTCTGGACTCTCTTCCCCCCTTGTATATACACTGTATATACCTCGAGACTTTACCCTTATAAGGTGGGTAAGAAAGAGAGTTGCAAGCGGTGTATAGAGAAAGAAAGAGAGAGAGAGAGAGAAGGGAAGCTTTGCTGGTTTGGAAGATTTCAAGTGTGTATTCAGCGGCCGCAGACTAGAGGCTGCCACAGCGCGAAGGGTTACTGCTACTACCACCGCTACGCTGACTACTACTAATTCTACTACTAGTATCGTGCAACTCTCCTTTCCCTTTTCTTCTCTTCGTCTTTTCTATTCATCTACACCGCACCACTGCATCTTGGTTTTTCTTTTTTGTCTTTATCATCGTATCATCGAGTATACGTATGCTTCGTAAATGTATATATCTACTGCGACCGGTTGAAGATCTAGGCTTTGCACTCAGCTACCGAGTTTTAACAATATATCGCGGTGTATAAACGAATATACGTATACATCGACGATAAGGAAGCGGCGCCAAGAAGAAAAGAAGAAAGAAAAAAAAAGGAAGCTCGGTGATGCCGCTGTCGGGGCTTCTGCTATTAGCAGCAGTAGCAGCAGCAGCATCAGTAGCAGCAGAAGAAGCAGCTGTGTGAAAAGCCCGTAGAGCCGCCGCGCTCTCCTGTTTGCACCACGCGCTCATCTCATTAGAGGGAGAGGAGAAAGGCTACTAAGGGTCTCGAAAAAGCAACGAGAGCTCAACGTCCGAGTTCAAGGATCGCCGCGGATATAATCCAAAAATAGATCGTAAGTTATTTAAGCTTGCACTCCATATCTTTGTGTGCGTTTGTACGTGCGAGTATACGTGGATTGTTTCACGCGCGATCGAGAATTATAAGCCCCGCTGTTGATCAAATTACGATCTTGCCCCGTGGCCAGTCGAAGTATACGATAATGCGCTTACGCACGAATGCGTACACGGCATGTGTATTAGTCTTTATAATGTACGTGAGTATATGTGCTTGTACGTGTGTATCTTGGTCGGATCAAAGCCTTTGCCTCGCGAACGCTCGAGCGATCGTCAACAAAGCGCGCACCTATACGCGCGCACACACATGCACGCGATAATACCTGATTCGGTCGCCGTAAGTATATATACCGACATCATATAATCGTATACGTGGTAGTGTACAAGCTCGCGAAAGCACACGATGCGCGCACATACACACACACACATACATACACGAGCGAACGACACGAAGAAGAGTATATTAAGCGCGTCGAAAATGTTCCACAGCCGACATAATAATATCCCCTCGGTGCATACTATAAATATCGCCGAAACGCTCGTGAGTAAATACGAGTATTACGTATTTATACCATGTGAGTATATGTGTATGTGTGCGTATAAGATGAGGATGATCGCGTGCAGGTGCACACAGATCGGTATTAATATAAAGCGCGTGCGAGCAGAATAAGATGCGCATACACACAAGTATAGATAGATAGATAGGAGCGCTTAATTCGCGCGCGCTCAGCCCTCGACGTATTTATATCGTGCCGCACACACGTTGCTTCGCGTTGTAGTTATATAGCTCGAGCCGAGGTGGTAAAAAGTCGGCTACGTCCGCCGCTGCATCTAAATAGATATTATACGCCAGCGCAAGCGCGCGTGTGTGCATGTGCGCCGCTGCCTATATATAGTTGCTGCTGCCTTGGCATGCATATGCTCGACATTAGCTTACACATGCTACTTATACACGTACGTATATATATACAGGAATAATATACATATACAGACGGACGTAGGTATGTATGTATATAGGTAATGCAGGCACAGGATAGCTGGCAGTCGCGTTATACCCTCGACTCGTGAGAAAACCTGTAGCTTCAGGAAGTCCATCATCATGCAGCTCGCTGCAGAGTAGAGTAGAGAAAGAGCGAGTGTAAGGCTGCGAGTTGGCCTGCTATATATATGTACATATAATGCATCCTGCTATGTGTACAAATATATATCTATATAGATTAGGCACAAGTCGGGCGGGCTATGTGTACTACTATAAAGTCGTCCTCTCTTCTTTGCATGCCAATCGGCATCCTGCGCGCGGCTCCCCCGCATTATATACCCTGCTATAGCAGCAGCAGCAGAAGCGCTGGTATACATGTAGCGAAAGTCGTGCGCGCACAGGTATACATGCACACGGAGCTGCCTCGGAGCTTCTTCCACTTTACTACCTGCCTCGTTCGCTCGTTCGCTCGCGCTTCCTCCTTTGGCTCTTTCTCTCTTTCTCTCTCTCTCGCGAGCTAACACTCTCGAACACGCGCTTCACATTGTCTAGTGCACATGCAAGAGTAAGAGAGAGAGAGAGAGAGGGTGGAGCGAGCTTGCATACTAACTCTATTATCGCAACAAACTCCCTGGCCTGTCTGGCATATAGTCTTTGTCCCCTCGCACCGAGGCTATACCCTCCCCCGCCACCGCCGCCGCCGTGAGCTCTTATATACCAGAAGCAGAGAACCAAAGCAGAGTCATCCCCGAGCGATCGATTCGTTCACACTAACCGATCATTCGCTAACTTTCGACTAGGTATACACACAGCGAGCGCGGCGAGCGGTGCAACACAAGCACACAGCACAGTAGCAACGGAGTTAGCTAATATCCAAGGCAGAGAGAGAGAGAGAGAGTCGGCGCCTCGCAAGGATTCATCGCGTGTGCGCTCGTGTGTTGCTCTATGGCCCAGTACAGTGTGTACCATAGTGTGTATATACTATAACACCGCCGCGTTCTGCCTGCGTTACGGAACGTAGTCCAGAACTATCGCATTTTACAATCTCTCTCGTTCCTTCTCTCTCTCGCTATACCAGTACTAGTAGTAGTAGTAGTAGTAGTAGTGGCGCGTCGAGCTTGCATGCATGCATATCGCTCGCCCACTCGCCAGCGTATACGTTGCTTACTACTCGCTCGCTCGCTCGCTTGTTTGCAGCCTGCAGGCTATACACCGCGACTGCTATACGCGCGCTAATACTGTATACCAGTGACTAAATCTTCTCACCCGTCCTAGGAGCTATACTCTGTACTCCGTTGCCCTTCTTCGTAGCTCCTTCTCGCGCGCTTATACATACAATGCAGGCTTACCAGCAGCAGCAGGCCTGGCCTCGCTTGGCCTTCCTGCACATGTAAATTGCGCTATATACGGCTTACACAATAGCACCAACAATGTGTCTGTGTGTGTGTGTGGGTACGCGTGCGTGTGGTGTACCTTATACCACCGACCGCTGCACGTAACAAGGATAACGTATATCCACACGCGGAGAAAATGTTAAATATGCAACATTCACTTGGTCTAGGCGCTCGCAATCCACAGCCGATGATATCTCCATCGGTGTCAAAATAATTCATTTACTTTCCTTTCTTTTTTTTTGCTTCTTTTAACTTTTTTTTCGCTTACTCTAGCTCTATATCCCTCTTGAACCGTGAGCGCGCGCTAACTGGAGCTCTTATCATCGAGCCGCTTAACTTACATATATAAACACGCGTACGGCCCTCGCACACACACACACTCTTCCGTATACTGCACTCGACTCGCGCTCCAGGTCCATAATTCATTTGTACGTCTAATAAGGCCTCGTTTCCCCGCGGCTGCCCGACTGCCTTATACTTGGATACTTGCGGGTGTATATAATACGCCGGCACACACGTACGGCTATATCTCTTGTATATATGTATATAAGAAAGCAGCAGTAAGCCCTGGCGAGTCGAGAGAGAGAGAGAGAGAGAGAGAGAGAGCGAAAACGAAAGAACAGGATATAGGTGCACGTCGAGTGCTTTACACACTCGTATATCGTGTACACGGTGTGCATAGCCGTGTACGGCAGCTGCAAGCTCCTCTGCCGTTCGCTCGTTCGCTCGACTCGCCCAGCTAGCAGAGCACGAGCACGAGCAGCAGCAGCAGAGAAAGAGAGAAGAGAAGAGAAGAGAATGGAGTTAAGTAAGCAGAGCGCGCGCACGACGAGGTTTGGGCGAAATTTCGCCAGTTAGCTCGGTTAAGTTCTACCTCGACCTCCCATACACTTTTCCTACTTCCAGCTGCTGCTGCTGCTGCTGCTGCCTGTACATACCTGTATGCTTGTGTGTGCATATGCACACATAGCTATACATATGCAGAGGAAAAAGAGCGGGAGGGAGATCAATCGATTGTCTTTCTCGCTCTTTACTCACCTTTTTCACGGGGAGGCAGACAGAGTGTAACCCTGGAAAATCCCAGTAAAAAAGACAAGAACGCGTAAAGATATCCATTATTCCCTTTCTATTTCATATATCCGTCCGCTCACGCTCGTTTCCCTCCGAACATATGATGCGCGCGCGAATCCTGCTCTCGGTTTTTTTTTTTCTGACACCATCGGCTGGAGCTGCTGCTGCTGCTGCTACTCTTGCTCCTTCTGCCCGTCCAAACTTCCTCTCTCTCTTCGTGCACTAGGCGCACACCGTGCTATATATGGGCCGCAAAAGCGCGCAAAGCTAAAAAGCTAATTAACAGCGCGTATATATAGCTCGATCTATCTGTGTGTGTGGATGTGTGGGTGTGTGAGTGCAGTGGAAAAGCACGAGCTATCTCTCGCATATAGCTGCTGCCATATACCTTCCTCTTTCTCTTTCATCTGCGTTTCTCTATCCTATACATATTCAATTTTCGCCTCTCCTTCTCCCATCTCTATCTCTCACGCGTATATATAGACGAATCGTTTGTTTGTAGGTAGATGCAGTATACGTGCCGGGTATAAGAATGAAAAAAGGAGAGAGAGAGAGAGACTCGTGCGTTGGTTGAGAATATGTCGACGACAGAGTCGCATAGTGGTGCGTTAGGCGCCTTGTCTGTGTACTTGCAGCATTTTTGTGTCTGTGTGTGTGAGATACGCCCCGTTGACGACGACGACAACGACTACGACGGGCTCAGGGGTACTTTGTCAATCAAAAGAGTATATGGGAAGAGGAAAAGGTGGAGGAGGAGGAGGAGTAGAAGGCCTTGAAGTACGCATATACACGTACTGCACATAGACAGAATCTTTCTCGCGGTGTCTCTCCGTCTCTTTCTCTCTATAGCTATATAGTTTTGCGAGCGAATAAATAAGAAAGAGAGAGAAAATATGGTGTTGTTTTTCATACATATTCATGTTTTGTGTATACGTATATGAAGTCGCGCGAGCTTCGCAAGAGATAAGAGAAAGAGAGAGAAAATGTGATAGAAAGAGAGGGACAATATTTATACGCGTATATAAAAACTTGAAAAAGTGTATATAAGGCGGACGCGAAAAAAAAGAGGAAGAGCTCGTGTCTATGTGTGAGTGTGTGTGTGTGTGTGTGTGTGTGTGTGTGGGTATGGGTATACGAGAGTGTATACGCACACGTGAGTGTGCACCTCGCCCTCGGTAAATACTGGCTAGACGCGTCGTTGCAGCGTTACTATATAGCAGCATATATACGTACATACATGCATGCATGGCCCATACGTGTGCAGAGTGTACACGGGAGGACGACGACGACGACTCCGAAGACTCGCGTGTGTGTGTAGGTGAGTTAGGTGGGTAGGTAGTATAGGTAGCTGTAGGTAGAGAGAAAGAAGGGAATATAAGCTATATACTGCACACACGTACACATCGGGAAGCCGAAGTAAGGCAAACTCAGCAGTAGCAGAAACGACGAAAGTTCCGTAATGGGCCAATACCCGTTTGGCTGATTCGCGGATGTTGAACGCGCGCGCGCCGCTGCCGCTGCTGCTGCCGTTGCCTGCCTACCGTACCTATACCCTACCATACCTACCTTCTCTACCCTTCTATATATACATGTATATACATTTATACGCTCCAAGGAAAGGGGGAGAGAGAGAAAAGAGCTTGGGGAGCTGTTGCGGGGCATATATATAGGTTATATAGATAGATAGACGTAGGTAGGTAGGTACCGAATGCACACATACACACACACACACAGACACCTAAAAATACACACGTACGAATATACAGCCGGAGAAACTGAGCAACGCGCGGGTGATAAAAATGTCTCGAAGCTTTACGATCGACGCGTTAGGGGATTTTGATGTATGTTTCAACGATAAGCTTTTAGCGACTACTGAATTATCAACGAGTATTCTTCGTTCGCCGCCGCACACCGACGACTCTCCCTCTCGCAGCTCCTGTTGCTGCTACTGCTGCATCAAGACCTCTTGCTCCTCCTCCTCCTCCGTCTGCTCCTTCTTCTTCTCCGCACCTCTTATCTTAGACACACACGCAACTAATGCCCCTGGCCCGCGAAAAAACTACCGCAAGCTCGCACGTAGGCACCACCTGCGGGCGCGCCACAGCCCAGCACACTTTTAAATGCTGCATTTTTTAACTCGCTAAGGCTCTGGGATTTTATCCCGGCGTATATCCGCACAGTATACCGCCTGCGCTATACGCGCGCGCGTATGTGGCATGAAGCTAACCATGGTCCGACGACCTTTTCTAGCTTTTCCCTTTTTTGATCATCCGTGCGCGTGACATCGGGAGAAAGCTGCTTAATTACCTAAAGCCAGCTCTAGCTGCGTTCCTCTCTCTCTCTCTTTCTCCTTCTCCCTTTATCTTGCAGGATTCTCGCCTAGAAGCTTCCTTTTTTGCACGGCTGTCTCTGCTTCTGCTGCTGTTGTGTTGCATGTATTTTCGTCCTCGTCCGAAATGCGTACATTTTGCGAAAATCTTGTTATTTCTTTCCCTCACTGGTCGAATGGTATTAGTTACGCGACAAAAACAGGGAAGAAGGGTGTGCGCAAAAAGCTCGGAATCAATTGAATATAATCGAACGGATTATCTCTCTGTGTGACCACGCGCGCGCGTGCAAGAAAAAAAAGGGTAAAAACAAAAGGAGAAAAAATACGACGATTAAAATGAGTGAAGCGTGTGATAAATCGGTTCCACCCTCTCTCTTTTTTCTTTGCATTTAATTTGCGCGCTGATAATTTTCTTAACAGCTCCCGTTATATCGTTGTGCATATTAACGCGCTTGCGAAATTGTATATACATGTAAATGTTCGCCGATGTTTAAATCACAAAAATGCATTTCTGCCACAATAAATTCATCGATCAACCAATGCTTGCTCAAAAATCAAGCGTGTATACAGTGTGTGCACGGCACAACAGCACAGCACGGCACAGCACGTACACCCATGTGTGCAAAATCGCGTACGCACTAATAAACTTTCCTCTTGGACGTTCGCTTGGATCCGATGTGTGTACGCAACATCTATTATTATACATCCTGTCAAAATCATCAAGGTTAAAATGTATTCCACGAGTATACGTGTGTGCACAAATAACAAATACAGCGAAGGAGGTGGTATTGGTGGTCGTACGCGTATATAGATATAGGATTATAAAAAAGAATATAGCTGAATAAATATAAAATGTAGCCTATGAAAAGCGAATAAAAATCATCCGGCGAAATTCTGACGCGCTAAATTTGATATCGAAACGGTCGTTGTCAATGCGACGGCTCGAAAAATTTCCTCGCGTAAGCCCGTTTCAGCAGTTTATAGCTGCGCTAACTCATATATACCTATCGAATGTGCTCGAGCATGAACTCAAAGCTCACGTGCCGCTTATTTATGTTTGTTTAATGCATAATAATAAAAGGAGAAATGAGAGCTAGAGATCCAGAGAGGTCTTTTCAAATTGTTATAAAAGAAATGGCTCCGCATGGGTATACAGCGCACGATAGGAACAACGCCGTATAGCGTCGGCGCAGTTGCTAGGGATAATTTTCAAAGTTAACAAGCATATATCGAGTCAATTAGTCGCTCACACGTATATTAGCGCAGTTCTGCACTATAGCTGGCCGTACAGCCGGGCTATAAGCAACACAAGGATAGGTCTGCAAGCTCGAGCGAGCGAGGCGCCCATTGGAGATGGCCACACCGCACACTGTGCATGCAGCAGCATGGCACGTATATAATATATATAGCTCGCGAGAGTGAGAGAGGAGCGTTATACCGCACGCTCGACCACGGCCCAGGCGCGCATATTACATTCATCGCTATTATAATACACTTATGTGTAGGTGTATATGTATACATGCACACACATACTTTGCATCTCACATACACATCTATGCAATGTATATAATATAAGCGACGGACGTGGATGTGCTCGAATATGCATGTGTAGCTGCAGCGAGGCCGAGCGAAACATTTACGTGTGAATTGATTCGCTTAATATATTTAGCGTTTTTGTATATGCAGGCATGTAACTTCTCTGAAGCTCCACATAGCATTTGCGCATATACATCGTAAGCTCGCGTGTGCAGCGCTCTCGATTGGCAGTGCATTCGATTATTCTCGTCCGTAACGCAGAAGGCAAAAAAAAATACAAAATAAAAAATATATGTGTATGTGTGTATGAATACGCTTTGCGAGACTCGAGCTGCTCCTTTTTCACTGCGAATGCATGCTCTACAACATGTATACGTAGGTATAGTAATAGCATGTAGTATGAAAGTCGAGTGCGGCGCTCGAGTCTAATTCATTGGGATTCAATCGGCAAGTTCGCTCTCTCGGCGCGTCTAGCTCTCAGCTGTACCATAAATCGATTGATACATTTCCAGCGTGTGTGTCACCGATGCTTGCTCGTGTACGCTCGCTCTGACTCTTTTTCGATATGCGTATACGTAGAAAAAAAAATAAGAAAAAAAATGAATGGATAAAAGGGAAAAATTTACCGATAACATTTTGGCAACGGACATATAGAGAGACTGGGATCAAGTTTTCCTTTCTAGCAGCGGGTTTATTTCTGCCTGCTATATACACACCCCCACGTAAACTAGCAAAATGTCCATTATAACGTAGAGTGCACTGTGTGTGTGTGTGTGCAGGGGGTGTAGTATAGCGCGCGAGAGTCAAGTCATTTCATATTGAAGCAAGAGCCTCGCTGGGTGCAGTGCGCGCGCCAAGGCCGGGGTATATTATACACACCGCACACATAAGAGAGAGAGAGGCGAGCTTGCAGCTATAATATATTCCAATGAATGAATGACCTCGTTCAGGCACATGGGTGGCGTTATAATGCCACGTAGCGCAAGCACAAGCAGCAACGTTCAAGGCGTTCAGGGCGCGATTATTAAACGGTCGCGCTGCTGCTGCAGCAGCAACAGTATAAACGTGAAGCGGGTGGCGTCGGCGAAGCTTAACCGCTGCTGTGCATATACCTACACATACACATACACACATTAACCTGTGTGTTGTCTGCACGTATGTATACGTGCGAGCTGCTCATAATAACAGATAAAAGGTGTAGGCGCGGAATGAAGAATTCGCGCGAGTCATCGCCGAGCGCGAACTTTATTACTTACCAACCTCAGACATACGGTGACCTGGCATCGATATTTCCGGATAAATAAATACTCTAACGCTTCTTTTTTCTTCTCCAATTTCTTCCTGCTTCGTTTTTATTTTGCCGTTGTCCGGATACGTTGTAGGTGGATGGATCGTTGTATACGGCACGGCACTGGCCACGTATACATTTTTATATACCAGCGAGCTCTGCTTTTGACCCGGATTCTCTCGTTATATAGTGTATAGTGGTAGTGGTAGTAGTCGCGCATCCTCGGCGTGCACCACGCCACCGTGAAAATAGCCGAGGCGAATTTTTAGGGTGCCGCCGCATCGAGGGTATTACACGTACACTGCACACACACATACGTGTACGTGCTATGATATAAGATACCATATAAAAACTGCTAAGCTAGGCCGTTTTTTGTCCGTATCACAGTTTCTGCAAATACTACACATAGCGCAGGGCCATACTTGCGAGAGTCGAGCATGGGCACGGTATACAGACGTACATACATAGCGTAGCATATACAGTACACATATATGAGTGAGAGAAAAGTAAAAGAACAACAATAGCCGAGCTGTGCGCGTTCGGGCGAGAGCGTGCCATAAAAAACAGTACTCTCCGCTGCGCTACACGTCTATTCTCGCGAGAAAAGTATCTCACACCTATCTTCTCTGTCTCTCTCTCTCTTTCTCTCTCTTTCTCTGCTTGCCTCATGCCTGCCTGCCCTGCCTCTCTCTTGGGGTCATCGATTTTGCCGCTCGCGAAAGACTAAAGCACAAAAGAATATCATCATCCTCGCAGCCAGCCAGCCAGCCAGCTAGCGAACCCACCTACGAGCGCGCGCAAAGCTCGCATATACACACACATACACGCACCCACACTCGCTCACACTTTTGTAATAATAATACCCCCAAGACTCGAGTATAAAAAAGCAGCGTACACATACATCCACACGTATACGGCTACGCACGCGTGCAGAGACAGCGAGAAAATAGCAACAGCTCTCGCAATAACTTGTCAGAGCTGCGCGTGTGTGAGTATGTATAGGTGGTACATTCGCTCCAGTTGGCTCCTTTGTCATTTCCGTTGCAGCCGCCTAGGAACAAATCTCTCTTCCTCACCCTCTGCAGCCCTCCTCCCCACCCCCCTCATCCCCTTCCCTTGCGTACTCACTATACCCCGGGTATTTTTCGCGCCTTTTTTTTTTGTCACCAACGTCGACGCTCACACCACAACGCGGCAACGAGTTCTACTGCCTGCCACCGAAAAATTGTCCAACCACACACAGACAGGCAGTCACACATACACATAGAGAGAGAGAGACTTTTGCCGTTGCTGGGACATTGCACATCGCATTGTGGTGGATTGCAGCGTGCACAAGTTATATATGCCTAGCGGTTGTGCCGCGTGCGCGACACGTCAAGTGAGAGTGAGAGAGAAAGAGAGAGAGGCGAGAGAAAAAGAGGCGCGATGCGATGTATCGATCGTCGCGGGGGCTATCCGCGCGCGCCCCGTGTGCATAGTTCCTCTGTGCTCTGTATCTGTCTGCATACATGTGTGCACAGCTACCTATGCATACACATGCCAGAGAGCGAGAGAGCGAGAGAGCCCAGCACGAATACAACAAAGGCCGCGGCGAATAGGACGATTCTGATGCATGTGCATGTCTGTGCAGTCCGCGCGCCTGCTGCCACTACTGCCACCACTACTACTGCCACTATTACTACTCTCTGGTACTCGCGCGCGTTTGCTGTATCGCATTGTAGGTACGTGCCACGCACGGGGAGCCCTGCACTGGCCAGGTGTGCGCACCGCATGTGTATGTATCCGTGTGCGTAGCTGTGCAGCTTTATATCGGTGTGAGATTTGTGTATGCCACAGCACGTAGCGCAGCAATAGATGGACGGATGGATGGTCTCGGTAGAGTGAAGGAGCGAGAGAGAGACGCAGGTGATTTCGTAATTGTCCGATCGTGCTTGCATTGCAGATTCATCATCGTGCGCACAGAGGCCTCGGCAGAGTCATCGGCCAAACGGCATTATTACATCGACAGACGCATATGCGAGGGCCGATGCCTGCTGCATAGTCTGTCCTGCTGTTGCTGCTGATGCCGATGCGGGGAGGATGCGGCCTGCTGCTGCCGGGGTGCCGCCGCCGCTAGTAGCGCTGGTCACTCGCTGAACTGGTCGCTGCGAAGCCTTTTCCTGCGGGTTGTGCTGCCGCCAGCCGTATAGCGTAGTAGCTATAACACCGCTGCGCGTTGTGTGCAGTGCAGCATACAGCTCTCAGAAAGGCCAGCGCTGCAGCCACCAGCACCGCAACATGGCTAGGCACAGAGCCATCGTCATTGGCATTTGGGCTGTGTTTGTTTTAGCCCTCGTACAAGGTACGTATCAGCTGATATGATGCTCTAGTGCACGCCGATCGCTCTCGACCTGCACCACTATACTATACACGTATACCGTAATATATATATTTGTCGCGCGTCGCTCGGTTTGTGCTTGCACAAGCGCAATCTGATGACCAACAAACGAGAGAGAGAGACACGATCGCAGCCAACTGACTTGATGACCGCGCGCCTGCTGCATCAATAGCTATTCATTAGGCTTTGCTGCTGCAGCAATGTTGTAGTCCGGCCTAAAGCGCGTCGCGGCCACTCGCTCTCTCGCCTATGGGAGTATATAGGCGTGAAACTATCGGCACGATGTTCCGAGGCTCAAAGAGCGAGCGAGAGAGAGCTTGAATATATGTACGCAGCGCAAAACCACGCAACACGGCCCAAAGCGCGCGATTGCAAAATTAATTTCAATGAGGCAGCAGCGGCGCAGTAGCGCGTCGACGACGTAAACCTCGTCGTCGTGCCGTGTACGGTCGCGCTTGATTTATTATTGTTTTCACAATACTATGCAGCAGCATACGCGCGCTGCAGCACTGCTGCACTCAGCAGCAGCAGCACACCACGATCACGCAGAAAATTGTATAGAATTCAGCCGAATTCGCGCTCTGGCTGATATCCCAGTTATTGTCGTTGATGTTGTACCTCTTCCGAGGCGGAGCACATGCCTCCTCCTCATCCTACCCCTACCGAACAACCACGTCCGATCGATGAGTAATTATTTTATTATATATACGTATAGCGTGAAAATTCGCTATAGGAGGCACGAGCGCAAAACCGACTCGACTCTCTTCTACCGTTAACGATCTCGTTATATCGGACTTTTTCATGATTCGAGACGTGCACCGGGCAAGGCATTAAACTCTTTCCCGAGACACGAGGTTGCGAGAAATTAAGACTGCGAGAGCTATAAATTTACAAGCGTAATTATTTTCTTTCATCGTCGTTATACGTGCAGAGTCGTGACTGCTACAAATCAGGCCGTACTTTTATCTCAATCTTATCATTCATGAAACAAAGACAATACGAGCGCAAAAAATCATACTCAAAAAAAAAAAAATTTTTCTATATATCTCATGAAAATTGTTTTGTCACTTGCGAGTTCTCGATACTACATCTGTTGGTGGAATCCAAAAGCTCGTCATCTTAAATTACGAACTGATACTAGTACTGAAACAACCACGGCGCGCAAAAACAATACCCAACGTGCTTATAGAAGTTTTACTTATAAAACAAAAAAATTTATCAATTGATTATTTTATTGGTCCATAATTAATTACGATTCTCAAGCGTATCATCGCTATGTACGTAATAAAGCAGAGAGCTCGCGAGATACGCGCTCGTGAATGCGGCAGCAGCAGCATCGACGCTGCGCCGGGTAAATTATACGTTCGAATAATATAAGACATTAAATCGTCGTGCTCGGCATAACGTAGAGTATTAATCGACTGCTCTCGTGTCTATATGCAGCCTATGCTACACCCACAAAATCGACGACGTCGAGCAGCAGCGGCAGCAGCAGTAGTAGCGAGAGAAGCGACTTGATTTCATGAAGCCAATTTCCGAGTTTCGCAGCATCCACATGACAGCGTTTCGACGTAATACAAGATTAGCTTGCCTATATGGATGCGTCGGAGGTGCATACTGTACCCCCTCCTTTTCTCTCTCTCTCTCTCTCTCTCTCTCTCTCTCCGTTACTGCATCCAACGTAACTAAAGAGAGAGAGAGAGAGTTAGCTGCTTGTATCTCTTGTATATTATGTACATCGATTTGCTACTGGTCGCAGCCGCGTACGTACGTGCAGTGTGTGTGCGAGGCCGCCGCCGCCGCAGCGCACTCTCGACCGGCCGCATGGGGATATTGAGAACGAATTTACACCCAATTTTCGCACGAGAGCGTCCCACTACCACATCGACCCCCTCGCTCCTACCACCCCGGCCCTCCGCCGCTGCATACACTCAGCTCGCCACTTGACCAGAGGCAGATTTATCTACATTAGAGAGGAAATTCGTCCTTTACCGGATTCGAATATAGAATCACGCCGCTGGCAGCACCTACAACTAAGCTTATAAAGCTTTAACTGTCTTTCGCTGCGCTATAGTAACGCGTAACGATCTGCGGTGTGTAGAGCAGCGCTAAAAATTCAACTCTCGACTTAAACCAATGCATAAACGAAGCTTGATGCAATTGTGTGCCGAGCTGTATAAATTTGGGTGCACGCTCCACTTTTACAGAAATCAAAGCGCGTCGTTGATACACGGGGATCGACAAGATACATTGACCCCGCGGAGCAGCGACACTTCCCGCGCGAAAATAAACGAAATATGGAATAGCTTGGTGACCAAGAAAATCTCTCTCTGGGTTAAAAATAAAGCTAGCCCCCGAACGCTATGATGATACAATACACTCTTCGACTCGGCTTATTGATCTTTCTCGCGCTGCGCGCGCTCGCGAAAGAGCGAGAGAGACAGAGAGACGGAGCTTTTGAGTTGTGCATTCGGAAAAAGAGAGCAGAAAAGCCATTTTTTATTTTTGCACGCGGAAACCGAGTTAGGATGCTAAATGCCAGATTACAGCCATCCGAACGCGCCGCACCTGCTCTCTCGCGCTGCTTTTAATGATAAACTGACAAATCATTTTTCGCGGTATTTATAATTGAAAATGCAAGGATTATCCAAATACTCGTTTTCATGATGCACGCGGAATACCGTGGCGCGCGCGGGTTCGATCAGTTTAAACGGCTTACCGTTCGAATTATATACTTTTGTATGGCTCCAGCCGTGCTCCAGCGCAGAGGATATATACAATTTTATGAAGACAACGCTTGCGCGCCCAGCCGAGCTTTCGAGCCCGGGGCTCGCTTTAATGTCACTCGTGCTCTCTGCGCACTGGTACAGTACTGCTATACGCAATACGCGTATAGTATAGAGTGCTCGCGCGAATTTCGAGAGGGGAAGAGGCGCGTACAGCACCAGATGTGGAGTAATTAATCAGCATTGATTATTCACACTCGTGGTATTCAAATAACACCTTGATTAAAATAATGACCATTTGCTACTATTACGTGAACCACTGCAGCTGCCATTGCTGCTGGCTACTGCTTTGTCGAAATCAGCCCAAAATCGAATGTTTGCCCACCGAATATAACTTGACTCTTCTGGTTGGAAATTTTTGGTGCGCATGCGCTGCGCACCGGGCATTTTTCAATGTCATCGCTCGCTCGTATACTTTTGAAAGGAAAAAATAAATTCAGCGTGATTATTCTGCAAATCGAATCGATGAGCCAAAATAGCGACGTCTGAATTTCCAATACGCCGGTGAAATAGTTATCGTGCGCACTGTCAAAGTTATAGCCCGAAATGAGGGTAGCGCGCTGAAATTGCACAATTTTAGTACTGACAAATTTATAAACTAGGAACAGAATAACTCAGGCTGCAGCGCTCATTCATATTTTATGCCAACCTATACTTTCATTCTCTTTTTCCGTTATTTGTAGCTATCCAAGGGAAACGAATCGGTCGAAAATGCACCATCATTTAATCATGCGCTACGAAAGCTTTTACTTTTTTCAAGCCAAGCTTTCGAGCTTCAACTTGATTATTGTTTGTCAAAGCTCGTCGTTTAATTGCACATGAAATTCGATGCTCACGGAAATCGCACAAAAAATTTTCCCTCTCCTAATTTTTTGCTTCAGTATTTTCAGAAGTTTTTTCTGCGCTTATACCTGTGATCAAGTTTTTCATTGCCATATTATTCTAATATAAGCGCATATTATTCTTTTTATCGAATGAGTGAAGCGGCGCGCACGAGATTCCATTTCAAAAATATACTCTCGCGGAGCCACGTGTCAGAACCCGTCGCTCGTACGTACAATAAGCGGAATCGTATTTTCAATTGTGGTTCGCGCGAGCAAAAAAAAACTGCTGTACTCGCGTATTTCATGCCGACGCTCGAGATACGTGAGCCGTTCGTATTAAAAGTGCACGTTGTTAATTCATAAAAGCCTGTCATTTAAATGATTACCATAAATACGTCAGTTTTTTTCCTAATTATTTTGCAGCTTCACAGCTGATGCAAAAGTGACACTTCTTTTTTATTAAATTTACATGAGTACTTTTTTCTATGTACTAAAAATGCAGCTCCGAAGTATTATATATTAATTACCCTTGAGTACATAGAGCCGGTGACTATTTGGTATAAAACGAGTATCTTCTCGACTATTAATTCAATTTACATATTCATGAAATTGTCGTTAAAATTGTACCAAACGCTCTCGAGCAAAGGCGAAATCTAGTAAATACTTCCCCGATGTAAATTCCGATCATTTTGAATCGAGTATTAACGAGCTCAAGATCGAGAATTAAGAGCCGAGCTATGTATATATTGGAACTTGAGTAACGTAAGTAAATGTCTAGCGCGCATCGAAATGAGTTTATCACTTATTGCAGCGTTGATATGAAAATCTATCTAAATTCTAGAGCACACGCGGAATCGTACATGCAGCCATATGAACTGTACTTCTTGATATAGCAATTTGTATTTTGATTGGAATTGTTATTGGCGATTACTTTTTGGTTACCCGAAAAACTCAGTTAATAAATTTTTCTCTTGATTGAACGAGTGTAATAGATATATACCGATCGTTTTACAATTTCGTTCGATTCAACTGTCAATATTCGCAAATTAATATGTATCGAATTCGGCAAATATATGCATTATACATTATTGCGTTAATGAAAAGTTTTTACGCGGCGGGGCGTATTTGGCTCCAGGCCTACGCAACCGCACACTCGTATACCTATATATAATTTAATAAATGTGTCAGCGAGCAAAGATACCCCCTCCTGCGAACACCTCAATCGTTTTATACACGTTCGATGCATTTGTAATACGTGAGAATTGTTTAATCACAATTAAAATTCAATTTTAACACCACCAGCACGCCAACAAGTATATTGTTTTCGCCTGGTATTTATATCATCCCGCCCTTTAATTTATAAGCAACTGGGAAATTTTCAGTGAGATTTTTACAGCGAAAGTGATGCAGAAATCATCGTTCGTTAGCTTTATCCTGTCAATTTTCAATTACTACTATTGTTACATTTTAATCAAAAATCTTTCCTCGTTTGAAGCGTCATAAATATTCACAATATTTTCGCTAGATAAATCGAATTTTCTATCGCGTCTTGTTGATTATTCACAACTCGACATCAAAATGATACTGATTCGGGTCAATTGAGCATTCCCGATGGCTGGGGCAAAAGAGCCCAGTGTCAATTTCATCACTGTTACGCTAAAAGAGTTAAATCAAAAAACCTTGCAAATACACACACACACACGCGCGCGCGCGCGCGTAATTCACGTTGTACGCGGGTAACGTACACGTCTATAACTTCGGGAAATACTGCGATCGAATAAATAATTCACAGCTCGTTGCAGTTGACGTGCCGAGGCCGCGTTCAATGATAATTTGCTCACGTTTGCAGCAGCAGCGGCAGAGTAGCGCGTGCGACGTCGCTCGAAATGATATTACATTATTATACCGGTCAAGTGATGTTCGCTGGATTATTAATTTTCTCGACACGTAGATATCGCGTATATATACGAGAAAAAAACGAGAGGGTGGGAGAGAGGAAGAGGGAGATTTTCGCGGTTATAAATAAAAATATATAGCAATGAGAAATGTATCTATCAAACGGGGGTGAGCCGTGTGTCGCGAGAGGCCGAACGGGACGGAGAAATCTTTTATAAATGACCCGATGTGCTGCAGAGCTAGCGCGCGGCTAAGATAGTGCGCTACGTCGTCTGGAACTTATCCAGTGTCACGAGCGCTAAAAAGCCTACCCAAAAGCTATTTGTCTTCGCTCGGGTTGAGACGTCTCTCTTTCTACCTCTCTCGAGCCGCGCTGTAGGGGGTATACACGGAACAGGATCTATATAGTTGCATTCGCGGAAGAGCTGCTCCGAAAAAGAATAAAAATCACCGGCGCGTATATGCTGCTACTACTACTGTTGGGAAAAACATCTGCTCTCTCTTGCTCTCTATATATACCAGAGGTGATCGCACTCGACTCTCTTTCACTTGTCCAACTCAAAGAGTATTTGTTTTGTCCGATTACGTTCCGACTGTAGCTATAGTATGAACGCGCGGGTGCGCCATCCCTTCCACGAGTAGGAGAGAGAGAGAGAGAGAGAGAGACGAGTACCTAGCTAGCTATATAGAGCTATATGACGCACAAGCTGTCGTGATAAAAGCCGAGAAGGTCGAGTACGTCGGTATACGCGCGGCTGCAGAAAAGGAGGATCGAAGTACACGCGGCCGCGCGTACCAGGAGCTGCCTCTCGAGTAGTATTTATAACGGCTAATAACTGATATTACCGAAAGGAGGCTATAACCTCTTTAGCTCGGTCGAAGAGAGCAGCTTGTACCGTATTCCGCTATATCTTCTTTATTTATAAATCAAATATCTGACTCGAGCGCTCTCGATCTACGTACGTTCTTTTTTGGAAGAATTTGAAATAAAATATTTTCATATCAATCGATACTTGCATCGTTGCGAACAAATTGACGGTGAAAATGAGAAAAGCCTCGATACAACCGAGTTGGTTCGCTTGAAATATCAAAGCTTCATCGGCTCGTGTAATATAAATATCGCGAGTCATGTACGACACATGGCATAGATATAGGGCATAATGTTTCACACCAGCTTAGACACACACGTACGTACCACTCAAATCGTTTAACCAGTCGAGTTGGCTCTGCGTACGTGTGTGGAGCAATAGGTAAAATACACGTACGTATAGACGCGCGCACACATATGCGGCACGTACGTACAAGGGTAGATGTATAGGGCTGACGCGGCGCGCAGTCAGGCACATAGAGAACACGCTTATGTAGGCATACAGCATTAATAGCATAATTGATCATGGAGAAGGCGGTGGCTACGTTACTGCTGGTGCTAGTGGCAGCGCAAGAAGGGCTGGTTAATTTAATGAATTGACTGATAATGAATCAACGAACAAACGAACGAGAGAGAGAGAGAGAGAGAGAAAACGAACGTTTAGTTCCTCGGTTAGCTTTGTGATCATTAAATAAATTGACGACTACCACCACGTGCTGCAAAACATATATATATCTGTATATAAACACACGCGTAGCCTATATATATGTATGTTTACAACCTCAAAATAGATAAATCGTTTTAATTACTTACGCCGTATGCGGCATCGCGAGAGCTGAGCCCGTGAGCGAGCGCGCGCGAAAGCTGCGTGTAAGCGCAATTAAAACGAGATTAACATAGGAATCCGCGCAGCGCCACTACGCAGCGCTGGCGGCTCTCTTGCATACATACTTACGCGGATTTCGAGCAGTGCAGCAGGCCAGCGTGAGCTTTGCTGCTCTATGTGTTTGTGTGTGGGTATGTGGGTGGGTGTGCATGTGTGCGAGTACGCGTACATACGCTCTGGGTCAAAAACGTCATCCGATTTTCAGTTTTGGTTTACGCGTTGCGATATCGAATTACTGAGCTTTGGCTCTCTTTCTCACTTTCTCCACCCCAGGCCGAGGAGGTTTTCCTTGATTCAAAATGAAAAAAGGAAAAATAAAAAAAAGTAAAGCAAACAACTTAGGCACGCACAATCAGATCGATTAATTTCTTTTTATTTTTAGTTTTACGAGGCAAATGAATACAAAAAAGGTAAATTAGATTTGAATTTCAAATGGAAGGAGTATAACAGCATTTTCCACTTCTTTCTTGTTTTTTTCTTCTTTTTCTTTTTTTTTTTTTTTTTTTTTTTTTTTTTTTTTTTTTTTTTTTTTTTTTTTTTTTTTTTTTTTTTTTTTTTTTTTTTTTTTTTTTTTTTTTTTTTTTTTTTTTTTTTTTTTTTTTTTTTTTTTTTTTTTTTTTTTTTTTTTTTTTTTTTTTTTTTTTTTTTTTTTTTTTTTTTTTTTTTTTTTTTTTTTTTTTTTTTTTTTTTTTTTTTTTTTTTTTTTTTTTTTTTTTTTTTTTTTTTTTTTTTTTTTTTTTTTTTTTTTTTTTTTTTTTTTTTTTTTTTTTTTTTTATCGTGTCGTTTGTTTGTAACCGACAAAAAAGGGAAGAGACAGAGATAGAGAGAACAAGCAAGGGAGAGAAAGAGAGAAATGAATTGTGTAATTCCTTGACGAGCGAGCGGGGACAAAATTTCGTTGCCGGATGAAATAGGATTCCACGTTTATGACTACTATTTTAAAAGGGAACAAAAGACACAGTACGTACTGTCTTTGTCGCTCCTCAATGGAGTGCGCATGCAATTTTTGCCCCTTTTTTCTCTCTCTCTCTCTCTCTATCTCTCGTTTTTTTCGTCGCTTCTGCGAGAGAACCCTAATAATTCGCCCGGTTGATATATCAAATCCGCCAGCGTGAGTATGTGCATTATACGTACAGCATGCATATAAACGCGGACGATGAATAACAAAAACTACTCTCTCTCTCTACTATACTCTGCTGCTGTCGCGGTTGAAATTTTTAAATATATATTTACTCCCTAATGAAACACAAAGAGAAAAGTTTCGCGAGGCGAGTCATTTCTCTCTCTTCCCGCGCACTTTCTCTCACTCTCACTGGATCGAGAGCTCTTTTTTTTCCTCATAGTACATGTTATTTACGCGAGCGAGAGTCTCGGTGAAAAAAAGTGTCAATCCGATTGGAAAGCCACTTTGGCGAATTGACTCGGCGTGCGCGCGCGAACCAACGGAGCGTAACCTTTATATTCTCAATATAAAGCATAATCCAACCATTGATACGACAAAAACTTATTCGTACTTTCGTATCGGCGCGTGATGTACGCAATATATATAAAAAGTAGGGATAAATGATTTATTCATCGTTACCCCCAAATATCAACGGTTGTATAAAACGTTATAAGCTACCGTACCACCAATGCGACCCCTACTCCACGTGCACACAAGAGTTGCAAAAAAAAAAAAAACTGAAAAATACACATACATATTGTACATATACACGCATAAATACGCGCAGGTAAGCGGCGAACAAACAGAGCAGAATAAAAGTCGCTGAGTTATTTAAGCGCATGTTGTACGAGCGCGCATACAGTCGCTAATAACGCGATTATACATTATACGTGTGAAGCAGCAGCGGCGGCTGCAGCGGGTATTTTCAATTTTAATAAATTAAAAAATAATTAGCGCGAGCTCGTGCGCGAGAAAGCGCTGAAAATGAGCTTTTAAAACTCGATTGAATGTAATCTTATATATAGATATGGGGAAATAATCGCCAAGGTATTTAGACACCTGCGGAGATTTGCTCTCTCTCCCTCTCCCCCCCTCTCTCTCTCTCGCTTGCGCGCGCGAATCGAGGAAAATCTGGAAATCCTTTTATAATGGCTTTGGCTTTCGCCCAGCAGCAGCGGAGGTGAAGAAGCAACGACGCTCGTTGCCGCACGCAGCTATATATACGGGCAAGAAACGTAGAGCAGAGTCGTATATATATCCGCGCTATACATTTAATCTTATAAATCCTCAAGGGAAAAATCTTTATTGCGAGACCATATATACATCGTGCGTGTATAAGCGCGGGCGCTCGGGCGATGGAATAACGCGCCGGTGCAAAAAAAGGAAAAATACATATAGATGGAGATAAAAACTCAGGGGGGGTGGAGGGGAATTATATCGACGCGCGTTAAATCGTCGCACTTACCCATAAAAAAAAATCAATGACAACAATAATCACGTATAGGAAATTATCCGAATTGCAGAATCAAAACCCGTGAGCTGGGAGGAATGGTGGACGTACGACGGTATCTCGGGTCCGGCGTTCTGGGGCCTCATCAATCCCGAGTGGTCGCTCTGCAACAAGGGCCGCCGACAGTCGCCGGTGAACCTCGAGCCGGGCCGGCTTCTCTTCGATCCGAATCTGCAGGCGCTGCATCTGGACAAGCACAAGGTGGGCGGGGTGCTCACCAACACGGGCCACAGCGTCGTCTTCACCGTGGACAACGACACGCGGCAGCCCGTCAACATAAGCGGCGGACCGCTGAGCTATCGCTACCAGTTCCACGAGATACATCTGCACTACGGCCTGTACGATAACGTCGGCAGCGAGCACACGGTAGACGGCTACAGCTTCCCGGCCGAGGTAAGGATCTAATTCGGAGCTGCTGTATTTTGTATACGAGCTGGGACGCGAATGAGTTCACCACGAGCTTGCTTGCATAGAATATACAGCGTCGCGTATTTATGATCGCGTGTAGTCGTAAAAAGCCTGAGCGATTTCCCTTTTTCTGCCTTATTCCGCCTTATTGTCTCTTGCGCGATCCTCTCTCTCGTGCGCGCGCGAAGCATGAGCTATACAACATGGAGAAGAATTGCGCGACAGAGCTGCAACCGCGGCGTAAGATATACGACATCGTAAATCCCGTGCCACACATAATCCGATGCGTGATATTGCGTAATTTTTATTACTCGCAACATTTTTATCTGAATTATTATTATATATGTGTGTGTGTGTGTGTGTGTGTGTGGATCGCGAGCAAGACTCCGAGATTAGCTGTATTCATATATGGCAGACGCGCTATCTTTGGTACTACAAGCTCTGCGCTGCGCATATCAGGCGTACACGCGTATAATCCTGCAAGATTAAAGGGGCTATACTTAATAGTTACAGTTTCGCGCGTGACTCGAGCGATACGCTACACACGGGTATAATAAGTGTGCGGTATACTACGCTCAGCGCAGAGCGACTAGTGCGGCAAATATTTGCCAAAAGGATGTAGTTGTGCGCGCGGCTACGCGTAAAATTACTCCTGTATGTATCGTATACGTGGCGGCTAGTGCACGTGAGAGCAGCTGCAAAGTATAAGAGCTCGGCGAGAGGGAGGGCAGCTAGCTAGGCAGGCCCTTCGGAAAAAGCGAAAGAAGACACTGCGACTAAGTTCAATTAGAGCTTATTTGCAAAGAAATCACTCTTTGGCTCCTCTTTGAAGCTATCTCGTTCTCTGCGCCAGGACTTTTTCTCGTCGCCACATCTTTTTCTCTCGCGCATATAGCCCCGTGCAAAGTCACGGCTATACACTTGCTTAGTCTCATCCGTGTAATTACAGGATCGCTATTCGCTCTCTTTTTCTCTCTCTCTCTCTCCTTCTTTCTTTCTTGTTCATGCGCGCACAGAGAAAGAAGAGAGAGAGAGAGAGAGAGATAGAGAGTCAAAAAGCTCTCCTCACGGCTACAGCCTCCCCTTTGTCATGTTCATCAGTTTCGATGCATATAATCTGCGAGGCGAGGCAAAGTCCATTTGGCCTTTTAACTTTTAACGCTCCCCCGCGCCCGTACAACACGTATAAGAGCTCTGCACCTCTGCTGCAGGAAAGCCATCTGCACGCCTACGATCTTATTAAAAATCTTGGCGTTCCGCGCGCGCTTCATGGCCTCGTCGTCGTATAATTCGTCCGCCGTTGCCGCTACCGCCACCACCAGCACCGCCACTACCACTACCACCGCGCGCTCGCCTCGGCAATTAGCGACACGTATAATGCATATATAACTGCAGACTCTCGCATGCACATATACATTGCACACATACATACACACGCAGACCTACACATAGAAGCGAGTGAAAATTTCTCTCTCATTTGCATATAGCACCCCCGCTGCTGCTGCTGCTATTTCTCTGTTGCTACTGCTACCACTGCTGCTGCTGCTGCTCCGAACTTATTCGCGTGTATATATAAATATACAAGTGCGTCGACGTATTGTAATCGCAGCAGCGAGCTCTATGCGGTCGCGTCTTTCTTTCTCTCAGTCACTCGGGCTCGTTGTTTATCCATCAGGAAAAGTTGAGTCGTACTGCTATATTGCGAGTATAAGCTAGCTTCAGCTCACTCGCCGGACTGTAGGTAGCTTCTACTACTGGTATAGTAGTGGTGCTATACTACTGCTGCTGCCATGACTGCATCGAGAGTTGAGCTGCTGCTGCTGCGGCTAACTGCTGTAATGCGCGCGGCGTGCGACCGCAGCCCCACACACGAGTCAAATGGGCCGCTAGTCGTGTTACACGCACTAATACGCACTCGGTGCGCAGCTCTGGCGAAATCTCGTCACTCGAAGCTTTGCTTTTATATATTATTACATTGTACGCGGCGTACATACATTTTAATACGCGAGCGACGCGACTCGTTGATTGTTTGCAAGTGCCCCGCAAGCTTCTATATATAGCACTCTTTACTGTATACCGCCGCAGCTCTGCCTAAATCACGACAAAAGCAGCTCCGCGCGCGCGAACAGCTCGCAAGGGCGCCGCGCCGCGTGCGTGCGTGCGTGCATGCAGCTACCTCCGACGAAATATACATATAATATGCATTGTTGTATGCACACGGCACAAGCTGCAAAGTTACAGCGCGCGAAGAAATAAGCTCATTTTCGAAATTCCATTACACTCTGTATGTATACTCGTCTTGCGCGCGTATACACTCACATACAAATGGTGAGCAAGTATATACGTGCCCGGGCGAGAGGCGCTACTCTACAGGTATAATATAATGCGCAGCGGCGGCAACGGCAGCGCGCTACACGAATGAGAGGTTTGACTAGCAGGGTAGAGCATTAGGGGCCGCAAGATGCGCATCTTTTGGCGCGTAGCACCACTGAGCTAATTATTATATATGTATCTGATCGCGCGCGCACACGGCCTCTCACCCTCGGCAGCGGCTGGAGTACGGGCACGCATACACCTTCTACACGCTCGTCTGTGTTAAATGTGTGTACGTGCGAGTGTTGGGAGGTGTAAGAGAAGCAGCTACTTCACCTCTCTGGCAAGGCTATGTACGCAGGCTATACACATATAGAGAGCAGAGCAGAGCAGAGCCGATGGCAAGCAGCGCGCGAAATGCATGCATGAGCGTGCTATTGCACAGGCAGGCAGGCAGGCAGGCAGACTCTCCCTCTCTCACTCAGTCATGTGGATACATACGTACATACATACATGTATATTTCAAAGTCAATTTAACGGTCGCACGAACTTCAATTAGATATCATGATTATTATATATATTTCACGACTGGCAAATGCTCAGCCCCCAGAGCTGTCTCTAATATTTATTGAATAAAACGTTTACCTAATGCTTCATTAACGAATGAATAATGAGATACGAGTGAGAGCGTGCTTGACTCGCGTCGGCCAATATAGCTTTATTTTACGCATTATATAACACGTACGCTCACCTGCTCGCGCAGCATGAGGTACACAAACACACGCATTCACATATCGTGCTTGCTATACCTTGCTGAGAGAGCCAGTGGATGCGAGCACACATTTACACACACACACACCTGTACACGCACACGAGTGCGCCAAAATTGGTCAGGTATGCTACGTCGACCCCCCCTGCAGCAGCCCCGAATGCTACGAGGTCGTTTCGCCAATGTGCACAAAAGCACACACGCAGCCCTGCAGCAGCAGCTAGCAGCAGGTTCATACCCATATATAGTACAGCTCGTAGGATATAGTATAGCCACGGCCAGCAGCAGCAGCAGAGACGCGCGCGCGTGGCACAGGGCAGATTCGAGGAAATAGCCTATAATACCTGGCTACTACTGCACACACTCACTAGCTCTAGCTCTCGCTCACTAGCAAAGCTCGGGCGTCGTGTGCCAGCAGCAGTGCCGAGGCTATAGAGAGAACGAGCGAGCGAGAGAGAGAGAGAGAGAGATAGAACTCGAGCCACTCTCGAGGTCAAGTGTATGTGCATAATTTATTTATCCACATGTGTGCATAATATATGTGCGTGCTAGCAGCGGTATAGTGATGCGAGTGAGCAAGAGAGAAAGAGAGAGAGCGAGCTATATATAGCATAACTGAAAACGGGGCACTGAGCACGCAGTAGAAAGCTATATAGTTATGTACGCAAGCTACGCGGCCAGGCTACAGATTATACAAATTAGCCTATATTCGTGCGTAGGCAGCCCCGCTAAATATGGCTCGTGCAACTCCGCTCTGGGCCTCTCTGCTGCTGCTGCTCTGGTTACAGCGTATACGTAATTGAAAAGCGTCAAAATTTCACCGCTGTACCCTGCATACACACATACATACACGCGCAATACGCAAGCACACAGATACTTATACTCTCGCGTCGAGATTTTATCATACTGGATTTTAAATATTCCTCGATGCGTGTGTGTGGGGGGGTGTACGTGGCAACGGCAGCAGCAGTCGGCGTAACGATTTTTGAGCGCTCCGCACGCGCCCCGAGTATTGTTCGCTCTCTCACGCTCGACGTGTGCCTTTGTCTCGGTTACACTGCGCTGTATACATGGTATATATGAAAGCGCGAGCGCGCGCGGGGATACAGCTTGCAGAAAGCGTCGGGTATATACGAAGAAAAAGAAAGAAGGAGCGAGAGAGAGAGAGAGAAGAGTACCTATAAGAGATGAGTTATTATCCGTTTTACAAGGAAGTCTCGGAGAATCGTCGAGTCCTTTTTTTCTGCTATACTTATACACTCGACTCGCTCCCTCTTCTTCGTCCTATGTATATAAAAAAGTACGTCTATATGCATTGCAACCATTACGAAAAGAAAGGAGCGAAAAAGGAGAAGGTAAAGATCTCTCAATGAGCTTCGTAATACTCCAACCTCTGACCCGGAATGTCGTCGTGCTTTATTTATTTTTTTTTTCGTTCCCCTCCTCGTTCGCTCCCTCCATCCCATCTCTCTCGCATCAAATGACTTCTTATAATTCCTTCCTACTTCCGTGCGCTTTGCTCGCGGAGCTTTAAGTGTATCGACGATTTGTTTAAAAAAGCTCTCAAACCCTCGCAAATGATCTTGTGCCGGCTCGCAGCTCGAAGCGTATTGTGAACTTTTGATATATCGCCCACGTTTTGTTATAAATTCGATCAAAGAGTAAACGATGCTCGCTGGGGCCACGCTCGAGTACCACGTGATATTAACCAAAACTCACGCACACACCTTTTTAGAGAACTCGCACGCTGCATATAATATATAGGCTTGGCCGATTCAGGGCTATAATTAAATTAGAGACAGGAGGTGAGCATTAAACGAGAGAAAAGCTACGCTCGAGATAAAGCTCTCTCGCCGAAAGAGAAAGAGAGAGAGAGAGAATTCAAAATGGTTGTAATTGGGCAACAGCTGTGTGAGAGTGAGATAGAGAGGGAGGAAAAGGATGGGCGCAGCCGCCAACAACTAGAAGATTACTGGCTAATTCGAAGAGTAATTTGACAAACGTCGAGAGAATTCGCGTACACTCTCTCGGCCTCGCGCTTGCACACTCGCTCCACTCACCTCGCCTCTTTTGCAGCAATTTCATCCAAATTTTACCCAAAATGAGCAGATATTACGCGCGCGCGCGAGGCTTCTTCTTTCCCCGACGATGCTAATATACATATACTCTACTTGTACTATATACCGGGGGAGGGCTTCGTATGCATAAGATAATTCGATTCTTCCAGCGAAGGAAATTTTCCTCCTCCTTTCCCATGCATCGAAAGCTCCTCGCTCGAGCTGAATAATGTCGCGTGCATGGCCAGGATTAAGAAATGAATAGGCTTTATAATACGAACGCGAAGGCGAATCATTATCGATTGTTCGACGCGTGCCATCTCTCGCCCGCGCGCACGCCAAGGAAAATATAAGCTCCTTAAACTTTTGCCTGCTTTAAGATTAGAATTTTCTCCACTGTTATATCTATACCCGGTCCCATTAGAATATTCGATGTCATCCGGCTCACTCGCGACAACGTGGCAGGCCGGTGGCAAAGTTCCAGTTTGAATTAAATAAGTTGATCGTTTCAATTAGTCCGCTGTTTAACTTTCTCTCTCGCACTCTTTTCTCGCTACTCCTTTCTTTCTTTTTCTCTCTCTTTCTTTCTTTTTTTCCAAGCGATTGATTAACCAATCGGACGATATAAAAGTCGCGCGCGTTTATTAATTATCCCCCTGCTGCTCGCGCGCGCGAGGCTCTTGGGCTATACTACGACGTACGGCGCGAATAAATTGAAAGAAAACATCTTTCCAACTTTTCAAAAGTGCATGCTAATCATTGCTCTTTGTCTCGTATATATATAGAGAGAGAGGTAGAGAGAGAGAAAGAGAGAGAGAGAGAGAGAGAGAGAGAGAGTGAGACAAAGTTGAGCCAGAGAGCCAGCAAATACACTCTTTTGCCCCTTTGGTCTTTCTTATGCAAATCGGCAGGCAAACTTACTGACGCTTGCGTGCGCGCGGGCGCGTGCAGCTCTACTCTGCCTAGAAGCTTTCTTTCTTCATGCTAATTAGCAGAAAAAGACTCCGCGAGAGAGAGAGAGAGACCATCTCCAAGCGCGTCGTCGCACAGCGGCCACTATACCCCAACTAAGTATGAATTTTACTGCCAGGCTACGAGTCGAGAGGCCCGGCCCGTGTGTCTTTGCCCGCCGCCGTAGTCACCGCCAACCGTGCTGCACTGCGTTAGATATATAGAGTGAGAAAGAGAGAAACAGCAACGAGGCTGCATATGAAAAAATAAGATAAAAAAAAAGGAAGTCGGCGCGTGGCACGAGTGAGAGAGAAAGCAAGAGAGGAAGAAAGCGAGCACGCGGGAGTAGTATAAAAGATAAACAGGAGAGAGAGAGAAGCCGAAGAGCGCGCAAAACGAGTAAAGAGAGAAGAAGAAAAAAAAAGAGAAAAACAATCATCGCGTTTTCTCTCTCTCTCTCTCTCTCTCTCTTTCTCTCTTTCTTTCTTCATTGCGCGTTTGCTCGCGCGCTATATAGTACTTTTCTAATCCAATATAAGCCCTCCCCTCTTCTATCTATCCTTGATAAACAAGTAAATTCGATTAAAAGCCACTATGCGCCTGTGTTTTATCAACAGATCCAGATATTCGGCTTCAACTCGCACCTCTACAACAACTTTTCGGACGCGCTGCATCGTGCTCAAGGCATCGTGGCCGTATCCCTGCTACTTCAGGTACGTATTAAACGTGAGAGACCGAAGATCTCCGCAATCTCTACCTTGGCCAATTTTCCGCGATATATCTATATATCGATTACTTTACCATCTATCTATCTATATATATAGACAGTAAACCGTTTTATCAGCGTCTATCTTTCGTTTTATCTTTCTCACTTCTTCTAATCCTTTTTTTCACTTTTCGTCGTATAGATCGGCGATCTGTCGAATCCCGAGGTGAGACTCTTTACCGAGCATCTCGACAAAATCACGTATGGTGGTGAGTATCAAAATAAAACAAATCAAATATATATACATGGCTGGTTCTTTGCGAAACAGAATGGTGAAAAAAAGTCATCAGCGTCTCAAAATTTTATTGAAAAATGATCATTAAAATTTTTTTAAAAGGCATTACCATTGACTGACTTGTTTATAGCAATTTTTCTGTTACAACTATAACGCATTTAAAATAACTTGAAAATGGCATTTTAAACATTTCAAAAATATTTTGAACAGTTGTGAATGACTTTGAACTCGGTTATACTACCTCCGATAGTCTAAGTCTCAACACTAGATGGAGAGTACCTCCATCTGTAAATCTGCAAGTGGCAAAGTCAAAATAATTGTATAAGTATATACAATTAAGATATTTGTATAAATTATTTTGATATTAATATTGAAAACGTTTAAATTCTTCGCTTAAATTGAAACGTTTTAATTAAAAATTAACTTTTCAATACTGATTAATTTTTTGTGATTATTGGTCAAAAAATATGTCCAATGAAAATTCAATCATAATTAAAGCCTGTCTCTACCACTAGATGGCGAGCACCTCCATCTGCAAATCTGCAAGTGGCAAGGTCAAAATGTTCATATAAGTCGTAGCAAGGTTTTTAAAATGTTATGATTCAGAGTTTTTATTGCTAAATTAAAAAATTTTCTAACTAAAAAATTTTTTTTGACCATTCGATTTCATAGAGAATCGACCATATATTATGCCACATGCTCGAGGAATCGAGCGATAGCAAAGTAATTTATTAAATAACCGACGTATGTTCTTATTTTTTTCCCTTCCCTTTTTCACGTCGTCTTGGGCACATGCACACACAGGCCAATCGATAGATATCAAGAGAATCGGCGTGAGGGAACTGCTGCCCGACACGATGCACTACATGACGTACGACGGCTCGACGACGATGCCGGCCTGTCACGAAACCACCACGTGGATCATACTCAATAAGCCAATTTACATAACGAAACAACAGGTGTGTAATATTCTACTATGCTATATATAGGTGTAACGCTCGCGCTCGCGCGCGCGCGCGCCAAGCACGTTAAACTAAATCAATTTTTTTCATTATTATTTTGCTTCACGCTTCGTATTATATGCCGTGTAATATACGCTGCGCGTTATTAATGTATCTTCGTATACAATCACCCATAGAAACCACGTACGCTATACGTGCTCCGGGTCTGTGGGTCAAAGTGGCGCAGCACATCGAACGCTATAATTGCGCGCAAAAAAAAAATAACACCGCCAAATATTTGCCGCGTATTTGACGCTTATATCATAAAGTCACATACGCACGTGCGGGTGGATGCCACGCTATACTTGGCGTTTCGCTCGCGCGCGACTGGTATAATATCAAAGGTGAAATTGCGCTTTTCCGTATACGCACAAACACTTACACACACACATGTACGTGCGCGTGAGTAAAGCGCAAGTGAGCGAACGAGGTGTATGTATAAACGACTATTACATTCCTAGGCTCTCTATCTCGGTTTATACACATACTTTCTTGGGATTTACAAGACTAAATTAAACATTCTATCGCAGGCACTGGTCCACGCAGATATGTAAACAGCGTATATTATATATGAGTGTTAAATATACAGGTATACCGCGAGGGTCACAAAAGTCGAAATTTCGCGCATAATACAACGAACAGACGTGATTTTCTCTCTCTCTCTCTCTCTCTCTGTCCTCATCTCTTTGGGGACTCGACACAGCAGCGGTAGTGGCGCGCAAACTATATTGAAGTTTCGCGATATTTACGTTTACGCGGCCCCCGGTACTATATACGTATATATATATGCAAACACTATAAACTTGCTAAAAACTTTGCGAGTGCGAGTGCTCACGTACAGCGCGAAAAAGTATATAGCATACTGGTAATGGTACGCCGTACTGGTAGTAGTGAACACCACCGAGCCAAGAGTAGGAGAGAGAGAGAGAGACACGAGTACATTGCACGTATGTGGGTATCCATTTCCTATCTGTCTAATTTGCATATAAGCCATGTAGATACATCGGGTATTACACGTGTATATGTTATAGCGCGCGGGCAACACAATGGCGGCCGCACATAGAGCAATGATTTTTATCCGCGTCAATCACGAGGGCACAGCGGCGCGGCGCGGCATAGCAGCAGCGCCGAGTGAACGTAATTCAGCCTCTGTCTCTCTGTACTAGCTCGGACATATATTATATTTATGCGTAGTTTGAAGCTTGCACGTATACAGGCAGCAGCGTTTTATTATGCCGCGCATCGGAGCTTACGCGCGCCGTGCGATTAATTGATTAGCTCGGACTCGTTATAGCTCGTGTATTATACGTTATAAATGGGTAACTCTGCGCTCGAGCACGATCATGCCCTTCGATCATCCGTCCGCTGCCGCACGAGAGTAATATGCATACGCGAGCCATCAAACGGACTGGAAACTACTAATTCATTTATGCGTTTAAACTAAATAATAAATAAATTTCCCCGAGAACGACAGGCTAACTATACCACTAGTTCGGGAGGGGCGGCTCTGATTTTAAATGGATATTACCGAAAGCTACTCGCCTCTATGTGCTCGATATATACCGCCCGCGCTATGGGCTATATATGTATATGAAAGCTTTTAATATGACTGTATATACATGTCTCTCTCTACTACTATGTGCCTGTATATCACGCAGTTACGGAGCTTGAGGGAATTGAAGCAAGGCGACAAGCGACACCCAAAGGCGCCGCTGGGCAACAACTTCCGACCACCGCAACCCCTACACCATCGACCCGTCAGGACGAACATCGATTTTAACATTGAGGTATCCAGCTCAGAATGCTATTGCTATACATGTATATAGAAAGTGTACACATCCAAGACCTATGTATATTATACCATGCACACTGCACACAGCCGTCACTGCCGCTGCAGCAGGAGACCTTAAGACTCGACCAAGTCGACCGCTCGAGGAAGGAAGGAACGAAGAAGAAGAGGGTTACTGCATTAATAAACTCCTTGCACTGCTGCAGAGCCGGCTCTAGCTCTCCCTGTGTTATATGTATAAGTGTGTACACTGTTTCGCGGAGGAGAACATTTCGAGACTTGTCCAAGGGAGAAGTCGGGCTGTTAATTCACAGTATACGTATACGTGTATATATGCACAATGCATAGGGAGCCACGGCGATATTGTATTAGGTTTCAGTTTGAAACTGAAATCGTGTCCGACCGAGCGCCGAGTCGTACTACTGCCGCCATCGTCGTCATCGCTACTGCCACTACTGGTAGTGGTAATACTACTCTTACTACCACTACCGCCGCATTACGAGCAGTGTGCAGGAGCGCGCAGATCAGCCCCGACTCTCGATATAATCTACAAAATAAGCCGAAATGTCAATTATATTTTGTAAAGCAGCGGTAAAGCACTCGAAATTCCCTGCACAACGACGTTTAATCGTTATAGATATATAAGCTATTATACGTGCATATATAAATATACGCGAAGCCTCGAATTTACGACGAGAATCGCGCTGACAGGACGAATTAATCGTGTCATTACTCGTTCAACTGGCGTGTATCATACATAATTGCTACTATAAGCTCTCGTACACGAGCAATTGAATATCCGTCTCTCGCTCTCTTCACCCTCTGTACCTTTCGCGCTTTCTGGTCGTGAGCTCTGTGCCTCTCTGTGTGTGTGTATGCACGCGAAGAGAGGGAGGGAGAGTGGCTCTTGCCGCGGTAAAGCACGCTATTCTCTCTCGCTCTCTCGTAACGTTCAAAAACAAAGCGGTATCATCTGGCATTTCGGAATATCGTGACGGTCGTGCGAACGATTCCTGCATACCCAATTGAGGTCGCAATAAAACAAAAAGAGGGAGATGACAGTTTTTTAATTGAGCGTTATATTAAATCAACTCTGAACAACATTTTTTTATACCGTTGCCGAATGAGAAAAATTGCAATCTATGTACATCGAAATGAGAAAAATCATTGTCCAACAGCCGCGAGCGATGCAAACTAATTTCGACCGCGATGAAAATGATCGATCGAGTGTGCACGTGCGGTTTACTTTTATACCTATAGATATATATTATGTACGAGTTTTTCACGATTGAAGCAGTAACTCAAAGCTCTATCTTCGATTCTCCATAAACACACACACACTCACGTACTCACACACAAGAACATACTTGACATTATTCTTTGCTCGCGCTCGAAGAAAGAAAAATACACGGTTTTCTCTTATTGCAGGGCCCAAAGAATTGTCCAACAATGAACAGAGATATTTACTACAAAGGTAAGCTCTCTCTCTCTCTCTCTCCCTTTCGTTTTCTTTTCGTTACCTTCCTTTTTTTCTTTTCTTTTTTATCGCCCAATCTCACATACGCGTATAGACGCCCGACGTTGATGCCTTCTCTTGTTTTTTCACAGCCAATAGCTGGAAATAAATCCGCAGAACTCAAAGAGAGCAAGATTGGTATATACGGGGGAAAAGCCGACGAAGAAGAAAGCAAAAGAAGGAGAAGAGGAAGAAGGAGAGGCGCGGCGTAGGAATGAGAAAAATGGAGAGTCGACGAAACCTTGGGAAAAGCTTCGATTTACCACTTTGGCACAACCGCATCGACATATACGGCGAAGAAGCGAGCGCATGAATGAGAGAAGAAGGAGGAGGAACAAAAAAAAGAGCACGGAATGCACGGAGTGCGTTTTATATTGTGATGATTTCAAGCGAGAGAAAGGATATACACTTGTATACGTATACAGACACACACGTGCGCGCGTATTGAAACAATTTCGTTCTTCTATTGTTTTTTTTTGTTTTGTTTTGTTTTTTATATATACGTACTGTGAGGGATGACAGCAGACTTGATACCGACAAAAATTCATATGTGTATATACGTATACATTCGAACGCACGATGCACTCAATGTCTGTCTGTCTATCTGTCACATATACACCCGGAATAGAGCTCTGGGGCGCGGAGAGAGCGAGCGAGCGAGCGAGAAAGCGAGACAGGGTATATATATCAAGCGACGCTAAGAAAAGCAAACATCAGCGACTACTATACTATACTGTGTATACTTTACTACACACAACTTCTTCTGACGCCACCGTTACTATTACTGCTTCTACTGCTGCTGCTGCTGATGCTTCATCCATATCTCACTCGCTCGCTAAAAGTTGCTCACTCTCAATCTCGCGTATAGCGTTATGCATTTGGTTGCTCTCCGCTGGCGCACTGCACACATTTGTGCAGCCAGCTCGTGTGTTTTTACACGTATATGCGTATGTGTATTCGAAAGCTGTTGCAAAATATTGAAAGCCGAGAACGACGAGAGGTGAGCTTGGTCGCTCGGATGCGTGCGTGCGCGTATGTGCGTAAACGGGCTCGATAGAGGACATACCAATACAATCGACATATCATGCAAAAAAAAAATAAAAGCTATATTATATTATCTGTATACAAACGCGAGTCCACAATGCGTGGCTAAATGGTTGTTGGCGCGAGCTGCTGTTCGACCGATCTGTACGCGTCGCATATAGAAATATGTATAAATAAATTATATATAAATACAAAATATATATACTTGCTATCGACTAAAAACAAAACTATCTCTGTGAAGACGAACAAGAAAGGAAAAAAGCAAAACTATTAACTATTAAATTATAATGTAATAATAACGAGTTATATAAATAGATGTGCGAGGGTATAAAACAAAAAAAAGTAAGGGCTTGCTATGATTGTGAAATATTTTAAGTAAAAAAAAAAAAAAACAAGATGACAGAAGCAAAATTAAAAATATAACGTGTACGCGCTGTTATTATTATTCTGATTATTGCGTAAAAGGAGAAATCGCGTGATGAGCTGTGATGCCTATACGTTGTATACTTAGTCCCTGATGAAAATAGCATAATAAAAATATATCAAACATAATATGGGATTTAAAGATATACAAATTAGGAAACAAAAAACGAACGAAAAACTTACCCGTGTGCTAAGCGAGAATTACTTTTGGGCGAAACGTAGTAGAGTATTTGAAGCGTAAGGAAGCGAACTATGGAAGCACGCGAGAATTAGAATCTGCAAAAAAAGAATTGAAAAGAAAGAAGGAATTAATATGTTATAATACAATACCTGCAGACAAATCACCCAACGATTGATACATCCTATTTAAATATACGTATTTAAATGTACTGACTGTATACGGCTGAAAACACGAAACAATCATTCCTTTATACTTTTAGTGACTTTTGAATGCAATGCAAACGAAACGAAAAATGGTAAACATGAATAACACGAAAATTTATATCTGTATATTACACACATACACCTATACAAGCATATGAGCAAATAAAAACATAACACACCCACATACATTCACACAAAGATTTCAAAGACAAGCAGCTGCAAACTCTCGAGTTCTGTTAATTGTACGAATATGTGTGCAAGCGTGTTGGTCTAGTGGCTACATAGAATACTTTTGTTGAGTCGAGAGAGAAAAGAGAGAGAGAGAGAGAGAGAGAGAGAAAAGAGAGACAAGATATGAAGAAACAGAACGAAAAAAAAGAGACAAGTTTTTCACGTTGCGTGAGGTAGCAAAGCAAACAGAAAAACGGAGCGCGTTTTGTCGTTGCACCGTCGACTTATTATAGATGCTGGTACATACTCGGCTCACTTTTTTTTCCTCTTTCTCTCTTTTTCCTTCTCTCTGGCTCGCAAGCCCAACTTGCTAATAGATCACGTAATAGTTTTGTGTAAAAAAAATTAAACACTAGAGAATTGCTCCGAAATTAAGTTATAAGATGAAGTATAATGAAGCAACAGAAAAAAAAATTAACACAGTTCGATGGACGCTTCAACGCGATGTTTTAGACTATAATGTTACATAAATACGATACATGAAAATATATTATATATTAATATCATTTAAACACGGTACGATTATGAAAAAAGAAAACCGAAGGAATTAACGTAACTCGCGATCGAATGCGAGAAAACAAAGAATTCAACGAGCGACGTACCGAGGATGAATATATTATCATTAAAAAAAATGAAATGACGCAAACTTACGTAAAATATAGAGTTAAAAAATCGCTATTGACTATCGGTGGCTTTTGTGCGCCATATTATTACACACGAGGCAGATTATTGATAAATAAGATATGGAACGGAGTCGAGAAAGGAATGTTACTGTGAAGAACTCGAACCGCTGCGAAGGGCGTCACATTGTGTCAGTGCACAACTTGTAAATGATAAAAGTTTTCGAATGATCGTCGAATGTTCTTGAAACTGCCAATATAAAACACATCGACATATGTAACGAACAATATAAATCACAACATCGGCCCTTTGCCCTTATACGCGGAAAAGCCGTTAGCGCGTGTAAAAGCGGGACGAGCGCTGGTTTGAAAATAGCGGAATGCGTTTACGGAATGTAATATCGGAAACGACGATGACGACAAAGATTAAAAAGGAAAACAACAATAAAGGAATCGAAAGAGAGATATGTGAAAGAGATGCAAAAAAAGAAGAGAAAAACACTCACACACACAAAAAGATTTATACTCTATTCTTGTAATAAAATGCTTTTGCCAAAAGCCAAAAGTCCAATGGCGGAGTTGTATATTCATTTCACAGCGTTATTCGTTTTCAGTGGAAAAAGCCCCACTGATCGTATATTCATCGTACAGATAGGAAAGATAATCCTGACAAAGAAAGTACCTGCAGCGGAATCGCTCGCGTTGTCGACTCGACGTGCCGCAACGCGCAGTGCATCGGATGCTTACCCTGCATCGGTAAGTAGATTCGAATATTCGATTATCGTGCGCTCGCGGTATATAAAACGGCTGATCTCCTTTCACTGCAGCGGTACAGCTGGGTCTTGTGTGCGTATGTGTGTGCCTCGCGATGTAAGTGCTGGCACGATATTTGAACGATATATAGGACGTTATCTTTATTACAAACGCGACGCGATCGATGAGTTACAATACACAAGTGGACGTTCGAGGACCAATTTAATAATAGGTCGCCAACGACGACGCAGCAGCAGGCCATCGACGGTTACAATATCGGAGCGCGCGCACACATACACACACCTTATACCTATACATATAGATGCACGAGATGCAGAAAAAGCGCGGCTACAGCAGCAGCGCCGCCTACTTCAAGAGGTCGCTGATCGGTCAAGTATTTTATAACGTGTATCAGAAAAGCGCCGCGCGTTTCCCCGCCAACAGATACGGCAGTGGCCAGCATCACCTGCACCGACAACGAACGCGCTGCGCTACACACATTGTGAATAGTCGAAAACTGCAAAAGCGCACGACTTGCGTTCAGCGCCACCTGTGCGTGCGCCTCTAGACTCTCTCTCTCTCTCTCTCTCTCTCTCTCTCTTACCCCTTCCGCAGTTCGCGAGTCGACGTTCCAACGGCCAACCCCGTACCCCACCTCCTACGTGCACTCTCGTATACACAGATATAGCATTATATTGCTAGTCATTATCGCAGCGAAAGTAGGGGTGTACTCGGACGAGGGGTAGGTACTTCTCTGCTCTACTCCTCTCTCACTCTTGCTCACAGGCATTTAGCGTGTGCAGTGCAGTGTGTGCAGTTTTTCCCCCATAGCCTATCCAGCATCTCTCTCTCGCGACGGCGACGGCCACGGGGGTGGTGGGAGGGAGTTGGAGAATAGCAGCGCGCGTGCACCGCTGGCGTCGCGCGCGGCGCCCCGAGTAGTCAGTTCTCTTCTGTCTTTGGCGAGGCGCGGGCGTTATTACAGCACCGCGACTGACCGCGTGCTCCGCCACTGCGTGCACCACTAGTGTATGCGTACTATATATCCGATAAACACACTACTACGCGATATATCTATACAAGGTGTGTATATACAGAGGAACAACGAGTGCGAGATACGAGCCACCACCACCGCCACCGCCGATATACTACTGCTGCTGCGTTTAGTTCAGTGTGTCTCTCTCTCGCTCTGTGCGCTTGTTCTCTTCTGTACATGTGTGCGTGGGTGCAGTGTGTATAGCCGTATACGGAGAACGATACGTATACGACCAGTAGTCGGTCGCTGCACTGCTCTGCGGCAAAAATTTTCTCCCGTTTTTTTTGGAGGTATATTCTTTTTTCGAGCGCTATCTCGTCTTACATCTTACAGTGTTACAGTGTGCGCGACTGTGTTTCTCGTTCTTATACGATCGTGCAGTGCTCTTTCTCTCTGCTTTATACATTCCATAGTACATACATAGAGAGAGAAAGAGAGACCGTCTAGTGCGCTCTATCGCCCTCTTTGTGCTCGCAGCAATTATTTCCCATCGCTTGAGCTGCGCTACCACTGTACGTATAGCGCACGGCACACATACACACACGTTCAAGCATATATACTGCTGCATCACGGTGTCTGAGTAGCGCGCGTACCGAGGCAAGAAAAGGAAGCTGCGAGCCTTACTTATAGAGCGCGGAAGGAGAACGAAGAATTTCTCAAAGCTCCTCGCCAGAAAGCGCAGGCAGCGCAAGAGAGAGAGAGAACGACGGCGAAAGGAAAAAGAGAGCCAAAAGAGAGAAGGAAGAGAGAGAGAGAGAGAGAGAGAATGAGTGTGCTCCGTACGTGCGCGATGACAACATCGAGATACGTCCCAAGTGATCGAACAGTGCTTTAAGTCGGACGAGCAAAGTGTGCGCGTCGCAGATCCCGAAAAGTACCGACTAGTAGTTCTGCTGCCGAGTGCTAGTTTTCTTTCTTTTTTTCTCTCCCTCCGTCTTCCTCCTCTTCTTCTTCTTCTTTTCTCTTCTCTCTTTTTCTCTCTTTGCTCTCGACGATTCTGCGAGCCAGAAGTATATTACGTCGTATACCTATATATCTGAAAAAAAAAAAGTATTTCAGTGCGGTGACAGAGTGTGCAGTGTACAGGGCCCCAGTAACGAAGAGAATCTCAACTTCTTCTTCTACTACTGCTACTTGTTTCCAGCAGTTGAGAATTTTACTGCAGCGCGGCGCGGTTACTTTGCCTCGGTAAGCGAGCGCGCGCCAGGAATAAGCAAAAAGAGACGAGCCAAAAAGAGGAATATATAGAAGAGGCAGCCGCCGCAGCCGACACGTTTCATACCGTAGGCCATACCAAATGAGGTTTAAGCCATTTTTCACGCACAGGTGAGCTCTCGATGACACTCGAACGCGACGTCGTCGTCGTTCGTCGTCGCCGTAGTCGTAGTAGTCGGCGACGGCGTTAATTTATTTCCAATATCCGCCTTCGCTCGCGAGTGCAGTGCGCGGATCAAAAGCCTCGCATGCGAAACACAACGTTACATCATACGTGTACATGCACACACGCAGCCCGTAGTTAGTAGTACATACTGACACGTACCTCCCTACCCAAACACACACACAACAAACGGATTTACAGAGAGAGAGAGAGAGAGAGGAGAGACACATCACGCAGCATAATAGTGCTAGAGCTTGTGTATATAGTGAGAGAGGCGATATGGCAGCAGCAGTAGCAGCATCAGCAGTAGTAGCAGAACAGCAGTGGCAGCAGCAACCCCATTTGAGATAGATATTTATATGTACACACGTAGCAGTTGATTCCGTTGTGTGTGTTATACTTGCATGCATGCATGTGTGTGTGTGTGTGAGGCACAGAGGGTGTATGCGCAAAGCTGCGTGCGTTCAAAGAGGGGAAAAGGGTGCAACTGCTCTGGCTCTACTCCGCGCCGCGAGAAGGGGAAGGGGGTTAGCGCGCGGGGAGGAGAGGCAGCACTACGCCACATAGCCCGTAGTCTCACCGCGCCGCGTTCCGTGTTTTGCGCGCTGCGCTGCCGCCACTGCCACCGCCACTGCTGCTGCTTATACTGCTATGCTACTCGCGAATCGCGATCCATACACGCGTATATAGCTGTATATACGGTCCAGAAAAGCCATAATATAACGTGCTGCGCTCGGCACACAGCGTTTCCTCTGTATATGTATGTATGTATGTGTGTGCAGCAGGCCAAGTTGCATCTATTGCGCGCTCGGGGGCTTGTATCGCCTCTTCTCTCTATACGCACTGTATATCTATAATGCTGCGTCTGCACATGCACATTGCACGCACAGCCAAAGCTAGAGAGAGACAGAGGGTGACTACTGACTAACTCTCTCTCTCTCGCTCCCACTGTGTGTACATACACATATTCGTATTAGGTATAAGCGAATGTATGGCTCCGTATATATAGTATACACTAGACAGAGGGAGAACGAGAGACAAGCCGAGTTTCTCTATCTACCTATCTATCTCTCTATCTCTATGCTACCCCTGCTCTCTCTATCTCTCCTCTCCTCTCCACTCCTCTCTCGTCTCTCTGTGTATATACATGTGTATCACGCGCGAGTGTGTATCTCTCTCTGCCACTGCTGATGCTGCTGATACTGCTGATACTGCAACGATCGATATTAACACATACACATGCATGCATGCGAGGGTTCACGCGGAAAATTCATACGCATTCTGCGAGCGCGCGACACACATACCCACTTGATAAATTTATTTATGCTCGCGTCACAATCTCTGCCTTATCTCGCTCTCTCGCTGCACTAACGTTGTTATATATCGCGTATACCACCCTCTTAAAATGTATCGTATATATGTACTTGATTGTGTTACATGTTACGTCGCCGCGCACAGATCGATGGATCGAAGGAAGCCGCATCGTCAGCAGCAGCAGAAGCAGCGAAAAACAGCCGCAGCATCGGGAGGAGCATCGGCAGCAGCCGCATCCAATCTCGAGGAGAGTCTGTAGCTGATCGTGCGATCGCGATGAAGTGATCAGAGACTACACACACGAAATAATAATCAAGAAGAAGAAAAGTAGAAGAAGAGAAGCTGGAAAAATCCACTAGGGCCCAGGGCCTCGTAGCGGCGGCGGCGGCGTGTCCACCACGGCGTCGTCCAACGAGACAGCGGCCGCCACCACCACCACCATTCGTCCCTCAAAGCACATAGATGCGGCGGATGCAGAAGCCTCTGCTCCGAGCGAGGCATCGACAACCACAGCAACAACAACAACCGGTCGTCGTCCGGCTGCTGCTGGTGTCGCTGCTGCTGCTGCTGTCGCCGCTCTGGCTCGATCGACCACCGGTCGTCGAGGCCTTCCCCGACTGGACCGACTGCCCCTCGGTATGCCACTGCAAATGGACCTCGGGCAAGAAGTCGGCCCTGTGCCCCGACGCGGGCCTCACCTCGCTGCCGGCCAATCTCGACCCGGACATGCAGGTGATCGACCTGACGGGCAATCGCATCTCCAGGCTGCCCGCCGACACCTTCAAGTCCGCGGCCCTCGTCAATCTGCAGAAGGTCTTTCTGCGCAACGCCGGCCTCAGGAGCGTCGATCCGCGGGCCTTCGATGACATGCGCATACTGGTTGAGATCGATCTCGCCGACAATTACGTGACCAGCCTCGAGCCCCACACGTTCGCCGGTAACGAGCGCCTCAAGATACTCGTGCTCAGCGGCAATCCCCTCAAGAGGCTCAAGTCCCATCAGTTCCCGCTGCTGCAGCATCTGCGGACCCTCGAGCTGCAGAGGTGCCGATTGCAAGAGGTCCATCCGTTGGCTTTTCAGCGTCTGCCGGCCCTCGAAACGCTCAGGTATACTACTGTACTACGTATACTACTATATACAATAATAAAGCTCCTTTTCTTGTCATGAATGCGACTGCTGCTCCCCTTACGTACAAGTACGCGTAGATCGTGTATACCTATCATATACGTGTGGCCGGAGTACGTCGTTCGTCTAGATATAAATATATATACTACATACAGGCGCAGTTACGTATAGAGATCTGCTGCAGTATATCTGCTCACCTTATTCTCTTTTTTTTCTTCTTCCCCGTCGTACACGCGACTGCAAGAGCAGCAGCCAGCCAGCCAACTCGTCGAAATGGCTTTTTCTTGTTGCGCTCGGCGCTTATAATTTTTGAAAGGGGTTACTCGTACGTACCTAGTCTCTCTCTCTCTTCAACTCTATATATACTATATTTTCACCTACTAAAGCAGCGGCAGCTCGGCTTTCGCATTGTATACATTCGCACGTGTACGTATATATCTTCACTCGTCCGTCTGTGCGCACTGCTGCTGCTGCTCCATATATAAAGATATATACGTATATAGTTGGACTGTGAAAATGCAACGCTCAGTTGAGCAATAGCAGCAGTAGCAGTAGCGGCGGCGGCGGCGGCGGCAGCAGCAGTTACCATGGCTTTTAATCTTCGTCAATGTGGAATAATAGGATTTATAGCTTTTCCCTTTATCTCCCACCACCTCGTCGACGTTCTCTCGCTTGCTCGCTCGCTCCGCGTCCTCTACGCCCGCTACGCTCGCCATGCTGCTGCTACTGCTACTACTGCTATATATTCGTTCTGTAATTCGCGCTGCGGATTAAATCTACTCGATCTACTATTATTATAAATTATATTATAACATTATAATAATAATGACCTATCCCTCAGCGGTGCAGTGCATCCTTTATGTTGATACGGAATATTACAATGGCTTGAATATCTAAACCGTTGAACAGTGCGCCTGCCCGACTGTGAGGCTGACAGCCAACCAGCCAGAGCCTCTCTTCAAATGGCTTCTTTATTACGGCTTTCTGAACAGGAATAAAAAAAAAGCTTCACCACGCACACTCGCGCGTACGTTAAAGTTGGATTATTTGTCGATGCGCGACATTTTATTGGCATACGGGCGGCACGGTATATAAAGCGAGCGAGCGATTTGATTTATAGTAAATCAAAAATCATTCTTTTTTCCTTCCCTCCTACTCCCTCCCTCCCTTCCTCCCTCCTTCTCTTCCCCGACGTCAATCTTTTACGCTTTTTTGCCAGCTGGTACTATATATCTAGGTACTACAAATAGCGCGGAGAGCAGCCTATAAGTCTTTATTCTCGTACTCGATAGAGAATTGATAAATCCACTTTGATTCGTGCTTGCGCGCACGAAAATCGCGATAAATATGGTTCTTCCTTTTTTCGCCCCCTTTTTTTTGTCATGTCAAGAGAATACTGTTGCTGCTGTTGCTATATACTATACTGCGCTGGCACAAATTTGTATCGAATTACACCCACATAGCTGCTGCCTCTTTTTACTCTCTCGTCCCTTTCTCCGCACATTTTTGGCGGCAAACACTGGCGCGCAATTAAGGATTAACGAGTCACTTTCAAACACAGTGGCTCATCAAATTCACCGCGCTATTTCTGCTTTCTCTCTCTCTCTTTTTATCTAACGAATCGGTTGAATAAAGGTACTGTCTGCTGCAAGCTCTCTCCCTCGGCTCTATATATTTCGGAGGAGAATTTTTTATTTGTGCCTAGAAGCAGCAGCAGCAGCAGCAGCTCAGTAGCATCAGTAGCAGCAGCAGCCTCTGAACCTAGTTGGAAATTGTATACCAGCCTCGTTAAGCATATTCATGCATATTCTTGAAAATATAAAGCCGCACCTAGAAGGAGGCTAGGCCGCGCGCGTGCAGAGGCGTTGTATGCAGCTGCAGTAGCTCCTACGTACATGTGTGTGTGTGCGAGAGCGCGTATTCATTTAGGCCAAGCAGAAGAGGCATGTGTACAGCGGCAGCAGCAACAGCAACAGCAGCACAGCATAGCACACATTGCTGCCTGTGAAATATAATGTGTTACATGTACGACGTGTACGGGGGGCCAAGGAACACACACGTACAAGCGCATTTACACGCAGAGAGCGAGCGAGAGAGAGAAAGAGAAGCAGTGCCCAGGCTTAAAGAACATCAGGTGAATAGCTTATATAGCCGCGCCGTGGCTGCACGAAGCAGCACGATGGTATGCATGTGGGCGTGTGCGTGTGTGCGAGGGGTACCAAGCGAGTGCGCGAAGCGAGCGGGGAAAGGATAAAACGTAATTTTCTTGAAAACTCGCTGATTTATGTACGCACTTTCCGCTGCTCCTTGCTCGAGCTCGTACAGCGCGTATCTCTCTTCTCTCTACTCTCTACTCTTCTCTCTCTCTTTCAGTGTTCAGGCGCTCGCGCAAGTATATATACGCGTGTGCGGAAACGCGCTACAATACAAGTAAAGCTTGCAACTTGCGAACAACGAACGACACCGAGTGAACGCAGCGAGAGAGAGAGTAGAGAGACGTACGCAACAAGGTCATGGGATGCCGAGCAGCAGGCAAATAATGTCACGTTTTTCTGCAATCGTCCTCTTTCTTTCTTTCTTTCTTTCTCTCGTTTTTTTACTTCTATTTTCTTTTTCTCGTTTTTTTTTTATTCCTCCGCTTTACGTGTTGTGCGTGTTTTGTACCCGTCTCTCTATTCCTGCGAACGAACGCGAGCAATTTTTGCGCACTGCGTTTATATTTAATGTTTTTCTCTCTCACTCTCTTTTCGCTCTCTTCCTACTCTGACGTAAAGAACGGTCTATTTCTCTTTGCCCCTATATACACACACGCACACATAGGCGTATATAGGCACACAGTACCCTAGCTTTCGAACGAAACTTTTGCTCTCGCTCTCTCACAAATTATCGACAAAAAGCAGCAGCAGCGGAGCCAATAGCAGCAGCAGACTCAAGCTGCGCAATCGATTAGGTTTTAATTATACGCGCGTCTCGAAGAGATGGTAACAGTTATCTATATGAGTTTGCCTCGCTCGGCTCGTATGCGAATAAGTGCCGAGTAAGAGCAAGTGAAACGGGAAGAGGGAGAGGGAGAGAGAGAAGCGAAATTCCCAAAGTAAGTTTGAATTATCTTTGGCTTTATATGCGCGAATAGAATAGCGTGTGTGAAACAAGAGGTGGAGGATGGTGAAAGGGGGGAAGGTCTAAGAAGGGTACTGCGCTGGCAGCATTCCTCTTCGCACCCAGACACACACACACACACACACACACACACAGGCACATACGGAGATACGCGTCTGAATCTCGTACGTGAGCTCGCGATAACGAAAGGCATTTACCCGTTCTGCTTTTATACACTAACATGCGCACACAGAGGCGATTGCACGTGTGCAGATGCTGCTGCTATACGTATACATCGAAGTCAATAAACTATCAGAATGATCCGAGGAAAATCGCGGAAGCTTCGCGAGCTTTGGCGAGATCGAGGTGAGCTGCGCGCCAGGGGGTGTAGAGGCCGTGGCGCGCCACCACCGCCGCTGCCTCCGCCGCTGCTTCTCCGAGCTTCTCTTCGCTAGCTGTTTCCAAAGTTCCTCGAGACCAACGTAGCGTGCAGCAGCTCGGGCAAGCTCGACTTGGTGCGAGCTTTTCCCCCCATATGTGTACGTGTACGTATCTTCCGAGTATGTGTGACACACAGACACATCCACACGTAGACGGACCTACGTGTACAGGGATAAATTCACACTGGCAAAATCCGCTCCAATTAAAACTTATCGCTGAAACACATTATAACCTGGTTATACGTATGTGGTGTGTGAGTATGTGAGCGCGTTCTATACGTTATAGATAAAATATTCGGCTCGGGTACGCTGCGCGAGGCAGAGTAGAGAGGGAGAGGGAGAGAGTGACGCAGCTGCCTCCGAAAAATCACTGCTACAAACAGCCCACACGCGTGTACGTACACACACGCGAAATATATAACATATACACGCCCCCGGCAGCTAGCGTCGATATGTTTTAGCCATTACGCTAACAAATTGTTGCTGAAATACTTGCGGTATGACCGCATGCACGCGCGCGCGCGAGAGAGAGAGAGAGAGAGAGAGAGAGCTAGCTGTGGGATTGAAGCTTAAACCGGAAGATCCGAGCGATATACGTGCACACACGTACACGTACGAGCGTGTATATATACACACAAAGCGAGAAGCGTTGCTGCTACCGCTGCCGCTGCTGTTGCTGTTGCTGTCGTGTGGCTGTGTATTTACAGGGGAGGATTTCAAAATACGGAAATTTCCCCAGTTGCTGCAGTGGTGCAGCGTGTCAGGGAGAGAGAGAGAGAGAGAGAGAGAGAGAGAGAGAGAGAGAGAGAGAGACTTGAAGTGCAGCGCGCGACGAGCGCGAGAACGATAGAAGTTAGTTTTTGGGAAAGAGGCGCTGCTGCTGCTCCTGCAGGATCGGAGCGTGGCGCGAAGGGAGACTTTAATTGCATTAATATCTTTATAGTGCTAGCGACGAGCTAGCTAGGGAAACGAGGAGGAGAGAGAGGAGGATCGGAGGCAAGCTCGCTGCTCGTGAAAGAGATAACTTGGTCAAAAGTTCGGGTAAATACTCAAGTATATATTTGTGGAGGATTACGCGCCTCGCGTAGTGTAGGCTGCTGCAAGGCGCCGGATTAATTTGTACGTTATATACGTGCACTATAGATATCCTCGAGGCGTGCCTATATGGCCCCTCGGAAACTACTCCATATACAAAGGCAACGGGCGTTTGCACAGAGTTCGTTCGCGTAGTAGAGCTAGAAAATATGTAAAGAGCCTGTGTATGTATAGGCTAATTCTAAAACTGACTGCCACGTGCGCGCATCCATGCGTGCGTGCGTGCGTGCGTGAGCTGAGCGCGTGTGTGCATGTTGGCGCGCAAACAAACTGCGTTAAAAAGCGCGATAACGGTCAAACTTTTGCTTTACAAGCGCGCGCGCGAATATATATAGTAGCTCGCAGGGGGAGGGAAAAAATACCGTGAACTTTGAGGTCGCGCAAAAGCAGAGAGAAAGAGAGCTGCGCTGGAGTGTGTATACACGCTACTTTGCCTCTCTCCCTTCCTCTCTCTGCTCCGGGAGCTCTGTGGATTTAGTAAACGTGCGCTCGTGGGTAATCAAATGATTATACAAGTAAGAAAAATGTATTTTCTACGCCCAATTTTCCGTAAAGCATGCAATCAGCACAACTCAACGAAAGAGAGAGAGAGAGAGAGAGAGAGGGAAAAGAGCACGGAGTAGAAGAAGAGAAAGAAGAAGGAGGGAAAACTCCAGTGAGCTTCGTGTGTACGCTTCGACGAATTTTACTTTGTCAGACGATCTTTCCGCGTGCGCGAGAAAGATAAAGAGAGAGAGAGAGAGACAGAGGGACGGGTTAAAAGAAAAGCTCTCTCTATTACGTGACTACGGCTCTTCGCCTCTACTCACTCCCTTTTCTCCCTCTCTCCCTCTCACTCTCTCTCTCTTGGATCGTTATGAAAATCACTGACACAGATTGCTCGGAAACAATGAACGTACCGAAAAACCAAGTGCTGTTGCTGCGTCGCGACTGAACACATACATATACACACATAGATCCACGCAGCCACGCACATATACATGCACGCAAACACATATTCGACGTTCGCGCGCGCATTTAAACAATGTTACACGATTGAACATCTCGTCGTAATTGACATCCTTTTGTAAATAGGCGGGAACTGACGCGGCCGCCGCCGCTCTAAAATTACTGCTTATAGCTGCGATGCATCAGTGCGAACTGATTGGACCTCGAGCTCTTCTCTCGCTCTCTTTCTCTCTCTCTCTCTCTCTCTGCCTCTCTGTGTTTGTTTTCATACCCAATCCATTTGGGGATATTTGCTAGAATATTGCGCATTTGTACCGTTTGCTATCAAAATTACCGAATTTCAATGGGTTTTCGTCGTTGTTGCAACACAGCAGCAGCGCGTGGCGCTATACTGCCACGTTGCACGCGCGTTTTTTGTCCTTTCGAAAGCGCGGCGCGCGCGCATCGGCTATCGATTAGCCCGAGGGACTTTTACGTGCCTTCCGGATGAAAAAAAAAACAGATAAAACTATGCAGCGAAATGATTTATATCGCTCGACGACGACGACGACGGTGGGGATATGGCGCGCGTCAGAGGGCTCTATAATGGGACATATACGCGTGGCCAGCCAGCCAGCGCAGAAACCTTTTTGTGCGTCAGCGTCGTGAGAGAGCCTTTTTATTATTATTATCTTTATTGTCGCTGACAACATTATTATTATTATCATTGTTATCATTGTTGCTGTTGTTATTATTATGCGAAAATCCATCTCTCTTGCTCCTATCCCTTATCAGCCTGAGAGCCCCGAGTAAACGAGCAAAGTTATATACTTTGCGACGCTTTGCTAGAGGATAACCTTATACTCTATAATATACAGTTACACTACTGCACGTGGGGCTATATGTATATATACGCTTGTCGTTCGTCTGTTTTTGCATAGCTCTCGTCTTATCCATCATCTTGCCATTATCAATTAACTTTATTCATCCGATATAGTTTCGCTATGAAAATGCGATCCCCGTTATTGAATTTATCGAATGCCCGAGACAACACTGGGCGTGCTGGACGGGAAAAATAAAAAGTTTGCACGTTTAGCGATGGAAATTATGGGCTTGTGTTTGAATAGAGTTTAAAATTCATGCGGCGATCGAAAAGCGAATTCGGCGTGGAGTACAGAAAAAAAATGTTTTTTTCAACGTCGCGTTTGACGCAACTTTTGACTCAAAGTTGCGTATCCTTATAAAGTGACGATCTAAAATTTCATTATTACCGAGTTCTCGCAACTCGATAAATAATGCATAGTCGTCGAGTTTATTAATTTTAGTCTTTCTGAAATTCCGATCGAAACGAATATCGGCGTGGCTTGTCTTCAACTTAATTCTCGCTTCAATTGTCTTGTGCATAATCAAATTTTGCATTCTTTAAAATAATGGCCGTACTTGCTTTCAAAACTAAACTATCGTTTGAAACTTCGACGGACTGTCATTTGAGATCGTGAAATTGTTCATTTATTCAAACATCGCCAACTTGCTCCTTACATTCATATTATTTGTAACTATACAATGTAAGTTAGCAACATAGTTTGTCTGTGTACCGCTACGAAGCGCTAGTCAATCTGCTAATGAATTGTGGTAGCAAACTTATAAAGAAATCATTTTTGTTCAGTAGTTCTCCAATTTACCGACAATCAAAGTGAAGCTCTAAGAATTCATCTATTTTTAAAATATAAAAGTACAAGTGCATGATTTCCAAATATGAAATTCATTTCCTCATTGCAAATATAGAAATATTATTGAACAATTAAATTAATCAACCAAATAATTAATTGACTAATTTATAATTGCAAAATAAATATTGCAAATATATACAACAGATAAATATAATTTTAATTGAAGTGAAAATTACTTTGGTTTTTATTTTCAATTAAGCAGCAGAAAACAGAACTATTGAAATTTCAACGAATCTAAACTGCGATCTCTCAATTCCATTCGATGGTTCTTGGCCGAGCAGGCCAACATCTAGATTAACAAAACCGACTAAACTCAGCATATTATACATTAATTTTACTCTAAAGCGACCCATTCGAAGCAGATTACGGCTGCGCAGTTATCGTTAAGTTCTTTGAAAATAATTTCAATTTAAAGATTCGAGCTCATATTTGTATACAACCACTATAAATTATGAACTATCATAATTCAACAGCTGTAGTTTCAGAGATGTTTCGAAACAATTTTGGTAAAATATTTAAATTAATATAAAATTTTTAATTTGATCATTCACAATTTTAATTTTTTAGGTAAATAATTTAATTACGTTGCGTGGAATCGATATTGTTCATTTGTCGCTTCACAAATTATCATTTCGACTTTTAAGAGACTTATACATTTCAAACGTAAATTCATACATTGTAATAAAAAAATTCCAATCATGAAAATTATATCGAATTTGCATTATAATTGTAGACACAGTTATTAAACTTACGATAACGCTAAATTATTAGCTTTGTATCAAATTTTGGGCGTATATTTACAGTTGCTGTACTACTCTGGCCGCTCGAATTAATTTCCTTTCTTTAAAAAATTAATAAATTTCTCACGCTCAGGCCTCGAGAGGTAAACTTGAGATGCATTTAAGACTCTGATTACTTTGAAGGAATATTCGTTACAAAATAAAGATCGCCAGCTTAATTAAATGTGTTTTTGCTTTAACAAATTACGCCAAAGGATCGTTGAAACTTTCCTTGAGAAGAGTTCGAAGTGAGAGGCAAGGGGTATAAAAGAAAACGTAATAAAACGCACAGAGAAGATCAGAGAGCTTTTGTTACATACAACTAAAATGACATTATACGCCACACGTATACAAGAAGGCGTTTAATTTTGCAACAGCGTAGCAGGGGTCGGTCCCTGCGTGTATAAAATAAGCTCCAATAGTAACAATGGTACAGCAGCTAGCATGTATAGGGACCCTAGTTCGCTATACGGTTTATTTTTCGAGCTCTCCCAGAAATAACCGCCTTATACCGTGTACAAGTTGTTCTTATACTAAATTCTCATTAAACGGCCCTCGCAAATGTTTGTAACATGCGGGACGCGTGCCGTTAGCAAATGCACATATAACACGCATCGTCTGTGCGCGCTGCACTGGCAAAGGCTAACCCACTTTCAGTGGCAGTCGCAATATTAGGACAGTCACCCGTATATAGCCCAAGAGAGCGAGCCCTATTTCAACTAGTACATAACACGACGTCTCTTTCTCTCTGTCTGTTTTGCGCTGGCCAGGCTGGACAGTAACGAGCTGACATCTTTGGAGCCCGCAACGATTTCCGGCCTCAGGCGCTTGAAAACTCTCAGTCTGGATAACAACGCCTGGTCCTGCGACTGTCATCTCCGGGACTTTTGCCTGCTGCTGACTTACGGCAGCTCGAGTCGGCTGTACTCGCAGTCGCTGCACTGCAGCCAGCCCGCGCGACTTCAGGATCGCAGGTGGGAGGATCTCCGGGCCCACGAGTTCGCCTGCGAGCCCACTGTGCTGCTGCCGACGACCATCATCCAGCAGGAGATCAACGGCAACGTCAGCCTGTCCTGTCTGACTACCGGCGACCCCGAGCCCGAGGTCTGGTGGCAGCTCAACGGCTCGCCCGTCAACGGCACCGGCAGAAGACAGTCCATCGACGACATCACCCCGTCAGGTTAGTTCCGTATAACCTATACATCGAATTTTTTTTTTTTTAATAAAACAGTCATCCTTGGAAAAGATCGAGCGAAAGAGGAAAAAGAGGAAGCGCAGCCGATGGGACTTTAAATTAATCATTTTTCATCTTTTTTTTATATCTCGTTGGCAGCGGAAATGGCCGAGAAGCCGTAGCACTCCCGTGCAGATAAATAAACATAGAAAAAGAAGTAAATACATTTTGTCGATCGATCGTTTGATTAAAATTGACTAATGACTCAACAGGTACTCGCGCGCAGAAGCTCTCAGAGTTTATTGATTGACGGTTCTGCGCGCTGCCTTGATTACATTGGATCGACTGAATGTACTTTCCTCTTTCATAATATAGGATGCAGCTCTTCGCGTTTATATATACTATATGTATCGAATGCAGCGTGTACATATAGTATATAGTAAAAGAAGCATTGCTCTTGTACATAAGTATGTATCCGCGCGCGCAAGCTGCTCGAGATATTACATTGAATCCAAAACACACAGACAGAGTCTAGATCAGGATCATAGCCTCGATCTTTTCAATTTCTCTAAGTGCTTGTGTACGCATGTGTACGGACTAATCAGAGAAATAGAAAAAAGATCAGCAATAACATTTGGATAAGCTTCTCGCGATTGGGCACGAGTGGGAGGGAAAAAAGGAGAGGGGAAACAATTTCATTAAACGAGAGAGCGAGCGCTATAATAGCGCGTGCAATACGTATGAGCGTCAAAGAAAAATTTTCACCAGTTTTAATATCAACGTTTAATATTGCATGTTTTTTCATTCCTTTTTTTTTTGTTCATATCTTTTTATCTGTGAATTAAACATTCTGCTTGGCGTTCGACTCTTCGGTCGTTCGATCGATTATTTTTTGTGCTCGACGAGCGCCGAGAGGAGCCCAAGATCGATGGCACGACGTTCCAACAATGAAAGTTCATCAAATTTCCGGATAATGTATATACGTGTTCGGCATTAAACGGCTCCGGCTTAGCACATAGCTCCAGTGGCAACATAGCAGCTATACACTTTGGTCGTCGTGAAAAAAAAAGAAAAAAGAAGAAGAAAGCTCAACTCTCGGCCGTTTATTTACGCTTTTATATAGACGAGGAGGGGGGGTAAAAAAAGTACTTTACATTATGCATGGTATGATATGCTATATATATACATAGAGCCGAGCTCGTGCGATTAGAAGCAGGCACTCGATAGCCTTTCAAACGAGTGGAGCATTGTTTCTCACCTTCAAAACTTTGAACCCGACTCGGAATCCGACGCTTTCTTTTTTCTCCTTTCTCTTCCACTTTTCTGTTTTGTTTTTTGTTTTGCGCTTAAAACTACGCCACTCTCTGTATGCGTGCGCGTGTGTATATTTTTTTGTGTGCGTGTTGTGCGTGAATAAGTCTGGAACGCGCGAAAAAAACCCAGCCGCGAGTTAAGTGCTTTTTCCTCGGCGGCTAAAGTACAGATATTTCATATCAACAATAAATGCAGTATTTTACGGGAATTTTATTTAACTTTCCGTGTATATGCAATGTGCGTTCGTCTACGCTTTGCGTTATACTATATGTGTATATGTATCTGAGCATGCAACATTCACGCGCACGGCACAAGATTGTGCATACATGTTTTACGCGGGAGTGTTTTGTTTTTCATGCCACGCATACGAGCATAAGCCCCCTTATAAAAAGTGAACGTGCTTTTCATATCCGTATAGTTCAGGGAATGCCCTGGGTGTGGGCGTGTGAGTGTGTTTGCTTGCTTGCGAGGTGTAGACGTGTGTCTATGTACAGGGCTGTGTGTAGGTGGGCCTAAGGAGAGAGCAGCGCAGCGCTTTTCAACCTCTGCACGCCCGGGCCAAGTTAAGGTGCGAAAACAAACGGTAACTACGTGCCAGCTGTTGAAGTTTGTCACGGTCAAAAACCCGCGAGTTTCTTGCAGTCTTTTCCACCCCATATATACCGTAGAAATATATACGTGTGTGTGTAATGTACTAAAAGCTGCCACTATTATTATAGCTATCCTTTATAAACTTTGCTCTTTTTTGGCCAAACGTTTTCTGTCTATATATATATATATATCTCCGCAGGCTCTTACTTAGTCATTCATTGGATCTGAGTACATAAAATCTCAGGGTGCTGATGCGATCAAAACTTTCTCACTGTCTCTCTACTTTCCTTTCCTTTTTTTTCAAATTTTTTTTTGCTCCCGCTCTGTCTGGTGTGTCAACTGAATAATTGACTGTAGTTGTAGCTGGTGCTGCTGTACGTACACATATATAACTGTAGCAGTAAAGAGTCGAGAGACAGAGACTTTGGACAGCTAAAGTAAATGAAGGTATATATAAGAGCGGCCAGGCGTGACTTCACCGGTCAATATTTAATTCCGAGATCTTTTCTTCTCCCCAAGCTACCACTGCTGCTGCCGCTACACTACTGCTGCTAACGCTCAGCGTAGTGTAAAAAAAAAGAAATAGAGAGAGCGGGAGGGAGGGAGGAAGGGCTGCAAATATTCACACATCAGCTTTGTACGTTTTTCATCTGCCACGCGCGTGTACATGTGTACACGTTACCTTACCTTGAACGAGAGTCAAGAGATGAGCGTCGCGTCGAGCTCCAACGGAGATTGAATTTAAAATTTTTTTTGTCTCCCCCTAAGACTCGCACACATGCACGCGCGCGTGGCAGATGGAGCATTGCAGGTCCAAGGTCTTTCTCGCTCTCTTGTTCTCTGTGCATTATTAACGATTTCGAGACGACGACGACGACGACGACGAAGCTCGACATTGCCCAAATGGGCAAATGGAATTCGAATTTTCGCTTCGACTCGCTATATAGGTAACGCTGAAAACACAGATAATGGGATCGGGCATTGTGCGTTGTGTGCCGCGCTGTGTAGACCCCTACATAAAATATACGTACATCGTATGTACGCGAGTGCGCGGCGCATATCGTACGTCTCTCTCTCTCTCGCTCTCTCTCGTATATATACGTAGGTATATGCTGCGCGGCCGTATTGCAATTCATCAAGCGTTAACCGCGTGCTCCCTCTCCCGCGTAATTAATAGCTTCGGCTACACTGACTAGCTACGACCATTTGACTCGCGTTCTATATATGTGCAGTGTGTGTGTGTGTGTGTGTGCGAGAGCATGCGCGCGCGCCAGTGAGCTTTTGAGGAATCGTTATCGGAAATATACTCGTACGGGCGAATTTTAACGAATTTAACCTTTTAAAATGACCTGTGATATTTCTTCGTATCGAGCATACGTACATACGTATAGATGCAGCGACTCTCGATGATTTCATACGTGTAACGCATAAAGGTTCTACCCTGCGTGCGCGTTGTGTATAGCTCGTAATAAACGCAACCCTGCGCACCGAGTTTTGTTCCGTACATACTCGTATCATTCAAAAGGCATACGCGAGGTATACTCTCTTGCTCGCTCACGTCCTCCGCGTCAGCAGTTATTTTATTATTAATACCTTTTATATAATGTATACACAAATATATATAGAAAACTTTGTTATAGAAGTTTAAAGCAAATCCTTCTGTGCTGTGCTTCGTTTACTCGGACTGCCTACGAGCACGACGTGTATGTGTTGCGATACAACAATCGCAAAATGTCAACCGTGATAATAAAATCGCCTGTATATATACACACGCATATACACCCGCTCACAACGGTGTACATGATTATTTAAAAACAATAGCTAAATTTTTTTCGTTTTTTTTTTTCTTATATTTTGTATACGGCACAGTCATGTCTGACTTTGTGTGTAGATGCCTGTGTGCGCGAGCGTTTCTCTCTGTATCTTTTGCCCAAACATAACGTTCCAGTCCGGAGAAAAAGGGAAAAAATCTTTTTCTTCTCTTTTATACGGAATACGTACAGTACATATACGTATAAACGCACTCGTACACACGTACACCCACATGCACATAGCCATGCAGTTCTGTATACACGTATACACCGAGAGCAGCACAAGCTATACGCAAGTGCACATGCGAAAGATATACAACTAGAATCGACCTCGTTTTATAACAAGCCACCGAATTAAAACTGACAAATCCATTACTCTTTTGGAGCTTTTTTTCTCCTTTTCTCTCTCCCTCTCTTTACAATTATTATACATAAATAGTACATACTCCGGTATTCAACTTTGAAAATCCCGAGATTGTGCAAAATGTTTCTACGTTTACAGTACTCCATTATGCCGTTATTCGACCTCTTATTCCTTTCTTTCTCCAATTTCAGTTTCCTTGGCCTCGCTGCGCGGGGTATAATACACTCGAATTACATTTGTATAATTATGTATCAATCCCTTTTCATGCGGACCGCTGCGCGCGCGATGCGAGCTCTCGCGCGTGTATTTGCACGAAATGTCGGCCGGTCGCGAAAACTTGGTCACATTATGCATATATAAGTATGTATGTACAGCACGGTGCTAGCAAGCGGCAAAACTCATCGAGGGAAAGAGAGAGAGAGTGAGCTTGCGAGAGAGGGGGAGAGAAAATTAATTTAAAGGAGCTGCTGCTGCGCTAGCTCGCAGCGGAGAGTGAGAGAACAGAAAGAGCTATATACATGCCTGCTCGGGAGCAACGTAGTATAGCAGCAGCTAGCTCACGAGCCCCCGAGTAGCGGTAAGCCTTGCTCTGCTCTTTTACAAAATTATTACATATTCCTGAGCGAGTTAAGGAAGAATATAAAATATCAGGTCATATACAGCAGGGAAGAAGGCGCTAAGCTAAGTAACTTTCAACTCTTATACTCTCTTTCTCTCTCTCTCTCTCTCTCTTTCTGCTCCTGCTGCTACTTACTATATACCACTACCACGCGTACGTATACACGAGCTTTTGCTGTGTATGCACGAGGCTGAGCTCTTTCTCTCTACGCGCCGTTGCTTTGAATATTCAGTGAACTTCAGGGCAATTTACTTGTCTGTTATCTGACATTTATAATTCTTCACTCTTGTTTTTCTTTTGCCAAGTATACCCATAACCGAGAAGATTTACTCGAGAATATTATCCGAAAGAAGTGCTCGCGCAAAAAGTACTCACCTCGTTCTCCTTACTCATCATTGCTGCGTTGTCGTTGCAATGCAGCATTTTAGATTTCATTACGTAATTTTACTTATTGGTTCCTCCACAGAGGAAGCTATGTGATGGGTTCGGACATGAGTTTTTGAACCAGACCTCGTTCCGTAGGACAATTTGGTTTATATATCTGTAATCTATAGACTGAATTTCTAACACATGTCTGTGCATGTGTGTGTGTGTGTTTTTTTTATTTTTTCCTACTCCCCACCATTCGGACACTCACCGGAAACCGCCGCTAGACATTGCTTCGGTGAGGCCAAGGTTAGTTGAGCATATCTGCTGTTTTCGATGTTAGTCGCTTCCATACATTCCCCATCCGTCGCATAGTAATATGCGACGATTAGAGGTTTAGGAACTCATCTTTTTTGTACTTGGTGAACCTCCGATCCTGCGCGGTGCCATCTCTCGATTGTCGTATCCCCTTTTTCAGAGCCGTCTATTGCGTGGGCTCACATTGCTGGCATCTCTTCCTGAGTTAGATTTTTTTTTAGAACTCGCTGTCTAGTACCATCTTGTGAGTGTGGTTCTCGCTTCTGTCGCCGCCCGGCAAGGGACCAGGTTGCCAGGTCAGCTTCATCTTGTGAGTGTAGTTCTCGCTTCCGGCGCTACCTTGTGAGTCCCGGTGAGTTTTTGATACTCCTTTCTGTTGCCATCTTGTGAGTGTGGTTTTCGCTTCTGACTTCATCATGGGAGTGTGTTGTGCTCCACGTCTATCGCCAGCCTTGTGAGTCCTCGCCTCGGGCTCCTTCTGATGGTTATTCTCTTCGCTTTCATCTCACACAGTGATCGGGGTTTTTTTACCGCTTCGGAGGCTGGCGACATAGCACGGGTTTTCTTTTTTGAGTGGTACCCGCTCCACTTCGGGCCCGGGCTCGACCACACAAGGCGAAAAAACGGACCTCGAAAAATCGCCCAGTAGGAATCGAACCCACGCCCTATGGCACATCCTTGTATCAGCAGGCGAGAGTGTTTTTTTTTTCTACTCCACCCCATGCGGACACTCACCGGTATCCGCCGTTAGGCATTGCTTCGGTGAGGCCGGGGTTAGTTGATCATTTCTGCTACTCCTGTTAGTCGTTGTTTTCCATACATCCCCCATCCGTCGCATAGTGATATGCGACGATTTGGGGTTCAGGGACTCATCTTTATCTTCTTGGTGAACCTCCGATCCTGCACGATGCCATCGTCGATTGTCGTATCCCCTTTTTCAGAGCCGTCTGCGTGGTCACACATTGCTGGCATCTCCTCCTGAGTTGGACATCTTCTTTAGAACTCGCTGTCTAGTGCCATCTTGTGAGTGTGGTTCTCGCTTCTGCCGCCGATGGCAAGTGCCCAATTTGCTCTGTCGGCTACATCTTGTGAGTGTGGTTCTCGCTTCCGGCGCTACCCTGTGAGTGCTCCTCCTTTTCTGTTGTCGTCTTGTGAGTGTGGTTCTCGCTGCAGGCACCGTCATGCGTTCCAGCAGAACCTTGGCTCTCACATCCGACGCCCTCTTGTGAGTGTGGTTCTCGCTTCTGACTTCATCATGGGAGTGTTGTGCTCCATCTATTGCCAGCCTTATGGTTATCCTATCGCTTCCAGCTCGCACAGTGATCGGGGTTTTTTTACCGCTTCGGAGGCTGATGACATAGCCCGGATCTTCTTTTTGAGTGAGCCGCTCCACCTCAGGCACAGGCTCGACCACACCAGGAGAAAAAACGAACCTCGAAAATTCGTCTGGTGGGGATCGAACCCACGCCCTACGGCGTACCTTGTATTAGCAGGCAAGAACTATACCCACTGAGCCAAGGAGGCCGATAAGGCGAGAGTGTGTTTTTTTTTTTTTTTTTTTTTTTTTTTTTGGGGGGGAGGGAAATCCTTTTACGGATTCAACGTGCGACTCTTGTGTGTCGCACGGATATGTCGGACTCGAGTAGTGTACTGTTGTTTGTGTACAAATGTTGTGTGGGCGTGTAATGTGCCTCCCTACTAATACCGACTAAAACCCATCCTTATCTCCTGCCCCTTTTCTTCCCCGCGGAACCACCTTTAGGCATTACTTCGCGGGGGAGGCTCGAGCTGTGTGCTCACTTCTGAAGAGTTATCTTCGTTTCTTCATCGTCTTTTTCTCACCGCATCATCCGGTCATCTTCTTCTTGCCCTCTCTTCGCTCCTCAGTCTTGTCATGACCGATTGAGCGAAGGCGGACACTGCCAGCCAGTTGGATTCCGCCTCCAGCATGAATCCTACTAGCGTCTCAGGCTCCAGGGGACCCCCAAAGAGGTGGTGGAGCACCTCTCTTTCCTCCGTGAATCGAGGGCAGCGGAAAATGACGTGTTCGACATCCTCCACCGCCTCCGGACATACCGGGCACTGGTCACCTGTGTCGTTGTTTGTCCGACACAGGTATGACCTGAAGCAGCCGTGACCGGTCAGGNAAACTCCGTCGGTCAGCGCCAGCACTAGAAGTTCTGATATCGGGCTCCATCGCCCGGGATACGATGTTGGAGCCGAGGGGTCGGTGCTCTTCCTTGTGTCGACGCTTTTCCTCCTGAATGATGCACTCCGTTGTCCAACATCAGCACTAGGAGTTCTGGCTTTCGGGCTCCATCTTGCGGGAATTCTTCTCAACTTGGGCCGCAGGGTGATTGGAGGATATTTCACCACCCTCCAGGAGGCTGCCTACAGCCGTGGACCTACAGTTTATAGTGGAATCCGAACCACTTCGGGCTCGGGCTCGACCTCACCGAGCGAAAAATCACGAATGAAATTTCCCCCAGTGGGGATCGAACCCGCTCCCTCAGCACAGCGTTGGTCTAGCAGATAGGTGGCCTAACGCCTCTACCCACTAGACCAACGGAGGCTGTAGGCGAGAGTGTGTGTGTGTGTGTGTGTGTGTGTGTGTGTGTGTGTGTGTGTGTGTGTGTGTGTGTGTGTGTGTGTGTAACGTGAGTAGAGCATTGTCTAGAAAACGGTACGGAGAATCGTGTTATATTAAATTGCATTTATTGTCGAATGTATCAAGGATAAAGTCCATAAAAATTGTTTTTTTAATTAACGGAGAAAAAAAATTTTATCTTTTTTAATTTTTTTTTAAATCCTCAAAAAAATTTTCAAAAAAATTTTTTTTGGTCCTGAAACCATAGTAAAATATGGAAACAAGTCTTTCCTGCAATTCCTTAAAATAATCTTAGCTCTTGCTCAATTACAAAGCAGAAAAAAAAGGTTTTTTTTATTTTGAACAATAAGTAAAAACCATCTTTGGAGAAAGCTCCTTGTCAATAAATTGGCAGCCGTTTTTTTGCATTTATTTATCAAAGGAAATTTATCGTTTTGCCATTGTACTTCCTTCCACCCACGTAACAGTATATATGGCATATAAGCACATACGTAAGCTCTCGCTCGGAATACAGGCGAGCTTGCAAGCTCCTACTGACTTTGTTAGCAAAGCATTATAGATATTAATAAGCGCGCGTCTGATAAATAAAACACTTGATTCATGCAAGACTGAGTTTGCATTTTACATCGGCAGCAGTACATGCGTGTTGCGTATATATATACGCGGGATAAGAGGAAGAGAGAGAGAGAGAGAGAAAGAGGACGTCGGAAAGAGGTCGCGAAAGCTTTTTGATGCACAGCAAAGAGAAAGGGAAGCCAAAAGGGAAATATGGATATAATTAATGTATTGCTCTAATTTTCGAATGTGTATATACGTGTATGTGTATGCGTGTGTGCGCTTTGATGTTGAGTAGTTATAAATATAGATAGACTCAAAGTTTAGGAAGCTTTTGTCTACCCGAAGAGAGAGGAGAGCAAGAGAGAAAGAGAGAGAGAGAGAGAGAGAGAGAGAGAGAGAGAGAGAGAGAGAGAGAGAGAGATAGCAGGAGCAGCTGCAATAGTAACCGAGCTTCCGTACATGTTCCGAGCATATATAGGACTAACAACCGCGACTGCACAAGCAAAAACTCTATATGTACACTGCGAAAGCTCTGTCCGAGCGTATAACAATTGTGCCTACGTGTACAGCTCTCGAGTACGCAGTGCAATGATAATAATATTGCCGTTGAATTTCTAATGGTCGAAAACACACACACACAGACACACTCGTATAAGGGACGTGGCATTGCCCGTCTAAAATGTTGACTGTCAACCACGCGCAGCTACTGCTGCTACTGCCGCTGCTGCTGCTGTGTGCGCGTAAAAGTCGAAAAGCCGGATTTATCGTGTCTTTGTGGGGCAGCTCGAGTTCCCTCACAAACACGCATACTCTCAGACACACACACGCATACACATACATTCGTACTATGTGCAAAGCGTCTGTACATTAGGCGCGCGTAATAGTCTGCGCGGGCAAAAGTGAGAGATACAAGAGCAGAGAGGGAGGGAGAGGGAGAAAAGTAAATGGCTCGTTTTATCCGTGCGGAGCAAATTTTTTTCGCGTATTCGTGACTTTTAATAGCTTACAAACTCAGCAGTAGCAGCAGCGGCAGCAACAACAGTTATGCGTCGGCATGACAGCGAGCGCGAGCGAGTAAGGGAGAGAGAGATGGAAAGAGAAAAAATATTAATGGCCCGCAGATGAAAACTCGACGACGACTGTAGCGAGTCTTTGCCGTCTTCCAAGCCATAAGTAACTCTCTTGGCTCTCGGGCTGCCTGGCTGCCGCTGCTGTAGCTTCTACGGTAAATGCACTACACTAAATGATGTTATACACGCTCGTGAGTTGTGAATCTCCGCGACTTCTTAATCTATTCTCATTTTTTCGAGTAAATTACGGAGCACCCGACGACGTATATAATATATAGTATGTAACACGCAATTCTAATCGATCCTATTAAGGGAGAACTAGATACTCAGCCACTGTATCGCGCATGTGTGTACAAGTTTGGATTTTGACTCGTGCAAACTCGTGCTGTAATGGTTAGAATAGGTATGCGAGTGTGTATCATTTACTTTATTAAGTTCCTCCCACGCGCTAGGATGCACTTTTGCTATGTGTGTGTATGTGTGTGTGTGTGTACGACGAGATGCGGATAAATTTACCACATCGTCTCGTCAAAGCTTGTGCCCGCCTACATACGTACATGCACGCGCACACGTATACAATACTCGTATTGGTGCATTTACACACCCACTCGCGCACACATGCCCAGACATGTACACGAGCACTCAGTGTGTGCAACAGAGAGACGGAATTTCATCAAACTTCGGAGAGTAGAGATAAGGAAACTTGTCACTCGCTGCTGCTGCTGCAACGGCGGCGGTGGAGGCAGCACATGAATATCATTTATGCGCGCGTATTGCCGCGGCGAATCGTTACACGCGCGAGGCGTTAAATGCAAACGTAAGCGCCTGCCTGTATAAATCTTTCATGACGCGATGTGCCTCGATCGCATAGCGTATGATATATACTTTGAACACGCACCAAAGCAGCGCAAGCTCGCGAGCGCGCCTCGTTCTTCATCGTCTTTTTCTTTGCTCTCTTTTGAAATGTTCCTTCATTCTTTCTTTCCTTCCTTCCATTTTTTTTCTCATTCCCCGACAGCAGCGGCGGCAGCCCGCAGTCGCGTGCGTAGCGGTGACGGCGGCAACGCTGCCGGGGCCCCGGTGCAGGGGCGCGAATAAGAGCTCGGCGCGCTTATTAAATTGGATTAAATTGTTCTCGGCACGGCTATAATACACCTTTCGTCGTGCTTGCGCGAAGCTCGTCGTATTAAGTGTGTGCGTACATGATATATACTCCATCCCCGTGTGTCTCGCTTCTCACTCGCTTCTCTCTCTCTCTCTCTCTCTCTCTCTCTCTCTCTCTCTCTCTCTCTCTCTTTCTCCTCGTGCGCGTCTGTGCACTTCACATTTTATAACGCGCATCAAGCGCCCCCACACACTAACGCGTAAAAATCTCGGGCGAATCTTTTCTTCCTTTTTCAGTCCTCCCCCTCGTCGTAGTCGCTTCTCTTTATATAATAATGTATACTCTTATGTAGCAGCCTCGCGCGAGAAACGATTATCATCATTACGTCGAGGCATTCGCGTCTGTAATAATTAATACGGCCCAAATGCGTATGGACCAACGCACCCGTGCACTCAAAAATACACGGAATAATGTGCAGTAGGCTAGTATATAAACATTTGCGCATCAGGTCAATGGGGGATAGCGTCAAAGTTCAAATTTAATATGATTTTAGAGGCAATGCAAAATAGTTGTTCATTGGACTGACGTGAGCGCGCCGCGCACAGCTAGGCGTATGAAGCGTATACACTAAGAGTATTAGAGGGAAAATCGTGATAATGATGACTGGTTTGCGCGCATCGCTCGCTCTGCCGCCGCCGCTCCTGTGTGTTGCCTCTCTCCGCGTCGAGCTTGACGGCCAACTAAAGCCTGAAACGCCACAGCTCGTGGTGTATTTCTATGCTAGGGGAATTATTATGTGTGCCTTATAATGTACAAAATAATGATAATAACATCGTAGATATACCGATGATAATTATAATAATAATACTAATATATATTGTTATAAAGGGCTGGTGCGTGTGCAGTGCTAGCCTTACTTATATACTTGGTTTACAAGATAGCAAATGAGCGCGAGATCTAGCCGAGGAGAGGAGCTCGGGAGAAAAGGAGAGTAATGAATGATACAGGGTTATATATAGGTATATAATATCAGCTGGAGGATTGTTCCATATTACCTCTTATATATATCGACCGCTATAAATTACTCTCCTGCGCAGTAGCGAGCGAGTGCGCGCGTGCTTTTGTATAAAATGTGAAACAAAAAAAAATATAGAGAAAGAGAGAGAGGAGCTTACTCGAGAGAGCGATTGTTTATTATTATTATTATTTTTATATTCCATGAAAAGGTAAACTAGCAGGACGACGACGACAACGAGGACGAGGACGAGTAGACGACGATGATGATGAAGCCACGATGAATATGAATTTTCCCGTTGCATGCGCAAGAGCAGTCCATGATTAATTTATCGTTACAATGGCTGCTTTAGCTTTTTAACTCGCTTCTATTATTATATATAATGCTATATATATGCGTTATATATGTGTATGTAAAGTGTGCGTGGCATTTGTCTGAAGTGAAAATTCTCTCTCTCGTTGCTCTTCCTCCGACTCTTTTATATACAGTTGAGAGTAGCCCAGTGACAGGGCAGTAGCAGCAGCAGCAGTAGTAGTAGTGGTAGTGGCAACAGTATCCAGCCGCGCTGAAAAAAGCTCGCACTTACGCTAGCGGTCACTAATCCTCATTCATATATATGCGGCTTTTCCAGCTCTTATAAATACACTCTCACACGCGTATATGGTCGTCGGTCTTTCACGCGGCGCACACGTAAAACCACTTCGTAAATTATATGTGCATCATCATCGCGAGCTCTGGTTCTGTGTGTGTGTGTGTGTGTGTGTGTGTGTGTGTTTGTGTGGATGTGTTGGTAGGTGTGTGCGCGCGACGCGAAGTGTATTATAGGCGAGAAGCGAGGCGCGCGCGAAAAAAAATGAGAGACAGTAATGGTAGTAGCGGCATTTATCACTGCGACGTGTTAATTTTCATCGTATTATTACGTCACGTACTACGCCGCGGCGCAGAGAATTCGCTCGCTCTCGGGCGCGCGACGAGCGCGAAAAAACGGGGCCGATTTTCGCGATACCTATCTAAAAATGAGAATTTTTAATCTATAAATCGTTTAAAGGACAACAAAAATGTCGACAACGACGACGACTACGAAAAAAAGTCACAGAGGGTAAAAAAAGTACCGAGCGCAAAGCTTGGTTTGGTCTTATTTATTTTATTTTTTTTCTCATCAACTTACACGACAAAATCCATCTCGTTGATTAAAGCTTCGATGCTGCAGCAGCAGCAGCAGCCGCCAGCAGTCGTGTCATAAAAATAAAAGTCTCTCCGCTATAAGCGAGTGAATCGCATTCTCGGCACGGCAGATATTCATGTTAACTGACAAGTCGAGGATAAAAAATATAAGCGCCTGTAAATAATTCGATTCGCTCCGGTGTTATATATTTGCAGGTGGCATGGTGGTTTACTCGACGTCGCTGGAAACTCGACGCGGACTGATCGAACGCTGGAGCAACCTGACGATCTACAACGCGAGCGACATCGACGCGGGCGAGTACACGTGTCACGCGCGCAACGTCGCCGGGGTGGCGCGCAACACCGTCACCGTCAGCATACCCCGGGTGTTCTCGGCGCCGACCCTGTCCCAGGCCGACGACTGGCTGCTCTGGATCAGTCTCGCCGGGGGCGGCACAGTGGCCCTTGGGGTCTCGGCGACCGTCGTCGTCACGGTACTGTGCGTCTGCAGCACCACGCAGCTGAGGCGGCGCAACCGCAAGCGGGCCAAAGTCAAGCTGCAGCCGAGCACGAGTTTCGGCGACCAGGAGAAGAAGTTGCTTGATTTGTCGGTCACCACGACCACCACCACGACGAGCAGCCAGCCAACTTCCCAGGTCAGTTTCGACGTGTTCGTTCGTACGTTCGTTCGGCTTTTATTTTCTTCCTCCCCCTTTTTATTCCTTGTTTAGTGTGGCTCGAGCCACCTCGTTTCGCTTTGACGCTGACCTAACGAGCTTTTCAGGAAAGCTAGACACGCTTGGCAATTGAATTACGAGCAATCAATTAACTAACTGTTGCAAATTTGCAATCGATATTCCCTGGTTTACCCAGTTGATCTTTTCAAAACTTTGAACGAGCAAATTGTAATGTTGCTCGATATTTGGAATATTTATTAAATTGAAAAACTCGATCATACTTTGAAAAAAAAGCACTCGATCGCGCATAGTCCAATTATTCAGAGATTTTCAGTTTAATATAAACTCATATATAACAAAAAAAATAGAAAAAAAAACTGTAAAAAAAATTTTTGAAGTTGAAACATTTTTTCATTTTTGTCCAATCGCGCGGGGATCACTCGATAAATGTCACTTAGCAAGCGTGTGCACGCGCTTATCCGATAGTAGGTACAACTCGTTGGAATTGTCAAAAAAAAAAGTGAAAAAAAAAGTAAAAGAGAAAAAGCCTCTCTGAACGAAGCTTAGCGCTAAATAGACGAACTATGCGCGGTATGTGGCAATAAAACACGCGATGAGGTCGGCAAATCAAGTTAACGAAAAAGTCGTTAACACCAAGTTGAAGCAACTTTTTTTACCCCCTTCATCCACGTTCGAGCCTCCAATCTCGTCCTGCACGCGCGTGCTCATGAGATCGAATAAAACATGTATTACTGGTCAAAGATGGACGCGTAGAGGGGCTAATTCCGATTAAAAGTTTAAAACAATTTTCGATCGAGCTCTTTTTCTTTCTGCGGAGAGCTGGCAAAAGTACGAAGCCGGGGGCTGCTGCTAGCCACAAGCCACGCGCGCACAACGATAAATGCTCGAGAGAACGACTGGTATTTTCATGGAAATATTAAAGTAGTTATATAAGGGCTGCGAAAGTGCGCGATTAAATTTAGTTAGACGGGCCTAATTTATCGCGCTCGTTTAAAAGCCTGTTTTCGCAAGATGTAATGGTTTTTCTGATACGCTCGGAAGCTCGTTGCAGCACCCCTTCGAATCTCCGCGCGCGATAATTGTCTCTCTCGCGCGCTAACGCGGCCACGTTTTATACATTAAAATATACGCAAAAATTGACTCTCACTGTGGCCCGCAGCAAAATATGTTGGAGGCAGCCTCGCCGGAATCGCCGTTGACACATCAAGAGGATTGCATCAACCATTATCACCAGCAGCAGCTACTGCAGCATCATCAGGCCGAGTACGACCTCGTCACGGACGGCAGCCCGATGGCCGAGCACATGCCCGACTGCCCGATGGGGGCGGCCGAGTCGAACAGCGTCAGATACGAGTATCTGGGTCGGCATCGATTCATCGACGAGTCCTGCTGGCCGAGCGTGGGTACGCTGGCTCGGCGCTGCTCGTCGTCGAGCAACGCCCAGGGAGCCGCCACCGGCGCCTCGAGAGTGATCCTGGCCAGTACCGGAGTGGTGGCGAGCTCGATGGTGCTCGAGTCGCCGCGCAACAACGGCTCGGACAGCGGCAAGCCGCCGTCGTTGTCGTCCTCCTCGCAGGAGCGCTGTCCTCTGGCCGTGGCGACGGGAAGTTTTTCACCGTCCAACGTACTGCTGGTCAGGCCGTGTCCGACGCACGAGCAGCGCGGCAGCGAGACAGAAGCGGGAAGCGGAGCCGCCGGTGGTGGTGGCCGGCACGTCGAGCCCTGCTATCCGGATCTGCTGGACATCGCGAGGACCTACGCGGCGATACCGGAGCGTTACTTTCTGGTGTCGCCCGATCCCGGCGCGATCGCGTCGTCGGCGCAGGCCAAGGCCACGATGACGACGACGTCGATTCAGCTGCAGAGCAACAGACCCAACGTGGCCGGTGCCGAGCTGGAGTCGCCCTACGACAACATGGGACCGAGGATCACCGCGAACGGAACGGGCTGCGACTCGGCCGCGTCCCAGCTCGCCGAGGACAACGAGTCGGCGGCCGTAGCGCCGCTCATTCAGCCGCCGCCGGAATTCGTGTCGCTCTGAGACGAGGAGGACGAAGAGGAGAAGGACAGCGGTGACGAGATGATGGACGGCTCGGCGACGGAAAACCAACGCCTCGATAATTACGTTCTATGGAAATCAAAGCTCTGAGTCTCGCTCGGCAGTTAATGGACCGACCGCAATGCTCCGAGGTTCCTTCTGCAGCAGCCAACCACACACTCGCACATATGCAATGTATATAGATAATAATTGAAAGCCGGACGAACGTACGTACACAAATCCGTATGCTTTATGCCCATTTCCGCGTTAATCCAGTCAGCCAGAGAAGTATTCAGTGCGCGTCATTATCTCTTTTATACCAAGAAATGATCCGTATATGGCCGCTTCTCTGTCAAATCGAATGGCCGTAGAATTTTTTACTGCTGCGATGGAAACTCGTTTTTCTTTCGGCGTACGTGTTCTCAAATTTTGTTCGAATTTCGGGGACCGCCTATTACCATGACTTAGAGTCTCGGAATTTGCGTTTTTCCAAAATTCATAATTATTTCTAAAATAAAAAAAACTACTTACGGAAAAAAGTGCTACAGAGCATTTTTCTAAGCTAGAATTTTTCAAATTTTAGCATTAATCATGAATTTAGGAAAAACGAAACTTTAGACCTCTAAAAAAACTGATGAACGGCCTGGAAAATTTTGATTCATTCGATTTTACAGAGAATCGACCATATGTACCCATGCGTATATGTAGATACGTGATTCAAGCGGAGATCCTGATTCGCGAATAACAGGCTTTGTCGGTGGAAAAACATTCGAAGCGTGTTTTAATGCGACAAAAGAGAAGAGCAGAATAGAAGAGAGAAAAACGGTTTAAATTAAATGAGAATAAAATTAATAAAACCTTCTATTGATATGATAATCGCGGAATTTTCGCTACGTTATCGGATTGTACCATATATTTCGTGTATTATATTCGTATTATTTATTTATACAAATACTTCAAGACCCAAAGGCTGCATTTAATTTTAAGCGCTTCCATACACAATCCGTGCAATTCCTAAATACATACAACGTGAGTAAAAACAAGACACGTTTGCACGTAATAACAAAAGAACTCCGATTCGACTGCTGCGCCAATTGCAAATAACATATTAACACGTTATTACGAAACTTTACACAAATACTTACCGATGTGATTTAAACCTTGTGATGATTTTAATTAGTTCGTATAAGAATTTACCCGCCGTTCGCGACCGATGTTTGTGCCAATAGTGAACATTTACTCTGCAAGCGTGTGCTTTCATCGATTTATATATGTATAAAATAAATGTGTATGAATTTACCCGTCAATTGACGCAATTTTTAGGGCGTAAAGATGAATTTTTTCGTGTGGCGTAGCAATTATATTCGGCATGTACAGACGTAGTGCGTGTAAGGGAAATAAATACATTATACATGTTATATATTTTAACATTAACGTACTGAAAGTAAAAAGACTTCTTCCATTACTCTATAAGAACTCTCAATTATCTCATGATTTCTTCCAAGGGATTGATCCCTCTCTAATAATGATCCTTTTCTCTCTCTTGATACATACATATTTAAAATATGTGTATAAAAATAAAATTATATATTACCAATGTAAACCGGTGTGGAAAAACGTGCAGCTTGTTGATCGTATATCAGTGTATGCGAGAGCGAAGAATATTTGAAAATATGTATTTTCTAGTTGATTCAGAATCCCCTTATAATACGCCAAAAGATCTCATCCATCAATCGTCCATCCATTGATATCCCTCCATAGCTCGATCTCCATTTTAATAAAAAAAGTCGTCTATTACTATCATTCTTTATTAAAGTCCAATCTCTAGATCGCTTTTAAATATTCATCAACGAATGACCATAAATCGCAAATGAATTATAAAAAAATGTTGTACATATATTTTATGTATATATCATACGTATTAAAATAAGAATAGAGACGCCAAAACCAAATGCCAATTGTAAATAATGAATCTTCATTCATTTTAATTATCCAATTCTCTTCCAATTTGAAAAAAAATGAATACGATATTATTATTGAAAAATCATGACAAGTTTCGATGAGATGAAAAATAATTATATATTATTATATACGAATATATACATATATCTTATAAACATATACATTTCTCAAAGCTCTCCGTGCCCTTGTACCTTGTATAATCCTTTTAATAAAAAAAACCAACAAACCATTTCCATTTCCTACGTACGTTAACATAATATAAATGAGAAAGAAAATAAAACCAAAAATAAACGCGAACAATTTTTCTGCCCGGGAAACCCATTTTTCTGAAACTAGAGTATGTATAAACGAACGCTATAAGTTCTATATATCGTAGACAAAAAACCAAGCAGAAATAATCGATGAACCGTGAAAGAGTGGGAATTCGCAAAGAACGAACTAGTGAGAAAGATACGCGTTAAATGCATGCAGCAAAACATTTTTTCTCTATTTCTTCCCTATTTTTTTTCTGCGCGTAATAACGAAGTCACTTTTATTATGTAACACATTTATGTACTTATATACCCCTTTTGACATAACTTGCATGTAACAACAATATTGGCGAACGATTTTATCTCACGATTATTGCGTGAGAAAAATGAGAGAAAAACGTCATCTCGTTGAAAAAATAATCTTACGGAATACATAGGTACTTGCACCAAGGCAAAAGCGTAACCAAATGACAATCTTTTTCGTTCATTGACGTCTAAAATCAAAAAAAACTCTATCCGCTTTAGCTTTTCTTACCTCAATATGAATATAAACATAAATTGAAAATACAGCCTCTCATTACCGGCATTTGAAAGAATAAATGAACAACGGAAAAAGTAAATATGATAATATATATTTACTATGTACATGAATATAGATTCGTTGAATTTACCCCGTGTAAATAGTGGTTATGGTTATATTATATAGAAAATATATAAATTGCATAATAACGAGACGTGTACGCGTGAGAAAAATATGCTTTTTTTACGTAAATCAAATGAAATTGTAAGAATATTCAAAACAATGGTGTCTTTCAACGAAATAAAATCAAAGAAAAATCCATTACGGCAGAATTTTGCACGAATGAGTTTTTGCGAGCTAATAACAATCAAATTGAGCGTGAATAAACACCAAATGCAAAGTGAGCATCGTTTATACAGAGTCGATTTACGATACACCCACGCATGCTTCAAAGTCGCGCGCGGAAAAGCCGTGAGTATGTCGTGCCAGCAAGACTCGCGGAAGCATAAAATTATGACATTTCCTCATGTGGTTTCTTATATATAATGTGAAACTGCATGATGTATCGCACGCACGAGCAATGCTCCCTGTATTACTGTGACGACAAACGAATGTTAATGCCGTGCCCGCGTCGCGGCCTTCGCAAGCAACAACGTGTAAAAACGAGAGCGCGTATAACGTCGATATTTATTATGAACGCTTTGTCAATTACGAAAACCCAATAAAACAGAAAAATAATGTGGTAGTAGTTAATAAAAAAAAAAAACACAAAAAAAAGGTAAAAGAAAGAATACGCGAGTTTTTTCGACGAAAAAGTTTGCAAAATTTTGAGAAAAAAAACACGCTGACGTATGCATTGTATTATACATGCACACACCTGCGTGCGAAAGAGAGTTTGCGCGTGCGAGAGCGAGAATAATAGGGTGAAAGAAAATTTGCGTTGGTTTATATAGGCTTAAACAAAAATTAATCTACTCAGTGTGTTTGCGCGAGGGAGCGAGCGAGGTGCAAGAGAAACAGAGAGTGAAAAATTCAAATACCAAATTTCGGGAAATTTCGGAAAGGAGCAGGAGGATTGATTAACGCGCGCCCTTCTACTCGTTACTCCACGCGTCGTGTTTTGCAGCACTACATCCGCCTATGCGTATAGAAAACGCCGAGTTAAAACGTGTAACCCCATTACATTGTGTATTAGCAAAAGGAGAATAAATGTGTACGCGATGCGAGCGCCTGTGTGCCGTACGCGAGTATATGGGTATACCAAATTGTATTTACCCGTGCGATTGTGTGCAGCGGTATGTATTCTTGTGTGTGGGTATGCGTGTGCGTTGAAATGCAAAGCGATGAATGAAGTTCGTTAGTAATAGACTTTATTGTGTAAGCCGAGGCGATGTTATAAATATATATAAATTCGTTGAATAAATAATGCATAAATAGATATATATTATAGAAAGAAATCAAACAACAGAAATCAAATAATAAATAAAAAGGGGGGACGAAAGAAGGCCGTGTAAGAAAAACTAAACGCTCGAATCTATAGTCATCTTTTAATTTTGAAAAAAAACAACAAGAAACTTTCATTCTGTCAAAAAATTGTAATTTTGTAAAGTAAAAAAAATATAGTTAAGCGAGAATACTTGAAAAAAAAAAGTTTTTCATTTTGTTGACCGATGAGAAATATATATATATATGTATACATACGAAAAATGGCAGAGCTACGTATCATAATAGTGCGTACGTATGAACGAGCAGGAGAGAGAGAAAAAAAAGAGAGAATAAAAGAAAAGTGTATGCAAACACATCGTATAAATGCAGTTGGTAATAAAAGAAAAATGTTACAAAATTATAAACTTTGCTTTTTTAATTTATTATATTCGCCATCAGATCCGTAAATAGAAGAGTAAAATATCAATTGGTTTATTTTTTATCGTTCGTTTACATAAATATACTGTATTTTTTTTCTTTTTTCAAAATTTAACACAAATATATAGGAATCTACGACTAGCCTATTGAATTTTTTTTCATTCGGCATCTATTTCACCGTTTTCATGACGGATCCAGTCGTCCATCAGATTATTCTGCCAGGACTGCTGCTGTTGTTGCTGCTGATGTCGTTGATCCGCATCTGTAAGTACGAATTTGAAATATATGTAATCTACTCATCATAAAAGTTAGTAATTCCTTTCACTAATATGCATGTAATAAGGATTTGACGATTATCCATTTACACCGCGCTAAAAATATGCGAGCAATTTTAATAAGCCGATGTAGGTGCACGGAAACGAGAGAGCTGCACGGGACCGACGGGAAATTCAAGACGTCTCTCTCATGTGCACACAGAGTGAATATGCACACACACAAACACACGGAAACACATGCATTAGGGCGCGCGGCAAAAAACGTCAAATCCTTCCCCATTTGAAGGCTCGTAATTTATCTTTGAGAATCAAATTAACGAGTAGAGCCTCTGTGCCCATGCACATGCACGCGTGCATGTGTGAGCTTGCATACTATACATCGTCGAGAAAATATATATTTGAATATAACATGCATAGATAGAACACATTGTGCTCGTTGTCTCTATATGTAAGTATATGCGCCGAGTGTTATTTGCATTGCCTCGTCTACTAATTAAATATGAAGCGAACGTGACGAGAGAGGGAGTGGGATAGAGAGAGAGAGAGAGAGAGAAGCTCGGTCGTGCGAGAGCTACTCTCATTAATTTAAACATCCAAACGAACTTCAATTTGTATTCCAATTTCATCACATAGCCATACGCGCTCGCGCGCACACACACGCACGCAAGTACATTCGCATACCAAGCCTTGACGTTGGTGGGTATGTAGGATAGATATATAATACGCAGTGGAGCGCACGAACGCAATGTACATGTATACACGCAGACACACATACAAGGAAACACTTTCACACGTGCTATGTAGTTTGCGTTCCGATGACGCGTGTGCTTTTGCTCGTTAAATTAAGTTTTGTATGTCTTTGGGTTAAAGCGATCTGTATCGATCGGATGCACACATTTATATACACATCTGCTCGTCGCGCGCATTTACGCGTCCAAAGTCTTCGGCGAATGGTAAATGCGTGCTCCGCCGCTGCGGATGTATAACTCAAAAGTCGAGCTTTTTCGCGCGAAATATTTGTACGGTACTCGGTCGAGAGAGGATTACATTGCGAAGGAATGAAAAAAAAAGAGAAAAAATTAAGATCTCGCCCTAGCAAAAAAAAAGGGCAAAGGTATTTCGCGCTAAAAGTGAGCAAAAAAACAATACGATTTATGGTATATGCATAATAAATCGATGTGCACTTACCGAGAGCGGCGGCGAGCGCAGCAGCACTGGTCTGATAAGCCGTTAATGGAAAGCCAGCATCGATCAGATCGGCGTAATCGAGCAGCGGCAGGACGCTCGAGTCGAGTTTGGCCGCCCGAGCTGCTGCTGCTGCTGCCAGTGACGGTGGTGGAGCATCGACCAGCAGCAGCCCGTTGCCGGACGCGCCAGCCGTTCCAGCTGCTGCTGCTGCAGTGCCAATGATTCGCGGCACAGCGAACAAAGCCATCGGCGGCGACGATGTCAACATTGTCGGATCGCTTCTGCGGCCGAGCCTCGGGTACGGGAACAGTAAACTTCTCCTTTTGCAGGCTATTATGGCAGCGGTCGTACGGTACAGTAGTGGATGCGGACCAACGCAGTAGTATAGGATTGTAGCGCAGCAGCACACACACACACAACCACATGCAGCGCCAGCAGTACAGCAGAGAGAGAGAGAGCAAATGCGTATGTACAGTGCCAGATCATTAGTATAAGTGTTACTGCGCGGGGCGCTTGTACACGCGAGAGGCAACGAGCGAGTACATATAGACGTTTCCAAGAGTGTGCAAACAAATCAATCCTTTAGCCCCATTGACTCGGAACTATACGATATAATACGATATTTTATATACACACATATATATATCCTTGCGCACTCCTTTTTACGTACAATAGCCAGGAGCAGACAAAAGCTCGAGAGGAATTCCTCTACGGCGGAAGTTCAGGTGTATGTACGCCCGCGCGTCTATGTATGTGTGTGTATGCTGCTACGTAGTATATGTATGTGAGCGCGCTGCTACAAAATGCGCGCTGTTTGACTTTGAAAATCAATTTCTCGCGAACAAATTTATCGGATACTCTCGCTCGCTGTTCGATTCGTCACGAAAACTTATAAATAAACCGTACACGGGGCTTTTGTAAAAGAAAAGCGCTCCAGCTCATGTATACCAGTGTGTATGCGTGTCAGTGTGTGTCGTGCGTGTATATATATGTGCGAGCGCGCGCGGGGTCGTACACAACTTTCGATGCAACTTTTTTATTCTATGTACGAAATTTCCTCTCCGCTAAAAAGTTTTTTAAGTACAAAAGAGCAGCGAAAGAGTAAGAGGGAGAGGGGATGAGAGAGAGAGAGAGAGACGAGAAAGAGGGAGAGTCGCCAACCCCCGCGAAATTTGCGATCGTGAACGTGTGAATATAAAAGTTAGATCGGAAACTTGTTGAAGTAGTCGAAGCAAGAAAGGAGAGTGGAGGCGAGAGGCAGCAAAAAAAGGGATAGAAAGAGAGAAGTAGCAAAGACGATGGAGAAAAATGACCATCTCACCGATGAAAAGTGCCACTTGAAAAATTGCCAATTAAAAGGCCGCTGCTAGCCACAATCCAGATATCATTTTTTTCCCCTTCCATTATTGCCCATCTTTTGTCTTTTCTTTTCTTTCTTTTCTTTTTATATTATCTCTTTCTCTTTCTCTCTCTTACTTTCATCCCTTTTATCGTTGCCGCCGCGAAAAACGCCTCCCGTGATTTTTTTCTCCCACACATACACGTCGTATAATGTATGTAATGGAGTATGATTGAGGCGTGGTGCGTTGCACGTCACGGGGAAAAAATCTCGAGAAAAATCCCGGCGCGAGCTCGCTCCTTATATGCCCCGTCTACAAAATCGTTCATCCAGCTCCGAATGAACATGCATCTCGTTTTACCTCGATCAAAGCAGAAAAATTTGAAAAAAAAGAAAGAAAGAAAAAACAAACGAATCCATATGTATGACTCGCCTCGATCGGATAATTTCCGCCGGCGTGTGTTTATTTATGTCTCTCATATCGCTCGCTCGTACTTGATGAGCTCCGATCGCGAATATCAAGATTGATTAATGAAAGAGAAAAAAGTAAGAGAAAAAAAAGAAGAAGAACCGTTATAGTTGAGTATATTATTTATCGTTACAATTCCGCGCACTTTTATACGAAACGGTTAGATATTTCATCGCGCGAGCTCACCGTTTCTCCATACATTCTGCCAATAACAAGTAGTGACAATATATCTTAAAGCTCGGGAGGCTCGAGGGAATGAGGGGGCGAGCGGAGCATGGAAAGGGGGGAGGTTTCGGGAGGCGCACATGCACACACACTCACACAGAGGTACTAGGGGTCATACATATATATCTATACACTCGCGTAACAGCGTAGACAGACATAATATATTGAAAAGAAAAAGGAGCCCCCTGTTTGCCGTCGTATATAGAGAGCCCCGTGCAGGCTATATCGCCGCTAAGAAATATCTTTTTAAGTAATAATCAATAGTATGCGCGCAGCACATGCACTGCCACCGCACACATATAGAGCTTCGCACGCGTTGTGTGGTGTATGTACCCTATAGTAGGCGCACACAGTGCAGTGATATATGCACGCGCGCGGGTCGATATTATATAGTTCGGCCTCGGCAGAGCTCTTTCTCTGCCGCGCGCGCGTTACGGTATAATTACGAAATTTGCCTACGTGTGTGCGTTACATATTTGGCCCTCTCGTGTGCACGAGGAGGAGGATGAGCATCCGGATGATGAGGAGGAGGCAGGCGGCCAAAAAGTGTCGCGCGCGACAAATTCATCAAGGCGCACGCCAGCGTGCATAATAGGCTGCTGAATATCGCAGCTAACGCGCAGAGACTCACGCTTATCCATAATGAGCTCGATTAATATAATCATCGAGTGATTCGCGCGCGCGCCGCCGTACGTATTATAGGAAGATCGCGTGAGAGGAGCTACTACGCGACGAGGTGACGCCGCGAGAGTTACGATATAAGCTTCATTTTCCGATCATCGTATGCATATCCCGCCTCCGCGCGTATAACGGCACCCCCTGCTGCTGCTGTCTCTTTAACGACGAAAGCTTGTATAACATATAATACGCACAATGTACGATATGTGTACAACTAATAACGCGAGCGAACCTTTTCGCGAGCGCCCGAAAGCTATGTACATCGTATATTACGATAATTCAGGCGTATATGGCGTAGGTAGCGAGAGATACATTATATTTCGGTGGCGCGAGTGGGTGAAGGCAAACATCATATACGCATATATTTTGCACATTTGGACGTTATACGTTTGGTTGTGCACGCGATGCTAGAGAGAGAGAGAGAGAGAGAGAAGCAAGCCGTGTCTAGTGCCGGCGCGTGTTATTATTCTCGTATTTCTAAACTCTCGCGTTCGTATAATCGGCTATATGCATGCGCTCATTCGTTTGCGCTCGCAGAGTTCGGCGTACACAGTAGCAGCAATAGAGCAGAGAGAGAGGAGAGAAAGAGAATGAATATGTATCGTGTTAGTCGTCTGCGCTCTCGTTCGTTATATATACGGGAAAACAAATGACACCGAAATCGCGAAGAAGAGCAGCTGCAGCCGCGGTATAAACGATTATCGATGCTCGACGAGCGACGAACAATAGTCTCTTTTGTGTGTAAATGCAACAACAACAACAGCAGCAGCAGCAGCAGAAGCAACGAGTCGTTTGAAATCTCACTCTCTCTCTCGGCTGAAATGTTTTTCGCGCTCTTTTACGTCGACGTCGAGCGGCGTAATCAACTAATTAGCGTCGCGGTATACGTAAGCGCCTCCACAACTGAAGCAGCAGCAGTACTGCAGCTATACAGCGTAATAAGGCCTCTCTCTCTCTCTCTCCCTTTTACAAATCTCGGCTGCACCGCCCTATTATAAATATAGGTATATACGCACGCGCGTGTATGCACAGACGCGTGGAAGCGCATTTGCAACTCGTTACCGCGCGCCTATATGCATCATAACGTCTGTTGAGTGTGCGTAATGTTCAATTAATTGTTTTATCGCGGCACCTGCACACGGCAACCCGACATAGGCACTGTAGCCGACTACGCCGACTAGCCTACCGCCACCCCACTCTCTACTATTGCTGCTGCTGCATCGTAGAGAGAGAGAGAGATACACAAGTACAGCTTGCGCAGCTTCTTCCTGTTCTCTCTCCCTCAAACTCAGATGTGTACTCGGGCGCGCGGTAAAGCTCGAGCAGCGCAGCAGCAACGGCATAATAGGCCTATACAGAGTTTTATATGCCTTCGGGCCCTTTAGGGCGTAATGCTTGACACGAGCTGGGTAATGCTCTCTGCGCTAGCTACCCTAGCGATGAGAGAGAAGCAAAGAGGAGAGAGAGAGAGAGAGAGAGAGAGAGAGAGAGAAAGAGAGATGAAGAGGCAAAAAAAAAAAGTAAAAAAGATGAGACTCGAGTGTGCGGTGCATGTGTGCTGCTGCTGTTATACCGCTACTGCTGCTACACTACTGCTGTGCGCTCACGACTTTTAACCTACTTTTGTTTCATTATTAATGACTCGCGCGAGTTGCGAAATCTCCGCTTATTATACCGAGTACATAACGGACTCGCGCAGCCTACCGTCTTCTCTATAGGTATATATACTCGATAGATTTGTTTTATATAGGATCGTAATGCCGCACGTCGTACGCTTCATTTTTTTTCCTTTTTCCTCCTTCTCTCGATCCCTCTTACTCCATATACGTATATAGAGGAAAAAATTAATTGACGTAGGGGAAATTGAAAAAAGAGGAAAAGTAGTGACACATTAATTTGCGATAGGCACCCCGGCCCCATTATATATAGGCATATATACTTACAAAAGAAGAAATTTATTCCGACGAACTCACCTGATATGGGTAAGCCTTTGGGACACTCGACCGGATTGCCAGCGGACGACTCGCCGATGTACTTTTTCGGCGATTTTGCCACCGCATCTGCAACAGACCAAAACGCAAAGAGGGTAGTAAAACCCATTAAAACAAGGAAAATTCATTCGGCCAATGACGTTTCTACGTATCTGCACTCTCTCCCTTTTCCTCTCTGTTACCAAGAGCTCCTCTCGATATATACGTAAGCGTAAATGGCCGTATATCAAAAACCACTCGAAACAATTATTCCGCATACATCACCGTATATATATTTACAGCCTGAGTGGGCGCACTCGGTATATGGCGGGTGATATATATAAGCGCAATTATTTCCAATATAATGAACTCGCATATTGCTATATTGTGTAGGTAGCGATAAGTAAGAACGAGCGCATCGAAATTGCACAGCCGACAAAAAATGTATGTACGTACGTACGCTTTTATCATGCGGCCGAAAACATATTTAAGTTTTCGGGTCGCTCTCGTGCGCGCGCGGACATTTTAATGGATTCTCAATGCAGTCTGATTGCGACATTTATTAAAAAGTCATTTTTCTCCCTTCTAATTCCCTTTCGGAGCTGTGCATTCGTCGTGCACGGCTCGTGTGCACGCGCGCGTTGTAATTTTTAGATTGATCACATGCTCGTGCGTTGAAAGCTCGATGCAGTGCATGTGAAAAGGAAAGAGCACGAGGCAGGAGGAAAAAAAAACAAAACAAAATATGCACCTACCGCAATATGTATAACTGTATACTTTAAAGAGGAGCTTTGATTCGTTGGATTAGTTCGCGTTTCGTATTTTTCGAGCGAAATCGGATACCAAAGCGAATGAACGGTACACGCACGTAAGGAGAATCTTTTAAATCGAAAAATGCAGCTCGTGCTTTTTGCCATCGAACGCGCGTAATTCGTTTCGTACGAGGAGCTTTATTAAATGAGTAGAAAAGGCGTGTTTACAGTCCACCCTATTTCACGGACAATTATCAGGCGGAATTAAATAGTTCAGCTTACTTCAGAAGTTTGCCGCGGCGCACAAAAAACTAAGGTATATGAAAAAAATTCTTCTTTTCTGGCTTAATGCAATATTAAAATTGTCGCGTACGCGTTTTTACGTGTGTGTGTCACTCGACAAGCTCGCCAAAGTCGCTCTCTCATATAGATAGGTAATGTTACCTTTGAACCTGATAATATGCACCTTTCTGACATACCGAAAAGTATCTTTCATCGCGTACCTGCTACAGTACCCTCCACACGCTCACGTACACACACACACACACACACACACACACACACACATCCCACAAATGGTTGAGAAACATCAAGTGCGCATGATGAGCGCAAAGGCTTTGAAGTGTATCAAACATCGTATATATGCCGCGCGCAACTGAGCGCGGCCGCGAAAGAGAGAGAGAGAGTGAGAGAGAAAGAGAGACGCCGTCGGTGGCAGCGGCCGAGTGTTAGAGTAGTACAAACTTTATTCAACGGAAAAAAAAATTACCGAGGAAACTTTTCGAGCTTCTCACGTGTGTAGTATACGCGGCATCGCGCGTATACGAGTGGTGCGTCGCCGTCGTCGTCGTCGTCGTCGTCGTCGTCGTCGTCGTCGCATGTGTGTACTATGCATCATATATCACGTTATTCGAGCTTGCAAAAAAAAACTAAAAAAAAAATGAAAAAAAATAAAAAAGATGATGAAGAAGAGGAGACACCCCATGACTTTTTTATATACCTTGGCGCTCTCTGTGTTCTTTCATTAGATATGTGCCTGGGACACGCTGAATATATGTACGAGCTGGACTCGGCGCGGCGCCACAAATATGCCACCTACACTTTCATTGGCTGTTATTATACGTCAGCGTAATCGTTGCTAAAAGAGAGTGGCAGTAGCAGCAGCAGCAGGAAAGAAGTCGAGGAGCAAAGTAGCAAAAAAAAAGTGGGAAAAAAAGGAGGAAAAAAAATAGAAGGGAACTGTGACTGCGCGCGCAAGCTTTTTTTCCCCCGGTTGCGCATTCAATTGTTACCTCGGGTACTTCTTTTGCGACATACGTTACTTCGCGGCGCCCGCATCGTTAAGCGTATGCGAGCACATGTGTGCATGCCCATGTGTTCTTGTGCATTTCGGTGTGCAATCGAGTAAGTCTGTGCACTGTATGTGTGTGTGTGTGTGTATGTGGGTGGGTGCGTAATTGAGAGTCGACTCATGGAAAATAATTGAGTTCCAAAAAGTATGCACGTATTGAATTTTCGAAAGGTACTGCTCTGCCTGCACAAAAAATTTGCCTGATGCCCTTTTTATCATTTCTCTCTCTCTCTCGTTTTTTCTTTCTTTCTGCTCTCGTTGAAAATTATTATTATCGTCGGCGTGTATATTATATACACACGAATTGACTGTTCGTTTCTCGAGCTTCGTCCAAGAACTGAAAACAAAATTATTATGATTATTCCTTTTTTTCTCTCATTTTTACTCACAAATTAACTGCGGATTACGCGCGCTCGAGTGTCATATTACATCGAAATCAAGCCGCAGAAAAAATGCTGGAGTAGATATTTCATGTATCTTTAAAATTTTAATCAAAAAATATTTTTTACCGGCCAACTGCCTGCTACTATATATAATACGTAGAAGTACGCGCGGGCGAGCGGGCGCGCACGAGTAGGAAAAGATACATAATTTAGTGAAATATTGCTCGCGATATGCGCCACCACTGCCACTCGCGAACGAAATTGAATTTATAAAATCATACGAAATAATAAATCTTGTTCCTTTTCGCTGCTGCTGCTGCTGCACAGCTCGTCGGCGCGGCAACTCATGCACCCGTTTTTCTCTCTTTGTTCTCTCTTCATCGAATCGTCGAAATTTCTTACACAATGCTCGAAAATATAAACTCTCTCGAGCGCTTCGAGCGCGCGGCTGTGGAGTTATAACTTTTCACCTTGCCAGGCATCATCATCATCATCATCATCGTCATCATCAAGCCCGCGTCGGAAAACTTGCGCGCGGCAACCTACATATTATTATACATATTTATACACGCGTATAACTATGCGGATCGCTATAGTTTCGTATACAGCAGCTAAAGAGTTTGACTGCTGAATTTTGCCACTTTTGTGTTGTACATATGACGGCGTCCGCACGAATTATCCGACATGCAGCTCGCGCGGAGGGTAATTTTACAGTGTAGTGCTACATTTATAATTCACTCGTCCTTGCTGTGCGAAAGTAGGTGGTGTTCGACTTGATATTAGATTTTTTCTAAAAAAAACTAAATTTTTGATAAATCATCGTACAAAACATCGTATAGAGAGGGTCAAAGTGTATCCATCGAAACCCATAAGTGAAATATTTATTTAGCACCATAGACGTCGGGCGCAGGCCTCACACGAGTTATCAATCTAGCACTATATAACATTGCAAAAATAGCTCGCTGATAGTCCGTGGAAGCCGTCATATACACGGCGTACTTGCCGAGGTCTTTGTCAATTTCATCCACAACTACACTCGAACATGATTCGGTATAGTACTAGAAGCGTCTAAATTATAAAGCGGTACTTTTATTTCACTTTCTTTCTCTCTCTCTCTCTCTCTCGCTTACTCCGCCAAAAGCATATTGCGCTGCCGCAGTCATTACGTCATTATGACGAATGAAAAGGCTATAATTTTCAATTAAAAACTCGTCGTCGCGCGCGCGTGGGGCGCGATTCCGAATTAAAGAGCTTCAAAGCCTTACACCACTCGATCATTTTGTTCTATATTCTCTTTCTCTTGCCACGCGCGCACACACACACGCGCGCGTTTGCATATATAAACTTGAAGAGGCAAAAGTGAGAAACAACAAAATGGGGAAAAAATAGGAAAAAAGTCGAGGCCAAAAAAAAAAGAGTCTCGAATTCGCAGCGAGGAAAATAGCGGGTAGCTTGGCTCGGGCGCGCAGCAGCTATCGGTGCGGCGGCCAAAAATAAAAATAAAAAAAAAAGTCAACGAGTCCTTTTCGTCATTGAGCAAGTGCGCGTGGCAAATAAAAGGACAAAGGCATGCTGCCGCTGCAGGTACGCGCACACTCGCACAGAGCTGAGTATAGAGGGGCATGTGCGCTCGTGTGCGCGTATAAAGAGAGCTCTCGGAGCTTGAAAATTTGTCCGAAAGAGAAATCTCGCTCGCTCGCTCGCCAGTGGATATAGATTGAGATAACAGCATTCACGACTTATCTGTCCATCTCTATCGTACATATAGCTCTCTGCCTCTCTAGCTCTCTAGCCAAAGGGGCCAAGAGGACGCGTGCCCGAACACATACATATAGATACGAATGAATATACGAAGGTGCGCGGGCGGAATGTTTGCGAAAAATCCCGACGAATATTCTTTTACACGCGCGCGCACTTCGATATCCCACGCTACATGTATACGCGCACATATTCGCACACATTCATACCGACGCACAGAGCTGGGATAGATATAGGTGGTACGCGCCAGTAACTTTGGCTGCTCGTGCGTGATCGTTCACACACACACATACAGAGCGAAAGCTACCTTATAACCGTCTATAGGTAGTAATAGCAGAGCGAGAGAGAGAGAGAGAAACGATTGTTGCGATAGGGTTGATTGAAGTGCACGCGTGGCGGCTGCAGCAGCTCGCAGCAGAACAAACACAGCCCCGAAGCGGTTCTTGCTGCTCCCGCTATTGCACGCTGTGCTGCGCACCTATATCCATAAACGAAAATCGCGTGCTCGCAAGCTCTGCACGGCTCTCCCGCTTCATTTTCTATCCTGTTTTTTTTTGCTTTCTTTTTTCCTTACTTTTTGGCCCGTGCATTTCAACCGCGTGCATACGTACGAATGGAGGTGCTCGCGCGCGTCATGCGCGGTAAAGTTAAGCGCGCTAAAAGGTCGAGGACAAAAAAGTAGCGCGCGCGACACGCTCGCCTGCAAAAGAAGTAATAATAATGCATAAAATAAAGATGAAGACGCGCGGTATAAAGAAGAAAAACAAACGAAAGCAAAAAAATGTGGGTAAATTTCCAAGAGACTCACCGTCGAACTCGACGAGCAGCAGCAAGAGCAGCAGTCCGAGCGACAGATAGCGATGCAGCGGGACTACTTTGTTGTCGGCGTTTCCGCTGCTCCTCATCGTTGCGTTAGCTATATAAGACGGTGCGCTGCTGTGTATATGCAATCCGACGAGCTTTTGCGTCTTGTATTCTCTCTCTCTCTCTCTCTTCCTCTATCTCGCTATCTCTCTCCTCGCACTTTGAGACTTTCTGGCGAAATGCAGAGACGCTCGGCTTTGCCTTTATAGATATACGCAGTGCACACACAGACACGCATAAGACGCTATGTGGTCTCGTGCGCGCGCGATAAGGCCAAAAGACACAAGGAAGATCTCGCGCGCGCGAGAGGCTATTACTCCTACTCCTGTGTAGCTGCTGCTGCTCCTCCTTGCCTCGGCACTATCACATGTATACTACGCATCGTTCCATACTGCCTTTACACACTTTATACGTATACGTTGTTGTACTGCGATATACTTCGCAATATGTGTCTCTGCTACTGTCGGTCTGTGTGTGTGTGGGTATGCACAACCCCCCGAGGGTGCGGCTTGATTGTGTCGTATATACCTCTCTATTTTGTGTAGAAACACACTGTGTGCATATACATATATACGTATATACCCTCTACACACCCATGCGACGAACCAGTCTGATGTTTTTTGTTCCCAGATGCGGAGCAAAGGGACCTGCTCTGATAATGAATGTGTCGCTGCCACTGTACGTTGCTGCACCGCCGCTGCCACTGTTACGCCTGTGTCCTTTTTTTGCTTTGTTTTGGCCTTTTTAGCCTTTTTGTCCTTTTTTTTGCTTTGCTTATAAATTCGCAATTGATCTACATTGAATTATCATCCGATGCGGTGCTGCTGCTAGAGAGGTCTCGGTCATGATTGAGAAGTGGACAAAAAACAAAATTATCGCACTTGGTATCAAGGACGCGAGGTAGAGTTTCAAACGCGAACGCGTTACGGTCGAAGCTCCCACGATGGCAAATATATATAACAGCGGGTAACTTGCCAATTACAAAAATGGACAGTCAATCAAAAAATTGCGCAAAGGGGAAAACATTTTTAATTACGCTTTTGCCCCGCGCTCGTTACGCACTTGACTACCATGACCAGAGAGAGCTGAGAGAAGCCAAAGATAACGGGCAAAAAATTTTCCCAACGTTTATCAGTTGTACCTTTTTGAAAAATTCCCTCTGCAATTTAAAACTTCTGCTTATTGAAAATGTTCGAATTTTCATGCTCTCGTTCGAATTTATTCGCAAAAGATATTAACGCTATTATTCAACTTTTGTACATTTTAACCGGTATGGTTTACATATTCATACGTATTATGCACAAATCCGATTGTTTTGCGCTCGAAACGAAATTCGCAGCCCGATCGTATTACTCTCCCTCTCTCTTCTTTTTAATGCGAAAAAATATATCGTTTCTTGCTTTCCTTCGCTCATCCCCTTGCTGGTGAAATTGTACGAGCATTCGTAATTTGATTTTTTCTTTCTCTCCTTGCATTACTTGAGGTTTACAATGAAGAATCAATCGTGAAAACTATATTGGGTAACCGCACCAGTGAATGACCGAGTTGTTGTTTTTTATGTTTTGAAGAACAGGAAAACTTTAATGATTGCGACTAAAAAAAACTAAATATATTATCGCATAGTTAATTAAGTGTTCAATCAATTAAAAATATTGAAAAATCATTTTAGCATTATGAATATGATTAAAAATTGTGATTTAACGTGTCGCCTCGAAAACGCCAGTTAATTACATTTCCCCAGAAAACATGTCCGGTCGACGTCCAGTAAATAATGACCGATACATTATCGTACGAAGTTTTTACAAAATTAAACATTACCGTTCGTTTAGATAATCAATTCTATTCGTAAATAATTGTTACTATAGTTCAGTTGTGGTCGAATCAGCACTGATTGAATTGGTTTCATTTAAAAATCAATAAAAATAGATTAATAACAAACTTAAACTGTATACTATTGTATTCTCAAAGATCGGTCACTTACTGGTCGTATGCAAATGGACGCTTCGTACCAATGAATTACCACAAAAAATGTGCAATCTTTTTTTATGCGTAGTTAATAAAACTTATACGTGGGTCGAAAGTTGATGGAAATTAAAAGTATAACATCGCTTTGTCTTGGACAACTATTATAAATTAGATTAACATTCTTACATTCAATTTATAAGTGATTATTGATCACGCGGTCATTCCCTGGTACCCGGGCATTGATTGGTACGACTAGCCTGCACACACTCAGGCGCAGGAGGCGCAGCGCAATCGTTTTCCATACACGCGAGTTATTGTTTTAATACACTCAATCGATCCAATTTACGAAATTAATTAAATTTCTGAGCGTCAATCCCGAAGCACGAGCCGCCAGCAAAGTCGTCTCTGTATAACTCGCACGTGCAAGCGCGTCAAGTGCAAAGGGCCGTGAGGACTGATTTTGCAAATATAAATAAATATAATGACGTAGCCGATGAAAATTGACTCCATCATCCGTGTGTATGTATACGAGCGACGATATAAAGTATCTGCAAAATAGCGGTATCGAAATAATTTGATTTGTATACGTATGCAGTAAAAGCGTGCATGTGTGCAGGCTCGATTGATTCGAGCGAAAAAATGTGTATTTTCTGCCAACGCGATACATATACGACACACAGCGCGATCTAATGACTCTATATTGCATCGGGTTGGCTTCGGCACGTGGCATCGGCAAACAACAACTGCATGCAGCAGCGCAGTCCAAGTATTATAGGCTTCCTCCGACGCTACGTTATTCGATATAGCCTGCGCGCAAAGGCTCAAATTTGACGCAGTCGATCGCATAAATGTATATATTCATCGTGTACACATAGAGCAGCAGCAGCAACAAGCCGATATATTGGACGGTTCAGCGAGAGAACAAATTTGTATCTAAAAATGCCTCGATCCGGACCACCTACCCCGCGCGCGATGTCGTGCATAGATCGCACGCGTTCCTGAACAACAAAAAAGGGAGGGCGAGCAAAAAAATGAGGAAAGAAAATAACCGGAGCTACTCTCTGTTCTAAACAAATTGGTTGGTACACGGGCGCGCATGATGGGCGCACGCACGCATCGCATTTGCATTTTTATGTAACAGTTTTTTAGACGAGCCGCTGTTGCTGCTGCTGCTGCTGCTGTTGCATCTCCATCGGAATAATTAACTTTTACACGCATCAATTACTCGATCGGCCGCGCGCCGCGCGTTGATGCTGCCTACACGCAACGCCATTTTTTCTCCATATACAGCACGGAGAGCCCCGAGCGCGTTTGATTGAATTTCAGCTTTTCCCGCATGCATAGCATAAATAAATAACAAAGCTTATTTCGAGCTTGGCGCGCGCACCGGCTAATCTATTTTTAATGACTGCGTGTGCAGCAGCGTCACAAACACCGATCGCATTACTTTTCGCTCTTTTATACTGCTTCCTGTGTCTGTGTGTGTGTGTGTGTGTGTATCTGCTACGCCGTAAAGTACATGTGTAGATAAAGAAGAGAGGACACGGATCGGAAATTTCATTACTTTTTCTTACGCGCTGGCAAAAATACCCGATAACGATTTTATTTATATTTTCTCGATGCTTTAAGGAAGCGTCCTTTACTTATCGAGGCGCGTGTTGTACTATGTGTAGTGCAGCAATTGCTAACGACGATGCGCGACACGATTCGACAAAACTCGATACTCTCTCTCTCTCTCTCTCTCTCTCTCTCTCTGGGGTAAAATATCCTCTCTGATTTCTACTTTGCTGCTAATTATCGAAACGTATCGAAAGGCGACTGAGCGTACATACAACTGAGCAACAGTTTCATTACCTGCGAAGATGACTCTCGCATTAAAGTTGTGTCCTGTATAAATACCAGGCAGTTCTTCAAACAATCACAACTTGTACCCTTGAACAAGTGAGCGATAGTTATTTGTTATTACAAAAAAAAAGACAACATTTTTTTGTTTTAAAATTGTTTTCTAAAAATCGACGTACTTTATAACTTTTTTTTTATTTTACAAAAACTTTGTACGTAGTTACATCATAAAAGTAGATTTTAATTATAAACTCGATGACGCTTTAATGAGTCAATATATTTTTAATTAACGCAGTTTTTGAATATGACTCCTTATTGACAAAGTTTCGATAAACTTTGATTTTCAATTTTTCCAACAACCGCTACAACAATCGTAAAAAAGTATAACGCAGCTTTTACGTTATAATCCAACAGCAAAAACGCACAGACTCGTTTTATGAGTTTCAACTGCCAACGGTGCCGGAGCGACTTGGAATAAACGCCCGGAGCGCAATCTAACGAAGCCTCTCGAAACCAGCCACTCATTTACCGTACTAGTGAGAGTCGAGCGATCGTCTCCAAAACTAAGGTTGTATATGCTCGTAACGCCGCCGGCGTCTGTTCCACTGCTCTCTGCAAAATTCTGTGTAACTCAAGTGACGTGTTGACTCTATTTGTGATTAGATCCATGTAATTTTTCCCCTTATAAATATTTACACTTGGCAATTTTTGCATCGGCTGGACGCTTTTGCGAGCCGCTCGACCGAAACATGGCTTTGCCGGCGAATTACAAGCAAGTGGCCATGTCTGCGGCCAACATCGCGACCCCGCCAGCTCGTAAGTTTTGTCCTTTGTTGTTTTCTCTTCGTGTAATCCATTTAAACATTGTTTACGATTGTTTTGTCAAACTTACTTTTAGCTCGAATGAGGCAAACTGGCTCTGGTTCGGCTGCTGCTGTAAGTACAACTTAAATTGTTGAATGTATATAATAAATTTTCATTTGAACTTGGAATTAATTTATGTCATCTGCAATTGTTGCACTTTACAGAAAGAGACAAGCCCTTTCATTCAGACTCCTCATGGACATCCAGGTTTTACTCCACAAAAAGTTGGCAAAAATGCTCCAGTATGATCTATATTCATTTGTATCTCTGAAAACTCATTCATTTTGTGCTAAACTCTAATGTGCGTAATTTTATAGACTGACTCAAGAATGCCAAAACCACCCAAGCCTCCAGAGAAGCCGCTTATGCCATACATGAGGTATAGCCGTAAGGTATGGGATACTGTAAAAGCACAAAATCCTGAGCTAAAACTATGGGAAATTGGTAAAATCATTGGACAAATGTGGAGGGATTTACCAGAAGATGAAAAACAAGAATATCAAGATGAATATGAAGCTGAAAAGGTTAGTTTGAATAATTTTAACATGATAGTATTTGTTATTAACACACTCAACAGATTATTTTTCTTTTTTAGGTTGAGTACGATAAGAGTTTAAAAACTTATCACAACTCACCAGCATACTTGGCTTATATTGCAGCCAAAAATAGAGGTAAATCTGATATGTTACAGACTTTTTTTTGCTTTTAATCACAAAAGAGAAGTCAGTGCTTCATTGAAAATTCATTACTAATTACAAGTAACCCTATCATTTCATTTGCTCAAGTATCAATTTGTATATTATATTTTATAATGTTTAATGAAATAATAAATAAGTATATTTGTTTTATAAATTACAATTTATCATCTTAATTTTAATATTTTCATTTACTGTACCTCATTTAGCATTGTGTGCAGCACAACAAAGTACTGATGATAGAGAAACTCACGATCGATCATCCAGTAGTAGCAAAAATCAAACTTCCCAAGATCGAAGGATTGACATATTGCCTGCTGAAGATGAAGATGGTAAAATAAATTATATACATATGCAGTAATACATTCATAAGAATTAATTTTATTCAAAAATACTTTTTTTATTTTTCAGATCAAGATGATAGCTATTCTGTTAAGCATGTTGCTTACTCGCGTTACATTCGTAATCATAGATTAATAAATGAGATATTTAGTGATACTGTAGTTCCAGATGTACGATCAGTTGTAACAACACAGAGAATGCAAATATTACGAAAACAAGTTCTATCATTGACTATGCATCAAGTATGAATTCAGCAATTTTTTCAATTTCTTTTCTTCCCTTCGATTAAGTATTAAAATCTTATTATAAATATTTTTTTTGAATTTCGTTGAAATTTTACTTTTCAGAAAAAACTAGAAGCAGAATTACAGCAAATTGAAGAGAAATTTAGTGCTAAAAAGATGAAGTTTATGGAAGCTAGTGAACTATTTCAAGAGGAACTAAAGAAACACTGTAAGCCAGCTGTTAATGATGAGACGTTTAATAAAATGGTTGAAAGACAATTTGAAGCATTAAAGAAAGAAAGAAGTAAGGGTTCAGAAGAAAACAAATGTCCAGAAGGCCCACCATCATCAGAATCAACTCCGACTTCAACTCCAGCACAGACACCTGCTCCAAATGAAGAATCATCTGCTGAGGTATTATTTATAGTTTTAAATTTGTTGAAATAAAAGTTCATTTTCTTAAAATTATAATTTCACTAAGAAGTGAGAGATTCACTAAAATTGTATTTTTAGACTCCAGATGATGATAAAAATAAAATGGAAATTGATACTCCGGTGGAACCAAAAAAACCAATATCTTCTCCAACACCATCAGAGAATAAAGGGGACACTTCATCACAAAGTAATCCTAGCCCAAACAGCACTCCCAGTCCTTATTCACCCATGAATAATCCACATCAAATGCAAACACCTCTTGCAGGTCAGCAACAAATGACTGGTCCTTCTTCAATGTTAGCTGGTAATTTAAAATTAAAATTTTATTTAAGCATTTAAATATTAAAGTTATTTATTAAAACACTACAATTTCAGGTCAACAACCACACCCTCATCAACCTGGAATGCCAACAGGTAATTTTTAGTTAGTCTTTATCATTTTTAATCATAAAAATCATGAAATTCACATCATAAAAATCACGAAAAATCATTAATATGAAACTTTTTTTATCAGGAATGATGAATCAGCAACAACAGCAAATGGGTCTTCAAACTTCAGCGCAAGCAATGCCACCTCAACCTCCACCAACTACTGCTCCTCAACTAATACCTCCTCATCCATCTCAACTTCGACCTCACATGCCAATTTCTTCAGGTATGTATCATTAAAGTGATTTTTAAAAGTCGGTATAATATCTAATAATAAATTTCCAATGGTTTAGGTCCGCCTACACAACACCCATTATCAGGTCCTCCACAAATACAAGGTGAAAACCAACACCCCAATCAACAACCTCCAACAGGAACAGCCAACAACAGTAACAGCAATAACAACAACAATGGTATGAAAAAGTTATTTATAAATTTTCAATTTGTGTCCTTGAGTCAGTGGGAAAAATAGAAATCTATGTCTTGACTGCAGAATCAAATGGTCAGCATCAACCAATGCCCAGCTCGCTTGGTCCAATGCCCCCTGCTACTTCCTCAAATCAACAATTACCACCTCAACCACCTCAGCACATACCACCACAGCATCCACAGCAGCAAATGATGCCTCCCCAACAACAACATATGACTCCACAGCAACAACAGCAACAGCCATTGCCTCCACATCAGTCGCAAATGCCACCTCCTCAGATGCAACCGCAACAATCAATGCAACAATCTCCAATGCATCAACATCAGCAATCACCTATGTCAGCTCCAGGTTTGTAGAATAATGATAACAATTTTAATTTAATGAGGAATTTTTGTACATAAGAAGAATTGGCACAACTAGTTTACAAAATTTGCACTCTCCAGGACACCCCTTTCAACCGCATCATCTACCCCAACACCTATCTCAAATACCGCAAGGTATTCACAAATAACTAATTATCAATATTAATAATTATTAATTATTAGTTGTAAATTTGGTGTAAATTGAAATTGTATATCTATATTAACTTATTTATTATCTGTATTTCTATTGCTATTGCATAGTAGATTAAAAGTATGATAGTAGAAGTATATGTAGTTAATAAAAAATATAATTAACCAAGAACTTATTAAACAAATAAATAAACAGCTTCTCCTGGCCAACAACCACCAATTCCTTCACCGCAACAGCAGCAGATGCCTTCAACTCAACAGCAATTACCTGGTCAGCAACCACCTCATTTAGCTTCTCAACAACAATCTCAATTACCTCCCTCTCAACAATCAGGTGGTCAAGCTCAGCAACAACCTATTCCACCTCAATCAACTCAAGCCTCTTCAGGTACAAAACGAAATATCAGCTTCACTCTTAATATTTAGAATTGTGTACAGGTTTATTAACATCTTTTGATAATTTTATAGGCCCTAATCAACAGCAAATGCCCCCAATGTCACAAGGCCAATCCATTTCTAGTGGTAAAATATTCGCTAAACTCTCTATAATTTTATTATTCATGAGTAAGATTTTCAATTTTCAATTATTTTTTTACATCAGGTCCACAATCTCAACAATCACCAATGCCGCCATCCTCACAACCTTCATCTCAAATGCCGCCTCATCATCCATCGATGCAGTCTCAACATCAACAACAAATGCCGCCTCAACAGCAGCAAATGCCACCACAACCGCCAATGCCTCCTCAACAGCAACAAATGCCCCCTCAACAACAACAACAGATGCCTCCTCAACAACAACAGATGCCTCCGCAACAACAGCAAATGCCACCTCAGCAGCAGCAGATGCCCCCTCAACAACAGCAAGGACCACCCCAACCTCCGCAAGGTCCTCCTCAACAAGGGCCCCAACCACCAATAACATCTCAGCAGCAAATGACTTTACAACAACAAATGCCTCCTCATCAACAAATGCCTTCTCAACATCAGTCGATGCCTGGACAACCACAAGGACCACCAAGTACATAAAAAACGTTTTTTGATTAAATCATTTAAACCAAAGTATTTACGTAATGATTTCTTTGTAATATAGATACTTATGCTCCATCTTCAACACAAGTACCACCAATGCAATCATCTATGATGAAGAATCAAGCAGCAGCAGCTGTAGCAGCGGCTGCAGTAGCGGCTGCTGCTGCGAACGCGGCTGCTAGTCAGCAACATGGACCTCACCCACCATCCTCACCATCAATGCATTCTGGCGGCCCTCATGGTATGCCACCGCAAGGAGGCCCCATTCACCCGCAACCTGGTGCTCCACCCCATGGACCTCCCCCAGGCATGGGATACCCTCAGCAGTATCAGCCACCTGGTGGCCCTGGACCACAGGCTCAAAGCGTCCCTCTGACTCCACGTCCACCTCATCCGTCATACAATTATCCCCAGCAACAGTATCACCAACCTTATGGTGGATATTCTCATCCTTACTATCATCAACCATATTCGCAATACCCTCCACACGCTATGGCACGGCATCCGCATCCTGGTGTTCACAATCCTTACCATCCTCCCGGTCCCCATGGCGAAAATCCTCCCATGGGAGGACCTGGTGGGCCACCTGGTAATCCTCAAGATTCTCAACAGCCGCAACCGCCTCCAAATGCTGGACCTGGATCATATCCTCCTTCATCAACACACAATGAAAGTGACAGGAGTGGGCCTCCTGAATCGCAAGATTCTCAATCTGATAGTAAATCTGGTTCCGGTTAAATATTTAATGTTGAAAGCAAATTAGTGTACATGTAAAATTAATAGCTATATTACTTAGAGCTTTAAGCATTTAATTTTTTATGTGCTAAATTAATGACAATTAATTATCGATTAATTTTTATGTCGGTAATTAAAAAATTATAAATTTCATAAACGAGTTTTGATAGAATAACAAGTGACAAAAATAACTTCACTCTTTAATATATTAAGAATTATATCTTAATAATTTTAAGGTTGATTGTATTAATTTGTATAATAAGATGGAATCACTGATTTTTAAATAAAAAAAACATTTTCAAGTAAAAATCATCTTTTTATTATCTTATTCATAAAAACTGCCTGAATATTTTTATTAATTATTTCACAGATTTCATCTGCCACAATCCATCATTGAGATAATGGCAGTTTTCTATACCTACTCCTTTGTTGACTTTAGCACTAGAATCAAAAAGAATCATAATTACAGCAAACGTTTAAAAATTTTAAAATTAAATTTTCAATGATTGTAAAACTTACATGTCATCAGTGGATAAAGAAGTAATGCCAATAGCTAATGCGTGCTGCTTTCCTTCAGCCATCACAGCCTGATTTTAAATATTTTAATGAATTCATTTATTGCTCCATTTATGTTATATAATTGAAAATAAAAGTAAATAACTCACAACTACAGTCCCTTTCTCAACTGGAGTCATTTGAGCTCCCTTAGAAGTCAAGCCTGGACACATAATATTGGCACCACTTAAAACGAATTTGATCGCACCTTTATCAACTTGTTGCATTGGTAGAAAAAATGGATCTGAAATTAATATTTTAATAAATTCATTTCTACAATTATCTATATTATAAATATAAAAATCTATTTCAAACTTCATGCTTTACATTTATGAAGTAGTCTGAGTGTTGGCATCCATTGACCATCTCGCTGTCTAAAAAATAACAGTTCACCTGCACTGTTAACCATAATTTCTATATGATCATGGCTGTAAAAAATTAAGATGAGAATTAATTTTCAAATATACAATTAAAAACATTAAATTTTTTAACATTACACAAGTGTCAATAATTTACCATTTTACAAGCCTGAAAGACTCTTTTTTAGGAATAATCTGATCAATAAATTTATCCAAAAATTCATATGTTTCTAATAGTTTTGAGCGAATGCCTTTTTGTACAGAAGATTTCAATTGTTGCACACTAGACACACTGTCTTTCTCATCAAATCTGTAAAAAAATAAATTATAAGATTAAATTATATTTTACTTAATAATAAAATTTACACTCAAACTTAATTCATAACAAATACAATTAGACTCAAAATCTATTACTTTTTAAACATGATGTCTTTTTGTCTGAACACCGGCTTTCTATGAAAGTATATTATCACACGTTAACACTTTGACAGTTAAAAAAATAAGAGTACCACAGAAAACTGATTAATCTGACTAGGATGGCTTAGAGGAATTTGTGTTATTGAATGGAGGTTATGGATTTGAGGCCGTACCCCCTCCCTAGTCTCATGTGCCTTGTCACAGCTGGGCTGAGTATTTTTTACCTTCTGCTCAAAATGATTACTATTCTCATTATTTTGATATTTTGATAAATCATGTAATAATGGACTGAGTGAACTACAATTGAGTTGGACTTTAAATTTTAACAAATGAATCCATTACTATTATTTTTATTATTCTTATATCAAGTTCAAGTCAGGAAAAAAAATAAAGGATTTTTCAAATTTGTCAGTAAAATAAGAAATTTATTTTTATATTTGCATTTGCTTAAACTTGTAAAATTATAGTAATACAATAATTATTTTTTAATAATTCATTAATTGTTTTTCGTTTACTTATAAATATATTTTTAATTTATACCCTTATCAATTATTTTATTATTTATGTTTCTAATAAATATCAACTCATAATTAAAGAATTAATGATTAATTATGCAACAAAATCAAGTGGCCTATTGAAACCACCCTTCCTGTTCATGTATTGTCTATACTTTCTTTTCAGGATGACATGTACAGCTCCAGCATCATTTCCTTCAACTTTCTTTCCTTTAGTGGTGTCAAAGCCACAGAATCCCATCATTTTCATCATCTGCTGTTCTTCAGGAGTTTTTCCAATTAAATCCGCTTCAGACACTGCAGGACGCTCTGCATTTTTCAACTTGGGTCGTGGAGCAGGACGATCCTTGTCCCTGGATCGTGAGCGACTGTAAGAATCTCTTCTGTGCCTGTCCCTGCGGTCATAATCTCTATCCCTATATCTTTCACTATCTCTATCACGGTCCCTTTCTCGTTCTCTTTCAACCGACCTGAAATATAATATGATTATTAATATTTTAGTATTATGATGACACAAGTAGGATGATAATATTTTTCTTCATCAACTAGTTACAAGTTTGAATTAAAGAATATAAAAACATTATTGTAATAATAGTTGATGTAAGTAACAAACTAGTCAAGCTTACTTATAATTATTAATTAGCTATGTTTGGATGTCTATAAACACAAGATATTGCAACTAATTAGCTCAGATTTTTAATACTTTGGAGCGTTGAGTATCTATAATTTAGCATAGAATAGAAATATGCAGTGTGATCCTTTATAGTATAATCAAAACAAACAAATAATGATATTTACCTACGCCGACGATCTCTGGAGCGTCTTCTTCGTCTGTCACGATCACGTTCTTGTGATCTATCGTAGCGTCTACCTCTCGGTGACGGTGTTCTACTTCTCATGATTCGGATTAGTGATCACAAATTTAGATGACAAGTATTTGAAATACTCACTCGATTATTTCCACTCACAAGCAATTTAGCTTATCTTAAATACTGAAGATGGCAATCAGCAGGTTAGAAAATGTAGGAGAAGGCTCTCTAAATGTAATTACTATGGTAATGTAGTACAGCTATTTTGACAATGTACTGCGCTTACACACGTCTGTTACTACTTACTGCGCCTGAACTAAATAACAGATCTTGTTGAGTTTTACATGAAACGCATGAACTTAACTACGGATCATTCTCGATAAATGGAGAGAGTAACGTCTGTTACCTGTGTGGACTCAGGACTGGTATGTTTGATGTTTCAGTCCCCGATCGATATATCGAACTTCGGATAGCGTTAGTGAGCATCCAACTTCAGAGTAGTAGCTACCGCGCGTAGACTTAAATTATAATGTAAAAAGAGTAATATTAATTAATTTATATTACACGTATTTGGCCTTAATTAGATTTAGTTAAATACATCAATTTCAATTGATTTCTAATCAAATGATGCAGTCGAGTCGTTACATTTAATAAACATATAAGAATCATATATAGGTATTTGAACTAGAGAAATGTACAAGTTTTTTTTTCTTTTCTTCTAGGAATTTATCAAGTTCAATTTATTATGTGCAAATAATGCTGTGAAAATCCAAGCACAAATTGACTTAATTCCTCTACATAAGCAATGAGACCATTTAGTTAACTTTTCCTCACTACTAGCTGAGTGCTACAGAACTTAATAATTATTGAAAAATATTAGATGCTCTATTTGATTTTTTGTTGAAATATATTTTTAAAAATTAAAGAAATAGGTTTTAAATAAAAAACATTATTTTAAAATTCATTCAGTATCTTTAATTTTAAAAAAACTTAAAGGAAGAAAGTTCTTGGCTTCCTGACGCTGAATACAGGCATTTGCTTTCTATGTTGAATACGTTTTGGCAGAGGGAAACGAATCTTTGAGTCATGGAACTGAGTGACGTTGGGACGTCTGCAGTCAGCAGCCTTGACCTTTTCCACCTTGATAATTTGGATGGAATGAGCTCTGGCACGATGTCTAGCTCCCATATCACGATAGCACTGAGTTACAGCACCTGAGACTGTCAAGTCTCTGTACTCACGGTACATGTTGTGTGTACCAGATCTGGAGTCATAACGAAGCCAGATTCCAAAATTCTTGATCTTTGTTGGGGTCTTTTCTGACACCTAAACATAAATGTTATTCATTTATTATTATTTGATCAAATTAAAAGAATATGCAAAACAAAATAAATAATTAATAGCATTACCTGTTTAACGGAGACTATTTCACCAGTAGTCTTCTTGAACTTTTTGAGTTGCCTCAAGAAGTACCAGAAACGACTTTTGGCAACAATATGGTCTGGTGCGAAGATTCGCATTTTATAAAGAGGAGTTTCTTTCTCCTTCTCATTGGGCAACTTGCGCCCAATGACTTCATATTCTTTAAGCTGTAACAAAAAATTTAATATTAAGAAACAATGATACAAATAATGAGTAAACGAGATAAATAATTCAACAAAATGTAAACTATATTTCATAAAACACTAGTATCAATTTTCAAGGTTACCAGTATTTTTATTTACAACCGAATGATTTAAATGGAATACAGATAAATTTTATCACAGATTAATAATCCGCATAACCTCCAAAATATAAATTTAATAATCAATTATTCAATGACTCGTTGTAATTACTTTCGTTAATTTAATTTATATTTTATACTAACATGAACGAGAAATGTAATTGCAATTAAATTAAAAAATTTTCACAAATAAGTTAATCTTGTAAATCATAGTGAGTCCGAGCACGTGTAGCTGCCGCAATTGTCACCTGGTTTTGGTCTATATATTTATAATTAATAGCTTTGAAACAAAATTTAATATAATAGACACACAGTAAACTAACTTCCAAATACTGTAAGATGTATTTAATATTTAATTAGGTAAGTAATTGTTGAAAATAATCACTCACATCTCCCTTAGCCCTCATTTTGGCAACTTCGTAAGTAAGAAAGAACTTCCAATCCAACCTCTAACGTGTGCGCAGTTTCTGTATGCTGCTCGGTACAAAAATCGGGTTGGCGGGTAATTGACTCATATTCAAAAATGAAATTTTTTCATTTAATTCCAGAAAATGCACGTTATGAAATTCTGTAGAAACGCAACAAGTTGTTGATTATTAAAATAGTGTAAGCAAATAATTTTTTCTATTGTTCGATTTAAAAATATGTTCGATATTGTTTAGCCAACATTTTATAGCTAGTTACTGGTTGAAAAAAAGAATAAAATTTATAAATCATTATATGGATGCCTTTTTTTGAAGACCTCACGATATCAGCAATTGGAAAAAATAATACTTTTGTGATTATAATAAATAATTAAACAAATAAGGGTGTTGAAATTAGTTAATCATGACTTCAGCATGATTCTGTTGATTTAATTCAAATTTTTTTGGGGTTTATCAGAACTGAATTCTCTCATATTTATTCAAGTTCTCTTTTATCAAAAGAATGTTTATCGGTGCTCATCATTGCAACGCGACTGCGATTTGACAGTTTATAATTTTCCGGGTCAATTTTCGACAACGCCATCTTCTCTTGTTGGTGAAAGATTACGCTGAAACACATAAGCGGCTACAATTCGCGATCGCTGCTGCAGTCTGCAGCGCAAATGATATAACAAAACATTTTTCGCAGTAAGCGCAGTGGAAGGAGCTGCAGCTGTGCGTTCGCCGACGTCGATTTTTGCGTGCTAATATAATCGCTCCTGAAAACAACGACGCGAAGTGTGCCTCGAGTGTTGCTGCTGCTGCGCAAAGAAAGAGCTGTTATTGCTGATTTTCTGCAGGCCAAAGTCCAAGCGTGCGAATAAGAGACAGAGTTCGTGTGTGCCTGCTGCTGCTCGCTGTCTACACAAGCGAGTGCGAATATAAGTGAGGACATAGAACAACAGCTGATTTGCGCAAAAGCTATCTTCTATTATATCGTGTTACACTCGAGACGTGATCGTGTGTACCGAAGCGAAGCGCTTGTGTGGGTCAATTTGCAAAATAAGCCCGGACCGTCTTGCGTGCACGCACCACCCCAGCAATCACTTGGTGGCTGGTGGTTTGGAATCGTCGGGGCCGCAGGCACAGACTAGAGTTTTGACCCGAGATATTACGATTTTCCGTATATAGCTATAGCTGCAGCTATATACAGCACATAAAAGCGTCGCGAATTCGTTAGTTTATCGTTGCAGCGTGAATATATAACTATATCGCTCGGACACGACGACGTCGACGACGACGACGACGACGACTTTTGCTCGATTGAAGAGATTCCAAATTGAGTGAGGCAACAGTCAGTGGAAGAAGAATAGCAGCAGGCGACTGACAAAACAACGTTCTATCAAAAGCTGAATTGATACACTAATCGAGGAAGAGTTAGAAAGGTGAGTAGTAAAGTGGTCATTAGAGATTAGACGGCACGCGGAGGGGGGTGGATTTTTGGCCTTTGGGGGACCCACTTGTGAAGAATCACTTTCACCCGATTGCGATGTAGACATACACACACACAAAGATTGCGCGTGCGAGAAAGAGAGAGATTTGCCGTCTCTTCAACATATACACACTTGTGTAATCGAAACGATGTGTACCTATATCCGTACATGAGCATATATAACGCGGATATATGTATATAAAGGTCAGCAGCGAGAGTGCCTATATCGCGCAAAATAAAATGATCATAGTTCGCGAACCGAGAATCTGATCTCTCCGCAAAAGAGAGCGAGAAAGAGAGAGTGATATTGTATCGTAGCAGCTGCCAAAGCGACATACTCAGAATTGACCAATCAACATCGCGTTATCATCGTCATCATTTATAGCGTATCAGTTAATTAAAGGGGCTTCGTATTTTTGTCCCCAAAAAGTTGATCTCGTGCAAATAGCTCGCGAACGCATGCATCGGACGAGAGACCTGGTGCGCGCGTCTGACACTCAGGTAAATTTCATATATGCACCACCCACGCGCTAATTTTTTTCCCTGTTCACGCTGCTGCTACTGCAGCTTTTCTCCATCGCAGATGTTCGATTCGCGCACGCACACAGATGCGTATATTATTTACGTATAGTAAATACGTATGAATACAATCTTGCATTTGTACTTCTATGCGGATGCCAATGCGTGCGCGTGTATGTGCACGGTAAAGTGAACGTATATTGCATCTAATTACATGCATTGGTCTGCGAATGCCAGACTGACTCATTTTTCTAAGGATTTTGGTTTTCATTCTTATACTCCACTCTCTCGTCTCTGCGCGCGTCTCACTCGTTTCGCGACAAAAGCGTAAAAAAGAAAAATGTGCCAAATTTAGTCCGCCGCTGCGAAAAATTTTTTATATTGACTTTTATTTACGCTCACTTCGTGCAGCTTATTTTTAATGCTGCCAGCTTTGTTCTCTGACTCGCTTTTCTCTCTTTCTCTCTCGTGCACTCTCGGACCATACAGATGCGTGCACTCACAATGGTATAATTGAATTTCTTTACTTTTTTTTTCACGTTTCTTGCGTATATACTGTTTCGGAAGAGTTTACTCAAGGTTGTTTTATTTACGCTAAAATCGTTTCTTTGTCTCGACTTTTTTTTTGTCGTTTGCTACACATGACGACTTTTCTTTCTTGTTTACTCTACACGCGATTGTACACCCAACATCGAATTGATTTTTTATCTGCGACACTGATTTTTCTCGAGTAAGCTGATTGATTTTTGAACAAACTGCTGAAACCAAAATTAGTTGTTCGTCGTTTCAATGAGCGAGTCGTCGTATTATTTATGCGTAATCAAATTTTTAGGCATTGAAAAATGAATATAATCTAAATTTAAATCAATATAATTACTTTCATTCTAATTTTTTGTTTCTTACCTAGGAATCGATCCAGTTCTAAATGAAAATTCAAAAATGAATAACGAAAATGATGATACTGAAGGCCACAGCATAACTGATGTTGAATTTATGCCAGTTGTACCAACTAATCCTTACCTATCTGTGAGCCAACCATGTGTCAATGTGTGGAAGGAAAAATTGAGCAAGGGTATTTTAACAAATACTCATTTCAAAGAACATTGGCGTATATGGGTTCCAAAAATCTACAAACTTCAGCCAACAGACAATTGTCTAGAATGGCAATTTAACGAAGACCAAGCTAGTAAAATACTTTACGGTCCACTTGAAGAATTCATTCTCGGTGGCGAACCTTCTGAAGTTCTCAAACAGCTCAGCCAAAATGACAAACCACCATCTGTGTGCGGACGAGTTTTCAAAAATGGGGAACCCACTTACAGTTGCAGAGAATGTGGGGTGGATGCTACTTGTGTCCTCTGTGTTGATTGTTTTAAACAATCAATTCACAAAAATCATAAATATAAAATGGGTATCTCTGTTGGTGGAGGCTGTTGTGACTGTGGAGATACCGAAGCTTGGAGAAATGGACCATATTGCGACATACACCATGCTGGAATAGAATTAAAAGATGTACCACCCAAGACATTACCTACAGAAATGCAGGAGCGAGCAGCCACAACTTTCACAGCTGTTCTAAGATATTGCTATGATTTACTTTCCATGGAACATAGTCCTAGTTTACCTGCAGACCTTTGTGTCAAAAATACTGATGAAGATTCAGTTTCTTTTCAAGCATCCAACGACACATATTGTACTGTTTTATTTAATGATGAGAGTCATACATTCGACCAGGTAATCGTAACACTTACTAGAGTAATTAAGTGCTCTCAACGTGATGCTATAGAATATGTCACAAATATCGACCGTGAAGGCCGTGCAGTTGTCAAATGTTCAGGATTTCAACATTGTCAAGATTTGAAGGTGGAAATTGAACGCTTTACCAACCGACACAGTAATCGTCCGTTAAAAGTTCTCGTTGAACATTCGCACGTGATAGCGCATCAAATTTTCGCCATGAAACTATTGAGTTGGTTGCAACATTTTATCAGTCACGGCGAAGGATTCAGACGTATTTTCACTGATGTAGCTCTCGATGCGAAGTCACCGGACATACCGATAGCCAAAGGAATTATGGTTAGAGATTGGCAGTTATGGAAAGCTGCTAGAGCGGCTTGGCATCGTCTATTCATCGCCGGCATGCTTACCGAGTACGAAAGCAAAAAGAAACTTTCGATTATGTTCACTAGTAACTACGGCACTGTATTAAAGGACTTCATCGGTGATGATCATGACCATTCATATTCCATTGCATCGTTGGCAGTACAATTATTCACAGTACCCACCTTGGCCTATCATTTGATTGCTCATCATGAAGCACTTTTTGTATTGCTTAATACTTTTTTATCTGAGAGTCAAAGAAAGTGCAATGCGAACGGAAAGCTTGAATTTGAGAGGAACACACCGAATAATTCTTTCAAACGAGCTCAATACATACTGTACGACTTGCGATATCTGCTGAGTTCGAAACCCGATACTTGGTGTGACGAGCTGCGGCGCGGATTCTTATTGGGTATGTCATTACTGTTACAACTGTTCAGCTCTATGCAAATGATGGATGCCGTCGTAAGACAAGTCGGACAACACATGGAATATGAACAAGAGTGGGAGTCAGCATTTAATCTGTACATCAAGTTGTCCCCTGTGATAAGTTTGACCATCGAGTGGTGCAGTACTGACAAATTAGTAATGATAAAAACTCTACGATTGCTACTGAAGAAGATCAAAGATATGTCACACGTCGCAGTGATAACCGCCAAGCGCGTAGCCCATCGCGAAGCAACGTGCATTATGTACGACGTAGCCTCGGAACCAGTATCGATACACCTACCGTTATCGCGGCTACTTGCAGGTTTGCTCTTACACGTCGAGAAATTCGGCCTTTCGCTTTCCAGTTCTGAATTCGAAATTGCCCCACGGCTCGGCGTGGAAGAAATCATCGAGCCAGTATTGCGCGCTCAGGTAATGATATCACAGGTACATGCAGGAATGTGGAGAAGAAATGGTTACTCCTTGATTCATCAACTTTACTTCTATCACAACGTTAAATGTCGAACTGAAATGTTGGACCGCGACATTGTTTTGCTTCAATTTGGAGCAGTTGCGATAGAGAGTAACGAGTTCATAATCCACGTACTCAACAAGTACAATTTGGTGAATTGGGCGCAACCAGAGTTTGAAGAAAAACTTCCAGACTCAAACGACGACGACACTATAAGGCAAACTATTATACTTATTGAAGAATTTTTAGGTATACTTTTTTGTTGATACTGCGTAAACTTAACAACACATTGCAATATTTTCAACTTAATTTCTTTTTATTTTCAGGTTTGATGATAACGATAATAGCAGAGCGCTACGTTCCAGGCGTTGGTCGAGTAACCACCGACGACTGCATGAAGAGGGAAATTATCCAACACTTATGCATCAAACCTCTGTCACACTCTGAGATTCATAAAGTTCTGCCAGACGACATTCATTATGAGACCGGAATGGAGCGAGTAATTAACGACATTGCAGATTTCAAAAAACCTCAAAGCTCCGGGGGTAAGGGAGTATACGAACTAAAACCCGAATTTTACGAAACCTACGACGTCTTTTTTTATCATTATACGAAAGAGGAATTGAGCAAATCGGAAGAAATACAACGAAAGCGACGAAAGAACGCTGGTCAGCTCGAGTGCTGTCCACCTCCGCAGCTACTTCATTTAACCGAAATGTTTACGCCCATCGTAAACCTACTACAATGCGACGTTATGCTGTCGCTTATGCGCCTAATTTTGTTACGAGCCCTTGATTTCAAAGCTCGAAGCTTTTCTGAACCACAAGTGCACAAGATACTGCATCTCATTGGTTACGCCTTGCAAGAGCAAGAGACGGGACGTTATCCTTTCTTCAATTTTACCGAAAAAGCTGAAGCTCAGGAAATTTTCAAGTTACTGGAATCTCTAAAGAGTAGTGTGAGAATTGATGCTCACAAAGATCTTCTTCTCTGGGTCCTTGAAAAATATAGGAAAATGAGTGGTTCCCCCGATATGAAAAAAGAGCCAGAAACACCAGTTTCTCCAAAACTTGAAGGAGAGGATGCAGACGCAAAAGTTGAGAAAGGTATGATGGTCTTGTTAAGAAAATAACGATATCATTATTTTTTTAATTTTTAACTCGTTTATATGCTATTTTTTTTATAGGAAGTCAAGAATGGCGCAACAAGATGGCAGCGAAAAAACGTGCCCAAATCATGGCTCAGATGCAGGCAGCTCAGAAGATGTTCATGCAGCAAAATGCACAAATTTTCGAAGAAGCGGCACTTTTGGACACAAGTAATAAGAGTTTACAAGGGCATGGCTCAGCGATGGATCTCAGTGAAAACTTAGACGATACATACGTTGCATTGGGACCGCGACAGTCAACCCGATCTACCCAAGAGCGCACGTTCACGTGTATTTTATGTCAAGAGGACCAACCTATAACACTGGCTCATGGGTCAGCTATAGTAAGGGCAGCTTTTGTACAACAATCTTCCGTACTTTTCCAAAATCCACAAACTCCCACGATATCTGCGACGGCGACGGCGCCGTCGACATATCAAGAGCCAACTGCGTTGTTTCTGTCATCTCGTCTCGGTCCTTCTCCTCATACAAGTACTTGTGGACACACTATGCACGTTGTTTGTTGGCAGAAATACTTCGATAACGTGATGGCGAAAGAGAATCGACGTCCTTATCGGCTTCGCCAACCAAACAGCTTTGATATTGAGAAGTCTGAGTACTTATGCCCACTATGTGAATGTCTTAGTAACACTATACTACCGGTTTTACCGACTTTAGCCATAATACAGCCAACCGTACAGTCACAACGCGAAATAAGCTTTGATAGATGGTTAGAAATCATGCAAGCTGTGGCCAAATGCCGGGGTATTCGAGATACAGCACCAATGGAATGCGATGTACATGATCCTGAATGTCGGTACTGCCGATATTTGGCGCAAGGGCTACCCATAACAGATGATGGCGATGCCAATTCTCTCAAAACTGAAGCTCCAAAGCCTGCTCAAATTCGATCTTGTCCTATAGAAGTTTGTAAATCGTTTGAAGAAGGAGACGAGTTATTACGTCTCTACAGCCAATATGGGCCCGTGTTGTCCGAACAACTTGTTAACATGATTGGATTGTACGTACAAACTACTTTCACAAAAGGTTTGAGTTTGAACTTCAATGCTGTAGATACACGGGTGCCATTGCTGGCATGGAAATCTACTGCATACACTGTACACGCTCTAGAGTTTCTATTGCGCGAGACAAAGAAGCCTCTTCTAGGATCACTTTCTTCCCGCCAACACGATACTTTGGAATGTTTGGCCAGGGTAAGCTCTGTTCTGGGTTCTACTTGGTTGACCCCAAGCATCCATGCAGATTGTATATCCGAGGATGCATTAAGAATTCTAAGTCTGCTTCTAAACAATGCTGAGAGTGATTACAGCATTCTGAATTGGGACTCCTTTGGATTATTGGTAACTCTGATTTCCACCTTATCCAGTTTATTAAGCACTTTGAAAGATGGGAGATTCTCATGCGTGAGTGGACACGTAGGTGACTGGCACACAGTTAGGCTCGTTTTCATCGCTCATATTGTCAAAATTTTGCTCACTTTAAATTTGGATGAAGACGTACCGATGGATACTGAAAATGACGACGAAGAAATAATCATGGACGTCGAAGAGAAGGCAGCAGAATCTTTGTTACCTCTAATGGAACGCTTGAATTTGTCCTGTGGTAGATTCACAGTCGGACAAGTTTGGAAGCGCGTGAAGCAAGCTTGCGCGCCGTTCTTACGCTGCTGTACCTTGTATTTCCACTTCGTGACCGACGTTGCTGTCCCGACAGAACTGACCATGATGCACGGCGATACGTACGAAAATATGTGCCGTTACCTCGGCATGCCAGAAACCTGCAATGAACTCCTCGATTCACAGGTAGTGAGGGATCTAGCGGCCAGTTGGATACAGCATCCAGCCCTCAGCGAAGACAAAATCAACTGCGTGAAGGAACCTCTCAAAATTAATAGATTCGTCGATTTACCCGAAGACTATAGCGAACTTATGAACACGGTATCGATGTTCACTTGTCCAAACAGCGACAAAGAGGACTCGAGAAACCCGACCATGTGTCTGGTTTGTGGTGCGATGCTGTGTTCACAAAGTTACTGTTGTCAAATTGAGCTGAATAAAGTCAATGTCGGAGCTTGTATACATCATGCCCATACGTGCGGTGCAGGAGTTGGCGTCTTCCTTAGAGTAAGAGATTGCGAGATTGTTTATCTGCGTAGTCCTAACAGGGGTGCTTACCAGTGTCCACCTTACTACGACGAGTATGGGGAACCTGATCAGGGTCTGCATCGGGGTAACCCTCTCAAGCTATGCAGAGAAAAGTATCAGATCCTGCACCAGACGTGGCTCAGTCATGGCGTATACGAGGAAATCGCTCGGCACGTTGATGCTCAATCGCAAACCGCCTCGGGCTCCTGGCAACACCTGTAAAATAAAAAAGAGGAATATCTATTGTTGTCTTAATTACTCGCTTTCTTAACATTGGTTCGATTCATATTTTTTGGGTAGTCTTTTTTTTTGTTATCAGAACTGAGTAGTGCTACAAAACTGCATCTTATCGAGTGTACAGCAAAAACCGCTTGATTATCTCAAGTATGGTCGTGAAGAATTCATCTTGAAATTTCATCTCAGCGTGAAAATTTTTTTAAACTAAAAATAAAACGAGAGCTTGCGGATATTAAGTGAACTCTATCCACCGCTTTCATTGACAACATAAAAGATATAAAGATTTAAACAAGTTGTATATTTTATTATTAAAATTAATTGGATATTATATAGTTAAATATTATCGTTAAGACCATTTTTCAGATTGTTTTCAAGTTAACTGGTCTTACTTAGAGCAAATTATAATTTTTATTACAATGAATCATTTCTGTATTAATATTAAAGACATTAGAGTTTATTAGGAATATTTTAACTTTGTCATTTAAATGTGATGTGATTGCCATTTTTGTAAATTTTTAAATAATTACACTTTCGAAACAGGTAAATCATAGTCGATTTGCGACGAACAATTTTTCTGGCGATCAGGGCTACAAGAGTGAAATTTTCAATAGGAACATTTATGTTTGATTGCAGTAATGCTGCAAGATTAATACAAATTGATAATTTTTTGTGTTCAATAAATGATAAAGAATAATGTTCTTTTACTGAATGTGAATTAAAGTTTTTAAAAGTATACAATACATTTATCATCATTTTTATTAAATGAGAAATCTTTTGATTCTTCATGATTTGATCCTCATACTTTATCCTGGTAATCATTGAATAATATTTTGAGTTAAGCTGAGTTTTGTAAATATTTAAAATTTATTATGAATAATTGATATTTATTATTTTATTTTTAATTATAGTACATCTGTAAGAGAATAGATGGGTATTACCCTTTATGACATAAAAATTACAAAATTTTCAAGTATATATAACATACTTATGTACATATAGACTGGCATTATTAATAAAAGAATTAATTATATACATTTTGTAACATTAAATTATTTACATTGATATCCTATTGCACATCATTCACTCATAGGCAAAAGAAAATATTTGTTTTAAAAACAACAGAAACTTAATGTAACGTATGTATTATAATTAATCTAAGGCGTCAGTAAGGCGTTGATACGGTAATTACGAACCATTTCATCTACATCGTGGAGATTTATTTCAACCGACGTTCGAGTCGATTTGATGATACTTTTGACCATCTTATCAAAAAAGTCAAGATGCGATGGATTCTCTGAATACCTGTCAAATTGATCCAAATTATCTTGCAGTTTCAAAGTCAAGCTATCGTAATTCTGAATTATTATTTCCATAATCTGATTCTCAGAGGGTGTTGATATGTTTTCTTTCTTCAGCCATTCCGTAATTTTTACCAAAAAGTGCCCAAGAATGTCACGAATATTGGTCAGAGCATTAGTTAATTCAGAAGCACTTTGTTTGTATTCGTAAGTTTCGCTATTGGCATATCTTAGAGCCATTGTATTGAGATTTGTAAATATTAGTTTCATTCTGATAATTTCATAAAACAGCTCGTCATATGTGTGAGGAGATAAAAGAAAAGTGTCCCCATATGTTACAAATATGTTGAAGATATTAACTACTTCAGTAGCTAAAGCAAATATATTCATTTTTTTGGCCAAATGATTTTCATTAGATGTTAAAAACTTTGTGAGGTTTATTAGAACAGTCCATAGATTTAACCATTGATAATTGAGTCTAATTCTGCATCTCTTTTGATAACAAACTATCCTTAACAGTATGCCAATGCATTGATGATATAATTCCAATGGGAATTTTTTCATCATATGCGATGCAACAAATTCAACTATTAAATCCAGAAGTGTAGCTGCCAATGGTTGAGAAATTGTTGCTATATTGTTTGCTTTTCTATGATGCATCTGTACTCTATGTAAAGGTACTCTACAGGCTAAATTAGCATCATGCATCAAACTGTTGGCATACTGATCTTCAGAAATACAACTTAAAATAAGAAAACACATTTTGACATTATGCATGATTGTCTCTGTATTAGTTCCTTGAATGGCAATAGAGCAGTACTGCAGAAAAATGGCTAATAAATTGAAAGGTTGATTGGTACTATCAAGTACTGGAGATCCAGAATTGGGTTGTTTTTGGTTTAATCCTTCTGTTGAGCTTGCCAATGATGTGTCAGTTTGAGTGTAGGCAAGTGTTATAACAAAGTTTCGATTAAGATGAGTTAATTCATACAATGCTAAAAGTAACGGATTGTTTTCTTGAATTAATTGAACTTTACTTTCTTCCTCTCCAGCAAACATGTTACCTATTATACTACCAAGAGATGAAAACCATGATGTGTGTGTGTCAGAATGGAATTGAGTAAATTGCTTGCAAAATTTAGATAAAGAACTTGATATAACTTGACTGTATCCATTTAAGGCGAGTTCATCGTCCAAAATTGATAGTTTAACTATAAAAGGATTTGCATTTTCATATTTTCTGTAATTAACTAGTAGAGTCATGACTAGAACAACATCGTAACCAAATTGATTTCTCATAGGCGTGTCTCTCAAAACATCAATCAGAGACTCAAATATAGAACTGTTGATAATATATTCTAACAATGAATTCTGATTAATATTATCTAATCCTGTAGCAATGATCAAAAATAACTTGATATATGCAGCTTTGAAATTTAGTGAGTATTCTCCAGTCAAAAAATTGTTACTGTGCTGCACAAACAAAGTCATTCTTTCTTGCACATTATCTGCACCAAAAGCAATATCTACAAAATCAATGGGTTTTTCTGGTTGGTTAGCTTTCTTGTACAAAGTAAACATGATTGCAGAAAGGGTATGCATTGCGTACACAACTCTGTAACCATTATCATCACCCAGAGCATTGATGCAGTGAGATATCAGTAAACGAATCCTTGACTTGCATTTTGACAAATTTTCATCGTTTAGTCGAATAATTTCATTCTCCAAATAAGACACCTCGGGTTTAATAAGGAAAAATTCGTTCCAAAAATTGGCATGAATAAAACTGTCATCTTCAGCTCTAAAGAGACTCTCGTACATGGTGAGCAGTTTTCCTTTGTAAGAGCGATTCGCTCCGAATTCGCGTTTCTTTGAGGCCATGATCTGAAAGTTATATATTAACAGAATTAATTCACAGTATACATTAAATATTTCTTTAAACATAATAAATGAATTAATTCGAGCAAGTTTATTTACGCATATGCACTTGTGCAGAACTATCTGCCGAAGCAAAATAATATAAAAGGATATAAGCTTGAGTTATAAAATTACTTGATTATTATACAATTAAGAAAAAAAATAACCCAAAACTAACTTCGGTTATTGCAAAAGCTTTAAAAACTGTTCATCCTTTAGATTTCAGCGTCGTCGCCAGTGTGACTGCACAGTAGTCGCGATGATTACTAAGACGAAAACTATGTATCAGCCCGATTGTCCGATTGTAGGTTATTATCGTGCGCTATATGGAACGTTTTAACTCGTGTCATTAGTATATGGTTCATTCTGCAGAATTCGACTTAATTGGCAATGTCAACTAGTTTACCTCGTTTGAAACATCAAACTTGTAGCAAATATTGAATCTGAAACTTGAACAGATCGTTTTGCACAAATTAAGTACAGTTTTGTGATTAAAATTGATATTTTATGCTTTTACCGTGGTGGCAAATCGGAACTTTTATTGGAATAATCGTTACGTTGAAAAAATAAAAAGTAAATAAAATTTCCGAATATTCCGAAATTCGAGCTTAAAAAATGAGCTTTTTGATACCACGAATGATAAAAAAAGTGATTTTAACTCCAGAATTTTATGTTAACGTTGAAGTGTAACAGTTCGATTAAGGAAACCTAAGAAAACTTTGCACATCTTTCTCGAATACGGAATTGGGAAGAATTCAAAAATATGGAATGGGTAGGGTACGTATAGGTGTTGAATTATTTGCATTAGTTCAAGGACGTGGCTTGTGGACCCTAATATAAATCAAGTTGAATTTTTGAGAATGTACCATATACCTTTCGCAAGGCGCATTCATAATCTGCGCGCGATATCAATTAGCTGCTTAAATTTTATTAATAAAAGTTCACTGTAATGAGTTTTTTTCTATGAATGAGAGATTTAAAAAACAAGCGCATTTGAGCGTTACGTTGAATTATGAGAATAATACCTTTAAACGGTGCATTAGAATTGTTTATTTAACATAGTTAACTTAATGTTTGAACGATTTCACGTTGATTTACGGGACAAATGCTGTGACAGTATATAAAGTAATAAAAATATACTGTGACAGTATATAAAGCATAACATAATTTGGTTTCGCGATACGATGCGACGACTCGATGAAGAGAATTAGAAACTTCAAAGCAACGCGAGACATTCGATTCCGATGCGGCAGCTGCAGTGCGCCACGCCGCACCATGGTCTCAGTCCTTGCTATGCAGTCGTGAAAATCTCTTTGCCGATTTGAACGCGTGCTGCTGCTGCTGTTGCTGCTGCAAATGGGCTATGTGCAGCGCTTATGGCTAAAGGCAGTGCATATATAGGTACACGCAGAGAGGCTACAGCTCACACAATTCATCGGCGTGCAGTTAGGATGTAATAAGTAAGCCGCGACGTGCGCCGAGGTGGGAGAAGAAATCACTCGTCGTGATCTTCGTGGTCGTCATCACCGCCGCCGCCGCCGAGTCCCGCCGCGCGACGACACAACCCAGCGTAAAAAGGTGTGTTTCTACTCGCGCAGGTACTCGCGACAGTCTCTTTAAACTCGCCTGATCCTTCGCGACGACGGCGACGACGAGCAGCAGGTGTATAAGTTGCTACATACCTGCTGGTAAAATAGGTACGTCAATGCGCGAATAGGAGCGAATATACGAGCTATGCATATATGTACGTTATACGTAGGCGAACGCGCCAATGTGTGCGTGAAGGAGCTGCCAGAAAGGAAAGACGAGGAATTTATAATCACGCGTATACGCGGCGGGCCCCTGTAGCATAGAATAATACACAGGTTGACGACGAGGTGGTGGGGGAGGAGAACGCGGCGCGTGTTTCAATGTGTCTGTGTCCGTATGTATGTGAGGCTGAGCGCGCGTCGTTGGCGAGGAGGCGAAAAAAAAGAGAGCCGCGGCGCGAGAGGGAATATACGACGAGGCAGGCAGGCCTACGTGGATCGCCGCCGCCGTCGCCGCAGTTGCGAGCATACCGATGTTACCTTAAAGCTCCGCGCGCCTGCCTACTACTCCGTATATATCTATATACATTATATACACCTCAATCCGATATATCTATAATAGGAGAGCCGCTCGGAGCTGCCGACCAGTAAGCCGCTCTCGCCTGCTGATCTCGAGTCGATCGTGTCGGTGCCGCGCGTTCTCGCGATCGCCTTCGTTATATAGCACAACACAACAGTTCGGAGTCGTACTCGGACTTGAAGTACGGAGTCTCGCGCGAGCCGCATGCAGTGCTCGGGCTGAACTGCACGCGCCAACATCGCCGCGAGTGTGTATGTGTGCGAGTGCCCTGTAGTACTGTTGGGCCTGTATAAAATATAAATATATATGTGCAGTGTGTGCGTGTGCCCGAGCGACAAGTTTTGATGCAAATTTTCACACGAAACAATAAGTCGGAAAAGAAAACGGTAAGGAGAGATCATCGTTGCAGTTTTGCTCTTTAGCCTATGAATACGATGATAATGATACACGGTCTCGGATCATAAGTCTATGAGACGTCGTGGCTGATGGATATCATAAATTTGTCACTCAGCGACGACGGATTTCCCCAGTCGTCTTGTCGCAATTGTTATCGTGACAAGAATTCAAGATCTTCGCTGTGCGACGTTAAGCTATCTTCCGTATAATAGTGTGTCTGTGCCCGAATATAATAAAATAATATACAAAATACAACGTGTGCGTGTGCAGATCGTGCCTATTGCCACTTGTTGAGTGTGTGCTGCGCCTGGCATGCATGTGTGTTAAGTTTTACCTATATAAAACGTATATAAATGTGTGCGCGAAGAATCTCTACAGTATCGTAAGTAATATCCTCCTCCTCTCGCACTGATTCGCTCGTCATGTATGTACACGAGAGCCGAGGCGCTGCCATACCTGTGCCCGTGTGTAATGTGTATACACCTATAAGGAGCTTTGAACTCCATTTTTCAAGATCATATGTTTTCTAAAATCGGAGCCACGGAATTATGTATAGTAGCCGCTCGATCGGCTTACCGCCTATAGCTCCTTATGTATATTTTGCTCGGTGGAATGCGCCTCCGATACCATAACATACCTACACACACACACACACACACACACACACACATACGCAACTCGGCAGCAGTTAGCAGTACGTGTAGGTACGTCGGGTGCTGTCTCTCTTTCTCTCTCTCTCTCTCTCTCTCTCTTTTCTTTCTCTCTCTCTCTCTCTCTCTCTTTTCTTTCTCTCTCTTTTTTGTATATACGTGTATGCGCTCGCGTGTTAGTGTGTACATCTGCGTGTATATGTGTGGACGTATCATCGAGTTCTCCCAGAGTTGCGCTTAGGTGTATACAACACATAGAGTCACGGCACAGACCACACCATCACACTACCGACACACAGGTATATTACTCGCGTCCGTACGAGTGTATGTGTTTCTACGTGTGTATGTGTGGGATACGGGCAGCATACAGCAGGCTCTGCAGGTATATATGAATGTATATATATGTGGGTACAAGATCGCGCGAGTATTTTGTGGGAGGGGAAAGCGCGCGAGTGAAATTCCAAAGAGCCGCCTGATATCTCGCGGTGCGCACCTCTAAGCCTCTATTTTATGCCTATCCTTATGTGTACCTACCTGCTGCTGCTGTATTGCTGGTCCCTATTTATACCTATATGTATACATTCATGCCACACTCGTACAGACCGTTAAAAAAGAACGTTTCAATCATAATTGTCTTCTGCCGCGAATGCATTTATTGCTTCACAGGCGAGTGTCGGTCTTACCTGCATAATAACGCGCGTAACCGATCGAATAGGGGCAAACGTGCATGTATTATTTTATTGATTCTGTCATCGGCAGCTGTACCGTTCAGCTGACACAATAATATTATGTGAGAGCTGCCGTGCGGTGCGTCGGTGCACACATCTTCTAACGTAACGCGTATATAGCAAAGAGAGAAGTGAACGTTGGCGCGTCATTCCCAAATACTTGTGGTGTATAAAATAAATACTCGCATCGCGAGAGAGAGAAAGAAAGATGTGCTGCTTCTACCTGCCGTCCTCGATTGAGGAGGTATGCGCATGTTGCCGCTGCTGCTGCCGAGCTCGTAAAATGCACGAAACGATTCCTGGCAATTCTTTTATTTATTTATTTTTTCTTTATTTTTTTTTTATTTTCATTATCGGCCTCGAGAGCCGAGCCGATTTAACGGTGCCTCGGCGAGATACACACATGTACATGCAGCGGCAGCAGCAGCAGCAGCAGCTTATCGCTTGCGGTTCGCGACACTTGCTAATACCTGTCAAAGAGAGTAAAAGAGATAAAACTTGATTTTGTGCGCCGCCTGTTTGGCCTGCGTGTGCGAGGCTTACATACGTACTCTATAAATACTCGATATGTATTATTTTGCACTGATAATTGCCAGGGTTACGCAATGTCGTCACGCGTGCACGCGCTCATAAATGTGTGTCTATATCACATCCGCTGACTTTTACAATCCGATATGATGTATCGATTTTCAATCCGTTCGATATACATGTACGTCGCTCTAATTTGTGATTACAATGTGTAAAGCACGTACTCTGCGCCGTGTATAGCGCTGCGGCGGATTATTGTTGTTATTGTGTGTCGTGTGGGTGCTGTTGCTACTGCTGCGCTCTTATCGCCGCGCGCGCTCATGATTCATCGCATTTTTTTGCCGCTGTTATTTATCGCGCAAATCTTACGCGTACACCGACATTTCTTATTTCGTATCGCGGCAGACAATTAATAAGAAAAAAATAAATAAAACAATCGAGCTATTTCACATTTTGTAGGTGTATGTATATTGTAAAGTCGATGATTTCTTTCTCTATGTACAACGCGCGGTGCGCACGCGAATAACTCGGAATAAGACTTTTCTCTCCTTTCCAATGAAATAGCTTGAGCGCGCGCGTATGTGTGTAGCCAACTTTACACGCGTGTGCGCGTAAAAGAGAAGAGAAACGACGAGATCCTATCCTTTAATGTATTATATACATGCTTTATATGTGTTTATACGCGTTACATACACGCGGTGGTGTCTGTGACTAGTCTTCGAAAAAAAAGGAAAAAAAAAAGAAAAAAAAACTTTCACTCGGCTTGAGCGACTTTTCTCGTGTTCAAGCAAAACTAATTTTTTCCTCATTCCTCGTTCGATGGGCTAACGTTATACCTATGTACGTTATGAAAGTTTATATATGTTAGCTGTAATACGCAACGCGTCGTTTATCTGTGCAGACGACATTTGTAACGTGTGACCGGAGGAGATCGAGCGCACGAGGAAGACGATTCGAGAAAATACCATTAGAAACGAAAGCTATCCGCGTGCAAGCGAGAGATTCTTTTGGTCAACGATCCTCTCTCTATCTCTCTCTTTCTCTCTCGTGCACTCGGACGATTTGCCGGTCGACTGTCTCCTGGCGCTACATGCGTGTTTTTGTATATAGTACGTACGTAAGCGTCCGCGAAAAGCCCATGTATACACGTGCGCTGTATATAGAAGGCTCTGGTGGTGCGCGATGAGAAAGTAACATCCTATCTGTTCCAAAGCTGGCGTAGAGGCAGCCTATTGTCTTCTTCGCGGCTTAGACGAGATAAAAACTGCTCCTCGACGATTTCCTATCGCTTGCGTTCTCGCTTGGCCCCCGCGCGTATATATAACTGTAAAAGGTAATTGCGCCGTTTTCGAGAAACAAACAAAGAAGCTGTACACAAAAAAACGAGTCAATACGAGATATAGTATCATCATTTCCATTCTGAAATTTTGACGCGAGTGACGCCTCTTGGAAGCTAATCGTGTGAAACTGACTGCTGTGTATAATGCGGTACGCGGGGAAAATGTCACTCTGTGTACATACGCACGAAATTTTGACGTTGTCGCGCCACGCAAGAGTGACACACGTCAACTAAAGCGCATGAGATATTATTATTACCCGCGCTTATTTCGTCGTAAAAAAAGCTACCATATAGTACGATCTCTCTCGGTGCGCCGCAGTCAATGCACTGTATATTTTATAATATTCCAATTTATGCGCTCGCGCCGCGTCGCTTTAAGCATGGCGGCGGACCCATATGGAATTCCAGTACTACTATTTACTACTACAGCCACTACTACTCTCATTGGGAATGCCGCGCCATTCACTCGCGAGACTCGACTAACTGCTGCCGCTGCTGCTGTTGCTGCTTCGGCTCCCGAGACGCACACACACATGCATTATAGCACGAATGCATGTATCGGATGCTGCGCCACGTACAGATATATATTCTCTGCCGATCGACCTCGAAATTCCTGGCATTATTAACCGATTCCCATCATCGTACACGCGCGCACGGAATTAAAACTCCCGAAGCCTCTATCTATAAATATATCTATATCTGTACGGCTACCGATCCCTGTATAGCTGCCATTCCTTCAAAACGGCAACATTTTTGCAAGTCCTTTTTCTTTTTTTTTCTCTCTCTCTCACTAGCTGTATATATAAAGAAAATCTGGTGTAATAGGCGTACATGTATGTACCGTAAACACGCATAAAGCTCGTGTGTGTATGTGTACTGCGAGTACGAGAGTGTTGGAGCGCTCCGGCGCGGCATGAAACTAGCAGTCGTGGTTGTCGAGAGCACAAATTACGTCATGTTGCATTCCTCGCGACTCGTTTGCTGCGCTCTCTGCTTCGCCGCTCTATACCTGCACTTTTCGTTCACATGTGTGTATATACATACTGCACGTACATGTGTGCACGTGTGAGTGTGCGCGAACTCTTCGAGGAGTACCTCCTCTCTTTCTTGCTGTATACAGTCTTTTTTCTTCGCGTGCATTCGATAAAGGCTCTCTGCATCGGTAGCAGCAACGCACGCTTCGAAGGCGTGTCCTGTTTTAGTTCTGGCCGATTATCGGCTAGCATTTGAAATTGATATTTGCGCGATATGCGCGTCGCGCATAAGAGATCGGCACAAGATCGAGTTAAGATCGCTCCGAAGAATATTGTGCAGCGGATCGGAGCGCATATGCGTATAATCCAAGGGCCGATCTCGCTCGCACAGCTCGAATAGCGATCTGGATTCTCTCGCCTCTCACGGAATGTCCATTGAAAAGATTGTGTCGCGTTAATGACTTTTGGCCGCGCGCATAGCTTGTCGCGCAAAATAGTTATCGGTCGAGGCGTGATAATTGTTTGCGAGAGAAATCACTGGCGCAGCAGGCTTCCATTGAACCGCAGCAGCTTAGTCACGAGACGCATGCGCTAGTTGCCAATCCGGCTCGTAACTCGTTTGCATTATGCGTTGCATATATCGTACCGATTCTCTCTCTCTCTCTCTCTCTCTCTCTCCTTTCGTTCCTCTCGATATTTCTGCCGTGCGACGACGATGCGGCGTGACTTTCATGCACGCGGTCAACATATGTCAACGCGCTTCGTTATTGTGGCTCGTCATTGCCGATCGTCTCGTAAGAATGATTTCTACGCTCCGTCCTCGATCGTATGTGACTTCGAAAGCACAATTAAGAGACAGAGCCCCTTGTAATAAACCTTCGAGTATTATCCTCCTAATTTGTAATTTGAAAATGTTTCGTGTCTTCACGCGTATATGGTGTGCATTGGGTATGTTGTATAGAGAGAGAGTATGCAGACCGATTTCAACTCATTGTACATACTCTAATTAACGTATTTTAATAACTGATACAGCAAGGCACTCGTTCGCACTTGAAACAAACAATACAAATAGGTGTATACATACACACACGCGACGCGTTGGCAGCTACGTAGAGACCTTACACCGTTTGTGGCTTATGTATTAAACATATAGACATTCTTATGCTAAACGGAATGAAAAAAGTACAGCTAGACGGCCATCGATACGTGTACGTAGGCATGGACGCGAATATTATCTACCTACCTGTATACACGTGTTAGTAGCCTATGTGTGTGCTGCTGCTTCGTAAGTTTGCAATCCGTACGCGTATACGACGAAATTATTGCGCGTGAAATTTTGCGAGCTATTTTTCGGTGTCGCCTCGCGCTACGCCTTATATACAGCTAAGTTTGCCTTTGCACTTGACGCACTCGACGTTGCGCCGCGATCCACGCCTTTTCTCACGTTCCAGCGGCTGTTCACACGGCAGGACTGTGAGCTTTTCTCGATCTCCGCATCTCTCTCGGCTCTATTTACGTATAGACACGTACAGATACACCAGTACACACACACGTAATATTACGCGAGACTTTCCAATTGAGAAACTGCATCGGCTTGAATCGTCTACGATGACCGATTAAATCGATATTTCCCTCGCGTGTATTATAACGCGTATACATAATATAATATACATTCGCCGGTGCGAGCTGCTCGATGTACCGTAATATCACAGATTCTCGTGACTTTCTTTTCCCTCGCAAACTTTGACATATTGATGAATCGATCGCTATAAAAATTTGCTTTCTTCGAACGGATAAATTCGATTTATGAAAATTAAACGACAGTGACATCTTTCGTATTGAAATCCCTGAGAATATCTGAAATATTTCCACTTGACTCGAAAAAATAAAAATCTGATTAAAAATCTGACGAGAGCATCGGGTCGACGTTTTCTTTTTCTTTCCTTATAACCAATTTGAAAATGACTCGGATGATGGATGTTCGACCTGTGTCTCGGTCGTTCAATGCACGACTCCGTATGTGTATGAACGCCTGTGTGTATGTTAAGCCCGTGTATGTGTGCGCGCGCGCGCGCGCTAAGGTCATTGAGTAATCAAACCTGTTGATCCTTGCTCTATTCAAAAGATAGAGCTTGGAATGCAGAGAGAGGCCATTTTTTCACTCTCGATATCGTCGATTTCTATACGGCGCGCGGCTCAGGAATTTGCAAAATTACATTCACTATATACCACGGCGTGCGGCAGAAAGATTGATCGAGCCATTTAATCTGTTGCAGCCTCGAATAGCCTGGACTTAGTCGCAGATACTCAGAATGCCTTATTACAATTCGCCCAGCCATGGAAACTCACACTACAGCAAGGGTAAGTTTTCCCAAACATTCTTTTCCACATTTGCGGCGTGAAATCGAGAATTTTACGAGAAGAAGAAAAAAACAACAATCTCATGCGTGTGTTGCGTTTCTTCTGGGAACGGACGAAGCAGAAAGCGGACCGGTCGCTCCGAGCCAGAGCGCCAGATCGTCGGCTACCGAGGCGACCTACGTCATGGAGCACTTGGCCACCTTCACCGTGACCAAGGAGACGGGCATCGTCTATCCGGCCGACGGCATGCGACGCCTACTCCAGCTGGAAAAGTCAAACGGCATCTGGAGCCAAAAGATGCAGCTCCGACTCGAGCGCAATTGGGTTCTCATCATGGACCACGAGAGTGGCGTGAGTATACAACATAATGTCATTGATTTTTGTCCGCGTCGCGTCGAATATCATGGCGCACACGCAATTAAGCTCGGCGACGCCGCGTCGAGAGAACGAGAGAAGAGGAGGTAAAGCGGGTTGCAAAATAGATTTTTGCGGTGAGCCATCGTCGTTGCCGCCGCCGCCGCCGTCGTGCAATGACATTTATACGAACTCTGTGTGCGGTATACATATATGCCACGCGGCGTCGAGAGCTCCTACGCTTTCTAATGCCTATATATGCATGCAGGCGCATATACGAGTGCATAGCTATTATATACACTGCTCGCTCATAAAAGTATAATCTCGCTCTCTCTCTCATGCAAAATAGTCGCGTATTATGACTAGCGTACGAATGCCGCGATCTGCCTGTGCTTTTGCTCGCTTTCGTCATGTGTCGCCTATGTAACGTTAAATCTTGCACCGTCTGTCACTCCTACACACGCGGTGCCGCTCGCAAGCGCATTATTTCTTCGAAACGCTCGTCCAAATAGCTCCGTAATTCATGGCCCCGCGCATACCTGTACGGAGACACGACTCTAATTCCTGTGCCTTTGCTCCATTTATCATAGGCCGTGATGGAGCGATTTCCAGCCGCGATGATCCAGGAACCCACGGCCTTCACGTCTCGCGATCCCATGGAGATGTACAACAACATCCTCGTGTTCACCGTGACGGACGATCCTAGTCTGCCGGCGCAGCAGCAGCGCGCCGAGATGCACATATTCCAGTGCCAGAGCGTCTCGGCGCAGGACCTCGTCGAGGACCTCAAGATGCTGCAGGCCGGAAAGATGCTGCCGGCCCCGGTTGGCTCGGCCTCGCCCACCTCGTCGGCCGGTCCTCGTGGCGCTCACATCCCGCCCCCGCCCACGCTACCGCCGCCCGAGCCACCGCTCAACGGCATGGGCTCCAGAGACGGCTTCGCCTCGCCCAACAGTGAGTCCCTGATTTCTCTCTCGGCTCCGTGCAACGAAATTCGAGCCCAATTGGCTAAAGCGAGTTTCGCTCTCGTTTCAGGCGAGGAGCATTCACACCACCATCACCATCACCCGGCTCACGGGGGCCACTCGCAGCCACCGCCGCACCATCATCACCATCACAGCGAGGCCGAAAATTCGCGCGACGAGCAGAACGACGAGGTGTCCTCGACGTCGTCGGACAAGTACGAGCGCGACGTGACGATCCTCAATCACTGCTTCGACGACATCGAGAAGTTCATAGCGCGCTTACAGCACGCCGCGGCGGCGTCGCGCGAGCTCGAGCGACGCAGACGCAATCGCAAATCGAAGAAGCGCAATCCCGGCGACGGCATGCTGACGATGCGCGCCAAGCCCCCGCCGGAGCTCGAGTTCGTCGACATCTTCCAGAAGTTCAAGCTCTCCTTCAATCTGCTGGCCAAGCTCAAGTCGCACATACACGACCCGAACGCGCCCGAGCTCGTGCACTTCCTGTTCACGCCGCTGGCCCTGATCGTCGACGCGACCAACGACACGAGCTACGAGCCCAATCTGCCGGCCAAGGTCGTGTCGCCCCTGCTGACGCGCGAGGCCGTCAATCTGCTCATGAACTGCGTCACGAGCAAGGAGACCGAGCTCTGGCACGCCCTCGGCGACGCCTGGTTGGTGCCCCGCGAACAGTGGAAGGCCCACGTGCCGCCCTATCACCCGGTCTTCATGGACGGCTGGTCGCCCAACTACCCCATTCCCGACGATCGCGAGCCCATGGCCATCCACAACGAGCATCTCGCCTCCCTGCTCAATGCCGACAAGAGGAAGAGAGACAACGACATCAACGATCATCCCTCGGACCCCTACTACAACCAAACGTAAGTGGCATTCGATGTTGTTCGACGACGGCTGTGCGTGCGGCATCTCCGTTACACGATGGTTAATATGAATCTAGTTTCAGCAGAGAAGTCGACGAGTCTCACTACGGCAGCGACTACTTGGATTACGATAGTCGCGAGGATCGGGCGAATCCGGACGCGTACTTCGAACGCGGCTACGATCACCATCATCATCGCGGCGATCTGTACTCCCGCGACGCCGGTGTCGATCGGGAGCAGGAGAGACGCGCCCACAGCGACATATCGGTGGACTCGATCGAGCGCGGACCGAGGACCGCCGGCTCCTCCGTCAACCCCAACAACAACAGTCACGGCTCGCAGGTCGACGCTTGGTTGGACGAGCTGATGGCTCGCAGAGCCAAAATCGTCCAAGTTACCTATCCGCGCACGGCCAACAACGACAAGGAGCTGACGGTCGTTCGCGGCGAGTATCTGGAGATCCTCGACGACACGCGCAAATGGTGGAAGGCTCGCAACTCGCGAGGTCAGGTGGCCCACGTGCCCCACACCATCGTCACGCCCCACCATGGCAATCCGCAGGCCGCCTCGCCCGACGGCAGCGACCACTTCAACAGTCCCGTCTACCCGTCCAGATATCCCAGGCAATCGTCTCATGGCTATAACTATGAGGTGGGCAGTCGAGAGGGCGATTTTGTCAAAGATATGCTAAATGCTTTGGATCCGCAGGATTCCGAGATGGATGGTGCCAATACTAGTCCAGGATCGGAGCCGCCGCATCGGGCTCACGCGATACCGCCTCCAGCTCCGGCTGACTGGGTACGCAAGGAACGACTTGGCAAGAAAGGTGAATTTAGATATTTCTAAAAAAACAAAGGCTGATCATCCGCTATAATAAATTCGATCATCATATTGTACCGTATCGTCCTCAATTCAATTTTTTCGCTCAGTTCGCTAGATCATTGTGCATTGTCTCTATAATTGTATTCGCGTCATGAATTTGTTTGTTTACCTTATTCATATATACGTTTGATATGTATATTTATGTGTATCCAAATTGCAGCTTGCAAAACATTATTTTCATTTATATATTTTTTTATATACGCAGTATGTTGATGCATATGAGAAGTGTCTGTTTTTTAATCGATTCGATTATTTTAACGTATGACAGATATACTTTACCACCAAAAGTAGCACTTGGATGTTGATTATATGTCGCGCAAATCAGACGCATATATATGTATAATTTATAATGTATATGTCCAAAGCGTAATAATAATCCAAAGCTACTTGTTAAACAGCAATGTCTTTATCCCTAGTTCATAATTGTATTTGTATAATAATCTGTTAATTTATATGTGTGTCGTCGATCAATCCAATGCTATAAATGCAATACTTTACGTTTCGATATTATTCACGTTGATATCGATGATAAATGCATAATTTGAATATTGTCAAGTTTCTATCTTGTGGGTGTATAAAAAGTGGCATAGCGTGAATGTGCTATAATACATAAGGTATATAGAATGAAAAATACATGTGCACTCCAATTACAGTTTAAATGGCCTAATAGGCTCGTATATGCAGTTAAATACTTATCTGAGCCAAATCAAGCCAAGACTGCATGTGTAGAGTTGATCAGATTTGATCGATGTTAAGTTTTTTGTTAAAAAAAAGAAACGAACAAGTACCTTTATACCTTTTCCTATGTGCACATTTTTTGAAAATATCAAGGTAATGGGAAAGATAAAATTTATCGTTGATCTTTAATATTTCAGAATTAGTTCACGTTCTGCAAGCATTTTGGTAACATCATCAATCAGTTTAACAAAATCATAACTAATTTTCTATGAATTTTGTGTATGATAATAATTTTTCTATATTTTTTTTTTAAATTTGAGTAATTCCATGTAAACGCTAAATTTTATTTTTGTCAACTGATTTATTATTGTTTTATTATTATTAGTTTATATAATTATAAAAATGTTTACTTCAAGGATAGAAAATGATTCTTGAATGTTGTTTTAATACTTAACATGTTTAAGTAAATCGTACAATGCAAAAATCGTTAATATGATGAATTGATAACTTAATTAACAAATATAAAATTGATTCGTTATAAGTTAAGAAAATGTCAAAGTCGATATTATATTCGTATACACTATATTTATATTTTATATTTTTCCTTATAATCAGCGGTTTGTAGGAAACATAAGTGCAATTAAATTTTTAAATTGATCGTAATTGTACAAAGATATATTTTATGAAAAATTATAAATCATGTACTTAATTCAAAAATTATATGTATCATCTATATGTTTCATAATTGTAAGACATTATTTACCATATCATTCTTGTGTACCGTAATTAATTAGTTGGTAAGCTTCCTGCTTTGGCTATTTTTTAATAACAATACATATTTAAGAATATTTTTGTTGAACTATTTTTACATCTAGAAGATAAGTTTGAAGAATTGGACAGCGAAATAGATAATAGCAAGGATGACGTTAGTTCCACCAAGTCGTACAAGAGTGATAGCAATTCAGCAGTGACATTCAAAAGTTCCGAGTATTCGACTTCTTCTGGGATTAGGACTCTGGATAGGCGTGTACCCCTGGAGGATGATACGTCAGATCAAATTTCACTATTATTTGCCAGTGCTTTAAGTAACAATTCACCACCACCAACACCACCGCCACTTCCGAGTCTTGATGACTTTAATAGATCATTGTCGAGGCTGTCACTCCGCAGTTTTGGTTCTTCCAAAGAGTCAAATGAAGATAAATATAAACGAGAACTAGTTCACAATGAGCTAAAAGGTGTTTTGTCTAAGATAAATGGAAGTAAAAATTCGCCCAATGATATTAGAATTGAAATAGGGAAGCCATTGCCTTATGAAATTCAAACTTGGGATGACAAAAGGAACGGTTACGGCTGGAGAGCCGATTTATAATAAATAATATATCTTGATTTTATTCTGGCTGGTGACAACCAGTGAAGTACATATGATGTAATTGATTTGTTTGGAGTAGTCGTTATTATTTGTTATAATAAATTACAATGCAATATTATTCATCCATTCAAATACAAAGGTTTAACTTACACCTAGGCTTACTCAACTAATTAAAAATAATATACATAAGCCTGGTAGACGATTCTCGGTGTAAATCGTGGCTCACTCTGCAACTGGTTGGCTGGCGTTCCTGGTCGGCTGCACTGCACTAACTGCACTAGTCTCGATTACAAATTACACTCCGCATTGGACTCGCGGCACAATTTAATACAAGTCTAAATGATATAATATCGCGGTACAAAGTGACGTGAGCTCTGCACACCAAATAAGATGATAGTCGAATCGCGTCGAGGCCTCCGCGGGTCCTCAATATAGGGTAAACCAGCCAGTTATCGGACACTTAAGGAAATTTCCTGTTATAATCGATTGGGGGAGCTTACTCGTTTGATAAAAAATTTTTTTGAATATACCACCTTTTAGGAAATTTTCTGCTCCTTCTAATGCATATGTTCATGTGAGTAATATAAATGAACTTAATAAACTAAAAAGGCTAAAAAATCATATACTGAACCATTTTATTATGTTATTAATAAAAAATTATTTACAAATTTAATGTTACAACTTTTTTTCTCTCTCGATCCTTCTTTTTTCTGCTTTTCGAATTCATGAATAATTTCCCTTTTAATTTTTTTTTTTTGGTTCTTCTAGTTCCCTCAAAAAAATGACTATCGATAAAGGGTCTTGAAATTTTAACCACATATTATTGAAATACTTTTCATATTTGTGAGAAATTTCAGGAACTTTAACCAAACCATTTCCGAAATTATAATTAATCAAAGTTCGGTACTTTAACATGGGATCCCTATGCTAGCGTGTCGAAAAAACGCTATTTTGCGTGATTATAGAAAAACGCATCGATAAAATCTTTTCAAAAACTAGGAGATGATTGTTCAATATGTACTAAAACATGGCTCAAAACCTGGAAAAATTTGACCAAATAGTTTTTGAGAAAAGTTAATGTAAAAACATTGCAAAAATAAAAATTTAAACTTTTTGACCTGAAACTCACTTTTTAAGGTTTTTAGGGTCATTTTAAACAAAAAAGTGCTCTTGTAAATTTTCTCTAAAATCGATTGTTAACGAGCTATAAACGATTCAAATTTAAACAATTTCAAGCAATGAATCTTTGCGATTTTTTATCTCAATAATCATGAACTCTACGAAAAATTTTAAAAGAACAAAAAAGTCTTAGAATTTATCAAGGAAAGCGTATGAATTTTTTCAGATTTTTTTTAGAAATATGCCCAAATTTGTCAGTTAGGTCTGAGGGAACATCCTTAATCAATGGTTTGTATGGCGTGTTCATTTCACACCTTTTGTAAGAGGTGTAGATTTCGATGTTCCTTTCATAGAATTCGATGTTTTTACCAATTTTTATAGTTTTCTTTTTCACTTAGCTCGATGTCGTCAGATCCCGTTGATTGAGGCTGGCGCGTCCGCTCGTAGAGTGAAATTTCATGTTTATCGTTATTTGAATATACATTATTTTTACGAATATTATAATTGTTTTATAATAAAATAAGGGTGACGTGACAGAACCAAGAAAGGTAAAAAAAGTCAATAGTTTACAGTCGATAGCTCATTTATTTTTTATATAATATTTTTTACAATTTGCCTGAATACTTACATGGAATGATTTTCAATTCTTGAAGAAAAGAATTTTCAAAAATAACGTTAACATATATCAATAACAAACATTCAATTCAACTTTTAACTACTTCACGAAAAGTCAAACATTTGAAGAAAATAAATATCTGATAGGTTTAATAAAACGATTATTTTAAAAATATTTATATAAAATATAGATAAATAAAATTTTTTATACAATATTTAAAAATTCAGACTTGACAATCTACCTTAAAAATTGCTTTTCTTTTTCAGTACCAATAAGTAATTGACTCACATAGCTACAATCAAGAAATAGGAATTACTTTCATTTTAAAAATTCTATGATAGCCTTATGAAAATGTTATCAGTATGTATAAGTGGAAAATATGATTATGTAATTTTAAAAATTGTCTTACAAAAAATAGAAATCTATTTTTTCTGCGATTATAGTTATACTCTGCCTATTAAAATTGGTTAGCTTTAATAATTGTGAATAGTACAAATAATATTTTTACATTTAATGTTTTTCGGAAACTTGATTATGTTTTATCGTAGTTCAATATCATTTATCACAGTCAGAACTTATTTTCAAAAGTGAATTTGTTTTTTTGGGAAAATCTGGAAGTTTACATAATACCTTATGCATTGAAGATTTTTCAGTGAAACGAATTCACGCCGACTACGAATATTAAAAAAATTCACTGAGATGAATAATAAAGTCGTTAAACTTTTCTTACAATATTCACAATTAAATTAATGAAATGTGATGTAACTGTGAAATTATTATTACAATACCTGTATACCTCTTTCCAATTACCTCCTTTACTATCTCATGATTTTCCTGAATTTTTCCAGTTCAAAAATACTTTCTGATAATCTAGAAAAAACAATAGTTCAAGAATTTAATAAATGCAGAATTTTAATAAAAAAGGAAATACATTCGTTTTACCTTCCAAAACCATTGATCAACGAAACTATCTCCGTTCTTTCCAAGGAAAATCGTTGTTTACCAAAATCAAGGAGAGTAGGTTCATATTTGTCAAATGCGCCAGAAAACAAAATTTTCAAAGCTGTGCCTAAGCCCTGTGTTTGGAGTTTTCCCCATAAGCGGCATTTATCGCAGCCAACACAATCCATAATTCGTGAGATATTTCTAAAATGTTGTTTGAATTCATCTTTCAACAATTGTGCTTCAGATCCTCCATTAAACATGACACTCTCATTAAAATGTTCAGGAAAAGAGCTGCCATAAGAATGAACATTTATTATTCTATTTGAAATTTCAAATTTTGAGAAATATTAAACAGTTACCTGACTATATTTAATATATCATTTATAGCTAATCTAGTATCTTTATCCTCAATTTGATTGCCTGTATAATATTCTAATTTCTGTAGGTAGGGTGCAGCTTTTGCAAGGGCTCTTAGTTCTAACATATATATAAAATACAGATTCTTCAACCAGTTTGGTCCTTCTCCATCTGTAGTTTCTGGAGAAAAACGTCTTTGGAACTCATCAAAATTAGGTCCCCATGTTCCTTCTGGACTTACATCCAATCGGTTTTGTGAAGATAATAAGTACTTGGAACTTAAATGTATATTAATGCTGGTATGTAACCCAGATATTACTCTATAAAAGGCTCTCTTTTCTAAACACATATCTGTAAAAAATAAATTTAAATTAGTCTTAATATCAAATCAAATAAGAGTCACAGGAGAAGACAAATTAATACCATCTATTTTAGATGATCGAATAAATGTATTTTTTGTTGAAGTTTCTGGCCTAAAGCAGTTTTCCATATAAATACTACGCCATATTCTATGAGCACTAGGACCTTTATATCCTGTGTATCTTTCTGGATTCAAAAGCAAGTCAACGTATTCTCCGCCATCGTTCTCGGTGATACAAAAATTATCAAGAGAATCGTCATGCTGCTGCCAGCGTTCAAAACCAGCATATGTTTCAGAACTATTAAAAGAGAAATATTTTTTTCATAGTTAGACAAAGTACTGATACTGCTATAGTAATCTTTTAAACGTACCTTATAGTGGTGTTCAAATAGCCTAATTCTATATTATGATCACTATTCTGATTGCAGTCAGAAGTTTGTTGATTAGCTTTATATTTATCAACTGGACTTTCATTAGTATGAATGTGTCTTGGCACATCTGCGCCTTTTAATCCAACTGGAATATCTTTCTGTAATGAAAAAGGATACATTTTTCAATTAATGATAAAGATATAAAATTTTTGCAATAAAAAAAACTAAAAGCTACAAACCTCTTTACAAGGTTGAACATGACAGTATCGCATAGCACACTTGCTGTCATCAACCCAAAATGGACAAGGCCTGTTGAGATTGACTTTGTAAAATCTAAAATAATCTCTCACTAGCAGGCTCTGCAATCTAGGATAAATTTTTGCATTGTTGAAATAGTCGACGGTGTCAACTGTGCAGCTGCAGTCGTCTATAGCGCCATTCAGCTGTATCAAACAAAATAAAACATATGTTGAGTCAAAATTTATATAGGTAATAAATTTTGAGATAAAATTAGTGCAGTAGTTAGCCGCGAGTACAAGACAATTAATGCGGGCTCGCGACCTTCCGTTCAATCGATGCAACTCACGGATGGTCTTGAGAAACAAAAACTACAAGAATTATTTATATAAACAAAATGTCAAAGTCGCGTAGCAGACAGCAGAAGCTGTCAATGAACTCGGCTGCAAGTGCAGTGTCGTGCACTCCCACGTAAATCCGCGAAAAGACACTCGCGTCGTGGTCGTTGCAACTCGTCGGTCAAGAGTCATAAAAATGCAAAAGCATGCGTGCACACGATTGTTGTTGCTTGGAGCGTCGTCGTCGTCTATACCTTGCAGAAGCACTGGCCACCGGTCGGTCGGTCGTGATTGCCGAAATTGAAGCCGTACGAGTGCGAGGACAGCAGCAATAGCTGCAGCACAGCCAGCAGCAGCATAACCGAGCCAGTTGAGTACAATTGCATCATGCCGTCGAGTGTTTGCTCGAAATCGTCGCTGTCGTTGAATTGTCAGCTGCTAGATATACGAAGCCCGGCACCTTTATCATGTTGTTCCTTGCTGCAGCGAAGGCGAGATCGTGTAGGGGCGGATCATTCGGATACGAGGAAAACTTTGCCGAAGAATATCGCGATATCAGTGCGTCAGTTCCGATTGTACGAGCTCAACTAGAGCTGTGCAGACGGTGTAGTGTATACTGTAATAGCGGCGCACTGTATAGATATATAAAACAAGTCTTCGGCCAATTGCTCCAACATACGTGTTCGAGTGTCAGACCGTCAGCGCGCGCGTAACGCGTGTATGTAGAAGCAGAAATTCAACAATATAACGGTGCGGCCGTTACTATATTTATGCCGCGGTGACTTCGATATTGGGCGAATGCAAAAGTAGAACGCGGAGAGCACCTCTCGAGCGATAAACTAATCCACGTATGCTGTTCTGTTTTTTGGCAATAAAACACGATAAAGAAGGAAAAAATAACAACTTATTTTTCGATACGGAAAATTACCGAGCTTTATGCGCGCGCGCTTTACTTGTGCGGTCCCCTACTCATCATTGCAACTTTTCTTCGACGCCTTTTTCTTTTTTTCATCTCTTTTTCGACGATTATTGTATTATTTTGGATCCGCGCGACACTTGAGAACACGTGGTCAATCGCGATAGGTATACGCGACTCGACGCGCGTCATCGTCGCTATTTTTGAGTGAGATTTTTTTCGTAACAAATTAATTCTTTATTGCGGGGCACGTTCCTCGAAGCGTTTCTCGATAACATTCGAACGTGATAATTGCGCAGACCGAGGCTCACGGACGCTCTCTTACATAATTTTTTTTTATATCGATTTTAACCGGGCGTCAATTACGTTTTGAGACGTACATCGCACCTCTCTTTGTTGCTGCACATAAGTAAATCGCTTTTTATTGGCATTAAAAGCAATGTATTTTGACCAAATAGTAACTAAATTATTGTATCGTAAAAATATGAAATTTTATTATCTTGGTCGACGTTTTGTACTCTCAGAACACCATTATTTTATATATAAACTCTATAAAACGTGACTCATAAAAAATTTAAACAATTTTTTAGTTTTAACTTTAGTTAGTAATCATGCTCTTCATAATTTTCTTTGCAGTCAAGCAAATTATGAATGCACTCTTCAAATTCATCCTGCTCCAATCCTGAGTCCGCAAAGGAATGGAACCTATTGATGCTTCGAATTTTTCTTACATTTTCATGTAAAGAATGATACATATCTGCAACAAATTTTCCAGAATGGAGGCCAGCCATCACAGGAACTGTTGCTACATCTGTAAAATATGTTTGTTTAAACATTGTGTATCATGTTTGATCAATCATTTTTTCAGCTACCATGTCAAATGATTATTTCAATTCTTACATTCATTAGAAAAATTTTAAAACTTACTTGTATCATTTGGTCTGGGTGAGTCAGAAAGAAATCCACTTTGCTGCACATTACTTTCAAAAATCTTTGGATAAGGATTTTTGATAATCATTGGTCTCTCTGTGTTTGTTAAATGAATACCAGATCTAATGCAAGAACTATCAAGATAGAGGCTCATCATCTCATGTACAGTAGAACATCTGTAGCCTGCTTTGTTCATTTGATTTGCAGCATCTTTAAGTGGACGTTTTAATCTATCTTCTGGTATTCCTCTCAATGATACACTGTGCATACTACAATCTTGATCTATTTTGCAATATGGTGTTAAACTTTCCCATGGGCAACGACCATCTAAATTATCTAATACATCTATAAAGTCCACAGTTGTATTCATTGGGAAAGGTACAGATAAACTAGTGGCAACAGCTTTTCTGCCAAGTTTATTTAAGTCTGCGCAAAGGTCTGATAATACTGATGATGCATACTTTCTATTTCGATAGCGTATACTAAGTGTATCTAGAGCAGTTGCCATAAGAGCACTGGTGTGGTATTTAAGTTCAGGTTTATAAACAATATTTTCAAATTTTCTGGGATTATTTGGAACAGGCCATCCATTGAAATCGCAACATAATGGACTAAATAGAGATGAATTTTCATTCAAGTGCTTCCAACAAACAACCATATTGATTATTTTAGCATAATCAGCTAATGATTTTTGTCTAGGTACAGAATCTAATACAGGCCATGCAATGATACTTTTACCATATTCATCCCTCAAGTATTCTATGCAAGCTGCACTTAATCCACCAAAACCATTATCAGCATCCATAAGAACCTTTAAAAGTATTAAAATTAATCAATTTCATAATCATTAACAAAATAATGAGATTTTATGTAATTATATTAATTTTACCTGAAACCCTTGCATCATGTTGCATTCTTCAACATAATTTCTTATCCTTTCAATAAAGTCATTTTGAAATTGATCAGTTTTCCATAAATTTTGACCACAAGGGAATGTTTCAAAAGCTGTAGTTTCAGATTTATGTTCATATTCTGTAACCACATTGACTGTTCTTTGATTGTAACGAGTATATAAATAATCCACCCACTTGTTATTTTCATTTTCCAAATCATTTGATGCATCTATTGTTTCTGTATCTTTACTATCCAGATTTTGAACAAAAAGTGATTTTTCAGCTGCTGGTTCTACTATTTTTTCTATTTTATTTTCATCCCATAATAAATCCACTGGTAAATTTGAAGGATTCTCTAGTATGTCATTGATATTGCCCTCTTCACTTAGATAACCCAGAGTTCCTTTTAAATCCGCAAGTAATAAACGTGGGGTATACGTAGATTTCTATTTTAAGATAACAGAAAAAATGAAATAAGTTACAATGTATTATAATGATGACATTTAATTTAGACATTTTATTAGTCTGACATACATTACCAAGCCTTCCTTCTCTAAAGAAGACATCAGGGTCAATTTCTGATGGATTATTAGGGTCATACGAAAAATTGCTCTCCTAAAATGACAACAGGTAATGAAATTTGCTGTTTAAAGTATTTCGATAAACTATAACCATCATTAACGAACCTGTATATTCCACCAATGAGTACCAACGAAATTGGCATAATGTCCTAATTGAATAGTGAGTATTTCTCTTGACGCCATATTTATTTTTGTTAAAAAATATAAATTATTGATTTGATCTGCAAAATTCGTCAAGCTCTGATTTATATCGAATTGTCTTTGACAAAACAAATTACAACCGCGCCGCATACACGTGAGCAGAAAGCGAAGCGTGAGAGATACGAATGGTAACTATATGACAGTTTTTTTTAGCGATTTGATTGGTTACTGATTTCAAGTCAAATTCACCAATAGAAATAAAGAGGTAGGTAATTTAAAGAAATTGTTTATTATCACAAGTGAAAAAACTTATACTAAAACTATAACAAATAATAATAAAAATAATTTTTAAAAGCTTAATTCCATCTTAACGCTTAATTCTATGCAAAATACATTTTTAATAATTGCATTTGAATACAATTTCATTTTGTTATCAATTTAATTATTTTTTTGCCCATGAGTACACGCAGATTCAATCTTGATGAATGACTATAACAGTGCTTTGCTTAGTTGCAGTGATACTCACAATTTTATCTCCATGGCTATTTGTCAGCGTAGTCGTAATCGGAAAACTGGCAGAATTACTTGATGAGCTGACAATATTATTTTTATTGACAGGAACTAATGCTTTTTTTTGTGCAATCGATACAGTATTGCAGTTACCTTGCAACGGTTTACTTGACGCAATGTTTTTATTTTGTACATTTGTCGGTATTGTCTTATTTGAAACAATGTCAAAATTACTAGGTGAGTTGATGGTGTTAATTTTGTTGGTAGGGACCGATGACTTTTTATCGGAAGACGATGCAGTTTTGGTGTTACCGGTTACAGTTTGTTTTTTCGTCAATTGCACGTTCTTCGGTGTTGTCTTATTTGGAACATTGGCAGGATTACTTGATGGGTTGACCGTATCAATTTTGTTGGTAGGGACTGATGATTTTTCATGGGAAGACGATGCGGTTTTGGTGTTACCTGTAGGTACAGTTTGTTTGTTCGTCGATTGGACATTTGTTGGTGTTGTCTCATTTATCAACGGTGCTGTTTTTTTCTGTGTAGTCCCGGACGTCGAACCCCTCGGATTATTTATCACTAAAGGTTCATCACTTACAATTTCAACGATATTCTTATTTGTGTCTGCATAAAGTGAGTTTAGGAAATCGGTAGAAATGTACCCGACAGGGCGTAACACACAATATACACAATAATAACCATTTTCATTTTTTTTACCAGCTAAACATTCAAGACCCTTATATTCCTGTATAAAAAATAATGAAGAGAAAAGAATATTAGATCGCATTAATTTAATTACTCATTATTTAAAATTTTAAAACAGATTTTTTTACCCCTAGATAGACTTCACTGAAAATGCGTTGAATTCTCTGCAGCTTATATTTAAATTCTAATCCATGGTCACTTGCTTGATCAATGTCTTCGACACGTAAACGTACGTACGTATATGCGTGGAGAAGTTGATGCTGAAAATTATACAAATGTTTTGATGATAAAATAAAGATTTTAAAATATAAGAATAAACTCACTATGTAAGCCAAAAAAAAATCTTCCGGACCTAATAATATTTTTAATCGGTCACTGAATGAAATTTCGAATCGTTTTGTGCTGCTATCGTAAGAGCATTTACTAATATCTCTGTTAAATTAGAATCAATGTGAATTATTTTTATTGTAGGTATTATTTAAACAATATATTATTGAGCTTACGTTGTCAAACCTTTACAGATGGTAACATGAATTGAATGTAGAGTACCTTCAAAGCAAACACTATTGATCACGTCGAAGCTGCGACGATCATCTGGTTTCGAGTAAATATCTTTGACAATTTTATTTTGTAAGGAAGGAGATATTGAACCATTCGGTAGTAACTATTATTAAATCGAGTAAAATGATTTTTAATTACCTCATTGATATTTATTAATTTGAAATAATAGTTAAAAAATGTATTTACCAGATGTCTATTTCTTTCAACTAAATTCATTTTATTTCAAGGAGTATGAGATCTATTAAAATAATAAATGTTAATCGACTTACGCAATAGAAGTAATAAGTTATTATGCTAAGACTTATTTTTCGTTGGTGCTTACGTGTTTGTAAGTCGAGTTATACTGTCAGCAGACAACATGTAGAGTAAATAATAACGAGACAAAAGTTTGTTTTTCTCAACAGTAGTTTCTAACATTATTATTTACCGATAATCGATTGACATAACCATTGAATTTAATGTTTCAAATAACTAATCTCCAGATGGTAAATATTTTCCTATCACTAGTATTTGAATAATTATTTTCAGTTATAGCAATTTCACCCAAAATTAATTTTTTTATTTACTAAATATAAATATTTAAGCAACAAGAAAGTCATGCGAATTTTTTTTAAATACTGAGAACCAACAGAAACTTTTATTTTTTGGGAATGAATTTTGAACACTATATAAAATTTTCATCTTATTGAGACATCAAATTCCTAAAAACTTATTACATATAGGACATTCTCAAAACTGTATTAAAAATCCTATGCACCGGTTTCTCACAATTGTAACAATTTTTAACTATCTATTCAAAAATATTAACTTGAGACAGAAACAATACTTTAGCCTTTAAACCGGTAAAGATTATAGGTATGGCCTAGAATCGATATTACGTCATTTTTTATCGGTATATATTGACTCGTAATATATGAAAAAATTCATGTAAATAAGATTCAAAAACATTTTCAACTGTCTACGAAATTCTTTATTGTTATTTTATTCACAAAAAACCTAAAACAAAAAAATAATGATAATAATAATAATCCTATTAATAAACATTAACACTTATCAAAAGAGAAATTAGAACATAATCGTTACCTTGTCCAATACAAAATATTTAAGAACTCCAAAATTAATGTATAAAAACATGATTTCAACTTAACGCTAAATTCTATACGAAATACATTTTTTAATGATTTCATTTTTATACAATTTCATTTTGTTGTCAACTTTATTCTTCTTTATGTAAATTATTACATGCAGGTTCAGTCTTGATGAATGACTATAACAGTACTTTGCTTAGTTGCAGTAATACTCACAATTTTATCTCCATGACTATTTGTCAACGTAGTCGTAATCGGAAAACTGGCAGAATTACTCGATGAGCTGACAATGTTATTTTTATTTGTTGGTGTATCTCTAATTGGCTCAATTGATTTAAGTAAATCGGGAGAAATGTTTAACACACGACAATAATTGTCCCAACTGTTCCTATTACTGACACATTCAATAATCTTATCATCGTCCTCCTATAATATAATTTATGGGCAATATTACATAACATTAATTTCACTACTTGAAATGTTGAAACAAAAGAGTTCTCTTACAGGGAAATAGACTTCATACATAATAAGACTAATTCTATTTGAGTGATCTTTAAAATCATATCTACCATGGTCACATCTACGATGCTGGTATATATATGCATGAATAAGTTGATGCTGAAAATCATACACGTGTTTCGATAATCAAATGAAAATTCGGAAAAGCTAAGAAAATACTTACCATATAAACGTGGAAAAAATCTTTCGGAGTCAATAATGTTTTTAATTCGTGATGGAAGCAAATGTTGCAGCGTTTGGTAATTTTGTCGTAATGCAATTTACTAAGATGTCTGTCAAGTGAAAATTAATGTAAATTATTTTTATTTCATTAAACTAACTCAATCGTATTATAAATGCTCGTTTTTCAATCTTACTTTGCCGGATATTTACCCATGATAATATCCACTGGATCTAGAAGCCCGCCGAAACAAACCATATTGATTCTGTCGAAGCAATCTAGATCATTTGGCTTCAAGTAAATCTTTTCGACAATCCTCTCTTGCATGCACGCAGGAAGTGAACGTACCGGTAGTGTCTGTTATTTAATCGAGCACAGTGTGTATTAAATACCTCATTGATGCTCATTAATTTGAAATAATATTTTAAAAAATGTATTTACCTGATATTCCATTTTATTTCAAATAGTATGAGATCTATTGAAATAATAATTATTAATCAATTTATGTAATTAAAGTAATGAGTAACACACTGAAATTTATATTTCGTTGGTGCTTGCTCGTTTGTAAGCTAAACTGTACTGGCAGCAGACAATATACAAAGTAAATAATAACGAGACAAACGCTGTTTTCTCAAGAGTAGTTACTAATATTATTATTTACAAATAATTGGTTGACATCAATTTATTTTAATGCTTTAAATAATTAAACTCAAAATGGTATACATTTTTCAATGGGTGGTATTGGAAAAATTGATTTTTTTATTTACTTAATATAAATATTTAAGCAACGAGAAAGTAATGCGAATTTAAAAAAAAAATACTAAGAACAATTGAAAGTGTTAATTTACGAAGAAATTTTGGAAATTTTAATCTCAATTATTCCTCAACATTTTTAATTCACATTTCTAGAATTTATTACACTTATTATTTGAGTCATAGAAAAATATTTTTATTTATTATGTATTGAATACTAAACAAAAAGTTTGAAGTTATAAAATGGATAACAAAAAATGGCAACACATACATAACAATACAATTTATGTTCACTTCATCATGTTTGGGTGCAAACATCTAAATGTTCATTCATTTTTGACTCTTTGACTAATTTCATGCATACTGGACATGGATATTCATCCAAGATTGTTGCATTTTTTAAATCTTCTTCATTTATTGTAAAACTGTCTAAACTACCATCATCAAATAAAGAAGATGTACATTCTTCTAAATGTTCACTCAAACTTTCATTTGGTTTTAGTTTTACATTACAAATTAAACAAACATGAGGAGTATTCTCTTCTTTGGTAGAACTTTCAGATTTAGAAAAACTAGAATCATTTGATTCTTTTTTTAGAGGAGTTCCAGAAGTGAGATCAACAAAATCAGGCAATTCAGCACATTTCACGAAATGATCATTAAAGTCATCCGGTTTTAAGGTTTTTGAACAAATTGGACAATCAACTGTACTTGTTTCATCGACTTTTCGTTTTTTTTTAGGTTTCACATCTTGCAAACATTCATCCAAATGCTCATTGATTTTAGATTCTTCCACTTCATCATCACAACTTGGGCATGTAACAAAAATTATTTTAACATTGTCCACTTTTGATATCTGATTTGATATTCTGGGTCCATTTAAATTATTTGTCTCAACTAGGTCAATAGATTGATTTGTTGAAGATTTTGTAGTAACATTATTTTGAATAAGAATACTTTGCCCAGTAGAAGAACCTCCTAAAGTTCCAGAGTAAGAAAACCGAGGAACCGATTTATTTGAAGGAACTTTATCGTTTGTACTAAATCTATTACTTGAGTCACTGGATCGTCCACTTGGGCCACCTGTGCCCCAACCATGGACATTATTAGTACTATTACCTAATTTTTTTAAATCTCCAGAAGTCACAGTACTGACAGTTTTATTAATAGATCCTTTATTAATTATACTTTGATTAGGAATAAATGATTTTTTAGGTGGTTGAGCTGTGACTGATGCTGATGATGTATTTTTGTTTGTGTTATTAGTTTTCTGTACCCAATTAACTAAAGTTTTATTATTAGGTACTTTATCTTTGAAATCAGCTTTCTTTTTAGGTTTTTCCACTTTTTCTGGCTCCTTTATTTTAATAAATTTACCACCACATGTAGCTTCATGCTCATTCCACCACAAATCATTTGGTCCAGGAGCACGATTCATTGCTCTTCTAACTGTTCCAAAGAAAGGTGCCCTATTTTGACAAGGTCCATTACATCTCCACCAATGTTGTTGATAAAACTTGACTTCATCATGAAATGTATGATAAATCTATAAAAAGTATTATTTTGCATGAAATATTGAATGATTAGAAAAATTAATAAACTTATAAAAACTTTACAGTTATATTAGTTCCTGCTGCATTGTTGATTCTTCTCATATGATTCTGAAAATTTGGACCATGGCCATCTCTATCCCTATCATTATTTGTTAAAAACAAATATGCATGAATCATTTCGTGCTGTAAATAAAACATGTTCTCCATAACACAAAAATATTATTTCTTATTTAAAACAAAAAAAAATTTACCAATAGAGTTTCAACAAGATCTTTTCTTGGTCTTAATTTTAACAAAGGGGTACTCAATGAAATGATACATTCTCTATTTCTTGGATTAAAAGAACATATTCCTGCACATCTGTTGAATAACGTTTAAAATCAACTTTCTCAAATAATATGTTGTTAAAATATTTAATGATTCTTACGATGTCATGCGTGGACTCCATTTAACTTGAACTGGTAATAATTTGCTCCAAAAAAAATTGGCATTAAATTGCACAAAAAGGGCATGAATATTTGGAGTTGGATCTGTTATTTCAAGGATACTGTCAACTAAAGACACTGGTCGGTCATTTTTATTTTTCTGCATAAGAGAATTTTTCACAATAAATAATAAATAGAAATTAATATAAATGAAGAATTATTTACAAACCTGTGTTGGACTTGCTATTACTCCAAGGCAATCTAACTCATCATCAAATAAATTTTTCTGGTACTTGCTCATTTTGTTATATATTTTACTTCATAATCAATTGAATACACATGAAATTACAAATCATCAACTTGAGCACTAAGTAGTTTTTGATAAACTACTGAATTTTTTATTTCTGATTACTGACAGCGATCACCATGAGTAGAAGAATTTCTATCTTATTGCATTTGGTGGGCGCGTTTTTTTCCTATTTACAAGCGCTCTTCATTCATTACATTGAGATTTTTTACTGTCATAAAGTGGTCACTTTACATCAGCTGATTTTTATAATGATCTATCGGAAAATTGAAATCAACGCAGATTCAAACTTGCAGTTTTGAATCATAATAGGTTACTGTGTTGATTGACCATACCTAGAACAAACGATATAAATTTCAATGTCTACACACTTAAATTTTTTATCATGATGCGTTATATGTCAAAAAATGATTATTTACTTTTCAACGTTTTATCGAAAAACGTGCAAAGTGACAGCTCTTTCTCATCACAACGACAACGTGAAAATGATCTTTACAGATGTCGCTGTTCTCTGTATACGTATGCGCGCGCGCGTGTGTATATGTTTTTAAAACCCATGCAATTTGCAAAGCGACAGTCGCAAACACATATGTAACATTGTAAGTTTGTAACGATCTCGCCGCAAGCGCCAAGCAGTCAACCCGAATTAAATCACGCGCATGTAACTGCGGAATCATCGCTTTTTTTTCGTGTTGCTTGTTTACGTCGTATGAGTTCTTCGAATAAAATAAAAACACATCGTCGTAAGTCGATCATTTACTGCCTGTTGCTCGTGCTGCAATTGCGTAACGTCGCCGAGATAACTGCCCTAGCCGCGGCACCGACTAACCAGAAGCCGGCTTATCAGACTTACGAGGTTATAATATAAAACATTACAACAATACTACCTCATTTTCGCGTACTCGTTGCGTTTTAGCTATATAATGTTTAGCTCGAAAGTAAGATACGTTTTTACGTACGATATTTTATTACTTTCTAAAACATGTATTTGAATTTTCGGACTCGAAGGTGCTGACTTCTACTGCTCATAGCTGTCTCAAGAGGGATATTTTCAATACTGCTCTGCGCAATTGTTTGTCAACACAAGTAGATAAGTCCACCAAGATGACTTTCGAAACTGAAAAACGTTTGTCGCATTTTTGTATCGCTCATTCTAACATTGTAGCGTTGTAATATAACTCACACATGCTAATTTGCAGAAAAATATCTGTCGATGAGCTCAGCTGAAAAACGAAAACTATTGAAATTTACGCCAACTACCGTCAGTGAAATACTTACTTGGCCGGACTTCTGGAACAAAAACAAATCTAGAATTGGAGTTACGTCGGAGGAAGTGGAAATAGTCGATAAATCGTTAGCCAATAAAATATCTATTTGGGAGGGCGATATCACGAAATTAGATATCGATGCGATTGTCAACGCGGCTAATTCTAGTCTTATGGGAGGAGGTGGAGGTATGTTTATCAGCTTATTACTTTGCTTTCGAAAAAAAACATTTGACGGAGTATACATTTTATACGAACGCAGTTGACGGAGCTATTCATAGAGGAGCAGGAGGATATCTTAAGCAAGAGTGCGCGACTTTAGGAGGTTGCGACGTCGGCGAAGCAAAAATAACAGGAGCTTACATGTTACCTGCAAAATGTAAGCATTTTTTGTGGAAAAAAAATGTTTATATGTATCAATATTTGAGAACGATTACAAAAATTATGTTTTTCTACAGATGTTATTCACACAGTTGGGCCTCAAGGTGAGAAACCTGAGAAGTTGCAAAGATGTTATGAAAACAGTCTGAATGTTGCTAAAAAAAATGGTGTTCGCACCATAGCCTTTCCATGCATATCAACAGGAATTTATGGCTATCCGCAAAAACCTGCAGCTAGAGTTGCATTATCAACTGTAAAGAAATTTCTTCTCGCTAATCCAGACAGCGTGAGTAATTATAATAAGGATAAAAGAATTAATATACTGTGTTTTGATTGAATTTTTCTTTTCAGATTGATAGAGTTATTTTCTGCCTGTTTCTGAAATCTGATCAAGAAATTTATGAAGATTTGTTGCAAAAGTACTTTGGTTTAGAATAATAATTATACTTAAGTTAAATTGTACATTTTTTTTTGTCTTTCATTAAATTTTTTTCCAGACAATTTTATGATGATTGCTCATGTCTACCTTGAAAAAGTCAAGTTATTCATGATTGAATGAAATTAATTGACCATAATGCTTATTGCACAAAGCATCAAACAAACATCCACACCCCTGCACTAGCTCAAAATTTAATCATGTAGCTGCGGTAAAGCCCCTTCTACATAGGAAAGGATTCGTAGGATTTGCAGGAACGTGCAAATCGTAAAATTTGTACTAATCCTTTCCTATGTAGAAGGGGCCTAAATTTGATTTTCCAAGTTGCTTTTGCTTACACTGCAACGTGCGTCGTGACTTGTACTGCACTGTGTTTTTGTACTAAGATCGATAAGGAGAGTAAAAAACGGAAGATGCATGCATTATCGAGCGCCTATTCAATAGTAGCCTCATTGCCATGGTCAGTTCTTCATCACAGGGGAAACTTAAAGTTTGCCATTTTTTAGGAAAGGAATAGAGATATGTAATTATAGCTACTCGAATGCAATAATGGTTGTGAAACTTAATACAGCTGTAAGTATTTCTAAAAACTCTAAAAAACTTAAAACTTTTTTTTTGTATCCGAATCAATCATATTTGTTGCACCAAATTTGGCTGGGCTCTGCACACTTTCAATAAATAGTGATAACTGCTATTTAGCCGACCCTGGTTCTAATACCATTGGTGAAGTTCAAATTTTTGATGCCATTAATTTGGTAAGCTAACAAAAATATCGCTCCATTTTTTCATTTTTACATAAATTTATAAAATTTTAATTATTTTTCTTTATTTAAATTTAAATTTAAATTAAAACTTTTTAGCAAGCAAAAACTATGATACCAGCTCATGATAGCCCTTTAGTTGCTCTTACATTTAGTCCAAATCATAGAAAAGTTGCCACTGCTTCAAAAAAAGGCACAGTCATCAGAGTCTTTCATGCAAAAATATAAAAAAATTTTTATTCAAGAAATGGAAACCCTACTGAAATGACAATATCGAAAAATCACAGTTTACAGGTTCATGATAGAACTAAATTGTTTGAATTCAGAAGAGTAGTTAAAAGATGTGTTTCTATTAGCAATTTAAGCTTCAGTATAGATTCTATGTTTCTGTGCTGCCCAACATCAACATTGGTTTTTTTATTTTTCCAATCAAATCATAGTTATACCATTAAAGTTACATTTAATTTCTTTGTTAAGAAATGAATACAGATGAACTACTGGTATATGGTAAAATTCTAAAACATTAACAGTATTTAAAAACTAAATGTCATTTGAAATATATTTGTAATTTTCTCGATTTTTGTTTCTTTATAGTTTTTTTAATCCACAAAATTGCAGTTCAATTGCAAAATCAGTTGACTTACGTTTCATTTTCATAACTATGAAATTAATCAATTTTAACGGAATGTATTGGCAACCATTTTTGGAACATAAACAGTTACAGTAGAAAAAACTAGTTGTACCATGAAAATGATTACATATTGCAATCCAATTGACTCGAGATCGGTTATATCGCATGTAAGTTATAATAACTTAAGATCATTGTATAAAAATTTTATTTTTCAGTGTCGATTTTTTCTTTCAATTGACGACTGAGTCCTTGACGCGTTTGGACTCAACTGCGCTCAAAGCTATGCCAAGTTGCGCCGCATAATATGTTAACATGATAGTGATCTAAAAAGTTGAAAATATTGTAATAATTTTTTTCTTATTATATCAGAAGTTGATGGCTTCAAGCTTTTAAAACTCACTTGAGGATAAGGCACAGGGCTGCAAAAATGATGAAAACCTATCATAGTATCCAAAATAACAAAGCATATGCTACCGATGCAACAGAATAATCGGTTCCATGTCCATTGACCCTATAAATTATTTATTTTTAAAGGTAATAAATGGTTCATTTAAAATCTTTACTTCAAAAATTTTAAAAATTAATCATGTTGACTAGATTTTCATTGATTATACCTCGAAAAATTGTACCCTAGAGATGACCCTCAGAAAACTCCGAGTATGAAAGGGCGAGATAATTAGCTTGAAAAGCTAATACAATGTCTAAATAGCTTTAGACATTGTATCAGCTGAAATTGCTTTTACAATTTCGCCATCCTCGGTAACCTCCTTGGAGCTTTTGAAGCACTCGTTGCATCTTTTCTCCAGCTGCTCCACCTTCAGCTCGTCCAGTACCGATTCGCCGAAAACGTTTCTGTGGCCGATGTAGGCGCCCTTTTCCAGCAACAGTTGCACCCCTTGGTCGCTCGAGGCACGCGTCGCGTAATGCAGCGGACTATTGCCTTTGTCTGCAAATTATCGCAATGATTTTATCGTCAGAAATATATTTTCTCGCAATGGCAAGAAGAAAAAAGTAGAGTTTTACGTACCGTCCTGTTGGCGTACATGGACGTTTTCCTGCTCGAGAACGAACTCGAGGCATCGGAAACGCGGCGCAGCGGCGTCGTGATCCTGCGCTGGTCTGGGCTCGAGTCTCGTGCAGAGCGCCTGACTGGCGGGCATCAGCAGCTGATCGGCGAACTCTCGCGCCCCGAGCTTGAGCAGCCGGTCCAGCACCTCCGGCCAGGCGTGCTTAATGGCCAGCTCGGCCAGAGCCGCCAGCTCGGCGGGGCCGGGCGCGAATCGATGCAGCAGTTGGTCCAGCGGTCCGGTCAGACCTCGCATCGTCGCCTTCTTCAGCAGCTCGAAGACTCCCTCGGGCGTGCCTTCGATGGCCTCGAGGGTGCGTTCGAAGTTGGTCGGGTCGTTGGCCGTCAGGTAGTGGAAGAGCGCGCGCGACGGATCGGACGTCGTGGCGTTCGGCAGTTTTATGTCGGGGAATTGACGCTCGATGGTCGCGCGAGCCGTCTCCTTTCGTCGTGGCTCCCTATCTCGCGAGATCAGAATCGTCAAAAATCGGCCAAGCGATCGTTTCACCCTATACGCTTTGGTAATACTCACTTGTAGGTGTCGATGTCGAGATAGGCCGCGTGTTCGATCATGAAACGCACCATATTCTCTCTGGCCAATTGGGCCGCCATGTGCAAGGCCGTCAGACCCTTGACGTTGGGTATATTGGGAGTTGCCTGGGCCTCGATCAGCAGCTCGACGCAGCGCTCCGAGTTGGCGCGGACCGCGTAGTGCAGGGCCGTCTGTCCCGCGGGAGCCTCGAGGTTCGGCTGGATTCCCTTGGCCTTGAGCAGCACCGCCAGAGCCGAGTCGTTGCCGTTTTCGGCGGCGAAGTGAATCGGCGCTCGGTCTAGTTCTGGATTAACTAGGTTCGGATCCGCGCCGAAGTCCAGCAGAGACTCCATGAAGTCCGGCAGATTCTCTGCGGCGGTTATGTCAAGGAGTCGCTTGTTCGTCGTGTCGGGTATGAGATAATTGACATTGATCGGGGCTGGACGGGCTGCCAATCCTTTGCGGACTATCGTTGCGAAATTCGACAGATTCCTGTCCTACATGGCTTTCGAGTTTCGGGTACGGCTCCCGCGACTTCATCTCCCACGTCTCGCCGGCGCTCGATGACTTCCTTTTTTTTCGTTCTCGGTGTCCTGTGAACTTTTGATCGACCATCATTTCGACTATTTTGGGATCCACGTGATTGGGCAACGGTGAACTGCATGTCTCTGTTACGAGGATATTGGGATCCTGGCCGAACTCGAGGAATTTCTTGATGAACCTTATATATTGTTTTTTTTGTTATCTGTACACTAGCGATCTATGATATCCGAGAGGAGAATAGTTAGTTGTTCGGGCCGCAAAATTGTTTGAAGGTTAAAAAGCTTACCATTCTCATCGTTGTATACAAGAAAAATTTCTTTTTCAAATTCATGGCGCTCTTTGTCGCAATCGACATTGTCTCGAATATTGTTCAAATCCTGCAACCTCATTCTGTTATCACGATTTCCTTTGCGTAACTGCTACTAACCATGCTTTTTTAGGCCCTCACACCCAACACATATCGCTCAGTTCGTGCGTAAATATAAGCGTGTGTGTGTGTGTGTGTGTGTGTGTGTGTGTGTGTGTGTGTGTGTGTGTGTGTGTGTGTGTGTGTGTGTTTGTATGTGTTTGCGCGCCTACCTATATAGATAATAGGTATAAACGTGTTTGTGTGCGCTGCTGCTGCTGCTGCTGCTGTTTCTTACTGGCTCACTGCTCACAGCTCGACGACGGTGTATAGCATTTTCATACAACTGATCTCGGTCTTGCGAAGTGTACGCGAGCTCTGCCGCTAATACAGTTTTCGCGAGGAGAGAGAGAGAAGCTGAGTTCGTGTACTACACACATGCTGTGCTGTGCTGCTGCTGCTGTACGTGAAAGAAGTGCGTGCGTGTGCGGAAACACCCCCCGCGTATGTGAGTAGTGTGTGCCCCATCATCATCGTCGTCGTCGTCATCGTCGTCATCGTCGCCGTGTCCGCAATGGGCCGCAGCAGTCTCTTTTAGGAGCACCACGAGTCAGCCAAGCTGAACCTTCGTACTCGACTACACATTTCATAACGTCTATTTATTCGCAAAAACTGGGAATAAGAGAGGGCCAATAGTGCACGAGAGAGAGAGAGAGAGAGAGAAAGAGAGCTCTCGAGAACTATTAAGGATTGCAACTTCATTGTGTCTGTGCACGGGTGCGGGCGCGTGTGTTAGTGTGTGTCTGTGTACACTGTATACGTGCATCACCATCGATACTGTACATACAATATAAAGTTCGCAAGCGTGAGTGTATATACGAGGAACGATCCAGTTTTGACTATCATATAGCGAGGCGCTTGTATCCTGGTAACTCGGCCAATGTACATCCACTGAGGCTATACTCGCGACAGAACCTACATCATCTCTCTCTTTCCATCTCTTTCTTTCACTCCTGACACATGTGCAATTTTCGCCGTTTAATGAACTCGTGTTGAGCAACAATAATAACAAAATACAACAAGTTCGTCTAGCTTTTTTTATTCAAGTCTCGTAAGCCAAACGATCGATCCAGTGTGTTACCGTGCCGTATGTGTGTTTTATAGATAAAAATATTATCAACATATATATAAAAATCGTGCCCGTGTGTGTATTAAGTGTAAATGTGTATATAACCACCATCGACCTGGAATCGACGCCGTAGAAATACTCTACACACAACTCCAACAGCTCCTGCTTTTCACAAATGTGTGAGTAATATATATATCTGTTCTGCTCTCCCGAGTATTTTCCACGAGTCGCTTATTAAACGGAGATATATGTATACGAGTTCTTGATCGAAATGAGTCGTTAATTGAACATTTATTAAGGATATTAGCGTGTTTGGCGTGTGCAAATGCTGTTCATGCTTGGTGTGCGTGTGTGTATGTATGTACGCGCGATACAGTCATAGTGTTATATAGATCGGCGTCGTTCTTTCTCTCGCCTGCCTCTCGGCTGCATTGACTCTCCGGTTTGTTGCCCGCTTCTCAATATCTCTCTCGCTTGCTACTTTTCCACGCTTTGTATTTGTCTCTGCTGTACAACGAGAAAAAAGCCCTTCCAGACGCAATTATACATTTGACCTTCGCTATCGACTATCTGTCCCCGGAAATTAGCTCGGAATTGCGGCTCGTAAACTCGGACGAATCTATTCTATCTCTTTTTCTTTCTTCCATGGCTTTAATCGCGTATGCTATATGGCTACTAAATACGATCTACACTGTATTCTCGCGTACCCTATCTATGTGGCTGCGAATCTATCAAAGCTGACCTATCTCTGATCGAGGGGCAGCGACTCTATCGTGCTACGTTTTATCTCGCGTCTTCATACAAAAAAAACATAAAACTCGTACGCGGCGTAATCGTAGAGAAAAAATAACCCCCTCATCGATCAATTCAAAGTATGGGTGTAATGTACGCGAAACGAACGCCAGTCAAACCTAACCTCAAAGCAAATTGGCAAGACTTGAAGAATACAATGAACGACACTCGCACATACACACGATACAGCACGTAGAGTAGAGTCCAAAACCGAGAGGTTTCTCTCTTGCGCGGCATCAGCCAGAAATTCTCAATTGAAATTTTCGATGCAGGTTCTCTGCGATTATTATGAGGCACATTAGGCATGAACGATGAAGCATAATATAATGCGCGCGTGGATGACATAATGATAGTCATCCGGGCATCTCTCCACCAAGACGACGACAAAATATTTCTAAATGTATTCTCGCGCTATCTCATGCTCTTTCTCTCTGTTTCACTCTACACGCGATATTTTGACGTTAATTTTAAACCATTCTGTGTAGCGACTACAACGACGGCGACGCACAGTAGATTTTTGACTTCTACGTGTCTGCGTGAGACTGCTTCGAGTTTGCGTATTTGTGTGTGTGTCAAATGTCTGTGAGCGCGCGTGTGACTTTCTCGTCTGTTTGCGAGTATTATAACTCATCGTACGCGAGTGAAAATCAAGAACGGGCGCGGATCCACACTCCGAAACTCGCACACGAGTCGTTGTGTCTCGCATGACGTGAAAAAAAGGCGAGCAGAGCGCGAGATTATTAATGCACGTGCGGACAACGCGAACCCCCACGTGGCTTAAGGCGAGACACGCTTGCTTACGCACATACATCAACGATTTATCGTATTATCGTCTCGCACGAAAAAAAAACAACATTACGATCAATTTGGTTCAAAGTTTTCGAGTCATTTTCAGGTCAAAGTCGTATATTTTGCACAAGAGTCTTGCACACCTGCGCGTGCGAGTATTAGAGCTGCATTCGATACATAGCAAAATTTGTTCTAGACAGAATGCAAGAGAGAGAGAGAGAGAGAGAGAGNAGAGAGAGAGAGAGAGAGAGAGAGAGAGAGAGAGAGAGAGAGAGAGAGAGAGAAGTTTACCCGGCTCGCTTTGAGAGTAATTTGCCAAAAATAAACCGACACTACACACAACGCGTCGATACATTCACGGTAGATGCGCGCGGCTGAGTTTTTCTGCCAAAGTTGCACAATTCATACATACACAAACGCGCGAGAAAGCACAGATTTCATTTTTTTTTCTCTTGTTTTTTTTTCTGCGATACACGAGAGTGGGTTGAAAGAGAGTGAATATCGATCGACCGAGAAAAAACAAATTAAAGTAACAATTATACTTGCCCCGAGTGTACTAGGGTGTATAATGAAAAAATCGAGAGTCGTGTACCGAGAGAGCGTAATTTTTGCGGTAATTTTCTCCGTTATAGCTTCACAGCCATCCTACACGTAACGCGAGTCCAACGATCGTCTCGCCGTCGTAAATTTACAAAATAGCTTACATACGTTTTGCGAAAAAAATGTTGTTTACCATTTTCTAATAGCGTCGCGCGTATAGGCTATCTTCATTGCCTCTCTCTCTCTCTCTCTCTCTTTCATTCTCGTTCCTCATGTGCGCTGATTATTAAACGTTCACATACGCGCACCACCTGCTGTCATATTATAGGTGTGCATGCAAGAGCACAGCGAGAGAGAGAGAGAAAAAAAAACCAGCAGAAAGACACTACACACCGCTGTATGGATGGATCGGTGAACCGGTGAAAACTTACAAGTTCACCCTCTTCCTTTATTTTATTTTATATATATTTTTTTGTTCGCGCTCGATGATCGTGCACCATTTTTACGATGTGAAACTTTTTTATTATCGGTCCCCTTGTCAATAATATACAGCGCACGTATCCAACGCGGACACAAAGAGCACAGCTCGCGTGATTAAATTCTTTTTTTCTCTTTCGGCTCGTGCCTCGAAACGATGACATTGTGGTTTATTAATGCATAGGAACAATTATTGAAACGAGCGATCGCGTCGTTAAAGCGCGATGGTGCGACATTATTACTTCGCGCGCTCGCGCCGCACACAATATGTCTCATTTGTTTTTTTTTTTTTTATTTCTCTCTCTCTCTCTTTTATCCTCTCTAAATTGCAACGACCTTCCGAGACATTTTAACCCAATTCCGCGATACATTTCGCGTGCACGCATGCACGTCGAATTGAAATAGTTTTGCGAGTCAAACTTGTCTGTGAGAGAGATATACTAGGGATTCGCGTAAACGTTTTTCTTTTCTTTCCCTGCCTTTTTTCATTGAAAAATTTTACCGATACATAGATCTATTTTGTAGATGGTATACTTAAGTACAGTGACCCATACGAGCCTATACAAAGTGAGAACGCGCTTGGTCCAATGTACGCAAGTAACCAGCAGATTTACATGTATGTAAAAGTCAGACACAACTAGGTCTTACATAGAGAAACTGCGACCCAAGAAAGAAAGAGAGAGAGAGAGCCTATAATAATACAAGCTATATGGAAGTTAGCTGTGCTGCTACCTGAGCATGCAAAGAGCAGGCAAACTCGGCAAAGAGTAGTGAGGTCAGCGAGTCTCAAATCGATCGATATTTTACCCCGTTTGGCGCTCTCCTATATGCCATACGCGTTATATATTGCGCCTATATCGCGCACAAATGTATGTTTACACTTTTTATTTGCGCCTGTATACATGTGTATAAAATTTAATCGCGCGCACACGTATATTGTGTGCGACCTCTCCACGCCCAATTGTTCCATTATTTTTTTTTCCATTGTCGTTGTACATCGGGAAATCGACGTCGACAGAGGGTAGCGATATAGTCGATACGAGAGGATGATAACGGTCGCGCATTGTCGCTAATTTTGAATTATATTCGTTCGAGACCCGTGGCACGTACGTATACGACTGCAAAATAAAGCTCTGCGCAGAATTGTTATTAACTTTGACGATCAGAACCGGAAGCGATTATTTACCAAAGTGCGTGGGTAAAAGAGAGAGAGAGAGAGAGAGAGAGAGAGAGAATGGACGCATATAACAAATCGAGTTCTCTCTCTCTCAATGTTTATATATTTTATATTGTTATGCAAACCATGCGCTCAAGCGCGTCAACGCGAGAAAATAGAACATAATGCATATATACTTGCTCGACGAGGAAAATGGAATATTTTGAAAAGGCAGAAAAAAAAACTGATTTTTTCCGAACGGCTCTTCGAGGCGACGTATTTAGCGAGTTTTATTTAAAATACGTTAACTCTCATTACGCCGCGGCCGATTCATGCGCGTGTCTTTTAAAAGCCACCGCCGCAAGGATAGGCTAGAGAAAAAAAATCAGCCGCAAAACTCGCTTCGTTTCGCCCCATAAGTCATCACGTATGCGAAGTAAAATAATAACGTTAATTTTTTTTCTCTCTCTGCTTCTTTCAGACGTAAAAGTTGAGGAGCCAATGTCATACTCGAGGAGTCAAAGCAAGGAGCAGCTCTGAGGCTTGTGAACACTCTGGCTGGCGTACGATGTCCGCTAGTATGCGGAGCACTCTGCAAACAGTTCCAGAATCCGTGCCCGCCGATCACGTCACTAATTCCAAGGTAAGCTCGTCGCTCGCAATATACATATACTTCCTCACCACATCGATTCACGTGGCCGTATATCTTGTTTAAAAAAAAATCCTGCAAAAAAAAAAACAGAAACGAAAAATGTCTCGCTGAAAATTACTTCATGTGTACGCGGGTTCCTGCATTATATGCGCGCATCTGCTACCATATTCGACTTCCATTGTGTGTGCTGTGGTTTGCCCATTCTGCGTGAACAATGCTAAACCGCCGTCGTCCAAATGTGTGTGCCCGTCTCATAAGTGTATAATCCATGTCATATACGTACATAAATTCATAATGAAAATAGTACGGCCTATAAGGCTTATTTTGGTATAAAACGCGACCATGGCATATGTGTAAAACAAATTCTGGCCGATGTTAAGTCGCTCTCTCTCCGTAAGCTCGATTTCATAATGTCTGTACTTACGAGCGCTTACTTCCTCCTTCCGAAATTCAAAACGCGTCCCGTGCTCTGTCTTTCTGCTGTGCCTGTTTATAAGCAACAAGCGCAGAAGCAGGAAGTCTCTGTGGTGGCGGGTAGTAAATAGTATAAGCTACTTGTCACTGCGTTGCACCGGACTATACACTCTTTCGCGTGTACCCATGCTTCTTTCCTTGGATTACTACGACACCCTCTCCTGACCGTACTACATATATTTTGTGTACCTTATATCCACACACATACATTATGTACGCAAGTCGGTTTAAATTTAGACGAGGTGGCTTTTTGACGAGAAAAGAAAATACACCTTCGACCCAAATTGAGCGTGTGCTCGTATGCGCGCCCATAAAACTTTTGTTACAGCCTCTATACCTCCATGGCCCGTCTAATTTATCAGCGAACAATGGCTCGTCGAGAAAAAAATGCTACTCCCAATATCATTAGGCTGCTACATTACTGTTTTTGCAGAAATGGAGGACGCCGCGTGCGCTGCGATGCGCCTGTCTGCCTTTGGTTTACTACCGCTTCAGCCCAGATATTTTTCTTTTTTTTTCGTACTTTATAGGTTAATAAAACTGTGAGATATTTGACGTATATTAATATTTCGAATGAAACCCGCCAGTAAATAAGAGAAAAAAGTTGGTTATTCAGGAATTATGCTTGATTTTCCTCCCTCGTCGTCTATATTTGTAAAGACGAGAGAGTTGCTCTTTTTATTTGTAATAATAGAAAAGTCATGTATTATAGATAGATAGAGGCAGACAGACTGACCGACCTAACGCTTCTCTCATCGTATCTTATCGTCTGTATTTTCTCTATATGCGCATACATACATTACGATTATAATAATAATGAAGTTATAAATTCATGCACGAATACACAGACCTCTTTCTCGCTCGGTGCATTGTGTGCATAAAATAATTCTCGTCACAATGTGCATCGTGTGTCTCCGCGTAACACACATACACACGACACGCGCGACCTCACGACCATCGAAGGAAAAGAAAATTCGACGAATTATTATGCGTCAAATTGCTTCTCGAAAATCGCGGTCACATTTCACCTGTTTTTTTTACATTCATTTTTACATCAAAAATTAATGATTAGATATTTTAGAAATATACGAGACGCTTTATAATTGTTGCTCGCTTTCGATTGCACATACGAGCACAGTACGAGTATATAATTCGTGCACATCTAGAGTATTTACATAGTGTAATAGGTAAAAAAAAAGAGATCCGTTTTCTGCACGACTAAGTTTGCAATATCGTGTATAGACACGACCGTTGCTGTTGTAGGGAATTATTATACATACACATGCAGCGCTTGTTTCTAAAATGAAAATATATATTATACAGTCGATTTTTTTCTTCCTTTTTTTTGCGTGCCGATGGTTGTTATCGTTACACCGTTCGACTTTCTCCCGCGCGAACATTTCGTGCTTAGGTTCTGGTTTTTTTCTTCAAACCCGAGGCATTTGTTGGTATCGCCGCTGCTTTGCTTATTATGCACCTTTTTTGTATTTAATAATAAACCGTGTTGAGCCGTGCACGAGTAACAGCTTCACTGTCTTCGGTAAATGTTTTGCTTTTTTTTTTTCAAGAAATCTTTGAATCGATGAAGTAATTTATTCTGAAATTCGGTTGATTTCAATACAAGCAACAGTTGATGGATAAAATGAATCAACTTAAAAACAAACAAAATTCTTGAATCACAAATTCAAAAGATAAACTTTTACGCGAAGCGCTTGGGTTAATTTAAACTTTTTTCTTCTTCTCCCACTAACTCTCGAGTACGTGTGCACGCGCGAAGCATGTAAATACTGCGATTTATATTTTTGGAGTACTCGGAGATGAGAGAGAGAGAGAAGCCTCTCATCAAAGACACACACACGTGTCTCCGTCGCAGACTAGCAGCAGCAGCAGTATAAAGCTCTTGTCCCTAAAACCTTGCACTTTATTTCATCTCTTCTTACGAAAGGCTCCTCTCGAGGTTCCTCAATTTCATCTCTCAGCAGCGCATGAAAAAGATATGTATTTTTAAGCAGGAAAGAAAGAGCGAAAGAAGGTACGATTGGAAAAATTACTTTTCGTGTATGAAAGCAGAAATTTCACGTTACACGTAAAAATATCTTGGAAACTTCAATTTCCCTCGCGGCACAATCGAGTTTTATCTTTCTCCCCTCCCGTTTCTTCTCTCTCTCTTTCTCGTTGAAAAGCGAACAATGACAGCAATATCGGTGTGCGCGCGTCAAGTCCGCTTTACATTGACAATGCTATTACGCGAATCAACAGCTGGCCGATCGAGAACGTGTTGTTTTTCCTCTCAGTGTGTACTCTTTCTCTTTATAAATGTGATAAATTTTCATCTTAGTCGCATTTTCTTCTCTCGACTTGATATTTTTTTTCTCTCTCTTGCACTAGAGTGTAACGTGTGAATGACACGTGCAGTAAATCAAATCTATATAGACTCCGATACTTCTATGCATGCTATGTGTTATATGTACCACTCGTGTCGCATACAGATACGAGTGGGTATTATGTACAAGTACTCGTTCTTCCAACAAAAGGGTCTTTAAAATCAATCGATACTTAGCTAAATAATAACCTTCCGCGATACTTCGTCTTTAGAAATACACTGGAAAAAAAATTCGAATATCCCGAATTTGCGTAACCGATCGTTTCGAAACAGTCGATGGTATACTTTCTCATCGCGCGTGTGAAAGTCATCGTAAAAAAAATAAATACATTTCTGTTTAGCCAAAACCATTGCTATACATACTGATAAATTTATCGGTTGCATTAACAGCAAGAGCGAGAGAGTGAGAGAGAGAGAGAGAAAGAGAGAATTCCGCAACCGCACGAACCGCACCGCCTCTAAATACAGCCCACTGCTCTGCTCTGCAGCCGACGCGAATATCGTCGGATGAGTTTATAATGCGATATACACACGACGCAGCCACTCTGTCGGATCGATGTGCTACAATTATGCGTACCGTAAGCTACCGCACGTGCCGATATATACGCAAAGTTTCATTTCGACTCTGGCTCGGCAATAATACATCGCGCGCGGAGATTGTCGCCTAATGCATTATAAAAGAGGAGATGGAAAATTCGGGCCGAGCTTTAAAACTCCGAGGTGGAGCTTTTCGTATTTCGGCGGCCCTTACGAATTCATCGACTCTGCACATTCGAACCAATTCCATTCGAGCTTGAACTGTATGCGCGTATGAAAATATGTGCGTGTGTGTGTGTGTGTGTGTGTGTGTGTGTGTGTGTGTGTGTATTTGTGTGCTTAGTCGGCAACTTGGAAGTCTACCTTTGCTAAATAGCACAGGATATCGGTATACAGTCACGTTTATGTTGAACGGTATGTAGCTAAAGCGACTTAGCCAACAAAGCGTCAGATGGCGATCGTAGTAGTGTATATGAGCGCGTCCAGCATAAGTCGGCCACCCCGCGCGATTACGGCATTTTTGGCCGAAAGTGTCGTATGTTTAGCTCGCTCGGAAACGTTTACCAAGGGTCAGAAAAAAAATCCAAACCCATGGATCGATAGATTTTTTCCTCTTCTTTCTAGTGGTGTAACTCAAAAAATTCTTAAAAATTGATTTTGAGGTTAAAACTCGACTTGAATGTTTAAGTCGATTTATCCAAAAAATGTATCCTCCGATTTCAATTTAAACTGCACCAATCGAAAGAGGAGGCAAAAATCTATCGAAAACCATGTTTTCCAGGATGGAGAAATGATAAGAACTATTAAAGATATCGAGATGAATAGCGCGGGACGGCGCGCGCGGGCCTGTTTTCCTGCCTATGTCTTTTCGACTCGCTAAAAAAATGCTGAAAAAATAATTTAAACACGTAAATCGATAGATTTTTTCCTCTTCTTTCGATTGGTAATGTTAATTTTGAGGTCAAAATACTAAAATACTAGAAGAAATATTGACTTAAAAATTCAAGTCAAGTTTTGACTATGAAAAAAATTTTTGGGAATTTTTTCAACAACGCCATCAGAAAGAGGAGGAAAAAATCTATCGATTTACGTGTTCACATCATTTTTCTAGCCTTTTTTAAGCGATTACGAGCGAGTCGAAAAGACAAAGACACGGCGCCGCGCGTGTGCCGCCGCTGGCGCACGGAAAACAGGTCCGCGCGCGCCGTCCCGCGCTATTCATCTCGATATCTTTAATAGTTCTTATCATTTCTCCATCCTGGAAAACATCGTTTTCGATAGATTTTTGCCTCCTCTTTCGATTGGTGCAGTTTAAATTGCAATCGGAGGATACATTTTTTGGGAAAATGGACTTAAACATTCAAGTCGAGTTTTAACCTCAAAATCAATTTTTAAGAATTTTTTAAGCTACACCACTAGAAATAGGAGGAAAAAATCTATCGATCTATGTGTTTGGATTTTTTTTCTGACTCTTGCTAAACGTTTCCGAGCGAGCTAAACATACGACACTTTCGGCCAAAAATGCCGTAATCGCGCGGGGTGGCCGACTTATGCTGGACGCGCTCATATCTCTCGGGTAGAGAGAGCTCGCGCAAGCTCGTTTCACAACAACGATAACAGCTTCATCGTGTCGGCGTTTGTTGTTCTCTCTCTCTCTCTTTCTCTCCCTCTCGACTCCTCTTTTTTTCTCGCGAGCGTCAGCTGTGAGGAATTTCCGATGTATCTTTTCAGCTATTTCGCTATACAACTCTATACGGCGTGCCGAGATATCGATCCGCTTATTTTTTTTTTGTTTCTCGGATTTCGGCTGGAATGTCGTTGCTCTATCGTCGAGTGTCTATTTATTCTATGCACGAGGGTAAGAGTACGGAAAACAATGCCGAATAGATTTTATAATAATTTTTAGTATATCGAATCGTCGATGAAGCGCTACGAGGACGAGATAGGCGACTACAGATAAGGAGGAAAAAATCGACAAGAAAATCGATTAAATTGCGAGAGATGTTAATGGCAGATATTGCAACGATTAATGCATGGTGATGCGCGTACAGACAATGGGGACTAATGTCAACTGCAGGATTAAAACGCGTGGACTCACGTTCGCACATGCTATTTCGTACTATTGTATACGTGTAGAACTGAAAGAATCGCACATAGACACATAGTGTGTCGTGTGCAGTGTATATTCGTACATATAATATGCACAAGGTAGTGAGTGAATGCGAATAAACTTGGCAACGTCGCGCATTGCCATCTTTTGCCGCAGCCGCCACTGCTGCTATTGCTGCTGCTGCTACTGCTGTTGCCGCCGTCGATGTTGTATGCCTCTCGCTATTTATTATATTCCCTGCACTTTTAATATGTGTACGTATGCGTGTCCGCACGCATCACCTTGCCATCAACACTCTATAAATTACGAAACATACATTTTTTATTCTCGTGATTTTTACCCAATCGCCGATTCGATGAATGACTTGTTCGTTGGGTTTTGATATGATTTCCCGCGCGTAAAAGTGTCAACAAAAAATCGCTATATTCGCCTTCGACTACGTACATCGTATTTAATCATTCATGAGTCGTTAATCGACGAGTATAAAATTATCTATAAAAGTATTTCCAATAATTTATGATATCTATTTATATAAAGCTCATCGAGTCGGTATCAACGACGTACGCGGATCCGATTATCGTTTACCGAAGCAGAAAAAGTACGAAAAATCATTCCAGTGGATTTCAAAGAAATAAAAAAATCCATAAATGTCAATGATCGCGCCGCGAATCTATGTACGTAGTCGCGGGAACCCAGCAGACGAAATCGTGTAAAACTATTGCGTGAGTAGGCCAATTTCGCGGCTTGACGGCTGCTGCTCGCACGTGAAAAATTTCTGTACATCCATCGCGCCAATTTCTCTAGACTCTTTAACAATCGTTATCACGGCACGATATGCATTTGAATTGCTGGGAAGCATCGGCGCGACGCGGTGGCAGCTCGACGGCGAGGCACGAAGTACGTGTGCTGCTTGTATATTTCGACTCGCTGATCGCGTGTATAACCAATTAATCTTGATGTACGGTATATGCTTACTCTTGTATGATGTATACGATAACCACCTAAATATCGTCTGAGGCGCGGGGCGAGCGCGACACACATAAGACTAATTAAAAGCGATTCTGTACATACGATACGTCGTTTTCGTCATTTCACGTTGCTGCTGACGTTGAATGGATGTATGTCTGAGTCCACAACTAGCGGGAATTCCCATTAAAAAAAAAAAAGATCGGCTAAAACAAATTCGTACTCGTGTAATGGACGCGTGTCTGAGTCACTTTTGAAAGACCTTTACTTGCAAGCACACATATGCAATTATTCGGTCAATCATTTCTATGAATTGATCGCTATCACAATTTGTTTTTCTCTTTCCGAGCATAATTACGATTATTCGGAAGAGTCGGAGCTTTTTACCAACGTAATAAGCTTTAATGGTTATCTATCTCGATCAGCGCTTCGATTCTCGCAACGATTTGGTATTTGTAATATCTCTGCTTCAGTTTTTGAAAGGAATTTTTGATATAGATAAAAATTGTTACGCGCTTACGTCAAAGAAGTACCTACTACCTACTCGTTGTCTCGTCTTGCTAAAATAAAAATTACTTCAATACAATCAGTTTCGCGTTCATCCAGAAAAACTACGCGCTTCAATAATTTATAATTGATACGGTAAAAAAATACTTCGTCGTTCTTTTATTTGCTGAAAGAAGTCTTTGACAAACATTTGAAAAACCTTTGATTTAAGAAAGAAGATTTCCGTTCAGCACGGCGTAACTACTAGAAAATACCGGTATTGAATGCAACGCACACAAATCATCGCTGTGTCTACGAGGCGCACACGAGGAGCTTTATTCTTCGCTAATTTATATATATTTTTTTTAGACTCGTGCATTATTTGCCATTACTTTTAATACGCGTCGACCAGAACAGCAGCTACACGAACGAGTTTTCACGCAAAAAACATGTAGTTATGTATATTTATCTGACTTGAATGTAGAGAAGTGTGAAATAAGAGCATCGAAAAAATGTCGACATTCTGCCGCGCTCTCGATTACAATATACAGCGTGTGCCGTTTTATATAGCATTTTAAGGTCATTTTTATCAATCGTAGATGTATATCGCGATTGATAGTCGAATTCATCGATGTTATTTTCGTTCAAAAATCGACAATCTCTATAATATGCATGTGGCTAAGAATTTTCAATAGTCCCTACATACGTAAGTGCTTGAAAAAGGCCGAGATTCAATCTCGTAATAATTTCGTGGTGGAAAAAAATAGTGCCTCCAGGAACTTGGATTGCTCATCAATCATGTAGTTTGCGCAAGCTTTGCGTATTGAACGTGTACAAAAAAAGAAAAGAATTGCACGAAATGCAACGATAGATAATAAAAAACATCGAGATTTATTCATCGAAACACAATTATTAGTAGAGATCGTATCATTGCCTACTTCTATCGCGGTGCATGTGAAGCAAGAAACGCATCGATATTTTTGTAAACGACTTTTGTCGTTATAATTAACGACTTTTGTCGTTATAATTAACGACAACGGCCGACGTTGTTGTTTTATAAGATTAAAAAGTGTTGGTAATTATCTATCATGGCTATTATCGTTTGTATCAACAATACACTCAGGAAATGTATATAAAGTTAAAGAAGAAAAAATATGTTCAACATTGCAATAAATCAAGCTCTGACGGGCGAGGAAGAAAGTGAGAGTAAATTATAATCACATTAAACTTATGTATGCGCTTATCGAACTTTTCCTTCCGGTGCGTAGATGAGAAGTTTTATAGGCATCAGTCTTAACAAGTCTTAAATGGTAGTGAAAAATTCATGATGGCATGACTACCATCTTATCCAACGATTTTCCATCGTGTTCCGCTTTTATAAGGTCAAGGTGAATCGTTTCGCAATCGGCTACGATAAAATCCTCTTTCATCAAAACGTTAACCCACATGCAGAGGGATCGCTTCGATTTCAATCATTGATCCCTTCAAGAGCGAGTAAATATAAACACGTACATAAGAGAGAACTTGCCTACTATAACTTGTACACGAGTGAACACTAGAAGAAGAGGAGAGGCGATGCAACGATATACAAAAGATAGTAGTTAGCTCAAGGATGGTGCTACTCACGATGCGTGTCTGATCGATTACAGGCACTTACGATACATCAAGTCGTAGTAAAAAACATTTCCAGATGGTTTCGTGCTCTTCTTCGTGGCGTGGCGCGACTCGTGAACGTTTTGGCTGCACATATATTAAATGGCACAGTTTTTCGTGAAGTCGACACAAACATAATATCATCGCAGCCCCTGCAGCGAATCATAAATCCTGAAGAAAATGTCTCTCGGTCGCGATCGCGCCTCGCTTACTATATGTAGGTATGGATGTATATTTTCTTCGTTCTAACGTTGGAGAACGGCGAGGAAAAAAAGAGAAAACAAGTTTGCGACTTCGTAGTCGTACATCCATAAAAATTTGCATGCTTAGATCAAGTGCATGTAAGTGAACATATAACGCTTATACAGAAACAGCAAAGTCTATTTCTCCAGTAAACAATGCGCCAGTTCATACATTGCAGGCGGCGTCTCAGCGCCAGGCATTGCACAACCAGCTGAGAGAGCTGCATCGATGTGTATGCTGTATTCTATACACACGTAAACACGACGGCGGACGCGCGCATAGACAAACCCGCGCATGGAGACACCGATTCACGCTTGAATGTGTGTGTTAGTGTACTGTGTACGTGCGTGTGGATGCATCGATTTCGCACGCGCATCTCTTGCGCAAATGTGTATGCACGCGACAAAAAAAGAAGAGAACGAGCCGACCATCGCATTTTATTGCATCGCGACCATCGATCCTTGCGGGGTGAGGCTTTGTTTATGTATACGCATATATTAAGAGCGTCGTCGAAGAGCACAACAGAAGGAAATATTTATAAATCGACTTACGCACGCGTCAGCGAGAAGCCAGAGAAGAATAAAAAGAGGACATGGTTTCTAAGAATTTTTTATACGAACAAATAATGCGTGTATATAAATACACGAACGTACTGGTACGTACCGAGCATGTGAGATCGCCGATGCGTTTAGTGTACGCACTCTAAAAAATACACATTTGAATCTATTTTCTCCTATGTGCATGTGCTTGTGTGTACATACCATACCCACACACACACTGTTATAAACACACGAGTCGAATAGGCATGGCATTATAATTCGAGATTTGCGCTGTGCAAGAAAGAGAGAAGCGAAACGAAACGGAGTGTGGGTAATCGGCGAGCGAGAGAGCGAGAGAGAGACGGAGAGAGAAAACAAAATTGTCAAGTCTCTCTCTTTCTCTCTCTCTCGGGGGGCAAGCATACATACACTCGCATTCGCTCTGGCTGTGCCTCGCGAAAGAGCCAAGCGCACTGCTGCTGCTGCTGTGTGTGCTGTGTGGCGCTCTCGAGGCTCGCACACTCGTGTGCCGCTGCTGCTCCGTTCTTGTATATATATGTATATGTTGTATTATATACATAGCGAGCGTGTTATAAAATTAAGAGCCAGTCTCAGACTAGCGAGCCAAGCGAACGCATGCGACCGAGTGTGTGTGTTGTCATCATCGCGAGTGTATTACACACTTGACAATATATTACAATATATAAAGATACACGCGACGGGCAACGCACACGATCGCATGCACGCACACGCACACGCTAATACGATATTACTTTTCAACTTGTAATAACTCGAATAAGTACATGTGTGTGTGGGTGTGTATCAGTTGGAAAAGTTTTTTTTTGTCTTCGTCGTTAGATAGTGACTAGTTTGTGATACCTAAGTAATGTGCGTTTGTTGATGTGCCCCCTCGTGTATATGTGTGTTGTTGTATATACCGATAGCAATACAGATCGCGAGTGTCGACCGGGAGAGCTGCCGAAGAGCAGCAGCAGTGTACCCGTCGAAAATCGGAGCAGTATTTTTCTATCTTACCGAGAAGGAGAAGAAAGTCTTGTTAGTGATATACCTTACATATATATGTCGCAGTTACGCATCGCAACTGGCTTTAATAGTCATACAGTGTAAGTGAATAATTAAAGTGATCAATTTATCCGTACGAAGAAAAATCTAGGTTATCCGGAGTTTTTGTTGTTCTTGTTTGTTGTCATCGTCGATTGTCAGCAGTATAGTGCCTCTCTTACCCCCCCCCCCCCCCC